>NC_054058.1:81325143-81956714 GCF_017639655.2 Falco naumanni | reverse complement strand
AAGATTTTATCTTCCATCTGCTCTTTGGTTTATATCTTTTCAATACAGGGAACCTTTGAAATTGCAGCTGAATCTGTCATCTACAGATTAGCATATTTTGTATTAAGAAGCCTACTTAAAGTTGTTTTAGGCCATTCTGTCTGATTCATGTTCATCTTTACCATACTGCTTTGAGGACAGAATGTCAGAAATACAGTTAATTATATGTGTCTTTTCCTTTTTTTCTTTCAGTGTTTGAAAGAAAGAATTCTTGGACACTTGTTTAGATACTTGCTTGTCATTTCTCTGCAATCTTTTTCAGGAAATACTGTATGGACTTGTAATCTCTGTAATCTTAAGAATAATGAGGATTTAAAGGATTGTTCTACATTTAAAGTTAAAAGAACATGATCTTTTTTTTTTTTCCCTCTGGCAAAAAAAGAAGCAAACACATAGAAAATGAGGGAAGATTTTATCTGAGTAGTCCTTTAATCTTCTTTATAGAGAAAAAATCCTTAACTACTTATTTCTCCTTTTTTATCTCAGGAAGAAAGATTGACTACAAAATCCCACCATTTCAAAGGTATTGTCTCATATTTAAGAAGCCATAAAAGACAATCTACACAATATACTTTTATGTCAATCTATACTCTTAAATGAGGAGTAGGTTAAAACAATTAATCTTCCCCCCACCTTTGGAAAGATGTTGCTTGTTTTCTAGTTTTGTTAAACAACTGGTATTGACATAACTGGCCTGCTTAACTGCCCATGAATATCATTCCATTCCCATCATCTCCTGATGATACAGAAAATCCCAATCTATCTCACCACACTTTCTAGTATAAATTCTGTACTAAGAGTTTTCTTTGAATGGAGATTTGTGGGAATAGGAGAAGAGAATAAAAAAGAAGGATGGTTTCCATACCGTCATTATCTCACTAAAGACTCTTTATGCCTTGTCCCTGTTTTATCTGGGTGTGTAAACATGTGTGTGTTACTGCATTAAATAATATCTGGTCAAATATTTCAATAGCTGAACATTAGGAGGGGGTAACATTTCTAATTTTTTCCACACAACTACAGCCTAAGGATATAAAACACATTCTGTGCTGATCTGAAATTGCATTTGTAAACTTCCTGGAATACACCTTTTCATTTTGGCTCACATGCTCGGAGATGACTCCATGAGCCAAGAGTGGGAAAAGGGCATAATCAGGAGAGTCAGTTTAAAAGTGTGCTATGAAACTAAAAAAGTTGTTGCTTCTTAAAGAATCATGAGTGTTGTAGGAAGAATGAGTTATCAGATGTAGGGAAAACAATTTTTATTTTCATTGTCATTTTTCTTTTTCTAGTTTCCTACTGTTGGAGTAATATAGTTCAAAATTATAACAGTAAAATTTAAGACATGGTATCTCAATTAAGCTTTGCCCACAATACTGCAGTGGCCATAACCATATAGCTTCAACCTTCTAGCAGACTTTAACTGAATCATCATCAGGAGCTGTAGAAAGCATCAAATATTAACTAATTTTGCATTGTTATGTAATGAATTTTGCCATGAATTCACCTTAGTGCAACATCAGGTACTCACTGAAGTGGTGAGCGGCTCTTTGGGAACAGCAGGAGGAAAGTATTGGCACAGCAGGTATTGTCCTTTGCACTCAGATTATTCAGATTTATTGCATTGCCATAAATATCAAAGAGAATTTATTATGGCTCCATATATATATAATGGAGACAATTTATCTGGCATGCTCAGAAAGCTAAATCTCATAATTTCTATATGCAATAGGAAAATCTTTTTATTTTGTAATACTTCTAGTTTCACTGAATTGTGAAACACTTTCAGTTTGGGTGAAGGACAATGGATAAATGCACTAAATGACAGATTCTAAAGAGGTATCAGTATGTTAATGAGTCACTGCCTTTTCTTATCATAATGGCAATAATTTTGGATTTAAATAAGTTAGTATGGAATCTAAATAAGATGATTTAAAAAAAAAAAATCTAGTATAATATAACTTTATGTCCAATTATAGTAGTAGATGTTGATAGAAGAATCAGAGAAGTAATTATTTCATGTGCTCTGATCTAATCTAATCAAATCTATGCATAATTATAGACCCTGAATAACCTTTGTCACGAGGACCACTTGATAGACTCCTCTGTTGCAGAATGTTTTCCTTCTTGATAGATGCAAGCCTTGTATTTTTCATTCTCTGTTTTTTCTTTTAACAAATGCATTATCTTCTTTATTTTCACTCTGACTTATTTACACATTTTAGTACCAAGAGGATTATTTTTATTTTACATACAAAGTAAACAAATATATGCAAAATGTAAAAAAACCCGTCCCACCCACCCCACAGCCCCAAAATAAAAAGGATGGTGAGATTGAAGTAAACTACTGTGGCAGCTTCCTCTCCAAGTCCATGTTAAGACAGAGCATTCAACAGTCTGAAACAAAAGAACAGCAGCTCACATATATTTGGATTTAACAGGAATCTGCAAAGGCAGATGATCAAAATGGCATAAAATATTTAATACTCTTAATGAATAAGCTGTTTAATGAACCAGGAGGTACTAAAGGTAAAATTAATCACATTGCCATCAGTTTTAGGTTACCACCCTTAGAGTTCCGTTAGCTCAATAAGAAAGAAATTAATGATATGGATTAATGTATAAAGAAAGTAAATTGAAATCTCACTTGTAAATATTTGCACCAGTTTTTCCAATGACTTGCTATCTGCAATTAAAGCAGGCAAATCATAGAATTTTATACACCCAAAAGCTCTGGATGAAATTTGCAAGCAAGTATATTGCCCTCTGAAAATAAGAGTAAAATTATCTTTAAATCTACATGGAAACCATGCTTTTTGCTATTCCTGCAATTTCAACTCCTTTATGCAGTATAACCTGTATGAAAACTAAGATGTTGCCTTTTGAATTCAATTTGCTTGGAGCTTCACTTATGAGAAAACAAAGATCAGGGAGCCTGTAGACAATGTACAGAAAGTATGCATTCCACATAGCTACTTCAATCTTGTTACAGTAGAATGAACACGTTTTACTGCTATGTGCTTTTTTCTTATGTCCTTCAAAAACCATTATTTAAATACATTTTCAGGTGTTTAGCATTGATAAACAACTTTCATAGTTCTCTTTTACCTTTCTCTTTGAGGTTTGAACATTCTTGGAGAGAAAGCTAAGATAATGATTAAGATAATGATTGCAAACATTCTTCTGAAGTACGAAGTATATTGCAATGAACTGAAGAGTTAATACAGAGGTCTTCTGATTTAAAATCACAAATTAGATCCGCTGGTGAAATTGAATTATCAACTTAAATGAAGGTCTAGTTCAGATTCTCCTTAGCATATTTATATTTTATGAGTGTGGAGTGGGACTGATCTTTCCAAGTTTAGTTCTTCTAAAAGGCAGGGGTCTAGCCTATGGTAGCTGCCCTCAGATCTTTCTATGCTCACAGAGGAGAGAGAGGCACCCCAGAAGATGATTAATTCTGTCTTAAAACAGAACGCTAAGGTAAGAGGAGTGACAGTGTGATCTATAGGTGTGCCCCAGGGGATATTCTGTAATGAGAGTAATAACCCAGCAGATCTCACAATACTCAATGAAAGGCTAGAGACTCCTCTAGAAAATGATGCAGAGCATCCAAGTTAAGCTCTGGAGGAGCCTCCACCTTTCCATTGGCTTCAGAGAGATTAAAGAGCCAAAAATGAACTTTTGACAAATCTTCTCCTTTTCCATTTGTTTTATAAGATAGCCTTGCTTGGTGATCAGCTTATAATAGAATTATTATTTTTAATTTTTTTTTGTAAAGCTAAAAATTAAGAGACATGAAACCTTACCACAGTTCCTTCTCACAGAAGGTTTGCATTCCAGCCATTGCTTTTTTGTGTGAATGAGGATTGCAGACTTGAGCCCACAGCTATAAATTCTAGTTGATATTTAAATGGAAACTCTGCCTTCAGAGCCCCTCACTGATTCTTTGAACTTTCTAACTACCGTGAATTAAGTTGAAAAATAGTTTGGATATTTTAGGGGTTTCAGAGGAAATTGCCTTAGTCTCACTGTGTGGTGACATCATTATCTGAGGTTGCATTTTTTAATGTTATGACAGAGAAATACAAGAAAAATCCTTAATAAAAGACTACAAAGAAAGAAAAAAGAATGGCAAAAGAAAGGAAAAATAATTATCAATAAAAGAAAAGGGACATGTAAAATATTGTTTAAAACATACCTTAAAAATGCTCGTAGTCACTTAAAGGACAAAGTGGGGTTTACTCCATTTAGTAAAAAGATCACCTGAGACAGAGACTCTTCCCTAGTTGTTGGAAAGACAGGATAGGTGTCAGCAATTCCATAAATGTGGGGAAAAAAGAAAAAAAAAAGTAACCTTGATTTAAGCCCAGAATGGTGCCATAAAACTGAACAGTTTGATCATCTAGTCATGTTAATACACTTTAATATAATACTGTTATGTTTTTTGTATGATAGTTACAAAATCCCAACTCTTTACCTAGTAATATTCAGATTTCAGAACTAAAATGAAGTAAAATCAACATGACAGCTGTCTTTACATCTTCCATAATTTTTTTTATTTTTACTCTTTTAAAAAAAGAGGACATGAGAGCCAAACTGATATGGCTTAATGAAATCAATGTGTTCAGTTAATTACCTTATTTTGTGACAGTGTTCTATCATGTTTTTCAAATAACTGATTTTGCATCCTGTTGTTCTTTTCTGGTTTTATGCTCTACAGTCTTTTCTCACGGTTTTCTCTTTAGAAGTTCTGCACTATATGCTTTTTTTTTTTTTTTTTTTTTTTTCATTAACTCAGCAGGTGGGTCTCCAAACTATGCCTATGCAAAATTTGCGTAACATTTCAAGCACAGCTGGATATGATCCCTCTTCACGGTTACATGATACAGTCCCATTTTACATGATTGGGAAAATAATTCCCTTTTTTTTTGTTGTGTTTTTTTATGAGGAAAGAGAGAAAATGCACTGCAGGACAGCATTATTGTAAAGATTAAATAAGAGTGTTGTAATTAGTAAATGTGACTGCCTAACTTTTTTCTTGGGGGAATTAGACTGCACACTGATATATCCCATTAAAAAAGCTGCCTCCTCTATAGAAGGAGGCTTCTGAAAAGATGCTATTGTAGAAACTATAGTTTATTTGTGCAGAAATAATATTTGAGAACAAACAGTTCAGGCTAATTAGTACAAAATTCTGAATCCTTGCACAAAGAAAGGTCTTGTAAGCTTTAATATTCTGGAATTGCTTTGAGTCTGTGTGGCTTAACAACTGGGCTGAATTCTAGTTGCAGATGCATAGTGCAATATGGCCTTCTATAGACCCTTCTTTCCATTTCTTCCTATCCCTGGCTCCAGGCTGTTCCTTTTTAAAGTGAAAACACTAAATAATATAATTTATATATTTTCTTTCTCCAATCAAATCTAATGATTTTTTATACAATATGCATTTCAAAATGCATTTGTTTAGTACTATAAATAAATAAAAAATAAAATTTAAAGTATGTAGATAATAAATATTATATAAAGTAATAATATGTAAATATATAAATATTAATAATAAATAAATATTTTTTTAATCCAGCAAAGAAACCACATCCAGTTACTTCAGAATGGCCAATCATTATCTGTATGTTTCCTTGAAATATTAGTAAAAGACAGTAGTAAGTATAATTATTACAATTCTTTGATGTCTTGAAATCTGAAGAATTTATACTGTAGTAGTTGTTAGATCAGATCTGTTAGTTGACAGCCCTTCTGAGGAAAAATGGCAAACACTATCTTTCTTTGTGAAAGATTAAATATTTTCAGTAACTGTAGAATATGGTCATCAGCTGTTAAAATCTAATGAGAGAACAAAGTAGCATAATGTCATTTATTCATACTTGTGAACACCAATCTTTGCTGCAGATGTGCACTTCATTTGCACAGAGACATCAAGTCCCAGAAAACAGGGGCACCTAATTGTACTGTTTTTTTCACTGGCATTTTTCTGTCACAGTGTCTTGATCCCAGAACCTCTATGGTCCTTATTCTCATGCTCTTTGTTAAGGTGCAGAATTATGACTTTGTATAGACTGGTGTACATACTATTCCTTTTAGATTATTAGGTCTACAGATTATGAAGTTCACAGAGTGAATATCCTATCCAGCTCTTCTTTCACTTTGTTTCTTAGAGAAAAGGAGACTTGCTATAGGTGTGAATTAAGCCGTAACTTCAATTGTAGGTGATAGTTCTCTGCTCTGTTGAGAACTTTCTATCTAACTAATGCTTCTGTTTTGAAAAAAAATGACACATTTTTATTTAGAATACAAGCATTACATTGTTTTTCATAGAAATTCTGTCTTCTCCATATTTCTATCTGTATCTGTTTCTTCAAATCTTTTATATACCTGGTTCATATGATTCCCTAGTAATCATAAACTCAATTCTACCAACTTCAAATTTATCACTTTATCTTTGGCTTTCAAACACTACTAACAAAGTGACATGTTGTCAAAACCTAAAGGGTTACCTTGGCTGGGGACGTGCAGGTATCATGACTGTGCGTTCGGATTTTTTTTGATCTTTCAGACCAATTTTTTTTTCCAGACTGTTCCCAGTTTTCCAGATAAGTAGCCATTAGAGTATTAGAGTTTTTTGGTTTTGAGCGTATCAATGGTAACTCAGGATGATCCCACTTTCTAGGTACTCCAGCTGCACTTTTCAAGGTTGCTTCTTGTTTGAAGACCTAGTTCCCAAGTTAACAGCTGCCAGGCTGGCAGGCAATTTCTCTGTCAGTATTTTTCAGCAAATATTTTCTTCTGTTCAGTAATTTCCCTTTCTGATCAGGCCACCTTTATGGCTGCTCATATCACACGTTCACCAATGACTGGTTTAAAATCTGAAAAGTCTCATTGCTTTCTGTTTATGTGTCCGTTTATCTTCTGTTCTAACATAAATGTGGCACTTAATTACATGGTTTATTGGTAGACTTGGCAAGGCTAGATTTATGGTTGGACTTGATGATCTTAAAGGCCTTTTCCAATCTAAATGATTCTAACAGTCTATGACTATTTTTTGTTTCTTGGGTGGGGAGGGCACATGATGAAAAGAGCAAGGTGCTTTCCCCAATCATTTTATTGTGGTCTTCTTGATGACACCAAACATACTGTCTTGATGCAGGAAAACTTAAGGAATTAGTTATCCATGATGCTTCTTACAAGCTTTCTTGTAAAATGCACATTACCTGGATTGTGCTGTTTGTAAGGGTGAGTTGGATCCCCCTCACCTTAATTTAGCCATATGCATGTTTGATCTAAATAGTAGGTGTGGCTCCTATGCAGTCAAATGATTGAGATAAACCAGGAGAGAGACTTGTCCCGTCTTATGAAGTATATCATTGCCTAAATGAAATAGTCAGAATCCATTTCTGGTGATGTCTGTCTTTTCATCTAATACAGTTTAATTTTAGAGTGAGTTTTAGACATCTAGAAGCTCGGGGTTCTGATATAACTTTAATTCTGGGTATTATGTACCTTGTATGTCTTCCTGTCTTTGTGCCATCTTTCAGGGTCTCTGCTGAGGTTTTTGGTGTATTGCAACTCCCAACCAAATTCACCTTGTCAAATTACAGTGTTACTGTCCATTCTTTATCAGCTTCTTTTTGGCCATCCTTAAATTGCTCAAAAAAATTTCATTTATTTGTTAAAAAATAAATTAAGGTCTCACTGAGTTTTCTCTTCCACCTGCCTAGTACAGTTAGGTCTCCTATCAGATACTCAGATCTTTATTGGGATAGTTATCTCTAACTTAGTCTCCTTACTAATCACATTTACTGAATGTCATTCCTCAGTAGCAATGCAATCTGGCTGAAACTCAGAACAAAAAGAAAATAATTTTCTGCCCACCTGTCAGGTAGAGCAAGGTTCAGTTTGCATCTGAGCTTTTTTTTGTGAGAATATCTAATAAAGGTTACATATCCAAGCTAACATATATACTGTAAAATCCACTGCAGAAAAAGTATGGAAACAGACAAGTAGAAGGAGAGCTGTGGAATCCTGAGAAGATAAAAAGAAATAATAAAATAAATTGAAAAATGTATACAAATAAGCAACCAGGACAAACAATTTGAAAAATGCAGTAAAAGTAGATCAAGCCTTACCTAAGTATTAAACTATAAAATACAGGAAAAGGTCACTGAATGTGTGCCCTGAGAAAAATGGATCAAAAGATCTGCATTGCATTTAGAGCTTTTACAGGTTTTTACTTTTACCTGTTGGTGATAAGTTCAGATGATCGGTGGACCCAGGGGAATTATTGAAAATAATAGCCTATTTTTTTCTAAATATTTAATATTATATGTTGCTTATTGTATTATATTTCAAAAAATCTATGATCAGATTGCATTTCATAGATTACATTTGGCTGTCAAAGCGTAGATTATAAATATATGAATCAGATTTCTTTTCTAAGTAATCTTTAAGACAATATATTGCACTGAAGAACTACCTGTTAATCATACTTGCAAATCTTAGTATTATTTATTATTGGCAAATACTGAAAACAAAATCCACTTTTTGGTGATTAGCAAACAATTTTCTAGCCTAGAAAGTCATTGTGTAGGGCATTGTGTGGTAGTAATCTCCAAATGAAAGTTTTGTCTTGAAGTAGTTTAAGAGCATGAATCCTTTGTGTAGACCATAAATAGTAGCACTAAATGTTTTCTTGTGATGTGGCCGTGAAGGGGTCAGGTAGCACATCTATTCATTTCAAATTGCTTCCACTGACACAAGACCTGTCCCTTTGTCACCACAGAGGGAGATGAAGAGGAATAATGAATGAACTAAAAATAGAGAAGAGAATCTATTTGAGGATGACCTGATAGAAGGTCATAGAGAAGAAAGGCAGAGAAAACCATCTGGATATTTTCTGAACAGTAACCTGGGGTGACATCTTGCCTCTCTTGAAGACAGAGAGCCTTTCCAGTGTCCTCACTGTCTTCATAATTTCCTCTTTTTTTTCCTCAGTTTTTAAATGCTTTAACTCATTATTTTTCTCCCCACTGCAACTGACTTGATCTTTACCCCTCAAAAGGCAAAATTAAACAAAACTAATTAAACAGAAGTCTGAGTTTTCCTAATAAGAGAAGAGACAAAGTTTTAAGTTCCTCAGGGTGCAAACACATGCTATTATGAAGAATTTAGGAAAAAGTAGTGGTGACAAAACTATAAATGAAATGTTTTGTTACCCCACTTGTACTGAGATGGAGACAGTGTGGAAGGACAAAACAATCGTATCAAAGGGACGGAGAGGCTTGAGTTCAAATATGATGTATTTTGGAGATTATAAATAAATCTAAAGCAAAGAAAGAAGCTGGAGAAGTTAGATCCTGATTTATCTTTTATAGCATTATTTAATCCTACTGAGAGTAAGAAGAAAGGGGAAATTGAATTTTTATTTATGGTATAAAGCATTCCAAAAGTTAGTGAGAAAGGGACAAACCTTCTGCATAATTTCAGTTCCAAATAATTAAGCATTGGAGAGGTTCTGATTTCCAACAGGAATTATAACGTAGCACTTTGAGCCTTTATTATGTACAGATTTCTGGCAAGTATGTGAATAGGATGTGAAATTGAGAGGAAGCACTGGAGGATGAGGGCAGGAACACCTGTTTCAGAACGTGTTTGCATTCCTGCCAGAACTGATTTCTTATCAGAGTTCATTTTCACTGGTAACATTAAAAACTCTCAGGTTGAGTGCATGGTCTGAGTAGTGACCAAAATGAAGATTATTGCAGCAAACCCCAAGAAATGGTTATGGAACAGCATCTGAAAAGTGTCAGGGGAATCAGGCTGATTCTGGCAGCCAGCAGAAAGGAGGCTGCCACGGCTCCCTGCCCTTGGGTCCATGCTGAGCAAAGAAGCAAGACGCCTCCTTCCATCCTAGGATTCCGCTAGCCTACACTGTCAGTAAACAGGAATAGTCTTAGTTTTTGTTAAATCTGGAATTAGGCACAATATATACAATGTCACTTCCTTCAGCAAAAATAAAAGGCCGGAGAGCTGATCTTGGGAAGGGGAGAAGGATGCAAAAGAAATCTGAATGTATTGCCCAGGATATCATTCTGTCTCAGAACATTTTTAGCATTCTTTTTCAAACATTATTTTTTTAGCTCCACTTTTTCTATATTCTCAAGAAATATTTGATGGCAAATCCATTCATGTACGTTACTGAAATCTAGGAATCAAACTGAGAATAATCTAAGAGCATAAAAAGAGAAATCTCCAGAGGTTTAAAACAGCTAAGTGCACAGCTATCATTTTGCACTAAGGTGTTCCGGCATACTGCAAGCCTAGGCACTCATTGAGAAAAATGTGGGAGGAAAGCATTTATAATTTTTTTGGAAGAAGAGGACAAGGTTTTCTAAAGTTATACTTTTAAGCGTGCACATATTTTTGTGGTGACTGCAAAGCTATGAAGTGACTCCAGTGCAACAAAGTTTTTCCTCCAAGCACTAATATTTCTCATGTGTCATCCACAGGAATAACTTGAGCCTGAAGTGTCAGCTTAAGTGTTTGTGACTAACATGGGAAATTTAAGAAATATAAAACTTTTCAAACCATGGAAAAGAAAGCCAGGCTGTCAGGCAATGTATTTGATCTTTAATTTTGCTTTGCTGTGCATCTAGAGCAAACACTATCTTTTTTTCTCTTGGATCTGAAGAATTTTTCAAAAGCAGCAAACTGCTATTACTGCTTCTAAACACCTACATAATAATCATAATAATTAGAAAAAGAGCATAGGATCTATACTTCCTTCCTCTAAAGAACTTATTTTCTCTGACAGCAGGGAAGTGTAGAATCAGCTGTAGAGTTAGCAAAAGTTTAACTGTCTGACTTAGAGCAGAAAGATGCTATTAACTACTTGAAAACAAAGGAAGAGGGAGAGCACCACATCAGCACCTAAGCCCTTCACTTTCTAGACATTGGTCCCACTGGAAGCATGTAATTGATATTAAGAGGTGACCTCTGCTCCATGTTCTGGGAGAATGAAAAACAAAGCAAAGCAACTGCTCAGGGAGTGTACTTGGAGAAAAAAATACATTCTAGTCCAAAATGAGTTAATACGCGTAGTTGTGGGGATAAGCAAGGAATGATCTAAGCGTGGCCTAAACTGGCATAATTTTCCCATCCACCTGCACTTCAATATTTCTATCATTTCTTTCTCAATTTTAATATGAATTGGTTTCTTCTCTTTTGTAATTTCTTTAGTTATGTTACTTTTATAGAACTGGGGAGGAAAAAAGACTTGGAAGCTAAGGAAGTAATTAACACTGACAGGGTTTGAGGTGAGATTTTGTTGCACTTTTGGGAAGCTGTGGGAAAAAGAATATCAGATATATACTAATTGCTTAACAATTTTCTACAAGATCATACTGCATGCACACTTTTCAGTCAGAACAGCAAAAACACATTTCCAAAAAAAGTAGAGACTCTCAGCTAGTACTTTAAAAAGCATATTGGAAATTCTGGTTGCAAATACACTTTATGAAACAATGTAGAATTAGCAACTGAGCTACATGATTTATTGGGGTTTTTTCACCTTAATTTCACTGAGACCTGACTGACTTGTGGACTATTTGTGAACTGCGTGTGCGCAAGGGCTCTGAGGTATAGTGCATTCAAAGTCATGCAACCTGCCACCATGAATGAAGAAAGTGTGTTGTAAATTAAATCATGTGGTGGCCAAGTTCAGCAAAGCCCTCTAGGTGCCCTTCAGTTTGTGCAGGTATTAAAGCTGATGTTTCTCAGCGGTGTAGGGAAATGGCAATGAGATTATCAACATGAGTATCGAGGTTATGCAAATACGTAACCATCCAGGCTTGCCCAAAACCCTCTTAAAGGCAATGAAAATAATTCTATTTATTTGCAAGAGCCTACTGAATCTTGAACTATTTAGAAATCATAACTGCATACAGCTCCCTGCCTTCAGAAGTTCTTACTCAGGTATCCTTAGGCAATTCTCTGACATCAAAAAGAGTTTACCTGAGTAAAGACTGTGTCGAGCACTGTAAGGATGCAAACTTTTAAGTTTGATATTATCATAAAAAAACGAATATCAATGTCACTGACATTCCTCCCCACTAAGAGGAGTCAGCTTGCCCATTTTCTGTGTTAAAATGAAAAGAATAAAAACCGTATCATTAGTAAACCCACTCTTCTAGAAACAGTACAGTAAAACAAAGGTGAATACTAATCACGTCCAAGTATTGTAAACAATAAAAGTATCCTTGCCCAATATTAAAAACAATCATATCATGAACAAAGAAGTAACCATGATGCAGGGCAATTACTATTATGTTGTCCTCATTATTTACTACTAAAGGCTGTGTATCTTCTTTGTAATCACAGATACAGTTTCTGGATCAGCAAAACTAGAACTTACTGGTTATTTTTCTTTCTTGTGGTTAAATTATTGATAAACATTGCTAACCTAACAGCCATATTTTCAGATTTCTACTAACTTCATAAATGAGGAAAATTTTTCAGTTAAATAATTTTTTTAAAAAAACCAAAACAACAGGACAAACATAAGTACAAGTGGCAATCCCCTCAGTAGCCAGGGCTGTGTGTTCAGCTTGTCAATTTAACTGTAATGAACCTTTGAGGAGTTTATTTAGATTTTTAAAGGCTTCCCTGCCACCCGCCACCACCAATGTTGTAATCTTTTAAATTAAGCACTTCAGGTGTTAGAGTAAGGATTAATCAGTGGGATATTTTTTTTTCTCTGTCCATATGATGCAACAAAGAGGGAATGGTAGGGCAGTGCACTCTTTAACCAGGGCACAGGTTTTAAACACACTGAGACAGAACTGTTTGACTATTGGCATCACTGCTTGGCTTAGCAATTACACAGTCCTAAATCTCAGGATGATATTGGTGGGCTTTGGCAGAGCTGTGCAGTACTGAGACCTGCAGACGTTGCAGAGGACATGACCTTGCAATGGATCACCTCATCTTTCGTTGTAGAAGCTAATGTATACAAGCAGAGGTGACAGCCTATGTGTTAGATGTGTAATTGTTTAGCTGAATGACGGCAGTGTAATGTCCACAATTACTCTGTGATGCATAAGGTTAAAATAAAGAGCAATACAATGAAGGGCACATATAAAGTGTAGAAAGAAGAAATGTTTTTTTCATTCCAGTCAGCAGCAGCATTTATTTTACCAGTTATATATAAGATATAAAGCTGAAAATATGAGCCATGTTTTAAAGGTTGAGGGGAATGTGATAAGATGAAAACCTGTGGTAGACCACTTGAGATGGATAGCACAGCATTTGTAAGAATTCAGTGTCTATTTTCTCCATTCTTTGGCTGGGAACTAAGTGACTACTAAATCAACAAGAAGAGACCATTCAATTGCAGAAAAACGTGACGTTAAAAAGTGTATATAAAGACATAATCCAAAAGATATGGAGCAAATGAAGGAGATTGGAAACAGAGAAGGAATTATCTTACCAATATGCTTGCACATGTTATGCTGCATTCTGAACTCAAACATTTTTGGTACATGCAACAGAATGCTGAGGAAGTCACAGTAATCACAATTCATAGTGAATCAAACAGACAAAACTTTAGAAGACTCAGAGCTGGGGCTTGACAAGTAGATCTTAAAATGTGAGAATGACTGAGGGATAAGTCCCAAGCCATAGGACTGTAAAGAATCGTATTAATTTCAGTATCTGTATCCATGTTTCTAACAGCTTTCATGATGTGATTTTCAAAGTTTCATATTTACGACCACATTACAATCCATATTACTTTTCACATTTACAATAACTTTGTGGGATTTTTTTCTTTGCTTATTTCTTTTTATTTCCACCAGTTTGGAAACTACAACCAGATAAGAAAATGTCAGTATTTAGTCCATGTTATTTTTGGATTCTCATGATCATTTTCTCTGGTGATGGGTTCATAACACAAAGGTGTTTCTTTTTAGATAAAAACATGCTGTTTAAAGTAATGTTTTAGCATAGATATGTAAAATGTTTTTCTGTTTGGAAACTTATATCAGTGTCTAAACTGTTGATCTTACTAAGAAAACCATATCGATAGTCAAGCAAATATATTTTAGTGAACAAACAGCATTACTTTGATTCTAAGGTGCTTACAATGTATAGAACATTCCTCTTTTACCAGTGCCCACTTCTCTAAATATCCATCTCTCAGCTACCATTTCATTATTTTTCTAAGCCAGTTGCATGCCTATTATTCCCTTCTTTGACTCAAACAGAACTTTTTCATCAGTCTTTTCATTTAACCATTCCTTCATAATTTTTTTTTTTAATGAAGTATATCCTTATCATGCTATGGAGTACCTAGGAGACCAGGGGAGCCAAAAATTGATCTTTTTAATCACAAATGGGTCCTTTAGTTGTCTAGCTGTTTATATATTAACATGTATACATATGCATGGATAAATACATATATACAAGTATAAATATTTGTCTCCCTGGGGTCTTTGGTTTAATGAACTGCACACTTTCAGAAACTCAAGTTACAGGCTTGAAATGGGTTTATAGATGCCTGAGTATCCTTCTATACAATGTTCCATGTATAATATTGCAGACAGGTTTTACACGTAAGGATGTTCATAGATTTAATTTTGAACTTTTTGTTAGTATATCAACAAAATATATTGTTTCCTCTGTTGATACAAGATTCCACTGAGACATAATATTGCAGGTCATTCATATTCCCCCTTATCAGCAGAATGCAGTTTAACTAAGTGGGAAAGATATTTCTTCCAATAGGAGACAAGAAAAAATAAATGAAAACTATGACTTTAGGTTCAACTGCCCATATATATATAAACTATCTACCTCAACTCTGATTAAAATATCAGCTGATTGTGAGTTGGATGAGACTCAAAGATACACATTCTTGGAACAAAGCTAGCTAACTCGTCTGCAGAAATGCAGGTTGCTTTCAGTCTGTTATGTATATTATGGGATCTGTGGGACTCAAGACAGACAAGGCATTTGCAAAATGTTTATCAGTTTCTAGTTCATATCATGGGCTATTACATTTCTGTATGTTTAATTGAAATGCAATGGGAATGCAGAAACTAGACCTGTAAGTTCTCAGTGATAAGATCCTAGCCCTAGTTTGAAACACCTTGAAACCTGTAGTGGTTCTAATGCATGTGCAAATTCCCTGGTTTCATTCAATCTCTTTTTAGCGTTCTGCAAAAATCAGTGCAGGCTCACATCGTACTGTAGCCTGAATTTATTATCATAACCCCTTAAGCCAACACTAGTGACATTAGTTTACAGTTTAAACATATCTGTGGCTTTGCACCAGTGTTTTTATGGTCAGTTTTATCCAAAGGAAATGGCACATATATTTTCATCTTACATGTTTTCTTTAAAGCAAAACAAACAAAAACTAAATTTGAAAGGGGAGACTGTGATGCTTCAATTCAAAATGACTGGGACTGCAATTTTTGACCCAGAAATTCCACATAAAAATAGTTGTCAAAGGTTCAAAAAATAAAGTCTCCAATTTTAAATAGGGAAAAGTACAAGTATGAACTAAGTTTAAATTCTCAGAGCTGCCTTAGAGGTATGAAAATTGTATAGGTTGCTTCAGAAATCTAAGTCTAAATTACATTATGCTGAATTTTTACAATTTGATCAAATTATTAGTATTCTAATCTATAACCATAGATTTATTGGAACCAAACAGGAGTGAGGTGCATTGGGTGGCAACTGAAAAATCACTTTTTCATTTACAACAAATGAGGAAATCTGTCTGGTTGAAAATCAAATCAAAACAAAGAAAACAAAAAAGCCTGTTATTATTTCTTCAGTCCACTACAAGCGTCAGTCATGATAAGGTAATGAAGTTTTGTCTTAAAAAGAAAAGATTTGTTTCTCTGCTCATTGTTCATTAATAAATAAACATTAAGATTTTAATCCTAAGATAGTGAAAAAGGAACTAGAGGTCTGAGAAAAATGGGGAATTTATAAATATATTAAAAATAGATTTTGGATCTGAGAACAAGTTATGAAAAACAGTTTTCAATATAATATTTGCACTATTTACAAAAAAAAAAAAAAAAAGGGCCACAAATTAAAAATTAAGGAAGTTTTAAAGATACTACTTTCTGTAAGGAAAATGTATACTACAACAATTATAATGAGGTAACATTTGAGGTTTATTTTTAAATGTTGAAAAATCTTTATAACAAAAATATTTGTTTCTAATAGTATGGGAAAGACATGCAGGAAAAATCCTAATGAAGAGGAATTGAAATCAATACGGAGAGCAGGTGTTTCATTTTAAGCAGGTGGTGTTAGAAAATGTAATTATTAAAAATTACTGTTACAATGGTGTGTAAGACAGGCAAGCTATAAAAAAATCTATGGTAAAGAAAGGTGATTCATGGAGGAAATATTGCCTATCGTACTTACGTACTTTAGATCCTAAAATGGAAACAAATATGTAAGAATGTTCTTTCCTGCACTAGTGAAAACAGTTGTGGAACAGTAAAATGAAGTAGTGCTACTGTTGCTAAGTTTAGCTACAAGTTTTGCTTTCACTGTTTGAAGAAAAGTGGTTATCCAGGTAAAACTTCTTAATTTAATGAAGTCAAGGAAATGTAATCACTTAAGCAAAATTCACTCTGTCCAGAAAACTGGCAAAACAGTCCAGACTCCTTGGAGCATCATATGATAGAAACTGGCATAAACATTTGATCAACAACTGATTTGCTGGGAAAAGAATTTGTAGCAGCAGTCACAATAAATTCAGGAACCAGATGAAACCAATAAGGCACAATATTTATAGGGCCTTTTTGTGTTTACTTTGAGAATGTCAATGTGAGTGTACAAATTGGGGGTATGAGAAAGTCTCTCTCCTAAGGAGTTTACTGTCTAAATACACAAGGTAGCAAGGTATTGTATTTACCCCTACTTTACTGTTAGGAATTGGAGGCACACTGCTAGTAAGTTTATGATCCAGACAATCCAAACCCTGAGCCTTAGCAGTACCAAAAATGAGCCTTAGCACTATCAAAGCCTATATCTGAAAGTGTGGTCTACACAGCTCATTCTGATACGGTGCCTCATTCAATAGTGTGAGGTCCTGAACATAAGGCAAAAGCATTCTGGTCTGGAAATACAGGCTCCTATGATCCAGTCATCCTGTGTGGCAATCCAGAATTAGCCACTTTTCTACCCAGATTGCCTCCTGGGCAGTGCACTTCTAAGCAAAGTGATAAAACCAGGCTCATTCAAGACCACGGAAAAGAGAGCAAGAGCTGCTCTTCACAGCCCACCTTGTAATTTGGCAGGTGACACCCTAGGAAGTAAGGGTTTTCTCACCTCCCTGTGTAGTCAGAGTTGTCGCATCCAAGGTGGCATCTTCAGTGGTGGAAAAGACTCTTCCAGAGGAGAAGGAGTGTTGGCCCTTTCAGCCCCTCCTGAGAAAGCTGTCTTGCTGCCTGGCAGAAACACAAAAACTACATTGCCAACCATGAGTGACCAGGCTTAGCAGACAGAGGTTGCCCTATGCTTCAGGTCTTAGTCCATTTCCATTTCACACCCCACTTCTACTAATGTTTGCATGACATTAAATGCATAATAGGTGCTCAAATTAAAAACAAAACAAAACAAAACAAAACAAAAAAACAAAACCAAAAACCAACCAAACAAAAAAACACAACAAAAAAAGCCAAACTGCAAACACCCTCAAACCAACTAACCAAACAGGATCTTTGTTTTTCTCTGCAACAATAAACAAAGATCCCTTTCAAAGTATATTTAAAAAAAAATAATCCTCTGGCTTCTCCTGTGAACTTACTGCTTCTTGACCTTCTTTCTCACTGAGAAAGCATTAAGTTAAAGCAAGTAAGAAGTATAAGAATAGAACTTTTAAGTTACAAAAGAAGGTTAAACCTCCCTTCCTGACCTTTGACAAAACAATTGCACTGAAATATTTTCAGAATGAGCATTGTGCTTGTTTCTATAAATTGCTAGTGCTAGTGAAAAAAATAAATAAATTATGTCTTCATTTGAAAATATGTTACCTTCAGAGGTCCAGATATAATGGAAAAAGTTTAATTTGGGGCAAGTGCTTTCTCTGTGAGTGTTGATCCTGAATAGCTTTACCTTGTGATGCTTAGTGTGAGCTCAGGAGTGATCAAGAGTATTTAATCACACAGAATAGGATAGGCAAAGATAAACTGGAGCAAATGAAAGGAAGTATTAAGTACAGCAATCAAGATCTGTGATTTGACTCTGCCTTGATTGTGACAGCTTAATGTCTCAAAGGTTTGGGTTTTTTTATTTCAGATGAAGCAAGTAAATGCGTACATTGATTTTCTAGAAACTGTGAATTCCAGAAAGTCTGTGAACCCTACTCATGCAACGTATGTCAATATTTCATTTTCACTTACCTCTAAAGAACCTTGCACAACATGAACAATTACATTTCAGACTTCTGGTTTCTGCCTTTACAATTAAACGGATGTGCCTATCTCTCAGATTTACATAGGATTGAAGTTTCCATTAGTGCCAATTGGCAAAAAGATTGTTTGTTACATTAACTTGGAAGAAAACAGCCTTTGGGACGTTTCAGAATAGTCTCCATCTTAGTCCTTTATGCATGTTTTCAGCGAAAGGAAGTTGATGGAAGAAGGGGGAGAGGGGAATGGCTCGGTTGTGCAGGTGGGCCTGAAGGGGGAGAAATCGTTTCATGCTCAGGACTGCTTTGGGGATTCCCAGCCATGGTAACTTCATTATGCAATGGAATAGAGTGACATTTCTTTTCTTTTCTTCCATAGGCAAATTAACTCAAACTGACCCAGATTTTTTTTACAATTTTACAAATGAAAATGTATAAATTAATTAAAATTTCAAAATCTGTTGCATAGAAATTTAAATCGGAAACCTGATGCAAGAAGATTCTGGAGGGAAAAAAAGGAGGTGGCATTTGAAATAAATATTAAATTGTAATCAAAAATACTTTATAATCTTTTTCATGTCTGTTTTCAACATCTCTTGAGATACTGAGGTATACAGAGACATGGAAAGGTAGATATTATTTTTTCAGCAATCCTATATAGATTTGAATGATTAACATTTTTTATCCTTCCCTCAAAATTTCACCACGAATTATCAAGCACTGCTACTGATTATCATCCTTGTTCACGTTTGTTGAAACATTGAGTCCCATAGATACAGAAAGTTACTTAAATAGTTGATCTTTCAATAAAATTATATTCTTACTTGCAATCATAAACTGTCCAGTTCCCCCCTCCTGCTAAGTTCACATGCATTTTTGCCAGGTAAAATAATGAACATACCTATCGTATTTTATTTTTTCTTTTAACTCAATCAAATTTCTATGGTTCTTAAAGAGTCCTATAAAGCATATTCTAGCAATAATCCCGCTCTGAGTTGCAGGATGAGTAAATAAATCAGGCACAGAACTTTCAGTAAACCTGATCAACTTACTTAAATGTTTTTATGGGAACTTTAAAAATATGACATAGACTTTTTTGGTTATTTTTCCTCGTATAGATTCTTTCAGGTAAAACATTTAAAAAGTAATTTTAAAATATAGCCAAAATTTAAGCACTGTTAGAGAGGATTTCCCATTAATAGGTCAGTATTTTTCATGCAAGGATAAATATTTATAAATTCTTAAAAAAAAAAAAAACAAACCCCAAAATCACAGGTAATTAGACATTTGAAAACAGTTAAGTTTCCAAATCCTTTTTATTGTATGTAAAGTCAAATAGCACATCTTCAATTCTCTGTCCCTATTCAAAGCCAATTAATTTACTTCATAGAACAGATATTAATATACACATTCCTTTTAAAAACTCCAAAACACCCAAGTTCTCTGAACAGTTAGAAAGATAAGAAAAAGAAATTTGTAGGCCAATCAAAACATACTAGAGGGTATTAAAAACCTGTGTCAGAGTAAACATTTTATTTATCAGGTACAAATGTAGCTTTAAGAAGTAATAACATCACTATGTTAATGTAGAAATATTAAACATTATTTACACGCCCTGGCATATCTAAGGTTAAGATATACCAAGTGAGACCTATGGCACATGTCATACTGCAGCCCCATACTGCAGCTGGAGGCCAGGGATATACTTTATGGCATATAAACCAGTACAGATCACTATGTTCAGGCAACCGCACCACTCCATTCCCCTCAAATTTCTATATGCTATAAAAGGCACTTGACTTCTGCTAAAGTTATAGATACCTAGACACCCCATTTTTTTTCTCTCAATAGTAACACCACCATTTTTCTTCAGGGTACCTTTATGAAGAGCTGCATTTTTTTACAGTTCATTATGCTAACCTGAATTAAGAAATGCTATTTTTCCCACTAGTATCATGGAAGTTAATTGTTCAGCTAATTTTTGAACACATTTGGTGTTATCTCAAAATGAAGTTGCAGCCAACATGTGTCAGCATCTGAAATCAGTTACAAAGAATAGCACTGTAGAGCCAGTTGTATACTAACTCTTCAGACAAATGAGTTGTGACTAAAGGTTGATAGCTTTACTGGAGGGAGCTGAGTAAGACTGTAGTTGCCAGATAGCAGTTTAGTCAATTAACTAGATTTCTAAAAATACCCTGACCTTTTTCTTTTCATTTTAATTGGTAAAAGTAATCCTCTAATATAAAGAATATAGTTGTTTTGTGTCATGAATTTGAGCCTAGATTTACAAGGGCTTTAAACCCACTTGTTTAAAGACAGAGATATGTTAGAATTTAATTTTTATGTTTGGCTTAACACTAGGAAGTTGTTGATCTGTTACTACAATAGAACATACGTCAGATGGCTGCATTGCAGTAGTTCGGAATTTTAGAAGAGACTTCATTCAGACCCCAATGTTAATCACCCAGCTGTCTTGTATAATCATATATTTTAATTTCTGACAAAACAACCCCTAAAATAGTTAACTCAAAAGAACTTTTTTGAAGCATAATTTAGTATGCAGTACAAAAATATACTGTCTTTATCATCAAGCTGTGACAGTTACTATGTAGAACATTTCTGAATCTGATTGTTTAAACAGTAAATGTAGCAACAAATGGCTGATTGTTTAGAAAGGGTATAGGTGAAATGCTTTTTTAAAATCTGAATACAATTCTTTCTGTATAATTCTATAATTATTATTTAATGAAGAGACTCTCCACTTTTCTGTTTTGAAGACTGTTTTTTGAATATTGTAACTATGCAGTATACAGCCACTAATGAAACGTTAGCAGTGGCATAAAATATATTACATAAAAGCATCTGATGCTCTTTATTGTGTTCTAGATACAAAACGTATTCCACTCATGCTAACACAAAATGAATGGGAAGTAAAATCATACAACTCTAAGATTAGATGGGACCTTGAAAAATCACATGGGTCATCATCTTACAGCAAAGCCATCCTAACAAATGTTTTTCTAATCTGCTTTTGAAAACCACTGTGGAAGCAGTTTTATAACATCCTGAAATAGTCTGTTACACTGCCTCATAACATTAAAAAGAAAATTAATATTTTATCTATAGGTTTTTTGTTACAAATTGAACGGTTTTTTACTTGGCCTTTTCTACTGTCTTCATTAGTTCTTCGTAGCAGCCCTTTATAATTAGAAGACTAATTCTTCCCACTTCCTGCCACCAGCAAAGACAATTTGATTATTTTTTGCTTCACACACTCTCTAACAGGCTTGCTATATGTTATCCTCCTGTAGACACTTTTTTCCTTTCTTAAAATATAGTGCCTAAAACTGACTGTGGTTTGGCAACCAAGGGATCACCAGTTTGAAGCAGAGCTGAATAATTGTATTCTCTGTTGTAGAGGCTTGAGAGAAAAATTCTGTCAAACAGTGCTTGACATCCAGTTGTCTTGCTTTGCTCCACTGCCCCATTATAGTCAATTAGGGTACTCTATACCCACATCTTAGCCTTTCACACATACTGACTTTGGTTTAGCTTAAATGTACTTTTATTGATAATTTTAGTTAGGACTTTAAATATATCTCTCAACCACTTTTTAATGGATGTAGCAATTGGTTAATGGTATGTTCTAGAATTTTTCTAGCACCAAAGGTGACTAGTTTAGAGCTTTCTTGTCCCTCCTTTTCTTGCACTTTCAAAAAAAGGTTTATGATAATTTTTTTTCCATTTCCAGTCCTCTAATGCTTTTCATACTCATTGCATTTTATAAAAGTACCATTAATGTTTCAGATTTCTCACACAGTGCCACACATTGTAAAGTGATTTTGATAAACACTTGTAACTTAAATACAACTATCTCAGCAAAGTATTGTTTGACTTGGTCTTTTCAGAATTAGAACATCTGCTTGTTAAACATAACTTTTGCAATCTAGTTTCAACTCAGACTTCAACAAAGAACTGAAAGCTTCTGCTGTTATTTTCTCTTCTTTCCCAGTTAGTCTTGGACCTGTATTTCTTTTCGTTTTCCTCTTATGCAATTTTAGGACCCGATTTTCTTTCTTTTATTTCTCTTTCTAATTGAAACATATGCTCTGTTGCATTTCTGGATTTATCCTTACAAGGATGGGCTCTTCCTTTCTAATCTTACTCAATTATATGACCCATAGGCATTGGACACCTTTATATGATTTTTTTTTTTTTTTTTTTTTTTTTTTTTTTTTTTGCTTTTCAGGTCACTGAGGATACCCTGATGTAATTGAAATGGTCTCTAACCATGCTTTCCATCTTCTTTTTGCATTAGTTTGCTATTATGCATTAATATGGTTTCTTTCAGTAACTGCCACATTTGCTGCATTCCTTTATCTCTCAGATCACCTTTCCAAGTGACCTATCTTATGAGTTTCCAGAGTTCGCTGTCAAAGCTTGACTTCTTAAAGTACATTATTTTCAGTTCTTCTGTCACACTTGTTTCCCTTAGGATAAGGATATTTATCATTCTGTGATTACTTTCACCCCATACTACACTGCACCTTTGGCATCTCAATCAATTCTTCCTGTTAGGCAGAACTAAATCTAGATTAGCTGGTCCCCTTCTAACCTCCTAAATAAAGTTTGTTCCCAGCACATTTCATGAGCATGATTGTTAATCTATAGCCTGTCATAATACATCTCCAGCAAATATTTGGTTAAAATTCTCTGCTATCACCACATTCTAAGTTTTGAATAGGCTCAGAAATGCTTCCTCAAACCCTTCAGCAGAGGTCTGCATGGATTACTGTCATTATTCCATTCTTCTTGGTTTTTCTTTTATCAGGACAAAGAATATTAGCCTCTCAAGTTAAACTCCAGACATAAACATGATTAATATCTATATAGTATTTCTTTCCTTACCTGTCTTTCCTAGAATATCAACACTCCAAATAAAAAAACTGTTCCCCAAAATTTCTGTGATACTAATCATGTCATACAAAGAGTTTTACCAAGACTTCTAGATCTTCCAGTCAATTTCATTTTCTTGTGTTGCATTTCCAAGATATGACACCTTGGTATTTTACAGTCAGGTTCAAGTCTGCTCTATGATTCTCTAAATCCTGTCCTATAGTAGCAGCTGGCACACTGCCAAACTCCCATTAGTGATCTGAGTCAAAGGCTGCTCTTAAGTCTGGATGGTTTGCAGGTGCTCTACAAAAGGTGACTAAGAAAAGCAAGCTTGCTTAGGCTATTCTGCTACTTACACAGGTGACCTTTCTAGTGGAGACACCACCTCCACTGGAAACTCTTTAGCTGAAAACCACTTTGTCATTTCCACAAGTCTTTTATCTTGGATGGAGTTTACCCATTTATGGAGAGGCCAGGTGGATACATACCTAGGTCTCAGAGCCCAAAAGAAGCAGAAGGATGCTTGCTGGGGAAGACGTTTAGAGGAGATGACCTAAACTGTCAGACAACATTTCTGGCATTTTGTGATAAATGTATGAATAATTCCTCAGTGCACAGAGTGATTGAAGAGCAATTTGGGTCATATTTTTAAGTGTTGTAAATTATCATTCCTCAGTTTATTTTAAAGGTGATATTACATAATTTCAAAACCTGTTACACTACTTTTTTTCATATTACATGTAAAGGTTTGCAATGGTGTTGCACAGTAGTTGCTCATCTCAATGAAAATAATTTGCATACCGTGTAGTGCTGGACAACAGTGACCAGGACTGCTGTTTACGGATTTGAATCAACTCTTATTAAATCCAACAGATGCCCAAGAAATGTAATGGGAGGTGGATCAACTCTCTATCACAAACGTGAAAGGAAAATGCTCTTTAATAAAATGCTGGCAACTATGTCTAGTGACAAAATATGACTGTAACGTAAGAAATGAGCTAAAAAAAATTTACAACTAAAATGATCCCAAGGATGATTTAACAGTAATACTTTAGAAGAAGAACACATAATTTCTATTTTCTACCAAAGTAAAATACAGAAATCGCTGCTTCAACAAACTGGATAACTCAGCATCATCTTTGTGGGCACTTGTAGGACACTCTTAAGTGAGTGTTCACTGATGTGAGAAAAAGGCCATCCTAGATGCGTCAGCTCAGGTACTTCACAAACCAAAGGAACTGGTGTTTCCACACAGTAAGGTTCTAATTCTGACTCTTCCAGAAACCTTGGCTGTACATAGCTGTGCTTCTTGAGGTGGAAAGCAAGAAGCAGGTTATAATTCTTGCACACAAAATCTATTTTCTCTGCTGCAGAAAGAGGGGAGAAGTAATCTGTGCTTGCCTTATACTTGGCCAATAAGATTTCTCAAAAGAGTATCACAGAACCTGTGGTGGTGTTCATACTCAGTCCTATCCATTTCCATCTCTTTTCATCATCTCTTTAACCACTTGCATATATGCAGAAGTTGTAGTTTCAGAATGGCTACTTTTCCTCCACTTGGCTGCTTGCATTGTAAACAGTAGGCGCTGGGAAGGAAAGAACGTGTACGCAATCTCTTGTGTCCTTTAGTAGGTGAAAAAGGTGGACATGAAATGTGAATGTGTCTAAGCGAGAAGTGACTAAGGAACCCAAAGCAGCTCAGGTACGGGAGGAGAGAAATTTCTTAGTTCAGTTACACTGTTGTGTTCTCAAAGAGAAAAGGTAGCAATCTGTAATATTAACAATGAAATAATTGCAAGCACTGACAACAAATCAAGCTGCATCACAGAAAATATGTGAGTGCTAGAAACAAAAAATATCCCAAACCAAACCAAAACATAATATTTTTCTGTAATCAGGAACATTTTGAAACAGTAGTAAAGGAACAAATTACAACCAGGTTGCACAATCAGTTCTGTGAAACACACAGCCATTTCAGGTCTTTATTAATGGGAGTGATTACAGTTTGCTGTGTCCACATGGCTATGGCTGATTGTGTCAGCATTTCTGTTGTAAGCCCATACTTCCATAGGTTTGTAATTTAGCTGTAGATTTTTGTTTGGGGAGTTTTGGAGTTATTGGTGGTTTTGTTTTGCATGGAAGCTTAGTTCATGCAAATTCACTAGCAAAATATTTAATTGTATTAAATACAGAGGTTTAAAAACAAGCTGTAATATAGTGTGGCCTGACTCTATCCAACCAAAATATTATCCCAAATTTGAGTTCTTCACTGGGTGTGTGAGACCTGATCCACACACAGAGTTGAGATATTTGTCTATTGCCTGTCTGCAATAGCAGAGATGGGTGCTAGGTGCGAATCCACAAATCCTCTTAACACATAGTAAAACCTATTATACACTTTGAAGAATTGTTTACTATTACGTTTATTCACACTTAATTTTCACTGGTTCTTCTGAGCCTTGTCTCCATTTAAAGATACAGCATTCTGTTTTTTTCACCAGCACGTTCTGTGGAGAGGCGGCTTTGTCGGAGGATGGATCTTTTTGTGTGCTAATTAGATAGTTCACACATAGTTCCGGTAACTTTCTGTTTAGTCTCATTAACCTTTTGGTATTCCTCGAGCTTATCTTGCTGTGCTCCAGCTTGACCTATTTAGGGCATCTACTTCTTCCATGGCCATGTTTTGTTAGCTGTTTGTAAGGATTTAACTCACATTCTCTGTTTTTCAAAATCTTTCTTGCTTTTCACTATAGATATTTACTTCACCACCGCCCCCCCCCCCCATTTTTTCTTCTTTAAAGTAAATAATTCCTGTATGAAAAGTATGCTTTGAACACATATGATAAGAGGTGAAATATGGGGTTTAGGTGATGGTAACTGAAAGGAAGTGAAACTTTGTGTATATACCAGCACATCCACACTTAAATCAGTAAAGCATGTGCAGTTCTGCCTTAAATGCACTTTAAAGTCAACTGAAGTAAGACTGAAAGATTGGGCTGAGTCAAACCTTCATGCAGGTGTACAGACATCTAAAGCAGAACCATGGGCATCTTTTTAAAATGCTGCTGTTTGAGGGAGAATGTATAAAAATTAATGACTGATTGATGTACAAGTTTTCCAGATAGAAGATAGCAGATAGTTGTTTAAGAAAGCTGAAGTACATATCTCCCTCATTTCAGTAGCCCTGGCTGGCACTGAGTATGCCTTCTCCTTTACGTGGCACAACAGTAGCTGTGGGTCTGTTCTGTTGTAGCTGTAGAAAGCCCTATGATTAACTGCAAGACTTTTGTGATGGATCATTTATTGGAAGATTTGTCATGTATTTTAAAATACCCTTTTTAGGATAATAGGCAATAGATGTTTTGTCCAAAATCCACATTGACTAAGTGTGTATGATAAATTTTTCAAAATATAGTTGTATTCAAAATGCCTTTGTAGTAACATTCTGCACAGTATGTATGTTAGCCAGGATTGTGGTGAGCATAACAATTTACATTTGTATAGTTGCTTTTATCCTATGGGATCTTGGAGTTGTTTACAAGTATTAGTACAATTTGTTTTAGTGGCTGTTTATTTTAGTTTAAAAAGAATCTAATCACATATTTATATTACATTAATTTTGCACTTTGAGGCATTTGTTGTGCATCTCATTATTGCTAAAAATAACCACTATAATTTAATTTCATTGTATTGCTGTTATTTCCTGTAAGAAACTTGCAAAAATAGTTTAAATCAAATACTTCCAGCTCCACAATATCTCTTGGTTTATGCTTTAGTTCCATGTTAGTGGCAGCAGCAGCAGCAGTGGCAGCAGGGGCAGTTGCTGCATGCTGAAAAGAGTGTGAGACTTGGGAGGTCTCTGGAGGCTGGCTGTCCCTGTAGTCAGTTCAAACCATGCGAAGCTGCATCTAACTGGCCCCTGGGGTGTGCCAGGGACCAGCAGTTCCATGAATAGTGTCTGAGAGGAAAGGCACGGCAACTTGCTTCACAGTTTGTGCAAGTAGGGTGGTGCACTCTGCCAGTTGCTGCCAGTTGTTGGGCTGCTGCCTGCTGTGCTCACCCACAGGCTTAGGCTATAGCCCTGATGGTCATCCCAGCTAGCTGTTGCCTGTGCAAACCTACTCAGCAGCTTGAGGTCTCCAGAGGATTATAAAGGCTTATTAGTCAGGGTTTTGAGTTCTTCAGAAGTGTGGTGGTAGAAACCAGGTGAGGGCTGTGCTCTGCAGCAGCCAGGAGCTGTCTATCTAGCCAAGCTAGCCTGGGAGAAGTGGAAGTAGCCACTCAGAGCAAAGCTGCCTATCAGGTAAGCTGCTACTGAGATGAAGGACTGCAAACTACTCCAGGCTTCTGGGTGGAGGAGAGGGCAAGCTCCATCTGTGCAAAAGGTGCTCTGGTGGAGTGACTCAGTCAGAGTATGATGTTTGATTTTCAGAGCATTTGTTGTATTACATTCCATTCATGATATTATCTTTCACTAATGTCAGATGCTTTAAAAGACCACAACATATTTGCTTCAATTTTTTCAAACTTTCATGGATATCACAAAAGCAGAACTTGAAAGCTTCTTCCTAAGTTCAATCCAGGTTGGACCACAAGTAACAAAAAGCAAAGAAATTTTGCATAAAATCTTGGTTTTCCTTCTAAACTGACCCCTGGTGCAACTATTATGTTTTACTATGGGTCCTGATAAGAAAGCAGGATATTAGTTCCACTTACCCAAGGTATGTGATTAATTGTTATGAATTGGAGAATGACTTGATTTCTCATGGATTTAATAACTGCCATTACAGGAAAGATAGGCTTGTTGTCAGCCAACAGCGTTAGCTTTCCCTGAGTAGTGGTTAAAGGTCATAAAACAGCACTTAGTTTGATTTATTTTATTAATCAAAACCATACCTGTTTTATAAAGGTTTCATGATCTTGCATTTGATATCTGCAGTCTGATGTGACTCTATCAGCCTTTAAAACCTTCAACACCTTGAGGCACAGTTCCTGGATACTGCTGGCATCCTTTTCAGAGAACACACCTTAAACATACCCTTGAAATTCTGCAAGCAGAAGCAAAACTTAACACAATTTCTAATAAAAGTAAAAACTATAAACAATTGATGAAGTCAATAAGGCTCTACAGGGACATGGGTGTTGGCTGCAAATTGGACGATTTGGACCTGAAGGTCCACTATTCTGTCTTAGCTAACCAAATGCATCACTGCTAAAATTTCCGTTGACCTATGCAGAACACTTTGTATCATTAAAGGGCTCAATTAACTTTAGGTCCATTTTATTAACATAAAAGGCAATTTTACTGAGTTATAAAGAACATAAAGTTTGTCCTGTACTTTTGTCCTGTACTCTTCCCTAAAGTCACGCTAACATTTCTCAAAAAAATATTGCAAGTAATTAAAAAACTTCTGTTCCATGACTTGACAACAGAGATAATTGAGTAATAAGCCTTTGGTTAGATAATACTGCTGAATCACAAAGCTTTTTCTTTTTGAAGAATGGAACAATAGCTGAAGTTCTGAAATCATTAGGCAGCTGTTCTCAGGAAAAGGGAAATTTGCATGACATAATAGGAATTTAAAACAAGAACCCCAAAACTTATAGGAAGGAAGGAATAATTATCTCTAGCCTGTTATCTGGAAGGAAATCTTCAATATGAAAATTGATATTTTTATACATTCTTTTGTCTTTTAGTATAATGATAGCTATAGTTTTCTCTCAGCCTGAAATATAAAATATTAATTAAATGATGGTGATCTAGGACAAGACTCTAAATGGAACATGGCTAAGCAAGAACTGTGATTCTGGCTTTGCAATTTCATTTCTTAAGCAAGAATCCTGTATCTTTATGGAGTTCTCAGGTTTTAATGAAGTTACGCACAGATTGAGTGGTTTGCTTTATAGACAAAGCTGTGGAACTGGAGCTTGCAGTAGGGAAAAGAAAAGGAATTCCCAGCTGCAGTGTCCAAGAGAATAAAGGTATGTTTAGTGAAACATTTCAATTCTAATATTAAGGTAATAACACCATTTCAAAACACTGAAGATTAATTACCTAATGCAGTGTACTGAGAGAAAGTAATAGCTGTAGAGCTGTAGGTTGTCTGGAAATACTACCTCTGTTTCTGTTCTTGCTTTGAAAGTATATGATGGTTAGGAACCATTTAAACAGATATGCTATACTTTAGCCCCTGCTTAGAAAAAAGGCATTGACATACATTTATGTATGATTTTACTGACAAGTATGTGATGTTTCTGAAGTTGAACAGTTATTTTGTTTGGGGGGGAAAGGAATATTTTGAAAACTGCAATGAAATATTAACAGTACTGGAAGTATTATGTTCAGTGCTAATAGGAAAAGCATTAGTACAGTTTGCAAGCCACCTGCTCAGAAAATGATTTGCTACTCGATGTCAGTTATGTCACTTTTAGTTTCAGTAGTTAGGCAGACAAAAGGCAAAAAAGAAAAGCAATTTCCCTTACAAACTTTGAATTTGTTAGGGTTTTTGTTTCCAGAATGTAAGTACAGCTGACAAGAGGAATCAAGTATCTGAGTTCTAAGAAATTTGTTACAGAAATAATTACATTATATTTTTGAGTAATAAGTTCCTTTTTGTAAGACGGTAATTTCTCTAGGCAGGGGAAGCTTATTGATTATTTTGAATGTGTGTTCAGTTATATACCTATTCACTTGTTTGACACACATCAATGTAAGCAGTCTATAAGAATTTTGATGGTGTCTGAAGTTTTATATTCAAATTTATCATAAAATAAATCAATGTAGAAAAGTGAACACAGAGATGTGAGGAACACATTATGTGGAAAGATGAAAAGTTCCAGCTCTAAATTAGTCATCACATTAGAATGCTGCAGCATTACACCATGTATTTAGGTAGCCAGGACAATAACTAAGATGGAAGCAAATAAAAATCAAAAGGAAAAAAAAAAAAGAAAGAAACTAAAAAAAAGGCAGCGTACTGAAGGGTATAAGCACCAAATGACTGGGTTTGGCTGAAATTGAGTTAATTTTTTTCACATCAGTCTGTATTGTGCTGTTTAGACTGGTGACAAAACAGAGTTGTTAACAGAATAATGTTTTAACCATTGGTGAAGATTACTCACAGAGTGTCAAGGTTTTCTGTTGCTCACTCTGCCCCTCAGTGAGCAGGCTGGGAGTAGGCAAGAGGTTGGGAGTAGACACAGCTAGGACAGCTGAGCAGAACTGACCAAAGCGAGGTTCCTAGGAGAGGGAACTATCAGAACTATCCAACTACCAGACCTAGATCAGGCTGGAGAGACATCCTTGTCTCCACTCAAGTTCAACAGATGTGAACTCTATTCTAAAGCTCAGTGACTGCACTCACAGCCAACAGAAAGGAGGAAGCCGTGATTTCCCAGCCCCTCTGATACCAAAGTGGTCTGGGAGTGCCTGATATATGAGTTACCTTTGCACAAACTTTTCTTTTACTGAATTTGAGCTGGAAGTACACTCCAGGATCTCTCTGTCTCCTACAAAATTGCAACATTTCTCATTCTGTTGTGCTGAACCTGGTCCACCATGTACAATATTTTAAATATTGACTTGGAGCATGGACTTTAATTTAGTTATTTCACATGGTTGCATAATTACTACTGAATTGCACTATTTGCCTGCCATGGTGAGTATTTAGAGTCATGGAAAATGGAGTAACGTCAACTGGAAACGCTGAGAGCAAGCTGTTCCAGAAAGTCTTATTAAGCAATGGTTAGGGCACTCTTACTATAAAAAGACTTCATTTTTAAGTCCTTCCTTAAATTAGATAGAAGCCAGATACACATGAAGGTAAGTCTAGAGTAGACATGAAGGCAAGTGTCTCACAACTATAGAAAAATGCAGGAATCAGAGGGTGACTTGAATAGCTGGAGACCGTTTGGATGACAGATACTCTTAGAAAGAAGAACAGGTGAAGGAATTGAAGGACCTGAGTTTACATAAGTGCTTTGGTGCCTTCAGGACTCCGATTGTGAAATAGCTGCATAACAGTAAAAATGCAAGCACACAGGACATTTTATTGATGGAAAGTCAAGTGTCCATAGAGACAGGAGATTACTGAGCTGGGCATTATTCAGGTAAAGATAATAAAGTGCAAGTTAAGTACAGAAACTGATTCATGAACTGAATTGAAGATCACAAACTATGTTGCCAGTTTACCCCTAACATACATGCTATTTCAATATAGGAGCTAGAAAATGTGAATCGATCTCTGTGGAGCTACCATGAAAAAATATCCAGACAGTAATGCCAACAAAGAAATGAATTTAAAATTCTCTCTATGTAAAGTGCCAGTATAAGGCATAATGTGCAAGAACTCATCAGCAAGATAAAAGACACTATGAGTACCAAGCAAACTAGTTACAAGATGCTTTAACCCCCATTTTTATTGTCCCTAAAAGCATAGTTCTAAAGAACAATGTAAAATAAACAATTTTGATTCTATATATATCTATATATGTATATACATTTAAAAAAACCTAGACTCTCTTGGTCTAGCAGCAAGATTGTTGTATAAGTAGCTCATTGTCATTTGCCTACATGCCAGACTGATAACATCTTTTCTACATACACAGACTGAAGTGCAACTTCAGAAATTCTCTATTTCAAGTCACTGAGTATTGAAAAGCAACTATTTCCTTGGTAGTATTCTAAGACCTGTGATGTTACTTAATATACTTTTAATCTTCACAATTTTTAAAAAACGTATTGAAGTGTGTTAAAAAGAAGACAGGCTTAGACATGAACTACTTCAGATGCTCAAAACACCTGTAACTGTGACAATGACTACTAAAGCTCTCATTTTCTGCACAGTTTGGGGTTTGTTTACTGTCTGTGAGCCAAGACTTAAAAGACACATTTAAGTTTTCTGGTTTTCCTGAATCATCAGACATACTCACTTTTTCACTCATATGTCACAGATAACTTTTTCTGTTCTAGTGTATATAACTCTAAAATACTCTGAATCAGAATGAAGGTACTCAGCTGTAGTTTAAATTCTAAAAGTTAATTTCAATGCTGAAGCCAAACAGCAAAGTGTAGATCAGCAGCCAAGGAAAAGTGTTTCCAACAATTAGCTTAATAGTTTACTATAGTAAACAGTCTTCCTGACACTATAGACCACAATTCCGTTACCCAAAATGTGCATACTGAAGACTTCAGAAGCTCTTCACAAGGGAGGGAGTGTTCAGGGGACAGGTCACAAGTAAGAGATGACAGAGGTCCCCTCTGTTTCCCAGGGGCCAACCACAGATTTTAGTTGGGTGCATGAGTGAGCTTCGAAAACTAGCAAGACCCTTCTCGGTAAGTGCCGTTACCCGGGATGTACTGCCCAGCAGGCTGCTTTTCAGCACAGCCCTGCTGCCAGACACAGGCACTGCTTTGGCACAAGAGCTGCAGCCGAACCAGTTGTAAGCCTCATGCAGACTTGTACTCCTTCCCCCCACACTGATCTCATCCCTGTGGAGGTAAGCGTTGGGTTCCAAAGGCTAGAGTGCTTCTGAAGATCTTGGAGCTTCAAGATTTGAAGAGCTTAAAGCCATTGTACTATAATGCCATATTGCTTGCTAACCTCTGTGGCACACAAGGGAGGAAGTTCTGCTATATTAACATCATGATGATGTTGAGGTAATTAACTTGTAGTCAGTGGCTTGTGCTGAGATCAGAAATTAGATATGCTGCTATCCAAGTGAATACCAATTCTGACTTCAATGTGGGATACCGACAAATAAAAGAGATGGGTGGATGGAGATGTTGGAATTATATTTCAACTACAATCTTCAGGAGACAAAAACTATTCACTAGCACAAAATCAAAGCTTTATATACAGGGGTGAAAGCTCTGTCATTAAACTTTAGAACTGATAAAATCACAGCTTCCACTTGTATCTGATGGAAAACATTACAAATATGTACATGAGAAGGAAAGGGAAAAAGTATTCAAAAGTGATCAGATTATTAGGACATTTATCCAGGAACATTCAAGTTCAAATCCCTGACCTAAATCTGAAAGAAGCAGCATTTGAATTTCTGCCTCTTACATCCAAGGTGACTAGCACAACCATATTTACTGGCTATGCTGGACTTGTTTATTCTCTAATTTATTTCAGTGAGGTATGTTACTTCTGACACACAGTGTGCATCTGTTTATGCTCTTCTTCATCCAGTGTTGTGGCTGTAAAATCACTACTCACTTCAAAATTAAAGAAATATTTAAAATAGCAAATAAAATTAAGAAAGTTATCTTTTTCTTGAAGGTAAAACTAGAGTAGAATGTCCTATTGAGTCAAGCGTTTATATTCTAATGTGGTGAAACCTGAGAAAAGCAGGTTTATGATCTGTGCTGCTTGCATTCCTTGATTCTACTACAGGATGTCAGCTTACGCTTCAATTCACAAACAAGCACAATGGAAACTGTAACATGGCCCTTTCTGCTTTCTGCCAATGTGGGCTGAATACTAATGTCGTAATACGATCAAACAAGGTGAAATAGTTGTCTTGAAAACTCTCAGAAGCATGTTACAGTGTTAGCTTGGTGGTATTACAGATAAGTCTCACTATTCATTTGCTTGCACTCTACTGCAAATTGAATCTTTCCACTCCAAAATGGAAGGAAACAAAATAAAAGAAGACACAAAGAAAATAAATCTGTTGTCTGACTTTTTTTAGAAGTTTGAAGAAGATATTAGTACATCATTCTCTTTCTTTTCCACAACGAAATGTTTTGAGGAGGTTTGGAAATCAATTTATACATTTTGTTTGTGAGTAGGTTATCTTTTTGATTAAAGATTCTCTTCTTGTTCCCTCCTGGCTCTTCAGTGGCAATTCTGTAAGTCAGGGTCTGCATTTGGACTTGTGGAGGGTATACTGAAAATTTGCATTTGCTGCCTAATCAGGATCTGTGAATGCATAAGACTAACTCATTATTGGACAACAGGTTAAGAGATTTAGCTTTGAAATAGGTAAAAATCTATCAGAAGGGAGAGGGAGAAAAATAGCTTTAGACGTTTTTGGTGTAAAGGTTTGTTATTTTCAATTTGACTGTGAGGGGGAAACTGCAGGAGAGCAAGTGACTCAGGTCTATCCAACATCCTGCTCAAAGCAGGATAGCTCAGGGTCTTGACCAGTTGAATTTTGGAAATCACCAGGGAGGGGATTCCACTGCTTCTCTGTGCAGCATCTTCGAGTGCTTGACCCCTGTCACAGTGAATAAGATGAGAGTTTTTCTTCCTGTTGACTGTGGCTTCTAGCTCTTGAACTTTCATTGCCCACATCCAAGAAAGAAAATGAAAGACTGAAATTAGATTTCTCCTCAGTTACCCTTGCTTTCTCCATGATAAGCAAATTATGTTTCTTCAGCCTCTCCTGATACATCTGTTCTTCAGTCTCTCCGACTATCTTGGTGATTCTCTGCTAGACTCTGTTGATATTTCTCTTTTACTAGGAATCCAAACCCAGACACAGTACTCCAGATCCACACGCTGAATTCAGTCACCAAATGGAGAAGAATAACCATTTACCTCAATCTCTAACTGCACTCCTGTTAATGCAGCCCAGTAGGCATTTAGTCTTCGTTGTTGGAAAGGCATCTTACTGTCCTGTAGGATCCCAGGTCCTTTCCCAAAAGACATGCTACCCAGCCAGTACATCTCCAGCCTGTACTGATGATGGACATCTTGCATCCCAGGTACAAGACTTTGCATTTCTGTTTATTGAACTTTATGAGATTCTTATTAGCCCGTTTTTCCAACTTACTGAGGTTCTTCAAAAAGAATGTCCCCAGCTGCCCAGCATATCAACCATGACCCCCCAGTTTGAAGTCATGCAAGAACCTAAAAGGGGTGAACCTACATCAAGGTCACTGTCAAAGTTGTTAAATTGCATCAGCCCCTTTATTAATTCCTGAGGAACATGATTTATTATTGATCACTAGGTATGCTTTAACTCATTGAGTACTGTTTGAGTCTGACTGTCCAGACAGTTTTTTCATGCAGCTTTAGTTCATCTATTTAATCTTTATCTCTTCAATTTGGCTACCAGGACGCTGTGGAAGACTGTATGGAGACCTTGATGTAATCAAGGTAAATACAGCCCCCTGCACTCCCTTCAGCCACAGAGCCAGTCATTTATTCAGAGCAAGGAAAACACAACTTGCCCTTAAGAAATTGATGCTGGTTATACTCAGTCACCTGTTTTTTCCTTCGTGTGCCTAGAAATACCTTCCATGAGGATTAGCTCTATAATTCTGCCAGGTAGTGAGGCTGACTCTTGTGTCTGCCTAATAGAAGTATTTCAGGGTTGCTTACTGTCTGGGGGATCTAGGATACAAGGTGAAGTAATCAAGGTTAAATAACTTAAATTTGGGTGTCTGCACGTGAATGTCAACCGGCTAGATTTCCTACTAGAGCAAATGGGAGGATTCAGGTACCACAAAGGCAATCTAGTGTCACTGGGGAAGCCTTAGGGTACCTGACATATCCCCACAGGACTAGAAGATACAACCCATGACTTGCAGAAGAATCATGCTTTCCCACATCAGAAGCTGATCATAAGGGAAGATGTTTCCAAAAAATCTCAAATAGTAATAAATACATGTGCTTAACAAACTGAATCATGCCATGGACAACTGCTTTTGGATCTAAATCACTCTCTTGGCTCTATTGGTGGTATTAACTTGATATCTATGGGTTGTGATGGAAGCTTAGGTTATGTTCATAGCATCAATTAAAAAGATAAAACATTAATTTTTGAGATAAATCTTATCCTTAATTGTCTGTACATAGTTTTCACTTCCATAACACCCATTAACAGGGTGCCCAAAGCAAGATGAGTGCATAAAGTATTAGGTTTTAAGTAGGTTTTAGAGTCATACTGCTTGTGTATTACAAAGGAGTGTAAAGAATGATGAAAAAATGAAATATTTCTCCTACTTCATGTGGATTTGTCAGGTTGAATAAACATGAATTGCACGGGGACATCTTTTCAGAATTTCCAGTCTCCCTGCAAATATTGTCAACTGCTTTTTATTGTATGGGCTCCCAATACATAGCTAGTTTTTGCTAAGAACAATTGGGAAAACTATTGACAAGGGTTGCTTCCTTGATTAATTTAATTCTTTACAGAAATCTCTATGAATTTTTTTTTTTAAAGTCTCCTATATTTCCCTTTTTTTAATAACATGAATACTGTATCTTCCAAAGTTTTTTTTTTATTGTTGTTGGTTTGATGTGGGGGTGTTTTTTCCTCACCTTTTTCCTTTTGTTTCTTTATCTTCTATGAAATCTACATTTGGAATTAAAAAAGCCCTTATAAACATAGGTGAGACCTAAAGAAAGTCCTTGGAAATGCAAGCATGAGAAAGTTATGGGAAACTAAATGGAAAACCACAAATACAATAGTAATTTTTGCATCTGCTATAATATACCAAAGTTTGCAATTTGCCCGTTACTCTGGGACAGTGACTAATGTTGCCAAAGTCTGCATCTCATCTGTAAAATTGTACTGTAAAAAATAAATGGTGGAGAAAGGTTATTATTATTAAAATAAGATTTTAAATTGACTCAGCCTGCCACAAATTTAATTTGGGTTATAAATATAACAACTAACTTTTGGACTATAGCACTTGCAATATTCTTAATAATCAACCCTCTTTCTTACAACAGGTAGGAATAACTATTGTGATAACTTGTAATAGACTATTTAGATGATTCCTAATATTAAAATCATTTTTTTTGTTACAGCAAATAAGAATTTGCATAATGTCTTTATCAAATCTAAATAGGGATAAAAGAAATTATCACCACTGTATAGAAGTCAGTTTACTTTGAGAAGTGTGGTTCTTTTAGAAAAGAATAGTAAATTCTAACCTAAATGAAAGGCTTTGATTTCCTCTGACAAAAATGCACAAGATGATATGCAATTTAAAAAGAAAATAATAGCACAAAACAATAGCATGAAAAATATTTGGAAAATTTCTGTGGTTTCTGGAAGGACAAGAACTTCCAGCAGTCTTTGAAATGTGAGGGATTTTTTTCGAGACGAAGTAAAATATCTCCAAAATAATAGCAACAGAAGACTTTTATTATTTTTTTTTAAATTAAAGTTCCTGGATGCCACCTCTTAAGATTTTATTCAAATTACTGAATAACAAGGAACATTTCAACAAGTACAATTAGCAATGCTTATGAATAAGTTGGGAGGGGAAAGTTTATTTCTGATTAATGTAAAATGCACAGTGTTTTTGCTGAGCTAGTTATGATAGCAAATAATGAAATGCCAGTTCTGGGACAATTAGCAGCTAAACAAACAATTTCATCTTCATTCCATTGTATAGCAAAGATGATATAGTGTGATGAATGGGTTTATCTATCATGAGTCATCCCTCCGAACTCAATAGACCTTGCACAATTAATGTTGTCTGTAGCAGACTAGGTGTAAAAATTTTGTTTTGAGGATCTAACTCTACTTCGTTCAGTGCTAAATCTCCCTTTGCATTCATATTGAAGGTTTGGACTCAGATTTAGCCAAATTATGTTTATGCATATGCTTTATGTCAAGAAGAAATACAATTGCTTGCATAGGAAAAATATCAAGCAACAAACTCCAACTTTAAAAGGAAGAAAATGGTTATTATTTTGAACTGGTTTTCAGCTTAAAACTGTCTCAGTGTTTTCCCAATGTAACACTTTATAATTTGCAGACTTCTGACAATAATAGTCCTAAGAAGTTCAAAGGAAATCTTAATACCACTGCAATCACCTCAGTAATTCAGAGACATTGTTCTTACTCGATTGATGGAGGTAGAGGAACAGGAATACAGAAATGAGATCAATGTTTTCAGATGCAAAGGAGTGAAGCTAACCATTGTTTCCTCTATAATAGTCACCTACTGTAATCTGATTTTTGGAGAGACTGAGAAACCTGTGCTGACTTCTAAGCTCTCAGATCAGTCGGGCTATCTTTTACCTTGATCACAGACTTCCTGCATGTTATAGAGCAAGGAAAACAAGACCATTAATTATTCTAAGTTAGGAAAAGAACATAAAAGAAAGAAAACCACCAAAAGGTTTGCCATGTTCTTTTTGTCAGATGTTACAATGTTGCTATTTTAATGTGATGACAGAGTTTGTCCATGTTTTTCATCCAGTCCAGATCCAGTTTATATCATGTTGTCGGATTGTTCTCTTTTTATGATATATGTAAGGAATTTGATCTTTGCAAAGCTGTGTTTAGTCCCTTTAGGAGCAAGGGAAGAAAAGAAAAATAGTTTTGTTCTTTGCATAAAGTAAACATATTTCAAGAGTCTTATTTTTGTAAACTTTCCAAATGTAACTGAGATTCTATGACACTGACAAAATTAATTTTTGTCCTCTGCTAATCTCAAATATGTATAAATTGGAGGTTGAACCAGTATGTTGATGTTCAACAGCACAATGAAATAATGCAGCACTGATGATAAACTGAAATCCTGGGCCATAGTGGAGAACATTTGAATCAGAGATTACACATTTCTGCCAAATGGAACATCAAATAAGCTCTCAAGCTATAAATAGACAGCAGACATGATACTTCTGTCACTAATGACTCATGTAAGAAAGGCTTTTTTGTGTGTGCATATGTGAATTGATTATTGATTTATGAAGTATTGAGTGCACTTACTAGCAGCCATTGTTTCCAATATACTCTTTAGGCATTAAAAATCTTGGAAACTTATTTTGAGTTTTCAGTTTCCTTGAGTACGCAATTTCTAGAAGCCAACTTAGTTTAACTTCTGGGATTTAATCTTCAGAGGCTTGAAAACACACATATCATTAGTAAAACAATAAGATTCACCCATTGAATTGCCAGTGGAAATTCTTTAGTGAGCAATGCATTTTGAGGTACAAAATTTCTATTCATAATTAGCAGTGTAAACTATTGAAGGCAGCTCTAGATATCCAAGAAATGACTCTCAGCTTCTCAGACGTCCATCAAAATTTCATCAGTTGAATCACTTTAAAAAAAATCTGTGCATTCGCTTAGGTGATGGGCAAGCAATTTCATTACAATAAGATTCATTACTAATTCCAGTTAATTTTAGGATGGCTGGGTTTTTTTCAAGTTTTATTAAGCTTATATTTCCACATTAAACTGCATAACTCACAGTATTAAAAAAAACCAAAACAACAACAACAAAACCACCAACTTCTACATTTCATCAGTCTCATTTCAGATATAGTTAATAAGTAGAAAATCCTCTTTGGAAATTAATGAGCCTTTTTACAATATCTTTATAATTAACTCAGTATTAAATTAATAATGGCAATGTAGTAAAACTTTAAATTGAAGCTTTGAATTACAGAATTATAAATAGCTTATCTAAATAAAAATACAGATGAAAGAAAAAGGAGGGATGGGCCCACTTCAGGGCAAAGTGTCGTGAAACTAAGTCAGTGATTTTTGTGTGTATCTATCTACCTATCTGTATCTCCAAAGAGACTCCAAGCTACTGATATTTCTGAGTTCAGACTATGAATATATTGTGTTATACTTGCAAGCTGTATTGCCTAGGAAATTAGGAATATTGTATTTCACTTGCAACCCAATTCTGCTCTAGGGGAGCAGATGGACTTCTAGTGTCCCATGAAAGGCACCTTCTAATGCTTTCTGTTCAGGCAGAACAAAGGTTTAGTCTCCAGATAGTCTTAGCCATATGATTTATAGCATGGCTGAGTGTGTGCCATAGAGCATTCCACGGTCCTAGTCCCTCAAGCAGCCAGACTGGGGAACTGTTGGAGGCCCTTTGGATCCTCATATATGGATTTTGCTCCAGTTAAGACCAGGGCTGGAAAAAGAGGGAAGGATCCATTCCCTGGATTTTTTTCTGTTGTGTGTACCCAGAGAGGGGAACTAAGAAGCCTCACTCCTCAAAACAGACATAATCTCTAATCCTGTCACTGCTTCTAGGGGGACTCTTTATATTATATGGGATTAATGATCAGAATCAGTTTTCATTTCCAGAGGACTTTTTTAATGCCAAAATATACAATACTTATATTTTACATTCCTCTCACAGCAGCATTTACAATAATGGCATCAATATTGTTAAAATGTCAGTCCATTCTAAAGGCAATTTTTACCATAAACCTTCTCTTAACCTTTGTTTGCCAATACTGCAATACTTGTGATACTGAGATGTCATCTGGGTTTCAAATGATCATGTTCAGTTTTATATTTCTTCTTCTATATGTCAATAAAGCTGGAGCAATTTTCAGATCTTGTCTAGGCAGAATGCTAATTCAAACTTTAAAAGGAGCTCTGCTACTTGCGAGGCAAACCTGCAACATACACCAGAGAGAATTAATTCACCTCTTTCTAAATAGAATAAACGAATCTGTACATGAATTAAAATGCATTGTTTCTAAGTGAAAAGTCAAAACCTGAAACCATAACCTATCAGAAACGATTCATCAGAAAAACTCAATTGCAAATGTAAATTACATGCATAGTAGGAACACTTTTCAAATCTAAAACACCACCTATTTCCTTTTAAGTCATATCAATGTTATTTTTTTCTCTCCTGCCAAGTGTCATGGGTCATGTAAACTTTTAAAAAGGAAGTGTTTAAAAGTGAAAGGAAAGCATAATCTGAATGAAAATGAGAGGATTTAAATATATTTCTGAGAGATGCTTCTGATACTTGAAAGACTTTGCAAAATGACATGTTGGTATAAACAGCATGTGTTTGGAATGTAAAGGTTTAAGGATGTGCATTTACCATTGATACAATACCAGAAATAGGCCCAGAATAAATTGCCTAAAGACTTAAGGTTTAAATTATGAATAACAATAATAACTGTTACTATAATTACTCTAGCTGTTATTATGAAAGACCATAAAATAATGATTCAGTGAGGACATTAAAAATTAGATTATTTTGGAATGGGCTTTTCAGTAGCTGTTAGCCATCAAATGTCACCCCAACTGACTTTCTGCACCTGAGTCCCTTGATCACTCTTTCTTGAATCATGGTTCTTCCCATAGAAACTTCTCAACCAAGTCATACTTTAGAATTCAAAAATGCCTAGAAGTCTCAAAAGGTCCTGCCCTTCAATGTACAGTTCCTCTTGCAAAGGACTTAAAACTTCATGAGAGACCATCGTTGAAGCAAGAGGGTCAGATACAGAAGGTGTCCTACATATGCTGGTCTAGCTTAGCGTCACCTAACTTTAGACCTAATGTGCCCGTTATCAGAGAGAAGTTGCCATAAGCGCCCTTCATTTTCAGTGCAAAAGGACAGGTATCTGCTTCTGATCTTGGGTTGCTGCACCCTCAGTTACCAATAGACTACACAGGGAGCAAAAGGGGATTATTTCCTTAGTGGGATTATTCATTAGGACCAACATATTCAAGTTTTACTTATTTCACATTATGTGTATGCAAAAATAAATGTAAACTTGGGATTATTTACAATAATTATTCCAGTGCAAGGGAAGTCTGAAGAAGGAGAAACTGACCATTTTGATCATCTGTGTGCTAAGTGAAACATAAATTGCACACCCCAAGCCACTGACAGAAAATAAAATAAAACTCGGACACATCTTGTAGAGTGATGATGAAAGAGGTGCTGTACTAAAATTGGAAAAGTAAACAGAAGCAGAACAAATACAAAGAACTATGAAGGTTGAGTGGGTGGATTTCAAATATAGGGGAAAATGTAGTTCAAATGTCAAGCAGAAGAGACAATCTTATTATATTTCATACTTCTCCAAATTAAAGAAAAAAAAAAAACAAACACCAGACAGGAATAAAATGTCCTAGCCAAAAATAAAAAGTTTATGTGTCAGCATTTTATAAATATACCTAAGAATATCAGTGAAGTCACTATTATCACATTAATGTGGTGCTGTCAGGCAGTTATTAGAGCTACTGTATTTTAATTCACCATTTTTTTAAACTCTGTAATCACAAATTTTTTTTTTTTCAATATCCAATGTTGACTGTGCTGGTCAACAAACCACAAAAAGGATCAGAGAATAACATCATTCTGGAGAATATGCTATATACAGATTCAAATTCTGAAGCTGATAAATGCTTTATATGACAGAACCAGATAGAGAATAAGACAAATATGTAATATAACATCATGATGTTAACAAAGAGCACAAAACCAGTTTGGTTGGGTTTTTTTGTTTTGTTTTGGTTTTTCTTTTTTTTTTTTTTCCCCCAGAAAGACATCTAGAAAGTTATTACAAAACTTAGTGCTGCATTTTGACAAAAAAAAAAAAAATATTTAGATTGAATGGGTATAGTGTCTTCTGTTTTGGAAATCTAGCTATTTATTGTGAAGCCATACAGCTGGCATTTATATTGAGAGTGACTGATAACTCCTGGAAAGAAAGGTGAAGGGGCTGTACCAGACTCAGTGCAATATTAGCAACAATTTCCCTCATTATGGAAAAATTGTAAACAGATTCATGCCTTAGCTTTTATGAACACAAACAAATTTGGCCTGTCCTCTTTATTTTTCTTTTTTTTTTTTTTTTCTTCTTTTCTTCTCCAGAAAGATTTCATGTATTCTTCTTTCTGTTTTCTTCAGTGGACAGTATCAAATACTAGAAATTGGAAGCAAGTTGCAGAACACCCATGATATTTTTGGCCATATATCAGCAATTAAAGATTCCTTCTAGACACCTAGCTGTGCTAGTTTTGGCTAGGATAGAGTTAATTTTCTTCATTGAGCTATTATGGGGCTATGTTTTGGGTTTGTGCTGAAAACAATGTTGCAAATAGAGATGGTTTTATTATTGCTGAACAGTACCTACACAGAGTCAGACTTTTCTGCTTCTCACGCAACTCCACCAGCAAGTAGGCTGTGGGTGCACTAGAGGCTGGGGATGGGACACAGCCAGGACAGCTGGCCCAACTGACCAAAGGGATATTCCATACTGTATGAGGTCATGCTCAGCATATAAAGCTGGGGGAAGAAGAAGGAAGGGGGGGAACACTTGGACTGATGGCATTTGTCTTCCGAGGTAACTGTTACGCATGATGCAGCCCGGCAGTCCTGGGGATGGCCAAACACCTGCCTGCCCGTGGGAAGTGGGGATGAATTCCTTGCTTTGCTTTGCTTGTGTGCACAGTTTTTGCTTTACTTATTAAACTATCTTTATCTCAGACCATGAGTTTTTGCAATTTTGCTGTTCCGACTGTCTTCCCCATCCTGATGCAGTGGGAGTGAGTGAGTGGCTGTGTGGTGCTTAGTTGCTGGCTGGAGTTAAACCATGACAGTCCTTTTTGGCTCCCAATGGGTGGATTGAAGGGTTCGAGATAACAACGTATTTGATCGGAATATGCTAGATTGTATTTATAGCTGTTACTGCTGTTTAGCTATTAATTGGCAGGCTTCTGTGCTTGCCATGGGGCTTCCTTGCCTTACTGTATATTAGTTCTGTGCTTGTTAGTGGCTGCTTTTTGCTTTTGCTGCTTGCTCTACCACTGCACTGCTTATCATACTGGGCTGTGCCAGGCAATGGTTTGATAACAGCAGTGGCAATGTACCTGGACTGGCAGATGGCCAGGGCATTTTTGCTGTTTCTGTGCTGCTGTACTGGACAGATTGGATGGAACTCCAGTGTGAACTCAAGTCAAAGGGACTGCAACCTTCTCAACCTGTGGATGAGTCCATGTGGGAGCAGGACACCTTGAAGCATCTGTGGCCATGGATAAGCCCATGCTGAGGCAGGTACATCTTGAGCGTCTGTGGCTGTGGTTATGTCCGTGCCACAGCAGTTATGCCTTTGAAGGGATTGTAGCCCAAGGATGAGTCCACACTGGAGAAGGTACACCTTGAAGCATCTGTGGCTGTGAATAGGTCCATGCTGCAGTAGGTACAGCTTGAAGAATCCAGTGGCTGTGCATCAGGTCATACTGGAGCAACTCAAAGCATGTGGCCATGGATGAGGCCATGGCAAAGCCCTAGAGTACAGCCCTAGAGTACAACTTAGACAATCTACAACCCTAGACTGCAACCATGGGTAAGGCCATATTGGAGCAGGTTTACTTCTGAAGGGACCGTGGCTATGGGTAAGGCCATGCTGGAGCAGTTATAGCCCTGAGGGCATTGTGGCCTATGGAGAAGGCCACACTGGAAATGGTGCATCTCAAAGCAACTGCAGCTGTAGATAAGTTTATGCCACAGCAGGTGTACCCCTGAAGAGACTGCAGCTCGTAGATGAGGCTTCACTTGGAGCAGGTACAACCCTAAGGGACTGCAGTCTGTGGGTAAGGCCAAGCTGAAACCCGGGCAAGGGGAGAAGTTCATTGCAATGTTAAACCCTGTGAGCTGGTTCAAAGGCATCGGGGGTGGAGATTGTATTGGAAATACCTTTAAATTGTAACCCATGATCTGGGTTCTATGTTATAGGAAAAAAAACCAACTACCTTATCCCACAAGTTTTCCTCATTTGTATTCTTCCCATTCTCTCCCTCATCCTGATGTGGGGGGAGTGAGCAAGTGGCTGTGTGGTGCTTACATAAACATGACACTAGCAAAGTTTAGCTTTTCCTTCAAATAATTTATCATTTCCAGGAAAAAGAGCTCCTTTAAAAGCTGAAAAATAAGTATGTTGATTCTGTGTAAGCCATAGTACTGTAGTAAGTGGTATAAGATTGGTAATGGTCATCATTGGACAGTTAAGGCCTGTGCATTTTAGCTTGCATCTGAAGCTCTTTACTCAGCAGAACATACAGAGAGAACAGAACAGATGTAGTAAGAAACGTAAAGCTAGCATTTACATTTTTCTCATAGAAGACTTAAATGCAGACTTGTATTTCAAGAAATTTCTAATCCTGCTAAAGGGAACTATAGGGAAAAAACTGTATACTTTAAGTAGGAAAAATGTTTTTTTCTTGAAAATGCTGATGTCTAAAAAAATTTCCTAAGAGCAGACAAATTTCATAGCTTAGTTCCTATGCTGTTTTGTATTTGATCAATTATAATAAATTATTACATTTAAAATAATTACATAAACCTGATATAGACTTCTGTGGTGGGTTGACCTTGGCTGGATGCCATGTGCCAACCAAAGCTGCTCTGCCACTTCTCTTTTACTGGACAGGGGAGAGAAAATCATGACAAAAGGCTTATGGGTTGAGATAAGGACAGGGAGATCATTATGTAATTACATCATGGGCAAAACAGACTTGACTTGGGGAAATTAATTTATTATCAATCAAATCAGAGTTGAGTAATGAGAAATAAAACCAGATCTTGAAACACCTTCCCCCCACCCCTCCCTTCTTCCTGGGCTTAACCTCACTCCTGATTTTCTTTAGTTCCTCCTGCCAAGCAGCACAGGGGGATAGGCAATTGGGGTTGCTGTCAGTTCATCACATGTTGTCTCTGCCACTACTTCCTCCTTGCTCTCTTCTCCTGCTTCCATGAGGTCTCTCCCATAGTAGACAGTGCTTCATAAACTCCTCCAGCATGGGTTCTTTCCACAAGTCCTTTCCACCAGGTGCAATCCTCCAGGAAAATAGTGCTCCAGCATGGGCTTCCCATGGGGTCACAGCCTCCTTCGGCACCCACCTGCTCCAGCGTGGGATCCTCCATGGGCTGCAGGTGGATATCTGCTCCACCATTAACCTCCAAGGGCCACAGGCACAGCCTGCCTCATCATGAGTTTCACCACGGGCTGCTAGGGAATCTGGTCTGGCACCTGCAGCCCCTCCTCCCTCCTTCTTCACTGACATTGGTGTCTGCAGAGTTGTTGCACACATTATCATTCTTCTCTCCGGCTGCAATTGATGTTGCATCATTTTTTTCCCCATGTCTTAAATATGTTATCCCAGAGGTGCTGCCACCGTTGCTGATGGGCTTGGCCTTGACCAGCGGTGTGTCCATCTTGGAGTCGGCTGGCATTGGCTTAATGAACACAGGGGAAGCTTCTGGCAGCTTCTCACAGAATCCACACCTGTAGCCCCCCTGCTACCAAAACCTTGCCGTGCAAACCCAATACAACTTGAATTAAAATTATAAACCAGGTGTTCATTATATCTGTTTAAACTGTTTGCTGTATATCTGGATTTAGAATATACTTAAAGGTGTGAAGGATGATATCATGCTCTTTCTTGTGACCACTGAAAAATGCTGGAATGTCAAAGATTCTTGATGTTGGCAGCATCAAGATGCTTAGGGCAATGAATCTGGTGAAAGGTCTAAAGAACAAGTCTTATGAGGAGCAGCTGAGGGAACTGGGGTTGTTTAGCCTGGAAAGGAGGAGGCTCGGGGTGGGAATCTTACTACTCTGTGCAACTACCTAAAAGGAGGCTGTAGGCAGGTAACTGTCGGTCTCTTCTCCCAGATAACAAGCAACAGGACAAGAGAAACGTCCTCAAGCTGAGTGAGAGAAGGTTTAGGTTGGATAGTAGGAAAAAAATTTCTTCATGGAAAGGGTGTTAAAACATTGGAACAGACTGCCCCAAGAAGCACCTGGAGGTGTTTAAAAAAAACATGTAAATGCAGTGTTTAGGGACATGGTTTACAGATGGACTTGGCAGTGCTGGGTTAATGATTGGACCTGATGATCTGAAAGATCTTTTGCAAACTAAATGATTCTATGATTCTGTCGTGGCTGGAAGGAAGCAAAATGTTTAAGCTTCTGAAGCTTCACTTTGTCCAAACAAGAAATTAATATAAAGAAGGAACCTGTGTTCCTGCAACTAAACTGTTCTATATCCTTTTTATAATGTGCTGGGTTTCAGGAAAGCAAGATGAGCTTTAGAAAGTTTAGTTTACCGAGTGAAATATCTGAGTATTATGGAGTTTTCTTGAGTTTCCATTAACTAAAGTCTAAAGCATAAATGAAATAGTCTATCAATTGTCTTCAGAGAGCATATTTTATTTATCCAAATATAATCTAAGATGGAATAAAGACTGATGTTACAGCACTCTCCAAACTAGCCAGCTACGACAAGGTCTTTTACCATCACATACCAACATACTCTTATACCAGTCCCTCTGCTGCCTTCTCCTAGTCTCTCCTCTTTCAGAGCATGTGCTCTCTTTCTTCCTTGGCTGTTCTCACTTTATTGGCTGCCCAGCCTCTTAACAGAACCAGCCACAGCTGCACCTTATCCACATCAGCCAACCCACCCCCCCAAGCCAGCCCACAGCTGTATGTTATCAATATTAATTAACCCAGCTTCATTCCTCTACAGACTGATACCAGCTATGTTCTTGAAATTTATATTTTTGATAGTAAAATGTTTTATTGTGGAGCTTCAGCTTCAAAATGTTACATCATAATTTAAGACAGTGCTTTTAAACTGTATAGCAGTGGTGAGCTCCACTAAGGAAGAGATAGAAGTTAGGCTCGTGGTATTTTCAGCATGAAATTTATCTAACCAGGCTTCAGAGATATCTGCCAAAGAGACATCTGTGCTTGTCGTCATCATGCTATGATCTACCTCCTTATGCCCAATGGAAAGGAACCAATAATTTTACCATGTTATTCACATAACCTTTTTTGAAATAACTCCTTTAAAATTACATGAATCATACACGAGTGTAAGCTTGTAATAGCCTGTGATTGTCTGCACAGTTTAAATTTTAACACAGTCCCTGGCATGGCTTGTGCCAAAAAACAATCTCCCAGATAACTGCTGCATTGTCCAGGAAATTGCATGTGCCAGGAATCATTCTCAGTCTGAATTTGGCCATCCTGTTCTGAGGAGGAAAAAGTGCTTGATGACACAGCATGCCATTTAACTGCAGGGCCGGAGAATGTTCCCAGGGTATTTAAATTTCTACTGTAAGCATTCCCTTTCAGTCCTACATGATTATGAAATTTTGGGGGCATAAAACCCCCCAAAGTTTCAATTTCCTCTAAATCATCTTGGTACAGATCTTCCTAGGAATTCTAGAAATCTAAGATGTTGTTATAATGTCACATGAACTTTACAGAAACTTCTCTATCGATTTCATTGGTCTCTGAACAGGAGATATACACATATTACACAGATGAAACTTCCATAGACTCCACTGAGAGTTCTACCAATAGATGTGAAGGGGAATTATTCACTAGTGATTTTCTGTGACATAATTAAACTTTGTATAATCAAAAGCCTGTAGCTCTAGGCAACTTTTGACTCTAAAGGTGTCTTTGAAACACTGTAAGGACCTAAGACATGAGCAACATCTCAGGGGAACACCCTTAAAAGGGAATGGGGATTATGAAGATTCAGTCAAAAATGTAACTGTAGCATTCCCCACACCCACACCACCCACTCCCAAATTGCAAAACCACATCAAACAGCAAAGAAGAAAGGTGAAAGAAGAAAAAGGATTTCAAATTTACAGAAAGGAAATAAAACAGCATTTGGGGAACTGTAAATAATTTTTTCCGCCAGGAAAGAGGGACAATATTCTGAGAAACCTGGAAATTTCTCTAGCTAGAGTTGAAAAAAACCCAAACCTAATAACAATTTTTTATCATACATGTACAAACTGACAAAAAGCAGTGATGTTTTAAGTGGGGATATAAAATGAATGTACAGAAGTTGTTAAAATTGATAAGCAAAATATTTTGCTATCTTATGAAGGTAAACCCTATGCACATTGCTATGTTATCTATACAATATACCATAAAGAAATGAAGAAAATATCCCAGCAGAAAATATGGCTTAACCTGGTACTGGTTAACTGTCTGAAAAAATGATTTGTATCCAAGAAAGTCTAAACTGCATGAGATAAGTAAGGTCTGTAATTGACTTTGTCATTCTATACATTGCTTTTATTATTACTTAACGTATATCAGAATCTTACAGATTATTGTGCCATTTTGAGAATTGACAGTCTTTTACCTCAACATACAATCAGCCAAATACATACAGATCAAAATGGTGTTGCAGTAAGTAAGATGTCTTCAGAGAGGTAAATTTTAGTAAAAAAATCCTAGGCTTTTAATGTCATGGTATGATAGCAATGAGAGAATGAAGACAGAATTGTCAGAATCATCACGAGCAGTTCCCTGATCACAGCAAGATCCAACATGATCTTAGTCCACTTCTTTTTTTGTCCATGTATTTCCTTGTAGAAAATTTTCTGACACATCTCTCCTGACAGTGGTATATATTTAATTTCCATAATAAGTTAATGGTCAATGTGAAGTCATATGTTCTTTCACTTCCATAGTACTCTATAGTTTAAGAACCCACCTCTGTCCTTAGTGTTGTAGCCTACAATTAATACATTTATGTTATTTTGAGATTACTAAAATAATAATAAAGATGCTTGAGGTGGGTTGACCATGGCAAGCTGCCAGATGTCCACCCAGCTGCTCTTGCATTTCCCCTCCTCAACAGGGTTGAGATAAAGACAAGGAAATCACTTGCCAATGACTGTCACAGGTAAAACAGACTTGGAAAAAACGAAAACACCTGACACATTTCCATGCCCCTTTTTATCAGGCTCAACTCTACTCCTTCATTCTTCATCTCCTCTACCTTCCTGCCTTCTAGCCCTTTGGCAGCAAGGGGGAGATGGAGAATGCGGAGTTACAGTCAGTTTATAACAGCTCTCTGCCACTCCTTTCTCTGCACACTGCTACCCTGCTCCAGAATGGGTCCTTGTCATGGGCTGTGGTCCTTCAAGATAAACCTGCTCCAGTGTGGGTTCTCCATGGGCAGCAGGTCTTTCAGGGAATATCCGCCTGCTCTGGCATAAGGTAGTCCATGGGCTGCAGTGTAGATATCTGCTCTCTTGTGGTCCTCCATGGGCTGCAGTGTAGATATATACTCCATCATCTTCTCTTCCATGAGCTGCAGGGGAATCTCTGCTCCAGGGCCTGGGACACCTCCTCCACTCCTGCTTCTCAGACCTTGGTGTTCCCTCTGCTTTTTATCACTCTTTTTTGTACCTCCTCTTCCCCTCTCTCTTTCTCTGTGATGTTTTTTTGCCCTTTCTCAAATAGACTATCACAGAGGCACGGCCACGTAGGCCGAGGGGCCCAGCGATGCCCTGCGGTGGGTGGGCTGGAGCCAGCTGGAACCGGCTGGAACCGGTCATGTCCAGCCCGGGGCAGCCCCGGCCATGCCTCAAAGGGGTTGACCTGCAGCCCCCTCACTACTAAACCTCACCATGGACACCCAGCACACTGCTGTAGGCCAAAATCAAAACTGAAGCCATTATCATAGACTCTGTACAAATACAATGCAGTAGTTAACTTTGCGCCTTAAAGACTTTATAGTATATAGTTTGTAACACACAAACTCCTTTAGTCAATTCACTGTTACTCATGAAGGGAAGAATCACAGTGTACAGATGCTAAAATAAAGAGCCTAACAATAAAAACTTTATCTAGGCCTTTCCCCAGACTGAAGTGTTATGACAGGGAAAGGTCAATGATGGCAGACTGCCCAAGGCAGAGGTCAGAGGGATCTTGCCAAAGGTCATAAAAGATTAATTCCTTGAAAAACTTATCTGGAGGCAGTACTCAGACATTATGATAATGGCCATAGACTGAAAACCTATATAAACAGTGAAGAAAAACAGATTTATATTATTTACTGAAAATGTCAGTTTTGAAAAAATTGGATCCTAAGTTATCTTTCTTATGTTTGCAGAAAAAATCTTTACTATACAAAGTGCAAATCTGAATGTAAAAAACTTGTAAGCAATGGAAAAAAACCCCAGACACATTCCTGACATTCTAAAAATTAATTTCCTTCAGCAATGGTAAATTTGGCACTGGTAGCAAATGCACAAATGTGCACAAAGAAGAGAACTACCATGAAAGTATTAGCCAAGTATTCCCTGCTTTATTGTAGCAGATAGATTAATTTAAACAAAACAAGCACCACCACCACCTAAGAAAGAGAGAAAACTCCCCAAAATAATACTTGGAAAACCTAAGTTTTTCTAGTCTGTGGACCACACATCAGCCTTTGAGAAATGTAAATATTACAGGAGAGAGTTAATGATGAGTGTAAGCAATGTTGATGTTGTAGAGAAAATCTGTTAAGTGGAGAAAAAGCCCTATTTGGAGTGACTTCTCTCCTCTTGGGTTCCATAAGACCCACCCAATTCAGTGCTCTGGTTTTGTTCCGCAAAGCAATTAAAGACATACTTAATTCACACTGGTTATATCTGTATGCTGTAAAAGTGCTAATAATTAAAGATGAACTTTAGCCCTTTGCTGAACACGGACAGATTTAAGTATGGGCTTTTTCAGCTGGAGCATAGATGCAAAGGTGCTGCAAACAGGCATCTCTGTATCCCCAAAAAAGGCAGGGAATATAGTCCCTCTGACTGGCATCTCTCCTACCACTCTTTGACCATGTAAGTTTTGCTCCCCTCAGCTTTTATGTTTTGATATCCATATATATTTCCAGATCCTTTATTAAGGATGACAGAGCAGTAATTCAGTACTGGATTGTTTGGGTTTTTTTCAAGAAAATATGATCACTTTCAGCCCTGTGAGTTTTGCCTTTACTGCCAAAGATTTTGCCTACCAGAGAGCTGGTGCTCGTATATGTACCATTTGGTCTCCATCAACCCAGACTGTATGGGTCTGATGCATTCCAGGGGGTGGATCTGACCTGGTGCTTATGAAGCCAGGCTGAGAAGCTTTGCAATGCACTCCCCACTTCTGGTTCCTGAAGAGGTTATGAGATTTGACAGAACACCACAAAACTGGATAGATGAAGACTGTCGTGACCATGTGGTGCTCTGACCGAACAAATGAGTCTTCCCAGAACTGATTGTGCCAAGATATTTGAGTTGATTTTCTCTGGTGCCAAATCAAGTTTGACAGCGTTTATTAGCTTAGGATCAAGGCCATGGTAATACAGCTATTTCGCTTTAGCTTGAATTCTCAACTTGAGGATTGTGCCTGATCTAATAAATCCTATAGAATTGAGCTGGTTCCTCATAATACCAGTTTGGCTGTCTGTACCCATTGTACATTCCTTTGTAATGCTTGGTTTTGAAGCCTGATAATCCACAATTTTAAAGGGGCAATTGAATCTCTTTGACTACAGCTTACAGTTTCTGATCAGGCAGAAACAAGAAACTGCTTATAAGAAAAAAAATGCTTACTGATAGCAAAGGACTCTAATTCATTTGTTTTCTTTATTTTTTTTTCTGCCCCCTTCAATGAATCAGGATGAGAGAAGCTGAACATCTTTATTGTTAGACATCCTAAAACATGAAGTAGATTGTTACTTTCTCCTGCACTCTCAAACACAGCAGTTTTGGTTCTTACCTTTAATTTGCCAATATGTATATAGACTCTGAATTCTGATTTAATTCTAATTCAGCCAATGCATCTTATGACATGAGTTACTGCTTACTAGTGCTTACCTGAGGCAGGACGTTACCATAAGTTAGTATGGGAAGCAAGAGTCAAATAAAGGTGTTTTACATACTTAATAAATTATTTTTGTAACATTTCTATGTAAAAATAATTCTCCCTCCACAATTATGATTTTTTTAAACATGCTTATTATGCTAAAAATATTTCCTAGAGCCATTTGTGGAAATCATTCTTTGTTAGAGTGGTTTGTTCTAAAGGATTTTCTTTAAATACAAAAATTTTGAATAGATGCACAGAAACAGTGTATTTTCTAGTTCTATGACTGTGTCTCTAAGAATTGGAGATATGTGGCATTAATAGGAATGATTAAAGAGATAAATTTTGTCTGCATTTCATATCCTGCAATATCAGCTTAAAATGCACTTTTTCAGCAAATAAACATGACAGTAATCTCATCTGCAAGAAAAGATGAAGAACTGTTGTGGTTTAACCATTCAGGCAGCTTAACACCACACAGGTGTTCACTGACTCCCCCACAGTGGGATGGGGGAGAGAATACGAAAAAAGGTAAAACTCTTGGGGTAAGATAAAGACAATTTAATAGGACAGAAAAGGAAGGGTAAATAACAACAATGACAAAAATAACATACAAAACAAGTGATGCATAGTGCAATTGCTCACCACCTGCAGACCAAAGCCCTGCCAGTCCCGAGCAGCGGGATGCCACCCCACAGTCAGCTCCCCACAGTTTTATTGTTCAGCATGATGCCGTATGGTATGGGATGTCCCTTTGACCTGTTTGGGTCTCCTGAATGTCCCCTGCCCCAGCTTCTTGTGCACCCTCAGCCCCTCGCTGGCAGGCAGTATGAAAAGCTAAAAAGTCCTTGACTTAATGTAAGCACTGCTCAGCAAAGGTTAAAACATCAGTGTGTTATCAACATTATTCACTTTCTAAATCCAAAACACAGAACTATACCAGCTACTAGGAAGAAAACTAGCCCTATCCTAGCCAAAGCCAGGGCAATATCACAATGAAGAGGTGTGAAAAAGAGATGTGACTGTCTGTGAAAGGCAGAATGAATTTATTTTAAATGGCTGTTCATAAAAACATTCTGCTTTCTGTCCCTTAGTCTGGCAAGCGGGAAGCAAGACACCGAACAGTAACAGTGACACTCATGTGGTGAAATACCAAACAATTGAAATCACACAACTGTATTGCCATTAATTTCATCAAGTACAATATTTCAAATTTGTATTGACCTATGTAAGCAAGAAGAGTGTGAGGTGTCATTTATACTGAAATTAATTTCTCCTATGAAGTTGGTATCTAAAAGTTTCCTGTTTAGTGTCTTTAGTGTCCTTAATTTCTGTGAGATAGTGATTTTTCAACTGATTTACACTTAGAGAATATTACTGAATTAATGACATTTGCCACCTAACAATCTGAGAACTCTACACCTGCATATCTTTTTTAAGGTTTGCACACACATGTACAGATCCACAGATATTAAGAGGATTTGAAAAGTAATAATAACAGCTTCTAAAATGTGTGGTTGTAAAATACACTTTTCAAAACTAAATGAAGTAATTTGAATCTTTGTTATGTGGCCTTTCCAAGAGAAATACTAATAATTTATCTACAAGATCTCTTTATATCAATACCAGTGAAATAATTGTTGAATTTTGCTTGAACATCATTTTGCTTTGCTAAATAATAATTCAAATGGTTGCAATGTTCTTTCCCTACATGTATGCTTTATTAAAAAGTGTAAAGCCAGATATTTTACACCTTTATGATTATATGTGTGTTGCCCTAGATACACAAACGTATGTCACGCAAAATTTAATATGAAAATATAATAACCATAGCTCAAAACTGAAGCTTGATCGCTAAGGTTAAACTAAATATTTGTAGTAGTTGATGTCTCCTTATATAGGAAGTTTTTACTAGCATTTGAAAAATGAGATCTTATACCTCTGCTAAGCAAAACTGAAATAGCTGGCAAAATATGAAGACCTTGTAGAGCTACATTTGAATGGCTTTTGATAACCAATTACATTTTCACTAAAATAATTAGAAAAGTGACAATAGAGTTGAATGCATCCACAGATTTCAAGTCAAAGAATTACTTGAACACTTCAGCAATCATCTGTAACTTCTTATTTATAAAGTTAACACTTCCATATTGGGCAATTGAAGATTATATCTTATGTGAGAAGGTAAACAAATGAGTGTACTTGTTCCATTTAAATTCTTTATTTAAAGTAGGTTTTGGTTGTGGGGTTTTAAAATTACATAATGACACAGAACAGATTGCCTTTAACTAAAATTATTTTTCTTTTCACTTGGAAACCGGTATGTGTTGACAACTAACAACATGCCTTACTTTTCTTGCCCGATACTCAGTCTCTGAGCCTGCAGAGCATCCCGTGAACATTCTGGAGATGGATAAGGTAGGATGGAGGGCAGTGCAATTCTGCAGAATTGTTGTATTGTAGGATCCAGCATGTACACACTATGGTGTGCTAATAAGGAGGTTTCAGACTTTCATGAGCTTCCACTAGTAAACTCTTAGCTGTTTAAGAAGGATTTATTTCCAATGGGAGACCTCAGAAAGCCCTGGCAATTTCACCTCTAATCTAAGAAACAATGACCTCCTGAGTTAAGGAAGCATGATTAGGATCCAGCTGAGGTTTAGCTAGTGTCCTTGTACCCAGCAGCAATTTTTGCCTCAACTAGCCCTACAAAACTCATTTATGCCATTTATCCATTTGGCACATATATTTCTTTAGCCCACTTACTCTCATATTGCTGCAAACAGTATTGAAAAAGTGTCTTTTTTTGTACCTATTTTATTAGTCTTTTTTCCTACAGAAACAAAGCTTAAGAGATCACATGACCTGTGACTTGTGTTCATCCTCCTCTAATAATCCATTGGTTTACTTGTAAGAAATTGGTTGGAGGTCTGGATGTCTTCCAAATAATTACTCGCTATGCATTAATAAAAAAAGAAAAAAAAAAACCAAAGCAAAAACCCAAAACAAACATACAAAAAAAACCCAACAAACAAAAAACCCCAACAACAACAACAACAACAAAAAACAAACCACCAAACACAAACCCACTTACAGAAGTACAGGTACATTGGAGTATTCACAGTATTTTCCTTAACAGCTTTTGATGCCAGTCTGCTGATTTCTACAGCTTATAATTCACTGCCAGATTGTTATGCTCAAGCATGTAATAGGTGTATGGCAGACAGAAAGAAAATTTTAGTTTAAGTCAGTTAAAAAGTCAATCAAACAAGCTAAAATTCTGCAAACCCCCAGCTCTATTAATACCAGGGTTCATTAGCCTTCTGACTTTAAAGGTATTATTTCTCTGGAAGAATACAGAGCCATAGAGGACTTAGAGGTAATTTGCACAAGGAAATGCAATAGGACCAATTTGTTCAACCCTCAAGCTGCTAAAATGCCTTCCATGTTTCGGTCTCTAGTTAGGCACCTGAAAAGCTTCCTCTTTCACTGCAAACATTAACACTGAGGGTCTTTCCTCAGAGTTTTTACTTAATAGTATAGTAGAGGTGTATCAATAATTGATACCTTTTTGGGTGAAAACACAGCTCATATTTCTCATGTGATAGCTGATGAATAACAGTAATTATAATAGTATTAGGCACTTGAAGCCATTTCCTGTACATTCTGATATGGCCACATAGTTAAAAGTTAGAACCAATAATAAAAAATAGATCTCTTTTGTTTTATTAATAAAAAACAGTCCTTCCATTCATTATACATTAAAACTGTGCTGGAATATGTAGTTAGGGCAGGGATTGACTTTTTGCAGTCTGCTGTAGGAAATTTAATTGATGGAGAGCCTGTTTCTGAAAGCTGTGCAGAACCATGAACTTACAGAACTATTCCAAAGCTATAAGTATTAAATACACTAGAACTGGGTCGGAGTTATTTCTCTGAATGAATGGCAATTAGGCTGAATGCATTAGATTGAGTGTATCAGTTTTGTATTTTCTCTAGAAATAACCTCAACAGCGTGCCTTAGAGCAGCAGTACTAAAATAATCTCTATTTAAAAATACACAATTCTACTTTGTCCTTAAAAAGTCAGAACAATCAATGGAAAAAACAAAGACAAATGAAAAAGTGGTAAGGTATCTATCTTTTGAAGGCAACACTTTTATTTTTGAGCCACGTCCTTAATGTGAAGTTCTGTGACTATGTTAGCCTAGCAGGTGAATGATGAGAGGGAATGATTGCTGCTATACTAATCCTTGTGAAAGACCTGGAAACAAGAAAGCATTCTAAGGTGTTGGACTTTCTGTGTCGTGCAAAGACAGGCAGATCTTCTATAAGATACTTCTTTACACATATGAAATTTTTAAATTACATGACTGTCTAATTTAAATATAGTGTTAAGCCTTAATTAGCTCTTGGGTAAGTCCAGTAAAATCAGCTTGAATTATGCCAGTGGCAAATTCAGCTGTGAGCCATGGAACAGTTGGGCTTACACTTAAGGAATATTCAAACTGGGACATACAGAGAAAGGTATGGAAAGAAGAAGAAACAATTGCAAGTTTTTTAGAAAATAGATGCAAGTGGCAAAATAGTTTATAACTCATACAGCTGTGGTTCATTGCAGTACGTTTTGTCAGTGAGTATTTTATGGTATGGATTATTAGTAGAGGCAGGATGGGAATATTTGTTGCTGTTCTGTTTAATTTGCCTGATGTCTAAGAGTACTGGCTCCTAAGTCACTCTCTAGCCCAGCTCCGAACCTACTTCACTCTGTACAGTGTGTCAGGGAGAGAAAGATCCTGTTGTCCTCATTCAGTTTCCCTAGTCAGTCCAGTTTACCAGAAATCCATGTTGCAAGGGGAGCCCAGTGCCTTGTTATTTCCTAAAGTTGCACAGAAAATATGTATTGCAATACATTAATAAACCTTGCATTGGGAGAGCTGCAGAAAAAAGGTCACCTTAAAGTTAAGCCTAGTAAAGCAGAAAGACAGAAAATGAGATTAAATGTTTGCTTATAGTATATAGTAGCTACAGTGAAATGTGATGGAAAAAAATGACAGATATTTGGCACTTTAGAAAAATTATTAGTTTCCCAGATGTCATATCCAGCAGCACTTTGCATCCTAACAGTAGAAGCTCACTATCTTAAAGAGATGATTTCAGAATGCTTTGTTCACATTTGATACAGATTTTCATAAATTTTTCTATAAATGCTGGAAAATCTATGAAAAGAGAAGCAATCTAGAACACAAAATGGTGACACACAATTCTGAACTCTGCCAAAAAATATCTTATTCTGGTATACATTACCTGAATTCAAATGTGTCTTATCCTACTGATTTAGAATGGAGATAAAAGACTTGTTGTTGCTATATCTTTCCCAATGATTTATGTCATTTTCTCATGGGTTAGTTTGAGAGGATCTTTTCTGCATTACAGCGGTCTCCTATAATTCATTTAGCAGTAAGAAAGAAATTACAATGACAGAGAAAATCAGTAAGATATAGTGTTTAGATCTGACTCATTGCCAGCTGTGAATGTCCTGATCAAATGCTTTAAATTTAATATTTAATGAATAATGGCTAAAAAAAGAAACTAAATGACCTGAAAAAGGAGCAAATGAAAAGCACTCAGGAGAGCTTGCATGTTAGAAGGAAAAATGGAGTAGAGATTACTTTAAAAGTCTTACTTGTTTTCGTTTCCTGAGTTGCTTGAAACATTGATACATGATCTCTTCATCATGACACCAAGTACAGCACTTGCCCACCAAGGTGCAAACTTAAGACCTGGCATTGCTAACCTGGAATTGCTAGCCTGCCTTTATTGTCAAAAAAGGTACAAAAATCCATCCTTTTGAATTAAATATGACAACTCCTGAAAAAAAAGAAAAAAACCACCATCATTGTGGTTTCTTTCACCATGCAAAAGTGGTGAATTTCACTGCATTCCCATACCAAATATTAAAGAAATTAAACATGTCACTTTAAGTCATTTCAGGATTTATTTGTGTTATATCAACATGACATCACCAGCTTTTTGACCTAACAACTTTGGTTTGTCGGGTTTTGGAATTCTGTCCTTTTCCACTTAGGTTTTTCTTCACTGAAATGCAATGCTCCCTTGTGTTAGTGATATTTCCTTATGTGCTATGGGACAGTTCCAACTTTTCAAGGACTTTGACCATGGCACAGTTTCCAGTGGAGCTGTATTTCAAGAGAAAAAATCCTTCACCATCCTAGGGAATTTTGCTTGTGCCTCCATCCACATAACTTGAGCATACCTAATATCGCGATTTTGTATTTCAGTCTTGAGATGGCACTGATCGATAATCATTTGCCGTTGTTGACTTGAATGGATTCCGCTTTCATTTTGGTTCATCATGAGCTGACGTAGGTGAAGTAGTTTTACACTTTGTCAGAATTAGATGCAGTCCAGCAGACTGAATCACAGCACCACAGATAGGTACATTCGTTCCCTATCAATTCGATAGAGAAGTTCGGTTCCTTAGAAAGGTAATCCACAGAACCTGTGTGTGATGATGGAAAGCCACTCAGAGCAAGTAGAATATATAGTGGTGACTGAGAATTCCATGATCTCCCACCAGCTTTGACGACTGACTCAGGACTTGAACTTTAAGCTCTTGGATCACTTGGAGGCCAAGATGGGTAGACACCTAACTGAGCAAGGCTCACTCTTCAAAACCAGAGAAGTAGCTTTAGGGCCCTTTATTTTGTGAGAACCCTTTGGAATTAAAGCAGTCTCCCCAAAAGCAGGGAATTAAGGTTCTCTTCCAGTGTCAGCCAGAAATGATTCAGATCCACCCTGTTACTTTCCAGAGGACTTTTCCAACTTCCAGACAGGATATGTCATCCCTGCAGTCAGGGCTATAGAGGGGGTATGTGGCTCCTGTCTGTAGTGTATCAGCTTTCTCCACAATGAAGTTCGGACTTCAAGTCTCCAGATAAGAACATATATACAGAAGCCTAGGGAATTTTTAGGCCAAATGAGTCAGACCTGGTAAATTTTGGCAGCTGCTGAGGTTGAGTGCTGACATCAAAGTGTGGGCTTTCTGTACTTTCTTGTTTGTTTTTCAGATTTAAGATGTCTTGCAGGAGCAATGTGAATTCTACTGGCAAGACAAATACTAACCAACTCAGAGAATTCAAAGGTTTTGGAAATTAGCTGGCTCCAACAGTCTCTTGCAAGTAAGAACTTACAGCTCCAAGTGCAGCTACATAAGAAAGTATTTCCATGGCTGCCTATCTAGACTATCTGTGGGAGACTGTCAGTTCTAAAGAAGCACAGAAAGCAGTGTGCTGTTTTTCAGTTGTACCATTCACAGCTCAAAGTTCTCTAAAATAGACAACGAACATCTGGCAGTCACCCACTGAGCTCTGCTGCTCAGTCTTCATACAGCTTCTGCCATTTCTGATAAGAAAAAGGGCAGGACTTCTCAGTCAAAAACAAGGAAAAGGTTTGTATAGCACCATCTTTTAGGAACCAGAGAAGGACTTGAGGATCTCAGATTTACAGAATGAAACTTAATGTTAAGGTTACTTCCATAGATGACACAGTTCCTATTTAAAACGCCTGAAATATTCAGCTGCTTGATATAAAGGAAGTGACCTAGGTCTTCCTCCCCTAAATGATCAACAAGTCATGATAGAGGAGGACTCAAAGATTTGATGCCACACGTAGAACTTATCTGGACCTCATGTTTACATGGAAATTGTAAATGAACAAAGTTGAAGGCCATAGCTCATTACGATCTGTTACCTCCACTTTGACGTGAGGGTGCTCATTTTCCACTGCAACTGACTGGTACTTCTGTTTACAAATGAAAACAGTTGGAAGTCAGGAAAATGCTGCTTAGCGGACAAGCCACTCTGTCAGTGGTCTGACATGATAGTAAAATACTTCTTTTTCCTTGATTTCTCAATACAACGACAGCTTTCCTTTGCTTCAGTTTCCTCAGTGGGCATTACATGGAGCTCTGATACCTGTTGCCTGAAGTCAGAACTTAGATAACTATAACATGGTGCGTGAAATTGCAGTCAAGACGATGACATAGAACACTGCTCGATAATACAGACAAAGCCTATGTGAACAGCAATGTGCAGCAACATAGATTTGCCAGACTCTGTAAAGCTAGGGGACCCTTCTAAATATTTTACCCTCTTCATGTATTTTTGTAGCTAGATATTCTATAGAAGTAACCAAATATGTACTACTTCATACGTATTTGACAATGCACAGAATATACTTTAATAATAAAGTTTCAGACCTGTACACATGAATCTTTAGAATTCTCCTCTGTCACAATACCACAACATTAAAAAAGCATATTATGAAAACACATTGACTAGATGTTTTTTTCTCACTGGCTTGCATATACTTTCAGTTAAGGAAACCAGTAAACTGCTGAGGTTAAATTTGATTTAAATTTTCAGTATGGGCATGGGAAATGATAATACCATGTGCTTTTTCTCAGCTGGATTTATTTCATCAACATGCCCAGTGCATGAAGGAAATACTTAGTGATATTAGCTGCAACAGGACAGTACCCAGAAATGTCATAGAACAGCAGGACAGAGCCACCCTACCGATCATAGGAAGATGACTTTTAGTTAGCAGCTGCCAAGGAGGGGAAACTGCTTCGGCACCAGTGCAGTAATATTTAGCCATTCACTTGACATATGAACATAGTTATGAGTATAGCTGGCTAAACCACAAATACGCTGCAGTGTTTGGGATCTTTTCATCAATAGTGCTTTTGATAAAGAAATGAAACGTGTGCCTGGCATGTTTTTGGTTCACAAAGGTCCTCACAGCAGAGCTAGTCTTACAGAGTCATTGCTAAACTTTGAAAAGCCAGATCTGAAAGCTACAGACCTAGTGAATTAATCAAGCGTTTCATGACCTAGTAGTACACAAATAGAAAACACACTGCTGGAACATTCATTCTTTCCCTGGTTGTTTATTCTGGTTTAGATGACAGAAAAATCATATGCCCCACTGACTTGTGAGAAGGTGAGTCAGAAGCAGAACTGCAAAAACAAATCAAATTCTGTTGCTAGCCATAAAGCTGATTGAAACAACAGAAAAATAAACCAAGAACACTTTTAAATATTTTTAATGCTTTTTCAAGATGATGTAGAGCATACTGTGTAAAAATTTTAATTAACAAATAAAAAAAGACAAATCAAGTCACACAATACCTACAATACGTACAAAAGTGCAACCGCCAAACACCTTCCTGTGTGAATTAGACCCAGTAGCCACTAAGTATACATAATTTTACTCTGAGTCTTTGTTTGAACATTTCACCTAGGGGAACTTTGAATCTTTAAGATAAACTGACCTGATGCAATTACAAGTGTGCAACCTTTATACCAAACTATTAGCTTATGTATCAGAAACCAAATTGTTTTGGCCTTTATCTTCTCTTAAGTAAAACTGGAAGCAATGCTCTTGACTGTTCAGGGCAAAGTTGGAAAGGCAGAGGAGCATTATAATCTCAAGTAATTTTAATTTAAATAAACATGGTAATGTTTTATAAAGTACGGGGCACAGATGAAGTGAACTCTGTGGAAAAAACTGAACCTATTCAAATTACAGTAACCTGAAAAAATGTAACTAAGGATAGAAAGCCCTCCAAAGTACTGCTCAGATGCATTATATCTAAGTGAAATATTAGTAAACTTTTAGGATCTTGGTTTTTTTTCTCTCTCTTCTGTTTCTTTGCCTGGTTATTACCAAGTAAGAAAGTTTCATGATTAGTTTCTTAAAAAAAAAAAAAAAGTTGACTAAAACAGTGTCAAACATATATGACATCATCTTTACTGTACAAATTCAGTATATGATATAGATTTTGGACCACAAAATTAAATCAAGTCTACCTTCACCTAGTTTCTACATGCTAATATGATTCATCAAACACTATCCTGGGTTGGATAATTACTTTACTAAAAGTGATTTTATCTAAAAAAATCAAGAAAATTCTTCTAGTAATTTGTGTTCACTGCTCCAAATTGTGAGGTATCATGGTATGATAAATAACAGTGATAATCAGTTAGCATCTTAAAGTGAATGTTCTTATGAACAATAATATGTTCTCTAACCTACCCACATATAAGGTAAGTTCTGAATATATGATAAGGTTCCTTACAGATTCTGCAATTAATAAGGAACTTTTGTATTGCAAATTGCAGAATTAAAGAGATGGCTCAGCTTTTAAGATGCTCGTTAAGGAACTTTTGCAATTAAGGTTAGGTTACCATGTCTGACACGAATACACTTATGTCCCCACATGTTCACATTAATTACCTTTCTTTTTTCTTAAAACAAGTGAGACATGTATAAGAATCCAAATTTCAGTTCACAAAAAAAACCCACTATATCTGAATAAACTATAGCTTACTAAATACAACCTCAGACCTATCAGATGGAAATGAATATGTTTTTCTTTTATATGGATTTGAAAAACTGGATGATTTGCTAGTGTAATTCTATACTACAAATTACTAAACAATTGATATTACTTTTCAGAAAACTAACTATTGTCTAATACTTGACAGTCTTCAGAGGTGGACCCAAGTGAACCTCATCAAGTTCAATAAGGCTTGCACATGGGTCAGGGCAACCCCCAGTATCAATGCAGGCTGGGAGGAGAATGGGGTGAGAGCAGCTCTGAGGAGAAAGACTTGCAGGTGCTGGTGGACAACAAGCTCAAGACAATGTGCTCTTGCAGCCCAAAAAGCCAACCAAATCCCAAATCCTGGGCAGCATCAAAAAAAGTGTGGCCAGCAGGTCAAGGGAGGTGATTTTCCCCTGCTACTCAGCTCTTGTGAGACCCCACGTGCAGTACTATGTTCATCTCTGGAGCCCCCAACAGAAGAAGGACATGGACCTCTTAGAGGAAGTCCAGAGGAAAGTAATGAAGATGGTCAGAGGGCTGGAGCACCTATTCTATGAAGACAGGCTAAGGGAGTTGGAGTTGTTCAGCCTACAGAAGACAAGTCTCTGGGGGCAACTTACAGCAGCCTACCAGTACCTAAAAGGGGTCTACACAAGGAAGCTGGAGAGGAACTTTTTACAAGGGCATGTAGCCACAGAACAAGGCAAAATGGCTTGAAACTGAAAAAGGGTAGATTTAAATTAGATATTAGGAAGAAATATTTTACTGTGAGGGTGATGAGACACTGGAACAGGTTGCCTGGAGAAGTTGTGGCTGCCCCATCCCTGGAAGTCTTCAGGGCCAGATTTGACGGGGCTTTGATAAACGTGGTCTAGTGGGAGGTGTCCCTGCCCATGGCATGGGGGTTGGAACTAGGTGATCTTTAAGGTCCCTTCCAATACAAACCATTCTACAATTCTATGAATATCCAGTTTTTCTGTATTTAAACCTTGTCTATTAAGCAAATAAGAAATGAGAAATATACCATATATTTCACTTTTAAGATACTACTTCAGAATATTTGAGTAGATGGATAAATACAGGAAACCTCACTAGACAGTTAGAAGTACTAAGCATAAATATATCCTATAAATATTTTCCACATTCTCGTAATTATTATTATCAAAATTTTAATTGCAGGAATGGTTGAGTATCTAATATTTTCTCTGACTTTTATAGATTGATTTTATCAGTTTTGAAGCATTATGTTGCTAAGAAGGTCAGCAGAGTTTCTTCAGATTAAAAATGCTATTATGAGGAAAAAAATGTTGACATATTATTTTCACCCTTCAGAGATTAACGGATGTGATTTTGTTAATCTTCTGGGAAATGATTCTTCAGTGGAGGTGATTGCTTTAGCTATAATAGATTTACATTAAGTCATTATTCAATTATCTGAGTATTTAATTGTTTAATTATTGGAATATTCATCCTCTTCTACAAGTCTGTTATATATAACTTTATATTTTTGTGCAAAATATTTTCAAGTTCATAGGGTATTCTTTTGGCTAGAAGAAGACATTTACTTCTATGTCTCAGCAGGTGACACTAATTCTCCCTTATACTCAACAGTCAATGGGAGCATTTTGGAATAAATCTGACCAAAGGTCAGATGTACTGCATCTTATTACCCCTTATTGTACCTATTTTTCTTCATTAACTAGAAAAGGGGCCTAATATGACCTGTTCACCTTAGATTACTGAATTTATGTGGGAGGAATCCATTTCCTGGAATCCTCCAGAGGTACTTCAAGACTGTATCAAGGACCAGTATGCTTCTGTTGGGTATGTGCCCAGAGGTAGGAATGACAATTAACAGAAGGCTGAGGAAATAAAAATGTTAGCAATACTGCTTCCAACTACTGAACAAACTTACAAATCTCCACATGCAACCTACTTTCTCAACTTTAAGCAGTTTAAAATGAACTTTCTTGTATGACTAGGTCATTAACTGAAGTCACAGGTAAGCATCTTTATGGTACAGACTGGAACCTTACAGCTTTATTAAAGATAATGGAGTTAAATTTATTTATACTCATGTATCACAAGATAACTCAAGATCACAGCCTTTGATTCTTTTTTAGGTAATTTAACATGCATTTAAACAATACGTATTCACCACCTTCCCCAATATTGTGATAACCAATTATGGTGAGAACAACTCAGGCAGGCACGACAGAGCAACACTAGAGGAGAGACTCCGAGAACATATCTTTTATTCACATTATTAGGCAGTTAAAATGAACATCCCAGATCCAGAACTGAATCATGTGTCCTCAAAACTTCTAAAAAACTAAACAGTCACTGCGGACTGTGGTTTCTTAGAGCAACTTTGTTAGTGTTTATTAGTAGGAAGTACGGTGTGAATAAATACTGTCATAAAGTGGAAAAATATACGGCTTTTTCTATTTTTTAATTTAGAGTGAATTTACTGCTCCTCATTACGTGGAATGCAACAAACCCATGAAGGTGTGATGTGTTTCTGATGAATTTTGCATTTTACTGAAAGGACTCTCTTTTTTCCCCTTGTAGTATTTTGGACTATTAACAGTAGGAACAATATCAACATTGTTAACACAGTCTCTTTTGAAAGTAAAAAAGTATATTTGACTAAAATTAGATTTGATAGGGAGGTGAGAAAAATTAAAGTTATTCCAGCACATAATGTATTCATGGGAGATCAAACTGAAATAGATCTTGCTGAAATGTATGTATGCATTCGTACAGCTACAAACTCTTTTACTTTAACAGGTGGTACTTCAGATGCTTGCAGAAAATGCAGTAACGTGAGGTTTCATCACAACAGTATCCTCTGAATTATTATTGCTGCCATTCACAGAGATAGATTTTCCATTGACTGCTATCATTTTGAGTCCCCATATTTCACCTTAATTTGAGTAGCTGCCTGATGGAAGTCATGTGTAGGCTGAAAAATTAGCCCTTTCCATCACGGTGTTTGGTGAGAGAAGTATTGCTTCTGTTTACTGTCACATGTCTAAAGTCTAGACAGGAAAAGGGCTTTGTAACAATACTAATATTAAAAATTCATTATTCTTGGAGAATTACCATAGCTCTTTATGATAAAAGAACCGTGTGTGTGTGTGTGAAAGAGAGAGAAGGATAAGTAATAAACTGTGAATGATGGCTGCCCGAAGAGATCAGGCTGGAGGGAGTTTATTCACAGGGATAACTAAAATCACCTGACTTAAGTGTGCAAGCTCTCCGTGTGATACCTGTCCTAGAGAGACTTGTCTGCTTGTCTGGAGACTGAACTCTCCTAATTAGGCAGTAGTTAGACTTCTATTAGTCTCTGAATAGTCCCCTGAAGGTGCTGATTCATTTCACCCAAGTTAAAGTATTTGGATTCCTAACTTAGTAAGAGGAAAGGTTTGGATCTGGTCTAAACTAGATCTTTGAACAACTGACTGGATTATCCAGGTAGCCAGAACTAACAAACTCCATCTTCCTCACAGACAGGGAGACAAATAAGGAATTTTGGATTTACTCTCTCTATTGACTATATAGAGATCACTATATGTGGATGAAATCCACCAGGTCACAAATGTAACTCACTCTAAAACCGAAACATTCTTATCAGACTGATTTGGAAGTTAATACTGCCTGGAATAGAGGTACTGCAGAACTAGCAAATGCATGTACCAAGCCTGGTCAATCTAGATCCTTCCCATTTATCATGGTGCAAAAGGAAATGAAAAACAGTGGCTGCAAATTTCATATCCCCAGTCAGAACACCATCTCTCGAGGAAGTGTAATGGTGACTAACACTGAGGGTGAGCTATTGATGAGTGGATAATAACTGCCGTGTGCTTGTGGACCAAATCATTGCCTGATTTTCATGACCTCAGAATGCTGTGCATGACACGTATAGTCTGCATTACCGCTTGACGACTCAGCCTACTTTGTGTTGTAGTTTTCATCTATTGTCTCAGGCTTAACTAGAATAACAAGCATGACAGTGGTCCTTTTTTTATATTTACCTGTAGACAAAATAAAGTATTTACAAAAAAGTCTGGCACAACCTGAAATTCTTTCTTCTTACTGTGTATTGCTGTTACACAAGCCTCAGGGTGAGTGAATATTCTGCTAATGGAAATGTAACATTAATGAATCACTGGGATCTATGTGTTTTCACATAACAAAGATGAATCAGCTGATATACTATCCAGAATGTTCTAAGTCTAGAGTGATGGATATCATTAGCAAAGTTAAAGGTTCTACTGTCTGATTTGTATACTGTAACACCCAAACCTTGCAAAACTGCTTACAATTGAGTTCTCTGGGGTCCAGTTAATAATTCTGACTGTCTCACTGTCTTGATGGCAGCTTCTTGCTGAAGGTCATATTCTGATGAAGAGGATCTTTTAAATACTTCTTTTGCCTTTTGAAACTTCATCTAAAATACTTCTGGGGAAAAAAAAAAAAAGAAATATGCGCCAGTGCTCAATTTTCTTACTTAAAATTAATTTGAGAAATTATATATAAAAAGTAATGATATTTCTGTACTGAAAAGTTACTCCAGATATCTGACAACCTGAGGGAAAAAGCTGTATGAATCTGGTCCAGGTGAACTTCACTGTATTTGACAGAAAAATGCATCAGTGTGTCCTTGCAGATTTTATCATCCCTTCTATTTGACAACTGCCACATCCTATGTTTTTTGATCCAAGAAAATGCATGGTACTTTCTTACCCTTTTATGTCATTTTTAAGAAGAAATGTTTCACTATCTTTCTTTGGAGAACAACATAAAGACACTTGAGAATTACAAACCCACCAATGATGTAATACCTACCCTTCCTGTAAAATTTGAATAAAAAAATCACTTGACCTCTAACTTATATTTCCAGCCAGATATACTCATCCAGGCTTATGGTGGGTTGATATTGACTGGCTGGTAGATGTCCACCAGCGTGCCCTCTCACTCCTCTCCAGCAGAACAGGGGGATGAAATAAAATAGAAAAGTTCATGGATATAGATAAGGACAGGGAGATAACTCACCAATCACAATTACTGGCAAAACTTTGGCAAGGCTTGACTTGGGGAAATTTGTTTTAATTTATTGGGGGGGAAGGTGGGGGGGGGAGTAGGAGAGTAATGAAAAAGATTAAAACAACTTTCACTCATCTCCTTCTTCTGACGTACGAAATTAAACTCTATAACTCGAAAGTTATAAAGTAGGTATGTTTATTGTGCGCAGATGCACGGGGGATCACTCCTCCACAAGCGTGCATGCCCGAAGTGATGAACCATCTCACATTTATACAATAAAACAAATGAATATTCAATTAACGCCTATACATATTCATTACCTAACCCCCTTACTCTCGCTTCGTATGTTAATTAGCTTATCAGTCCTTTGCCTGGAATGTGGTGGTCTTGCAGGTTTGTAGGTGATTCATGTCCTTGTGACCATCCGATCTTCTCCAGCAAGGAGACTCAGCGCTCCCTCTAGATCACATTGGAATGTCTCTCATCCCTTTCTTATCCTTTTTATAAATAGCCCCTTTGTTAGAGGAAGAAGGGTAGGTGTCTCCTCAAAGCTGTGTGGCTATGTGACCAGACACCACACCCGTGACCAGTCACCATACCCACATTCCTTGAGCAGACATATACAATCACAATTGATGTCCATTGTCCCTATTCCACACTATTTCTCCATATTGCTTTCAAAGCTCAACTTCACTCCTTCATTCCCAACACTTCTACCTTCCACAGGCTACAGTTCATCAAGAACTGCTGCTGCAGCACAGATCCTCTCCATGGAGCACAGTCCTTCAGGAGCAGACTGCTCCAGTGCCAGTCCCCCCACAGGCTGAAGTTCCTGACAGAAAACCAGCTCCTGCATGGGCTTCTCTTCATGGGCCATAGGTTCTGCCAGGAGCCGGCTCCAGTGTGGGTTCTCCAATGGCTGCAACTTCATTCAGGGCACCTCCACCTGCTGCAGCACAGAGTCCTTTAGGGGCTGCAGTGCAGATAGGTGCTCTACCAAAGTTGTACAGGGGCTGCAGGGGGACAACCAGCTTCTCTGTGGCCAGAAGAATCAGTGGCTGCAGGGGAATCTTTGCCCTGGCACCTGGAGCACCTCCTCTGCCTCCTTCTTCTCTGACCTTGGTGGCTTCAGGGCTGTTTCTGTCACATTTTCCTCACTTCTCTCTCTCACAGCTGTGCAGCATTTTTATCCTTCCTTAAATGTTTTCCCAGATGTGCCACCACCTTGATTGCTGCGCTCAACGAAACCAGCTGTGTCCGGCTTGGGGCAGCCCCCGCTGCGCTTCACTACCAAAACGTTGCTGGGAACACCCAATACAAGGTTTACAGCAAATATGATCTGGATAGCAGCTTTGCACATGAGTGGTAGGGAGGTTTGGCCTAAAATTTAGCAAAGACTTTGAGGTAACAGTATCACAAAGGCGTACCTAGTCCTTAGTAACTATAGCATTATTCTGACTGACAGACAGCCCTTGCCTTTTTCCTCTCCCTGTGTACAAGGACAGTCCATTCAGCTCCAGCTTTTGGGTTATGCAGCTTATCCTGCTGCACCTGCTTCTATACTGTGCAATTGTAGGTCTTATTTTAGATTCTACTAACCCAGCAGCTGGAACCAAAACTGTTCTGAACATCAAATTTACTCATAGGTATAGGATGGAATTTAGCCAAGAACTTTGTAAAAATGGGTAAGGCCTAGCATTTCAAAACAAAGGAGTTTCCAGATCTGAGAAAATCAGAAAATCATAGTGGGACTATATAAAACTTTCCTCATAACGAATTGATTCAGAATCTAAATGCTGCTGGATGGCTTACAACTATGTTACTTCTAGGTCAGATGATGCTAAGAGCAGTGACGCCCATGTAGTTACTGCACTTAGCATCATCTGACCTAGAAGTAACATAGAGCAATCTGGGGTAAATAATTGGCTATGAGCACAGTATCACTATATAATTTTGTAGAACTATCAGCTGTACAAAAATGAGTGCAACATAGAACAGAGTTCCTTATAATCTCAGAATTAACTCTGCTATGTAATTTATGCTATATATATTTTCATTGTCTAATAACACAAGAACATCATTAAAGTTCCTTACAGGGTTCATATACTGGGGATGGAGGTGTGTGTTATCACACCTAAGTACTTTTGTTTCAGTATACTGGATCCTGTGTATTTTCTTGACAGTCCACATAAAAATGACTGAGAAGGTATTTGACAAGTTAGGTAAAGCACTGTAAGATCTATAAGTTTTTTTTATTGCCCCCTTGTTCTATTGAATCTTTCAGAAAAGCAAAATTTGTTACTTTTAATGTCACTTAAAGCTCACAAAGAAAACTGTGACTTTGAATGCTGAATATGAAAAAGATATGTATGTTCTTTTCACCTACTTTCTTTCTTTTAAGGTATTGCTACTTAAATATTTACAGAGAATAGTTTTAGAGTTAAATGAAAAGCGATGAACTGATGCCAACTAAACCATCAAAATATTTTGGGCTCTGGAGGCAGATTTGATATGAGAGACAGCAGTCCTGGATTTCATGGAGGATGTCAAAAAAAAGTAAATGAATTAGGAAAGTGAATTTATGAACCACAAATTTAATTCTCCAAAAACATACATCAAGAGCTTTGGAAGAGATGTTGGTTTTTTTAAAAAAAAATTTTAGCCTAACATCAGAGTTAGATATGGTAATTTAAAGTATACAAAGTGTCAGATTTAGATTTAAGCTAATATTTTTAAAAAATGTGAATGCCAGTAAAAACTGACTATATTTGACCTGTGCCTTAGACTGTGTGGGCAACCACAGATGCAAATATGCTTACTCAAGGCAGTTGCTCTGCAAAACTGTTGTTGATTGCAAGCTCTCAAACAGTACCTGGTGGTAGGTGGGAAGAGTAGGGTTTCTGTGCCCCCTTCCCTCCAAATGAGTGTATCATAACATTTCCCATGCGTATGTTTGCTGGACTTTTGGTACAGAGTATACTTCCTGAGCTGAAAATTCACTGTATTTTTGTAGTAGGTTGTTTGTTTGTTTGTTTGTTTGTTTGTTTGTTTGTTTGTTTGTTTGTTTGTTTGTTTGTTTGTTTGTTTGTTTGTTTGTTTGTTTGAAGTAGATAGCATACTTTCAAGTATGCTTACACTGTATATTGGACTTGTTGCATCGATTAGTTTTCTTGCCCAGAAGCATCCACAGTATCTCAAAAGTGAGAGACAAATCACTCTTCCCCATCAAAGTTTTTGTTTGAAAGGATGCAGTTTTAAACTTAAGAGGTAGTTTAGCAAGTCGTTCCTAAAATATTTAAGCTGTTAGATTCTGTCTCACTGCTGTCTGGAGCAAGATTACTTTTAGGCGTCAAGTACTCTTTGTTATGTTCCCTGGAGCAGCAAACCCGATTATTCCCAGGAAGGTACTCAGACAACTGCAGATAGTAGTTATCTGTTCCTGTTAGAAACTGGAAATTATTTCCCCACTACCATTCCATGGAGGGAGGTTCTGCTGTCACTTGAATGACAGTTTTTATTTGCCACTGCTCAAACCTTCTCTAGCCCTATCTCCTGCTAAGCTGCAGTCTTGAGGCAGGGTGTGGTAAGTGTGCCCTTTGAGTGGATACCAGTGACTGGAGATGGGAGAGCAACTAGTCCATACATTCACGAGCCATCACAAAATCTTGCAGCTTTCAGGTGTTCTCCCCAGAACCTTCCACTAGTGATTTAAGACAGAGTTTACTTGTCTAACGAAGCTACTGGCTCCTCCTTCCCCATTTCCCCTCCCAAATGTATAGACAGAAAGCTAAGACCCTTCTCACAAGGATGGCCCCATCTTCTATCTGTGACCTAAGAAAAATTCCTTGCTTGTTTATTGTGATTATATTTTTTTATATCACATGGCACTCGGAGGGAATTATGTTCCTTTTCTCACTTCCTAACTGCTGTTCTTTGTTTAAATTTTCTGTTCTATGTCTTAGTTAACACAGTCTAAGTTCTAATCTGCATGTCTCTGTTACAGGTTGTTTTACAGGTTGTAATGGTCAGCTATTGGCTACCTAGGCAGAAGGATTTCCAAAGCATGAATAAAAAGTGTAGTATATTATTACATTTATGAAAGCAAATGAAACAAGTATTGTAGACATTTTAGGCTGAATACCTAAGGCCTCTTTTGCCTGAGTACAGATAGAAAAGGAAATGTTTTATTTCTCTTCTACCCACGCTATGTTTAAAGCAGAGCTTAACAGTTTCATTTAGTTAGCCAGATTCTTTTCGTTCATGCATATTTCCTTTATCTCACTACAAGTTTTGTCTTAAGTTCATGTCTCATATTTCTTCTTGCTTTACTAATTGTCCGTATCAGTTATCATTCTCCCATTTCCCAACAGTAGACCCCTTAGTGAGTGGTGCAGATCCACAGTAATGTAAATTATAACAGAATGTGACCCCATGAAACCCCCGCTGACTGTTAAGATCAGATCTCACAACGGTTAGAAACAGAAGTGCCTTCTAGGGTCGGTTGCCACCTTGAGGACTCCAGTGATGTAGCAGTGTCCTGGACATCACACTAAAATGTCCTGAAGGAGACATCAAAACCCAGACTTAGCATATAGTTTAAACATAGCCCGTACAAGGTACTTATTTCAACCGTTGGGGAGGAAAAAATTGCATATTACAAGAAATTTAAGGCAGATATAGATAGCATCTGACTTCCATTTTAGCTGTATAGTGAAGGAGGCAGTCCTTCCTGCTAATTTGGCAATGCGAATTGTAGAATGTAAGAGGGAGAAGATTTATATTTCAATAATAAAATGTTTCAATTTATTAAAGATCATTAAGAAACTTTTTTTTCACTCATCACTAGGGACTGCATTCAACCATAAGTAGGATTATTGAGATATTCTTCTTCCAGGATTATCTCACTGATCTTTGTTCAGTGTAACTTTCTTGGATAAAAGAAATTAAATTCAAATTTCAGTATCAGATCAGAAAAGGGAATTGAACATAGATTCTGACTTACCTAATTTGTTCCCTAACACTTGAGGCACATATTTTTAAGTAATAGCTCTTTGTTTCTGGCATGATATTTTGCAAGTGTTGCAGGACACTTCAAAATACATAGAAACATTTAATTTCTTATTAGCTGAAATGTTTAAAAAATTCCCACCATTTTTTTCTGATTTAATACATTTCTGAAAAATGTTAGTGTCATGTTGGCCAGAATCAGTCTTTCCCACAACTTTTTAATTTTATTGCCAAATCAAAGATATAAATTACCGAGCTCTGCTGTTAGATCCCCTGCAATATTTTGCCTAATATGACTTACTGTGATGCTATCTTTCCAATGGTGTTTTTCTGCTGGGAGGAATTTTTGTAAGTCTGAACTGAAGACAATAGCATAATGTTGATGGCTTTCATCACAGCTTAGAAAATTAGACAAAACTGATATGAGCTTTCTGTCTCCATCATATTAAATGCAGTCATTGGAACTATGATTATGCAGCTTTGACAGTTAACCATGAAAAGTGGTATATAGCTTTATTGACAAAAAGGGAAACATTAAATTGTCTGATTAAAAAGGAACTTCAATTTGTGCAATTAGTAATGAGAAAAACAATCAGCTAAGGTGAAGTGATAGACACAAGCAGTGAGGAAATAATGACCTCTAACTAGAGACCAGAGTGTTTGTTGAATAAATTATGACAACTCTGGTCTTTGATAATTCCTACCCAGCCTTACAAGGAGAATGTGCAAAATTAACACTATGTAAATAGCCTAAGTTATTTTGGAGGAGAAAAATCTTTACAGAAAACATATTTTTTTGTGTTCTTCATTTTAGTGTTGGATTATGTCCCCATTTCTTTGACTGTTACCTTAAATTTCAGACAGCTGCTTTGTAACTTAACTGTGGTATATGTCTCTAATGGCTTATGAGCATAGTTAGCAGCTTTAACAGCCTTTCCTACTATTCTTCAACATCTTTCAGCTAGTCCTGTCACCTCAACAGCACCTAATTAGTTTCTCCTTGCTAATACATAAATTTTCATATTTCCCAAGTTGTTTTTTTCATACATTCCCATTCTAAAAAAGTTCTATTGTATTTAATAACATCACATCAAACAGCCTTAATTAACTTTTCTGCTATTATCAGTCATTTTTGTCCCGTACCTAAAGATATCTTTTTCATAATCTTTTGAACATGATAACATGATTTCATCTTCTGTCTTTTAGGGGGAAAGAAGATTTTCTACTCAGCCAGAAAAGGACTGTAATGAGTTCTTTTCTCCATTTCCACATTCCCTGCACCGTACACTCCCCCACTCTTTTTTTTTTCCAAATATTGAGGGAATGTGACAATGCTCACTTTTTTTTTTTTATTAAGGTTTTGATGAAGATCTGAGCTGAAGAGTAATTAATCATATGGATCTTGATGTTCAATAGAATAGTGTGTTCATATATGTAGGCAAGGACTCCATATATATATATATATATATATATATATATATATATATAAGGCAATAGGTTATTACTATGAATAACCAGAAAAGTGGTAGGAAAAAAAAAAAACTGGGGATAGATGGACATGTATTTATGTTTCCAAAAGATTATTTTAAATGTCCAAAAAGTAATAAAGAAGTTAAGCAGCCATGCAAAGATCAATAAATAACTTGCATTAATAAAAATCCTAGGAAAGCCAACGAAAAAGGTAGAATTAAATACGTGTCATGGTGTCTCAGTAGGGAAGTAGCAAGACAAGGTTTTCAGGATGAAGTAATACATTTTATTATACCAATCAGTGTAGCTGAAGAGAGGAAAAATCAGATATAGATGGAGTTCAATATCATATTTCAGTAGAACAGAGTAAAAATATATGCTCCATACAGCTGTTTCAGATCTGGCTTGCGTGCCAAAAAGTATGACTGTTTTCCAGTTGGACTTTTAATGGATTTTAACTCCCTCTGTAGATCTTGTTTCAGCTTTTATTATGGCATAATGCAAATCTTTGGATAACTTCAGTTTCCACAAAAGATCCCAGATTCTCTCTTGTATTTATAGATGACGTGGAAGTGGAAGCAGGCTAAGATATGGCAAAATATTTCAGTTACTCAGAAGCAGCGGACCCTGACAAATCAGCAGCAACTTTAAAAGCATTAGGATAATGAACTTCATCTAACTAATGAAAAGGAATGCAAGAATAAAAATTTACTTCCTCACAAAAAAATGGTCTACAGGGAAGCAACATTTACTAACATATTTGTCAGAAAATAAGAAGTTAAGATCCTTAACTAGGAAAAAGAACATGGACATTAAGTATATCCCAGTTGTCAGAAATTACTTCTTCCCCTGTTTCATTATTCAAGAAAAGTGAACATTCAGAGACATTTGAAAAATTGTACCTGTAAAGAAATTCCTTTTCCACACCGTGTGTGGTTTGGCTTTGAAACTTATTGCCACAGTTTTCAAGGTCAAGAACTTTCCAAACTCAATATATATAAATTGCACAGTGTGAGATTTTTATGATATTACTGTGGCAATAACACTACCTTAAGAATGTGTATTAACTCCTGTGCTTCAGGGCTTATACAAAACTCTAATAATTGAGAAAAAATCTAAGATGAAAGGCAGACTATACTACCTCTGTGTACTGTGCATATATTTTTTCTGAAAAGAGGTAGTATGAGAAACTTTTAGACAAGATACTCAGCCAAATAAATGAGAGATTTGATATAGCATGGGAATTCTTACAAACTGAGGGATGTAATACAGTTCAAAGTTCTCAATATCACTTCTGTCCTTGCTGTCTTGCTGAGTGCAAATGCTTTCATGCATTTAGATACATGCAATCAGTGTTATCTCCCCTTCTCTAGCTTCAATTCCTTACAGTATACATTGCCTGTCTTTCCAATTTCCAGATCCTTTTGTACGTCATCTCCTATAAAAAACATGTCTCTCTTCTTATGATATTCTGCTACTATAATTAGGTCTTCCTTTTCTTGCAAGCTCATTATTTTATTTCCAGTTAGTCACATAAGTTGATATTTTTATTGATTCCATGTTTGCCTAATTTCTGTGACCTCACATTATCTTTGCCTTAAACTTTCTATTAACATTGATGTACAGATAAAAAAAAAATAATGTAATCCACGTAAAAATTGTAAGATCTCTTTACTTGCTGCCTGAGACATTTAGAATGCAGAAAGTATATCAGGAGAGAGAGAAAAAAATGACATTGAGACATTTTGAGAGTAAAGAGATACACGTGTAAAGCAAAGTATAAACAGATAAGAGTACATGGATGTATACAAAACTAGAAAGAGACAGACAAGGAGACAGAAAAATGATAATCATATATTCAGTAGTAATTACTTCAAGGTTATGATATGTGCACTGTAGTGTCAGCAGTTAGCATTCACTGTTGCAAAATATTTAAATATGCTATTCAGTGCATGAGAGAAGAGTTTAAGGGGATCAGGAAATCTGATTACTCCATATTTATGATGTGACTGGAATACTCTCTTTCCTTATAGTGAATTTCTGTTCATATATAATGTTAGATGGTGACCATTAGATTTTTAACTGTGTACCCGTCTTATTTTTGTTAGTTTCTACAAAATGTGTAATATCTATTCGGCTACAAAAATAACACTGGAAGCTGGGAGCTGAAAATCACTGTTTTAGTCTTCTGTCATATGGTAGATGGGCATAACTGCACAGTAACAGCATGGAACAGCATCTATTGGAAATCCACTTTATTTTTCCCGTACTTCAACTGAACTCTCAAGTCAGTCATGAACTCTCAAGTCAGTCAGCTACATGTAGTGCATCAAATTGCCTGATAAAGGTAGCCAAGAAATTTTTGACACAATGATTTTTCCACTGGAAAATGCAGATTTCTTTATGTCAAAACAAGCAGTTGTATCTGCTGCAAAATTGTCTGCCTGTTACAGTTACAAGACATTTTAGAAACTAAGGAGCTTTGTCTTAAACATGTATCCATTTCAAAAAGAAAGGGATTTGAGACTTGGGATCTATAAGGGCTTTCAGATTTCTTGTCCCTGTAACTCATTAGGCTGGCAAACAGACACATGGGCAGTCAGGACAATTCATCCTGTTTATTTAAGGAAAAAAAAAAAAAAGTACTATAGTTTCATTTTTGGCAATAAAAGGTTTGAATGCCTCCTAATATTCAAGATATGGTTAGGGCTGAGGGATAAAAGGGGGTCCAAGAGAGCTGGCTAATGTTCAGGCATCACTTCCTCCAAGCTCAAGATCAGTGCATCCCTATGAGTAAGAAATCAAGCAAAGGGGGAAGGACACCTGCACGGATGATCAAGGAGATTCTGGCAAAACTCGCACCAAAGAAGGAAGTTTATGGAATGTGGAAAAAGAAACAGGCCAGTAGGAAGGAATACAAGAATGTTGTCAGAACATGCAGGGAGGTCTGTTTGTAATTAAATCTGGTGAGGGAGGTCAATGACAACAAGAAGGGCTTCTTCAAGTACATCAGTAGCAAAAGGATGATGGGAAAATGTGGGTCTCCTGCTGAATGAGGTGGGTACCCTGGTGACAAAGGATACGGAGAAAGTGGAGTTACTGAATGCTGCCTTTGCTTCAGTCTTTACTGCTAAGGCCAGTCCTCAGGAATCCCAGATCATGGAGGCAAGAGACAAAGTCTGGAGAAGGGAAGACTTTCCTCTGATTGAGGATGAACAGGTTAGAGATCACTTAAGCAAACCTGACACTCACACACCCAACACTCACAAACCCATGTGCCCCAACGGGATGCACCCCTGAGTGCTGAGAGAGCTGGCAGATGTTATTGCTAAGCCACTCTCCATCATCTTTGAAAGGTCATGGAGAACAGCAGAGGTGCCTGAGGATGAGAGGAAAGCCAATGTCACTCCAGTCTTCAAAAAGGACAAGAAGGAGGACCCAGAAAACTACAGACCAGTCAACCTTACCTCCATCCCTGGAAAGATAATGAAACAGCTCATCCTGGAGGTCATCTTGAAGCATGTGGAGGAAAAGAAGGTCATCGGGAGCAGTCAACATGGATCATGCTTGACCAAAGTGATAGCCTTCTATGATGAAATGACTGGCTGGATAGATGAGGGGAGAGCAAGAGATGTTGTCTACCTTGACTGCAGCAAGGCTTTAGACACTGTCTCCCATAACATCCTCATAGGTAAGCTCAGGAAGTGTGGGTTAGATGAGCGGATAGTGAGGTGGATTGAGAACTGGCTGGATGGCAGAGTTCAAAAAGTTGTGATCAACAGTACAGAGTCTAGTTGGAAGCCAGTAACTAGTGATGTTCCCCAAGGGTCAGTACTGGGTCCAGGCTTGTTCAACCTATTCATCAATTACCTTGATCAGGGGACAGAGACAGCCTCAACAACTTTGCTGATGACACAAAACTGGGAGGAGCGGCTGATTTCCCAGAAGCCTGCGCTGCCATTCAGCCAGGGCTGGGCAGGCTGGAGAGCTGGATGGAAAGGAACCTAATGAAGTTCAACAAAAACAAGTGTTGGGTCTTGCACCTGGGGAGGGGCAGCCCCAGGCACCAGCACAGGCCAGTGGCTGACCTGCTGGAAAAAAGTTCTACAGAGAAGGACCTGGGAGTCCTCATGGACAGCATGTTGACCTTGAGCCAGTAGCGTGCCCTTGTGGCCCAGAAGGTCAATGTTATCCTGGGGTGCATGAGAGGGAGCGTGGCCAGAAGGTCAGGGGTTATGCTTCCCCTCTACTCTGCCCTGGTGAGCCTGCACCTGGACTACTGTGTCTAGTTCTGGGCTCCACAGTTCAGAGGAGACAAGGAATTACTGGAGAGGGTCCAGCAGAGGGCTACAAAAGCAATTAGGAGACTGGAAAATTTCCTTATAGAAAGGCTGAGAGAGCTGAGCCTGTTTGGCCTGGAGAAGACTTTGAGGGGGTTATCAATGTGTGTAAGTAACTTAAGGGCAAGTTTCAAGAGGATGGGGCCAGGTTCTTTTCAGTGGTGCCCAGCGACAGGTCAAAGAGCCGTGGGCACAAACTGCAACACAAGAAGTTCCACCTGAATGTGAGGAAAAATTTCTTTACCTTGAGGGTGGCAGATCACTGGGACAGGCTGCCCAGAGAGGCTGTGGAGTCTTCTTCTCTGGAGACATTCAAAGCCCGCATGGACGTGATTCTGTGCAACCTGCTGTAGGTGAAACTGCTTTAGCAGGGGGTTGGACTAGATGGTCTCCAGAGGTCCCTTCCAACCCCGACCATTCTGCGATGCTGTGATTCTGTGATTATTTTTACAGCATGGGTATCTTAGTGTCCTGTTTTTGGCTGGGATAGAGTTAATTTTCTTCCTAGTGGCTGGTACAGTGCTGTCTGTGATTTGGATTTAGTACAAGAATAACGTTGATAACACACTGATGTTTTAGTTGTTGCTAAGTAATCTTACTTAGCTTAATGCTTACTCTAAATCTAGGACTTTTCAAGTCTCCCATGTTCTGTCAGTGAGCATGTACACAAGAAGCTGTGGGGGGATCAGAGCCAGGACAGCTGACACAAACTAGCAAAATGGATGTTCCATACCATCAAACAGCATGCTTAGTGTATAAACCAGGGGGGTGTTGACCAGGAGCCACCAATCACTGCTCTGGGACTGGCTGGGCATCGGTCAGCAGGTGGTGAGTAATTGTATTGTGCATCACTTGTGATTTTGCTTTTGGGTTTTATTCCCCTCTCTCTTTCCTTTCATTACAACTCTTATTGTTATTGTTGGGGGTTTTGTTTGTTTGCTTGCATTTTTTAAACTTTATTTAAATTATTAAACTGTTGTTATCTCAACCCACAGGTTTTACCTTTTTCTGACGTTCTTCCCCATCCCACCAGGGCCAGTGAGCAGGTGCTGTGATACTTAGTTACTAGCTGGGGTTAAACTGTGACACTTAGGAATGGAAGTTAACTGGTTTTCCTTAAGGTGGCATCTATTTACATGCTTAAGAGGAAGTAGTTAATGGATACATGTTTTCACATACAGTTTTTTCTTTCCAAAGTACAAGGCTATGTAGGCATTTTAATGTTTTTTAAAATTATCTCATGAAATCAGTGAACTGAATCAAACGCCCCACCACATAAAGAATAACCCCGGAGTCACAGACACTTCCAAGTGATCAGCTATTCTTAATGTAGAACTTAAAATACAATATGGAAATTACAGACCCAAGGTGATAAAAAAACCCCAGCATTACACTTATTCATCGATCTGCCCTGTTATATTGTGGTCAATTACTTCAATAATTCCGTAAGTTAAGGACTCCAAAATACAGCTACTGTGGGGATTGCACTGACAAAAGAAGTCCTAGTTATGCTATACCAGACTAGGCACAGGAAAAGGTAAATTTCTCTTGTGAGGTTGTATCCACTCTTGCAACAAACACTCTGTATTCCTTTCTGATGTGTGTCTGTGAATATCATCCTAAGTGATTGGTGTATCCTCAGGTACCTGTTTTGAGTACAACACTCAGTTTGAGAACACCCTCCCAAAATTGATATAGGTAGGGATCTAAACAGATACCACACATTGAAGAAGTTCACACGAGTGTCTGTCTTCAGAAATACCATCACATTAACTTTTAACATTTACTAATACAATGGATCATGAATGATGATATTATTTTTAAAAATATTCCCATGCTATAGATCTTTCTTGCTTGAATTTTTAAACTAAAATTTATTTATCAATACTCCAAGCTATCATTGAGCCAAATACACTCATTCTTCAAAGATTTATTTGTATAATTCTGGAAGCCTGTGTAATATATCACTCTAAGTTTGTCTGTAAGTACATCTAGAACTTACACATTATCATGAACATGACACAATGTTTAGATATGCAGAGAAGTGCATGGAACTAAATAAACCCGAAACCATCTGATTCAGCTAGGTAATGCAATAAGTTATGAAGAATTTTCAGGTAGAACAATGTAAACTAATTCACACCTTTCCTCCAGCTGTAGAAATCTGCACAAAGTAGATACTAATGCAAGAGGTCCTAATATTCTAGAGGAATGCTAAAAAGTACCTATAAACACAAAGTGGTTTGCCAGCAAATATATAACGACATGTACCTCTCATGTTCTTTAAAAAGAAAAGGAAAATTTGTGTAGAAGAGTGAAGCTGGGTTAATTAGCATTGATAATATACCACTGTGGGCTGGCTTCAGGGGCGGTGGGTTGGCTGATGTAGATAAGGTGCAGCTGTGGCTGGAGAAGTTAAGTGGTTGAGAGCCGATGAAGAGAGAGCAGCCGAGGAAGAGAGAGGAAAAAGCGAGAGGAGAGAGAACACGTGCTCTGGATGAGGTGAGGAGAAGGCAGCAGAGGGACTGTATGAAGAGTATGCTGGTATGAGGTGGTAAAAGACCTTGTTGCAGCTTGATAGTTTGAGAGTGCTGCGACAATTTTGCAGTAGGAATACTGGCCAAGTCACAAAGGGATTTTTTAGGGATTAATGCTATTTTGATTCTATTTGTTCCTTGGAGGTGCCTGGTATATCAGTCCTCATCAGTTAGGCAGGCAATGGTATCATCTTACCTCATATATCTCCCCAAAAATATTGTGTATTTTCTTCCCCCTATTGCACAGTGAAGGCAAGTAAGTGAAAAGAATGAATTTTAGTTGGATTTTCTACTAGAATCCTTCTGATTAATGCTGTAACCCATCATACTGAAGAAAACTGAAAGGAAAATGAACAATGCCAGATTCTTATTCTTACAGTGGTGTCTTAAATATTCTCACTGCATAACTGAGTGTGAGAATCTTTGCATTTATTTCAAATATGGATACTTGATAAGTCAGTATTTGGTCTTTTAACTTGCTCTTGTCCTTGACCTCTCCAGTATGAAACTGTTGCCTGTGTTGCACTGTAAGATGAAAAATGTTAGGAATGAAGTATGACGCTGCTGGAGCAGCTTGTATGAATGATCACTTTTCATTTTGCAAAGGAATAATGCCTCTCATCTTGATCAGCATCCCACTATAAGATCATGGTACTGTTGCAATGTATATGCCTTCTTTAAGCCAAATACAACTCTAACTCACTGTGAATCTAAAATAACTCTATTAAATTCAGTAGAATTGAATTTCCTTATATAAATACATATAACTACAAGTGAAAATGAACTGTATTTGATATATCTATCCTATATAGATACATCTGCTGGGTCCTGCTGTTTATTACTTAATAGCTAACAGAAACAAATACATTTTCATGATGTTTCAATGTGTCAGACTTTTTAGGATATCTGCACAAGACAAATACATCTGTTGAGAAAGGTGCTTTCCATTTCAAAGTTACTACATCCTCTCACTTTTGTGTGCTATAGAAAGTATCTAATGGCTTCCAGTGGGAAACAATATTCATTTCACTTTAAATGAAAAGTGCCTTTGGTATTTGAATGTATTTATGAAACTGTGAATATAGAGCTGTGCTTACTATTTCACAGTAATCCACTGAAGGATTATACTGAAGCACAAGATAAGTACAAGTGCCTGAAGTAATCTGGGTACATAAAATAAAAACAGCCAGAGGAAAATGAAAACACTAATAAGTAGCTCCTTTTTTTTTTTTTTTTTTTTTTCCCTCCCTTTCAAATTTTATTAACTGTAGAGTTTGACTAACAAATGATCTCTCAATTTTGGTAAGAAACGTTTTGATCAAAAAATAAAATAAAAAACTTGATACTTTTTTAGTTATTTTTTTGAGCACTGAAGATGGTAGCTATATTTACTCTTTCTTGGTAGTTCTACTTGCTCTCATTGTCATAAAAACCCACTGGTTATAAAGAAAACATCCAGGTGGATTTTTCTATTCTTCTAGTATATTTCCTCTTGGAAAATGTACAAATTAAGTGTTTTGCCCCTTTCCTGTTAACAAATTATTTGAAGACAGACTTAACTTCTTATTTATGTATTGATTTTAAGTTTTGCTCCCTCAAGAGTTTTACAAACATTCTAGGTATGCATGTGAATTTCTCACTGGCTATTTTTTTTGTAGCAGTTATAGAATGGAAGTATTGATGTAACTGATCATCTGTAATGTACAGTACTGAATTACTATGTTTCTTGGATTACAAGAGGAACAATTGAGTTCCAAAAGAAGAAATTGTCATGAGCATGTGTTCAGATTCAAGCAACAGTTCAAACCATTCAAATATTTCTAGGATTGTAGTCCTCTGTGTTCATTCAAACAAAAGCGGTCTTTATCTTGTCAAGAACTGGGTATCATGGACTGAATGATGTTATTGAAAAAGTAATTTTCACATGTGAATTTAGTCAAGCAGCAGTCCGTACAGTGACTGAAGGATAGACACATTTGTTGTCCACCTTAAACTTGTTTTATTATATCTGCTTGACCATGTATTCTTGTTCTTCCTTAGTAATTTTCAACAGCGGAAAAGTCAAATGAAGGGATAAAAGCATCTTTTTATCAATGTTTCAATTTTTTCTTCCCTCCATTATGCAGCTGCCCTTGAAAGAAGAGACAGCCAATATTCCTGTACCTGGCATAAGAGGTGTTTCAGCATAGGCTGGAGTGAGGAAAGTTGCCATCCAAGATGGAAATATCTCATTTGAAAACTGTGATGGCTGTATGGAAGCCAAGTGTCAGAGCAGCCAAACAACCCTGGAACCACAAAGGGAGAGAAGGAAGAGAATCACAACACTCATTTGAAGTAGAGAAGGCATCCCAGCAGCTTGCAACACAGAGGATGGAGTCTACACCAACTACATGAATCTCCCAAATTAGGCCAGAAAAGTGGTAATACAGATATAAGTTTATGTGATTTTTGATATCTAACTCATTTGACAATCTCCCTGGGGACATGGTCTAGAATCTGTTCCCTGTGAAAACAAGGAGCAGTCTCTGAAAGAAGCCATTACTTGAAATTCAGAGCTAACTGGAAGAAACTTGAGAAAATTCAGAGAAAGGAAATCTGAATTTTGCTGAAGTCATGCAAAAATATTTCCAGGTATTAAGCGCTGATTTTTGTAAAACAATAACTTTGGATCATTCCTGGAAATTTTTCACTGATCTAAAATTTTGTCTTACAAAGAATATGTGCATGTGTTCCTTAGATCACAAAGGTGAAAAAACAGAAGTTCTCACATAGGGTAGGCACCAGAGAAAAATGACCAGAAACCGTAGCCAAAATCATTATTTTCAGGGTCCGAGTTAAAAGGAAAGGAGCTAAGCTGCCCAATAGCTAACTATACTATGTTGGACTGCCCAGGTGATTTAAGCAGCAGTCACCTGGGACTCTGCCCACCTGCACAATGTTTTGTCTGAGCGGTCTCGTGAGTTTACCAGGTGTGCAGGTTCAGCTCTGCAAGGACAGTCGAGGATAGTTGTGCAGTGTAAATGCTACCAAATAGACTACCAAAGACTTTCATTCTAGGGCATGGGAATTTAATCTGCATTAAGAGTAGAAGGTTTACAGCCCTTCATGATACCATTCCTATCTTCGTTTATTGGCTTGTCCTTCCCTCTGATTCACGCTGTGCATCACTGAGATAGCAGGAGAGCTACAAACATGCATTTGAGCATCCCAAGAGAAGGAAAGAGGGAGGCTGTGAGGAGGACCAGGTGGCTAAATTACTTGCTGGAGAAGTATAGAAACTGAGATCTGCCTTTCATGGTGAAGAGATCTTATGTTGCTTCTGATCAGTCAACAACACCAAACATTGATCAATACCAACATAAAACACTATTCATCAACAGGAAAACACTTGGGAAGTAGATGACACAGGCTCAATCATAAGCAAACAGGTGAAATTGTAGGAAATACTAGAATGTACCTCTATGAGCAAAAACATATGTGTTTTTGCATTATTCACTATCAATGTCGTATTATATAAATTTCAATGTTTATGAATAGTGTTGCATTTTAATTTCTCCTGACTTGTCTTATTAAACTGCTGACTGATGATTTTGTAGTCCATAATTATAAACCAGACTGAAAGTTACTTGCCACGCAACAAACTGCAAATTATGAAGTTTTATTACTCATGCATATAGAAACTTCTTGGCTGGTATCAAATCAGCTCTCACATATATAAAAATATATACATGCATATATATAAATATGTCTGTTAGAGATGATTTGGATATATTTGTGTATGTATCTATATTTAAATCTCAGTTAAATGCAACTCGGATACTCTTGAAAGTAGCATTGCTGACTTAAGGGAACAGCTGAATGCTCTGGTGTAGGGCAGACATTCAAGACCACACATACCTTATGGTTGTGTCGTGTTTTTTCTCTGTCGTCACACAGAGAGACTACAGGAGATGAAGCAGAGGAAAGGAAGCACTTTCTTTACCTCTACACAATAGTGAGAGCATTAGAGGAAAGGATCATTATATGGAAAGATATTTTTCCCCAGAGCAAGAGGGGAAATAATTAAACCTATTTTACCAATGAAACAGCACCATTTTCTCTGTGTGGCAATGCAACATGGAGTACGGCACGAAAAATGCCAGATTTACTGGTCTTGTTGAACTGCTTTATTTTATCATGGACAACTGTGCTGATTTTTTGTTGGGAAAGAGTTAATTTTCTTCATACAACCTAGTGTGGGGCTATGTTTTGGGTTTGTTCTGAAAACAGTGTTGAAAATACAGGGATGTTTTTGTTATTGCTGAGCAGTGCTTATACAGAGTCAAGGACTTTTCTGTTTCTCACACATTTCCACTGGTGAGTAGGCTGGTGTTGCACAAGGAGTTTGGATGGGACACAGACAGGACAGCTGGCGCCAACTGACCAAAGGGATATTCCATACTGTATGAGGTCATGCTCAGCATATAAAGCTGGGGGAAGAAGGAAAGAGGGAGTATTTGGAGTGATGGTGTTTGTTTTCCCAAGTTAACTGTTACATGGGATAGAGCCCTGCTGTCCTGGAGGTGGCTGAATGCCCCCTGCCAATGGGAAGTGTTGAATGAATTCCTTGTTTTGCTTTGCTTGTGTGCATGGCTTTTGCTTTACTTACTAAACTGTCTATCTCAGCCCATGAGTTTTCTCACTTTTCTGGTTCTCTCCCTGATCCTAATGCAGGGGGAGAGAGCAAGTGGCTGCTTGGTGTTTAGTTGCCAGCTGGGGTTAAACAACAACCATGGAACAAAGCCCACTGAATGTTGCGTTACCTGTTGCAAGAAACCTTTAGGATTGCTAATTTAGTTGTTACTTCATTTGCTAATTGGAAAGCTGGGGTACAACACATAAATTGCAATGATGGGAGAACTGTTCTGCCAAAGAGAGTAGAAATACAACAAAATGCCTGAAGTCATTGGTATAAATGCCATAAAGGTACAAACCTCCTTGATCTGAGACCTGCCTCAAAAGGCAGTAGAAACTACATACATGGTCCCAGACCTGAGAAATAAACAGTCCAGATATATGTACTAATGAAAACCTCACTGAGAGAGCAGAGGCTTTCTCAGGAGTCCAAGTATGTTCCAAAATTAATGTAATCTGACTAACTTCTACAAAGGAAATGGCAATACAGTACATGTTTCACCTCTTGTTACTTTCTTTAGAGATCATGCGACTTCTCTTTACACACCCTGTTTATACCTTCCCTTCTGAAGCTATGGTGGATGCCTGTAGGGTGAGAGAAAGAAATTGCCTTTTGAAGCAGAATTTTATTTTAACAATATATGCTATCTGTCAAAGGCACATTCACAAAAAGGAGAAAAATATAAGCAAGCCAATGATATTCTCAAATGAATGCTTTTTGCAGTGCAGATAGAATTTCTAGCAACATAAATCTGTGCATTGCAGACATAAATTATACACAGTGTACCCAGTATCAAAGCTTTTAAAGAAGATACAATTTGAAGTGAACCATCTAGTAACTGGTCATTCAAACTACATTAATCTTAGGGGGGGAAAATGGTGCAGCTAATGTAATCTTAAGTAATATGCCTTGATTTTCCAGTCTAAAATTCTGGCTCAGAAAAACTTATTTTCATAGCTGGATTTATATACTTAAATGCAGTTCTGGAAAGGTGTAAAAGTGATCTGCTGCTTCCTAAGGGTGCTTTGGTTTTGGGTGTTTTTTTGGCTTCGAACTGGACAGACGTAATAGTACAGATTGTGGGTGATCTTGGTATGCACTTCCATTTGTTGTCTGAAATAATCTCGATCAAAGTTTTGTTGCAAGTGTTCTTCATAATAGTTTGCACAAAATTAAAACCAATGAATTATCCATATCTATAGGCTCTTAAAGATTGTGGCCCTGCTAATTCTTTAATCTGCAGCTGGAAAAATAAAGAAAAACCTAAACCCCAATTAGATATCATCACAGGAAATATCTGCATGAAGCCTTATCTTCTCCTTCATTTTTACAAAATAATTTCATAACAGAATAAAAGCATTGTTTGCAAATGATCTAAAGAAAAAGTTAATATATCAAAATATCTATTTGTTGTTTTACATATCTTTTATGTACAAAAAATTAATGTATAGATTGCTCGGTGTTTACTTGCTGTAATAATTACTTGCTTTGGGTACTTTCTTTTCATAATTCTTTTCATTGTATTCACTACTCCTGAATTTTTATTCTGTGAACATAATTTCTTTACTCTGCCTTTCAAAGCACATATCCTTCCAAATAACTAGCAGCCTTAAAAACATTTGTTTAAAACTTCCATCACTTCATTTATAACACAACACAGAGCAATTCATTGTGTGATTATGGCAAACTATCCAGATGTGCTTCTTTGAGCGGCACTAAAGCAAAGATTCTTTTGTGATTGCATGCTGCCTCTAGCCTCGCACTAACCTGACTAACATCTTTTGCTTTGTAACTATTGCAGAAAGTAAAATGGTCAACAACAGCTATAAAAAAAATTCAGATCATTGAGGTACATTCAAGACATAAGACATCTTCAACACTCATTTGCTCTACCCAAGAAGTATTTACAAGTGCTCCTGCAACTGCTGAAACAATAGGTAAATTATTTCTTGCTGTTCTCTATGGGGCAGTGACCACCTTCATGATTCAATAAAACAAGGTGCCTATATGGCAAGGCAAGGTGATCAACATGACTATCTTCAGCCAAACTTCCCTCTAATGAGGAAAGGCTGGGAGAGCTGGGCCTGTTTAGCCTGGGGAAGAGAAGACTTTGAGGGATCTTATCAATATGTATAAATAACCTCAGTGTCAAGAGAGTGGGGCCAGGCTCTTTTCAGTGGTGCCCAGCGACAGGACAAAGAGCCATGGGCACTAACTGCAACACAAGAAGTTCCACCTGAATGCAGGGAAAAAGCTCTTTACCTTGAGGGTGACAGATCCCTGGGACAGGCTGCCCAGAGAGGCTGTGGAGTCTCCTTCTCTGGAGACATTCAAAACCTGCCTGGATGTGTCTCTGTGCCACCTTCTGTAGGTGAAGCTGCTTTAGCCAGATGATCTCTAGAGGTCTCTTCCAGTCCTGACCATTCTGTGATGCTGTGATTCTGTGAATTGAGAAGCAGTTCAGAAAGAAAATAAAGTGTTGCTAAGAGAAATAGGTATCCTAGGATAACGAATATAAACTTTATGAAGTAAAAGTGATATGCATTTTTTCAAAATTAGCAGAGTTAAGGGTAATTCAGGTGCTTTTGAATGCTATTGGCTAGAAGAATCCTAGTAAATTATGACATTCAATTATGACAAATGGAGCATGTAAGATATTTAAGTTTTATTTATTTATAAGTATTTATTCATACTCTTACTGATTATGGTAAAGTTCTTATTAATCCAGCTCAGCTTTTTTTTACTTAGTAGAAAAAATTATTATATTATTTTAAAATAATGATATAAAATTGAGATTGAAAAGTTTAACAAGAATTATCAAACTCACAAGAACAAAATATTTTAAACTGGAAATGCTCATTTTACTAAAATTATTATCAGCAGTGAAAGAAATACAGTATAGTTTGTTAACAAAAGAATTGTATAGGTCATAATATTCACGGTAACTATATAATAAAAATAAAACCACAATAAATCCATAAAATTGAACTCTTTAAAAGCTGATATCCAGCATGTTGAAACCATTTCTTTGACATGAAGTTCTCTTTCTACAATACTCGTGTCATGACTGTAGTGCCTGAGAGAAGCATCCACCAAAAACCTCAAATGACAAAAACCACCAGAACACCTATATGAGGATAAAACGTCCAGCACTGGTTAGGCAAGGCAATGTAAGCATTTTAAAAACTTCCTCATTTATTGTTCAAAACAGCCTGCTCAATGCTACACACCAGTAAAACACAGCTCAGAGTCAATAGAATATCTCAAGTTGGAAGGGACCCATAAGGATCATCACGTTCAACTCCCTGCTCCTTGCAGGACTACCTAAGACTAAACTATATGACTAAGAGTGACGTCCAGATGCTCCTTGAATTCTGTCAGGCCTTAGTGCCATGATCATTTCTTGGGGATCTGGTTCCAGTGACTGACCATCCTCTCAGTGAAGAACCTTTTCTTAATGTCCAATCTGAACTTTCCCTGATTCAGCTGCATTCCACTTCCTCATTTCCTATTGCTGGTCACCAGAGAGACGAGATCAGCACCTCCTTGTCCACTGCCCCCCTTGAGAAAGTTGTAGACTGCAATGAGGTCACCCCTCAACCTTCTCTTCTCCAACCTGAATAAACTAAGTGACCTCAGCTGCTCCTCATAAATCTGGCCCTCGAGACATGTCACCATCCTCTGGGCACACTTTAATAGTCTGACATCCCTCTTATACTGAGGCACCCAAAACTGCACACAGTACTCCAGGTGGGGCCACACCACTGCAGTGTAGAGTGGGACAGTCACCTGCCTTGTCTGGCTAGCTATGCTGTGCTTGATGCGCCCCGGGACGTGGTTGGCCCTTTTGGCTGCCAGGCACACTGTTGACTCATATTCAACTTGCCATCAACCCAGCCCCCCCAGATCTCTTTGCACAGGGCTGCTCTCCAGCTTCTCATTCCCCTATTTGTACATATAACTAAGTTTACCCAGTCTCAGATGGAGAACCTGGCGTGTACTCTTGTTAAAGTTCTAAGTTGATTCCCTTTTGCCATGAGGCATTTATCAGCAACCTTTTCAATCTTCCCCTGAATTTTAATACATGTACAAAACCAGGAAAACAAACAACAAACCAAAAAGAAACAACTATGGAACCTACAAAATGTCTAATGTTTTAGAAACAGTAGAAAGAAAAGGTGTACTAAATCTGGAATTTACTGTGAACAAGTAAGCATTGTGGAGAATGTTCTGCTCTTGGATGTGAAAGGCAGAGCTTGATCACTGAAGTTTTCATTTTCTGTATGCACAAGACTTCCTTTAATATCTTATGTAATTGCATATTCTTTTCTTTATATTTTAAAATAAACCTTTAAAAAAAGATTTCTAAGCATCAGGGGGTGGGGGTGGGTGGGGGTGGGGAATGTGTATTACAGGAAATACGCTTCAGAACAGCAATATTCATGTACAGAAAACAGTGAATAATTTGAAAAGGTAACTCCTTTTTATGAAGAAATAGGAAAGAGATGCAGGGACAAACAGACATAGGTAAGCAGCTATCTCAAACCCAATAAATTCTGTATAAAAGCAAACCTACAGCAAATTGTTGTAGGTCAAATTTAAAGATCTCACCTGATCTGAGAGCTCACCTATATGAGAAAGCTACAAGAAATTTAGTTTCAAATCTACCACTTATTTCTTCACTTCACAATAAGTAGATTAAAACCAGTTCAGGTTCATGCAGCTGTTAAAACCATAAGAGTGCCACTGTTAAATGCAGGCCATCTTTCATCCCTCAGTTTGTACTGACAAACAAAAGAGACCTCTTCCGTAACATGCCTTTCTGAGCTATCCACTTGACACAATCCTGTGATGCTTAATCTGCCAATCTAACCTTCAATTTGACCACAAGTTTTATTTTGTTTTTCTCCTATGATTTTTTTCTTTCTTTGTTACTGTCTACCTTCTTTGTGTTTGAGCATTTGAGTTTCTTCAACAATTCTGCTTTAAAATCACCAATGTATCTTCTCATCTTTAATCTCCTGTGTGCCAACCAGCCTCCTGCTGGTTCTGTGTTGTTTCTTGCTGTTCGGGAATGACTTAATTGAAAGGAAAACTGTTAATTCATGTAAACTGACAAAAAAAGGTTTTTACTTTTTTTTTTCTTTAAGAACATCCTTTTATTTTTACAGTCCTACTATATGAAGATCAAAATCATTAATTCAGATTACTCTGAGAATGAATCTATTTTACATTTAATTCCAAGTTTTGGAATCTGTTAATGGGAATTAAACTTTGATTAATCAGAAGTTGATTAATTCAATACTACAAGAAATGCAATGTTGCAAAATCCAATCTTTTTGTGAGCCTTTCTTTTTAGATACTGCTTATTTAACATCTGCTATACACACAAAATTTGAACATGAAGGAAGACATTTTTTTGTCATCTCTTCAGAATGAGATTAGCAGTTTCATTTAATTGCAATATTAACATTGTTCCCTTTTTATCAAAATAATTAAGCAGAAAAACTTTGAATAAAAAAAAAGTCTAGACTATAAATAGTTTTAAAATCAGCAGTTTCTGAAAAATACAATATAACATAACATAATTACAATTATTCTTTCACTAGGAAAAGAATGTTAGGAGGGAGGCAGGGATCCTTCCTACCAGTAAAAGATCTGTGGTATCTTTTCTTTTTTCTTTGCCATCTAGTTGCCTTATTTAAACACATCCTTCAGCAGAACAAGAGATATTGAGCAGAGCTTCAGTATGAGGATCTGCAGGCATTACTAGTGATAGGTACGGTGTAGTAGTGGGTGAAACTTGCCTTTGCTGTAGGTCTGAATGGTATAGCACTGTCGGACACAAACTGAACTTTCTTATAAGTGTGATTCACCTTGTGGTGCACTTGGCTTCAGAAAAAGTTGAATGAGGTGCTTTTGCACTGCTAAGTCAGACAAACCTGCCAAAGTCATAATTTCCGCAGAGACTATGAGGTTTTCTCATTACACTTTGTTTCCAGAGATCCCCATTAACTTGCCTCGTGAGGCTGGGCAGTTAGCAGTACCTAGTCTTTTGGTGCTGCCTCTCCTCAGATACAGACGTTTATGTGCTACTGATATCCTCAACCTCTGTACTTCCTGGGCACTTGCAGTTTTCACCCTCTCCCTTGACTAGAATAGAAGGCAACAGAAGAGCAAGAGCCCTTGACTTTGGGGGTGCAGCTGAGCACTTGCCTACACATGGGAACAGAGCAGAAACAAGAAGTCAGGATAGGCCACCGCAGGAGTTTGCTTGGGACGAACATGGGTGAGGTGGCATTTGCAGTCCTGTGACACAAGGCACACAATCACTTAGCAATTGCACTCTGTTTTCTATATTTGAGAAGAATTCTTTATCAGTTTAAGCAAGACTATAATATGTGAACATTATTTAAGTATTTATCTCTTTTGCTCCTAGATACTGGCAGGTAGCTCAGCACAACCTAAAATTTCAGGTCTTGGAAATGCTGAAGTACTGAGTGAGTATTTCTGGAAGTTTATGAAAAGAGCAGTGTGAACTGAAATTTTTCTTGTTTGCCCTGTACTACAGTGATACTAATAATGAAAAAGAAAACAAACTTCTAATTATATTATATTACTTGTACTCATTAATTTTTTATTTGCCTCAGGTGGCTGGGGAAGCAGAATTTTACAGACCTTTCCGACACTTTTTCTTTCAGTATTCTATTTGTAACTGGGTCTATAAACAGAATTGTTACAAAACCCTGCAAGAAAGCTCTCCTGTGTTAGATTTCCAACTGAATTTTTCATATGAGAAATTTAATTTGACCAGATAAAAATTTTGGTGTTCATCTTAACCTAAACTTTATTATGATCTCTTTTTTTTTCCCCAGAGAACACCACTAGCATGCTCCGTATAGTACTAGTTATTTATTACCGAGCTTTGTTTTTCTTTCCTCTTCCTTTTCCCCAATATCACTTCTGTAAAACAAACAAAAAAACCACTTCAAAATAAAGCACATTACATTGGGCCAGGCCAAGTTATGTCAGAGTTTGTTTTACACATTACAAGTTTATGAAGTAACTTAGGAAAGCCTTTCTGGGCCTTGTTATTTGAACAAGAGAAGATCTTCCCTGAGCTTATCATCAGACACTGGCAGATAGAAGGACCTTGTCCTTATACTAGGTTCTAATGAAGTACTGTAATTTAAGCATCTCTAAAGGAACAAGTACATTCTTCTTCTGATAAGTGAGTCAGAGTAAGTTGTTCTTCACTTCTTTATTATCTGCAAAAATTTAATTTTCTTCATCCACATAAAAACATTTTAATTAAGTGCAAGGTATAATTTCCTATTAAGCTACCAAGCTCGCCACAGAGTATCTGCTCAATCTAATTAATACATTCTTTTTTTACTGTCATCCTGAACTCTATATTTTTTACCTATTTGTGTGTTTATCTAGACTCTTATTTACCTTCATACATATCCCTACATCTTTTTTTTTTTTTTTTCCCCCTCCATTTGTATTTCAAACAGTTATTTCAGGATGGTGAGAACAAGGAGCTAAGGGAACTTTAGTCTCTCCCTGTCCTCTGTTAGCTGTGTACAGTGTGACTTGCAGAATCCTTGTCATTTACTATGGTAGCAACTGTACCGCGGTGAGGTTCCTTGTTTCCTCCTACATCCGCATCACAGCTGATTCGATATGACATGCCTTCTCTGCATCAGAAGCAGCCTCCAGCGAGCAGACTTCAAGGAACCAGCCATTTTGCTGACAAATATAACTGTGTCCAAATTCTGACAAAATATTAGGTAAGGCTCAAGTCAGGAACCAGCTCATCCCTTAGTACTGCTGACAGTATTAAATTAATGCATGATTTAATTGATTCTAAAAATGGCAAAGAAGATATTATCATGATTTGTCTCTAAAAAGTTTCAAAGCAAAAGTATCCAGAGTTAGATCTATACAGTGATTTAGACACAATGTAGAACAGAAGAGCTACTCAATGGGTTTTGCACTCAATTATGTACTGCAAGAATTTCTAGGTACCTTCTGCATCGTTTCCTAATCTTGCCCCAGAATCACCTTATTTTATGAAGATATGTACCTAAATCTTGCCTAAACACTGCTGGAATCAGGAACCTGGAAAAGCAGCATCTGTATCCTCTAAGGGACCCATGGAAGACCATACCCAGGTGTGCCCTGGGCACAGCTAAGATAAATTAGAGTATGAAGTTGTCCGTACTATACAAAATAGAATTAGACACCATCTACAAAACAGCATTATAGTATCATACTCACCCATGAAGTGAGAAATACAAGCTGAGTTGTCTTCTCAGCTTTAGAGAATCAAATTTACACCTTTACAATTGTTGTGCCTTTAAACAAATTGAAACTGTAGTGAGGGAAGGGAGGTGGACACTGCTGATTGCTAGCCACCCTTCTTCTGCTGAAGTTGTGCAAACTTCATAAGGTCAAAGCTCGTGAAGTCATTCTTCTAATTGAAAAATCCTACTTCTGTCGTCTAACATTTTTTAGTTAAAAATACTGCATTTGGCTTCCAGGTCTGTTTCTGCTTTGCATACTAAACACTCACACATGAAAAAATAACTGTTGGGCAATGATAGAGCATGGAGACAGACACACCTGGCTCTGCCTGACCCAATTTTTTGGATAATGTCCTTTAGGAACCACAGTGTCTCTTAAAATAAAACCCTGTTCAACACCATGCAAAAACAAGGAAAAAAAAAAAAAAAAAAGAGGGGGTGTGGGGAAGAGATACCGTTTTGTCTCTTAAATGGGCAGACACGCCCCTCTAGGCACTACAGATCTGGAGATGACCTGAAGAATCAAGATACCACTATATTAAGCATTTATTATCAGTTAATTCTGATCTTTTAAAGAGTGGTTTTGCAGATGAGGACTCAGACTGAAAGCCGAGTTTCCACAACTTCAGCACTGTGGTATCTAGCACTTCTACACCTCAGTCCTCTGTCAATTTTAGATTAAAAAATCTGTAAATGCCAATCTCACAAACTTGCCTAGCACTCTGAGACAAACAGCTTTCTCTATATCATTATTAAGAACAGTTTTGCAAATTATCTTAGGATCTCAGTGACACTGATCAAACATCATTATCTTTAAATTATATACTCGAAGCCTATCATAGGCTATTACTCATCAGCACATAGATGTAAGATGCAAGCATACAGATTTGTGTCTGAAATTTTGGGACTTTGAGGCTGGTTCTTAGAAGGGACATGTGCACAGATATGTGAAACACTGAATAGCCCAAAACTTACAGGGAAGTTTAGGTTTGATTTTTAGGTAAACACTAATTTTTAGTTTTTAATTTCAGCTATACGATAATCTAAAGAAAGGCTTCTGTACATCTGTGCTACAAAATGGATGTGTTCTGAGATTAGGAGCAAAAATTGGGTTTGGGTCTATTATTAAGCTCTACTAGTGGAAAGTTGTTTAGGTAATACAATGAGCTGTTTAAAAGCACAGTAAGGGTATAACTCAGTTATATTAAGAACCTGCAGGTGAGATGACAAAATATCACCTCATTGCTGTTGGTTCTTTTGGAAATAATAGGATAAACTGTTACAGTTTATTACAGTTGACTTTCAAGAAAACTTCATTTCATATCTTATTTTCTTTGTTTAAGTTAATAAAATGAATGTTGCAGGAGACAAACTCCAGTGGAATAAAAATTTAATAACAGAGCTAGTCAAGGTTAATTAATATCTGTCATAATCATTCTCTGTTACCAAACTGACTGTGAAGTGACAACAATGTTCACTTGAAAATTGTTGGGTTTAGCTGCTCCTTGAATAGTTTCAATAAATAGTTTTCTGTGACAGGTTGGCTGTGAATGACTAGGTATGTTTTGTATGTAGCCGTGCAAAGTCTACAAAGTAGTTCTGCTCCTTGATTGATGGTTGATGCAATTTAAATAGGAGAATAAGACACAGTGAGTGATGTATTTCATCAGTATCAGTTTTCAGAAAAAAGCACAATTATTATAGCTGTAATCTGGCGCATCCTCACAATTTGTAAACATCTTTTCTAGTGTCTTTCACTTCTCTGCATACTCTTAGACAAGTGTAGGGATCCACATCAAAGTCAGAATTCAGTATATATATTAGCAGTAATATTGTCAACAATTTTTACTATTTCATTACTTCTTGTGAAGAAAAACAGTAAGGGTCTAGTATTAACAGTAAAGAAAAGATGTCACAGAAAGACAAATCTTGTGAACTCGAGAAGGTCTCCATAAGTCTATTCAACTGATGACAAAAGAGGAGATTAGAAGGCTGTAAAAAAGATCAATTTTCCAAGACAGGCTTTAAAACCTAACCTGTAATGCACTTTGTCCATTAAAAGTTAGAGTTCATGCCACTAGTTTGGCCTTTTGCCAGGCAAACATATTGATTGTACTGAAGTCAGGATAAAGACCAAAACGTCCAGTCTCACTTTCACTCTCTAAAGACTTGAGCTTTGATCCAAAGATAATACACATAAATGGAATCCTTTTATTGTTTTGCCTTTTATTGTTTTTTCAAGGACTTCTGAGCATCCCTATATATATACCTATTATGGAAATCTTCCTCACAGAAGAAAAATTTGAATCTAAATATAAAAATTTTTAGTCACAATTTTATAAAGTAGTTTTAGAAAATTTTAAGAAAAGGCAGAGAAACTGCATGGAAGTATTTAAAAGAAAAGTTTAATAGTAGCTATCTGCTGTAAAAATAAACATAGGGGTTTATGACCAGAAACCATGAAGAAGAAAGGCATAATGGGGTTGTGTTGTTTATTTATCTTGTGAACTCGTTGTGTCTTTAAGGTTTGCAATAATAAATAAAGTATACCATTGATCTGGGGATCGTATTGCAATGTTTGAGAATACATGCAATTTTAAGTTAGTTTAAAAGAAAGGAAAATCATCCATTATTCAGATATATTTCTGTCCCATCTGAATACAGAATTACATTGTTAACATCAGTGCAATGACTTTAGGTAAGGAACAAGGCAGAAATAGAATCTGATTTTTTTCTGTTGTGTACGCAAATTCTGTTGAAAGAGTTCTTTCACACAGATTTGAAACAGTGGGTTGAATGAAGTAAAATAGAACCCCTTTAGGAATTTTCCTGTTTTGAATTATTTTTAATTGTACATTACATAAATAAAGGGATAATAACTTAGAAAGTTAATGTGTTTTTATTAAACAAAGACTTAACAACTCTATTAACTTAATCAATGTGACCTTTTAAACATAAAATATGCTAAACCAAATAATACACAGGAAAAAAAATGCTTATTTTTAAAGAAATGTGATAGTCTAAACCAAATGAACTTAATCTTTCTATTCCTTCCTTATGGACATGTGTAAAAATATTTTTTAACATTAATTCTCATATCAGACTATCCATTTAAAAATATTATCGTGCTGGTGAACACAGAGTGAGGTTGTCTGATTTATGCTATGTAATAAGAAAATAATTATTCAATAAATAATTAAAATATTTTGCCTGAAGTTATTTTTCAGCCCAAGTTTATCTACCTTCAATCTGTCTGTGATTTCTTGGAAGATTTATTCTGTCTTCAAAGAAATCCCAGCATTCCTATCTATAACACTTCTCTCTACTTAGCAACAGCAGTAATATGGTTGGTATTGCTTGTGATGAATAGCTGAGCATGCATCTTCTGATTAGGTTCTTTTGCATCAATTTTAATATCATATAGAATCTCCTATTATCTAAAAATATTCATTAGAAACTAATTCAGTGTATTTCAATTGCATAGGAATACTGTACTATAAAACATTAAATAAGAAATATAAGTTAGAAGGAGTATTTAAGCAAATTGTTACTGTAATGAACTTCCACGTATGAATGGTAAGGAACAATTTTTGGACCACTAATTACAATAGCACTGGTATTTTATTCCTAATCATTCATTCATTTATAGTTGCATATAACTTGTGCAAATCACTGCATCTAAAATGAAGTTCCACTTTGAAGAGTGATGTGGAAAAGGGAATCAAGACACCCGAACAGTTTCTATATTAAATGCTTCGGTTCAGAAATAAAAAATATTTTTACTTTGAAAATTGTTGCAACCAGCAATTAAAACCTTGTCCCAAGAGAAAATTATGTTTTAGTGTTGTATGTACACATTTCCTCTGAGTGTTATCCTTCATAGTTGTCCTGTAAATGTATGAAATAAACTTAGCAAACATTCTTTTTTTAAAACTCGGTAATCTGAAACCCTCAGAAAGTTTGGATCTAATTATTCATCCTTTTTAGTAAGCATGGAGAAAAATAATCCATATCTGCTTGGAGACTTACAACTGGAAGAAATCAGTTGCGAAAGAGACATTTTTCAACCCAGGAGAGAAATAGAGTGGATAGACAGACACATTAGCATTTTGATCATGTGCCAGTATTTACATTTTCATTAAAATAGAATTCAAGTACAATAAAACATTATAATCCCTGACACCTGGTTGACTGAATGGCACTGAATGTGCCTGAACTGAAGACACTTTAAATATTATTGCAGTCTAAATATGTGAGCTAAGAGAGTCCTGGCTACGTCAGAGGTAACTCAAAATTGGAGTAAGGTGAAGTTGCCTTATGGATTTCTCCTTTCTACTTGCAATATGATTTGGTTATGACGCTCACACCTTCTTCTCTGAGGACTGAGATGATACAAAAGCAAGTTCTATGGCAGCAGCAGACCTAACTGGAATGGCTTTAGAGGTTGAATCAAAAACTTTACCAGCATCCTGCATCCCATAGTTGCTAATAAAGCATGCATAGAGAAAGAAAAAAGGAAAACTCCAGCACACACTCCCTTACTTCCAGCAATTCTTGGGTCAAGAATTCCTGAGATAAAGTGTAAATTACTCAAGAAATACTTCACTATGTGTCTTTCAGGCATTAAGCAGAGCTGACAAGTCTGGGAATGAAGTTTCAAAGTTCAGTAGCCTATCCATGGATCTCTCTTAGCAGCATCAGAACAATAATTCCTTTAGCTTAAGTGGATTGAATAGTTCATCCAAAAAAGAAAATGTTCAAAAAGCTGATTCAAATAACCTACACAGAAATCTCAGAGATGACTGGAACTGGCTCTGTCCAGTATGGGGACAACTTCTATTGTCTTCTTACAGAAGCCACAGCTGCAGCCCCTTCCACTACCAAAATCTTTTGATATAAACCCATACATTCCATTCCTCACCTTTGTGAATAACATGTTTAAGAATTATTATTAAAGTATACATTCATGGCACAATTTACGATCTTCAGAAACATCAATAAAAGGATTCCCCAGACCAAAATCAAAATAACATTACCACAACACCAGCAAAGGTGGGCAATTTATGCACACTCCATCCCTCTTCCCTTCACCACAATTACAACGGAAATTCCCCACAGTGTTCAGTCCATGTTTTGCCTATTACTTCTCCCAATTCCTATCCCTGCCTCAAATTCCTTGATAGCTCTACACTGGGTGCCAGAAACAACTATGGTGGGTTGACCTTAGCTGGCTACCAGGTGCTCACCAAGCCACTCTCTCCTTCCTCAGCAGGACAGAGGAAGAAAATGAGATTAAAAACTCCTGGGCTGAAATAAAGGCTGTTCAATAAAACAAAGCAAAGGCCATGCATGGAAGCAAAGGAAAACAAAAGGATTTATTCCCTAATTCCCATAAGCACATCATGTCCAGCCATTTTCTGGGAAGCAGGGCCTCAGTAGACATAGTGGTTGCTTCAGAAGACAAATGTTTTAATAACAAACACATCCCTCCCCTTCTTTTTCTTACCTTTTATTGCCGAGCACAATGTCATATGTTATGGAATATCCCTTTGGTCTGTTTGGGTCATCTGTCCTGGCTATGTTCCCTCCCAGATTCTTGCCTACTCCCAGACTTTTTGAGAAGGGAGGTGGTTTGGAGAAACATCCTTGATATTTGCCAGCACTGCTCAGCAGTAGCCAAAACTTTGGTGTGTTAACAACACTGTTCTAGCTACAAAGTACAACACTCTGTAGTCCGCTATGGGGAAAGTTAACTCCATCCCAGCCAGACACAACACAACAAGAAAAACTTGTGTGAAACTAATTCCAAAGCCTGCATACAAAGCTGTTGCACAGTGGCTCACTACCAGTGAGGTTTACTTTTTTGTTTTTATTTTTGACAAACCTTCACGATGTTAAGAATACACTATCCTCAGGCACTGAACACATTTGAAAAACACCCTACACTGTCCTACCCCTCTTAGATGTATATTCTTAATTTGCTGTAAACCACGTTTGAGTTACCATTGGAGTTCTGGAGTTCTTACCATTAGTAATATCTGGAAGTTAAATCTTGGTATCAGACTATTATTTGTATTTTGAATACAAGATAAAAATATGTCATTAAATGAACTGAAAAAATAGGATTTGGTGGTTGTATAAAATTCTTCCTTGTCTTTCTAGGTAATGGCTAAATTTGTGCAGGAATCAAGAATATGGATGTTTTAGAGGTCATGTTGATGGGTGCATCATGAGTGCAATTCTTATCTACAAAGGATTAACCAGCTTTCTAAGAACATTAACTTTTGATCTCTGGGTCATTCTTTCATCCCTTTTATAAAAATAAAAATCCAAAGTAGTGGGCTGAGATATCAAAAATAAAACTGCTGCAGAGACAGCTGTGTTCCAAATGGCAAGGCAGGGATCTGAGATACCATATGTAAGAACCTTCACCACCTAATACACTTTTCACTTTGTTGTCTTATACTCTCAATTCATATTCTATGAGATTAATACATCCCATAAGATGACTAGTCATGCTTATAAACCTCCTTTTCTTTGTGTGAGACCTGATGATCACTATGTCCCAATTCTGGCAGGATCCTACAAAGTTTGTCTATGATAATCCCCTGATCAAAGTTATGATCAGCTACAGAAGTGTTGTTGCCGACAATTATTTGCTTGTACTTTGTTAGCAATGGTCCAGTGGTAAGGTTTGGGAAATTTATAACCCTTTTTCTTTTGCTTGCCTTTTCTTAAGCTTGCTGCATGGGGGATAGAACTTCTCTTGGGTGTTTTCCCATCATGACAGAAACTGTTTTTTTGCTGAGAAAGCAGGAATCAAATGACAGGCTGATGCTTTGTGATACACCTGTGCATCAGACCAACTTGTCTCCATCTCTTTTCCTGTTATGAACTGCAGTAAGCAGCCCCACTCCACCACAATTCAAGGCTTCTCACTATACTTGCACAATGTATTTCGCTTCTCCCTATTACATAACTTGGGACTTCTTGTAACCCTGCAGAACATGCTGCCTTCATTGCAGATCAAGAGAGACTTCCCAAGCAATCACAGCCTCACAGTTCCCTTCCTCTTTGCAGAAGACTTTTATGCATTTGAAGGCTGTAATCATGTTGACTCTTGAATTTTCTTTCTCTGAACAGCCACAGTCCATTTAACCTTCCCTTAAAGTTCATGTTTGCTTGACCTTGGATCATGCTTTTTGCAGTCCTCCAAACATTCTCCAATCACTCCACACATTTTTGGATTCAGGGACTCAAATTGGATCTAGGCCTTCAGCTGGGTTTCCCTTTTGTTTATCTGTTTGCAAAGTTGACCAATTTTAAGTCAAGTGATGACATTGTTTTTTAATAGCTGACATTTAAAACATCAGCATGGGAACTTGGGGTTTGACAGACATTTATGCTTCTTTCTATATAGTTACATATTGTCTAATGGAAAGAAACTCTTGCTTTTACCTTCAGTTTTACTCTAGCACAAACATCCAGCCCATCTGTTCGGTGCGTTCTCCTTAACATCACTATTAGGTGGCTTTAAACAATCCATTTACAGCAGAAAGCTGGTGGTCAGCCACTCTTTTACCCCAAGGAACTGTAGTTTCACAAGTGACCCTGAATTTCTTCCAGAATCACATACAGCAAAAAAAGAACTGGCCTTAACCCAGCTGTCAGGCTTTGATTCAGGAACGAAGACTTTCCAAGGCAGGAGTTATCTATCAAAAAGGCAGTCCCATACTCAGGGAAATATATCTGATCTAAAGCCGATAGAGTGTGAAATCAAAGGTTGTGAATGGCTGCTCAAGGGAAACCAAATACATTTCTGTGGGGTTGCAGTACAAATGGTGTTGGTAATGGGTTGTGGCAGGACAAAGGGCAGCTGAATTAAACACCAAGATCTAGCACATTAGCATTACCTGACCAAAGAAGTGTAAGATGGCACACTGCCGTTGTGAAAATTATCTCTATAACTTTTCTGTATTAAGTCACTGATTACCACTTTACTTTGTCTTCATCTCATCAATTTATCTCATAGAAAGAGTTCACCTAAAAAATATCAGGAGGGTGCTCTAGCTGTATAATTATTCTGGTTGAAGACTCTTCTAGCACATTCATAGTGTGAAGGACTAATTCCTTTATAGCAAATGCTGTCATCCAGGAAGCAGGTTAAGTACTGACAACTGTTCATTTTACCTATCGTTTCTGAAGACCTGGAATTTCAAATGTAACAGTCTGTCCAGTGATATCTTTAAAACATTGAATGTAATGTAAGACAATAACATATAGCAGCTGTATGATTAATAATCAGAATTTTTCATATGAATGTTTAAAATGTGGATTTAAAGGTACATGTATTTAGCTTTCTAGGTTAACACTGAGTAAAGTTCAAAGTAATTAAATATATTTTTCCTTTGGATTTTTTTTTTTAATAGTATCCAGGTCACTACTCACAGAGTTATGGACCAGAAATAGTAATTTCAAAAGTGATTACTTTAGTTAGGTATATTAATAACTAAACATGCATATGTGTATGCAATTAAAGAATCTTCTATATATGAAACAGAGCAGAGAGGATTTCTAGTCCCTTTTAACATTTTTGTTAAACTGTCATATTGTTACACGTTGGATAAGTAGATTGAAATACTCTGTAGGCCTCTCAAGTATAAAAGTCAGCACTTCATTATACTATCATTCCTTTAAATAATCAGAAAAGGAGATTCTGAAAAGTTTCAGTTTCTGTTTGAAATTATTATTTGATATGCTCTAATTTGATGTACTTTGAATTAATTATCTAGAAACATATGGAACAGTGCATAGTTTTTCTTTAATCTATCAAATCTAATTAATAGTGTCATATGACAACTAGAATTTTATTGTTCAGTAGAGAAATAATGCTATCCTTTTAATAAATATATTTCAACGGAACAGTAAAAGTGCAGCGTTTTATCAAATTAATTGCAATATTAATATATTGACTGTGAAGAACCTGAGAAGGTAGATTTACAGAATTAATACATAATATTTTTACTATATAGTATATTAGAGAAAGATTAACATAGCAATGCATTGTTGGAATTCTACAGCATATATTTCACACGGTGCAGCATTGTTAATATGCAAAAACACTGCCAAAAAATGACCTCTGAAATGGTGGAATAGAAGTTCTTAAAACAATATCAATAGGAGACCCATTATTGTTCCAGAGTTTTTTGTGTTGGTTTCTTTTTTTTTTTTCACACTATCATTTAAAATTAGTATTGCAAAATTAAAACAGCATTATGAGACCCATATTAACTGTTGTTATGAAAATTTGTGAATGAGGTTCGATTGTGCTTCCAATAAAGAAAATGGTAGCATTTTAATGATCCTTCCTGTAGCCATCTTTGCAATTTTCGGAAGGTACAATAGCACATCATCTGCTGATGAGGTCATAGACCCTAATCTCTGCCAGATTTTATGGTATAATTCATTAGGTTATATTCCAGTATTCTAAGACAAATACACCATAAATAAAAAGGTACCAAGGGAAAGATGACATAGTGGCTATGATACTTCATTTAACTAAAAAACTTTTGGGGCAAATAAGTAAACTAATAATGATGCATCAAGTTAATAAAATTCATTTATCCATTGATTCCTGCAAAATAATATCATCTGTAAATTGTGTCTTTTAAATACCTTCCAAATTAAGATCTTTAAATGTCCATCTTAAAAGGAAATAAAATTTTGAATTAATTCACTCAATTTTTCACCTGTCTCAGCTCTTAAATAGTGAAAGAAACTACTTCTGGTCTAACCATGCAAAATATTCTAGTGACCATCCAAACATCTTAGTTATTCAATTTATCATCCACTGCTTATTGCTCTCCCACTTCCCTTTTCACAAGTAAAAGAAAAAAAAAATAAAAAAAGAAAAAAGTTTTAGGAAAACTTCAGGTTATTTTCTGAGTCCAGGAAATGAAGAAACATTTAGTCATGGAGAACTTCTGATGATACATCTAGACCTGAGTAGCACAGTGTCCACTGCACATCTTGCTAAGCAGAACTGCACAAACACCGTCTTCTAGTATTGAACAGTTTATTTGCCTGAAGTCATATAGGAAATTAGTTATTTCATGTTTTTGCTTCTTCTTTTGCCTTTTGACTGACTTTACTCCTCTGGGATGTGTTTTGAACAGATCTTTTGAATATTCCATAAAACAATTTGACCCTAATACTTGGTTGTCTGCATGCTACTCTTTTTACAAACTGTAGCAATAGTATCACTACTTAATAACTACTATGAGTAGTAGTAGCAATTGTGAAAATGAGATATTCCTGCTGCAACCTGTTTTCTTCTTCTAGTCTTTCTTCTTTGTAATGAACTCTTAAAGGATGGTTTCTGTAATATCTGTATAGGCCTTTGTAAGGGTGGCATGGAGATAAATCCTCTGGAAATAACAATTCCCTTGGTACTACTGCATGACGAGTAGTTTCTTTCCTGAATACTCAAACACTTGTTTCGTTGGTCTCCAGTTATCAACTATGCCCAGAGGTTTAATGGAAATTATTATTTCTTTCTCCAAATCGGTTAGGACAGTAATAGCATGTTTCCTCTACAATTCATGAATAATTTACATACCTTTTGGGAGTTGGTCCCAAATTCTCCTCACTCCATTCCAGAATATTTGGCTCTATTGGCATATTCTAGTATAATAGTAAATGGTAATCATTCCCTGTACAATGGTTAGCACCTGAAATGCAACAGCTTCTCTTTATTCTTTGGTAGATACTTCCCATTGCCACATTCTTTAGGTCACCCATGACAAAAACAGGCAAAAGTTAATTCTTCACCCCTTACACACACACACACACAAACACAAACACACACACATAAACATTTCACAAACATTTGCCTGCTCATGTCAAGGTATCCCTATAAAGTACGTGTCTTCTGAAACTACTCCTTACTGAACGAAACTGGTGAGATTTGTAGTCACAGTGGACTACCACTATGTAGTGGTTCTGCTAGTAGCATATTTTTAAGATAAACCTGAGACTTAAAAGAAAAATGCAGAAAATTAAATCTCCAGAAGTGTTAAAAACTGCATAACTCTGGAAAAATATCCCTAGAAAAGTAGCTATAAAAAGTTTCAGAGATTCTTGGGAATGATACAGCTGTATTGTATTTAAAAAAACACAAGATTTGATTTAATATAATAAAAACGTTAATCTTTAACCATGCTGTTATGGTGCCTCCTGTCATAAAGATGCTGAACATGTTTCCAGAATAAAAGCTATTTTATGATGTTAATGAAGACAGGAGATCGATAGTTATTGTGAAATGGAGAGTGTGATAAACCTGAACAAAGACATAATTGTAATGATGTAAAATGTGTCAAGTTTATTGAATGCTTCTCAAGATTCTAGTTATCCCTTTTAAAATGTGCACTAATCCCAGAAAAAAATTTGAATCACTACAATTGTCTTTCAATAAATACTACCATTGTTTAAAATCACTACTGTGCAAGTCTATTTGCAGATCAATTTGAAAAAGAAAGTATGAGGTTTATTCAATTCATTTGTTTTAATGATTTGAGACACTGAATTTTATTATACTAAAATTGGATGGTTGAAGTATCCATTTTCAAGCCAGAATAACAGGGTTTTTTGGATAAAGAGAGGTTTGGTTTATTTTGGGGGAGGAAAAAATTCATTTATAATTGTTAGTCATAGATAAATTTCCTGATTAAACATACATAATTTCCACAGTGTTAGAAAATGTCTTGTGAGACAACTATCCTGTTAACATAAAGCAGCTTTTTGGAGAATACATGATGGCACGGAATGATTGCAAATATGGATTTTTAGGGTAGTTTCACAAAAGAAATAATGTTCTTATACACTTAGATTATGTCTATCTAGGTTTTAATATTGAAAACCATGAGTATAATAGCTAAAAAAAAAAAAAAAAATTACACATCTTTTGCTAAATAAGTGGAATTTCAGGTATCCAAAATGCAGACTCTCGATTAAGGAAGTTTTAAATGTGGAATTCCTGTTTAATGTTGCTATTTATGCTATCACGTGCTGTCTGGAGACAGATTCTTCCTCTCCCCTCTTTTTTTTTTTTTTTTTTTCTTTTCTATTGTATTATTCCTGGACCTATGGCTCTGGTCCTATACTACGCTCAACTACTAGAAATTAGATTTCAGCCATCAAGTCATTGATTTGCTTTGCCTTGAAATATGTTTCTGGGAATCACCACTGTCCAGACACACTAGTTCTGGGAATTAAACTGCAAATCAGCAGGTCAAATAGGTACATATGAAGAGGGGTAGAGTGCATATCCAGAAATATGAATATTTCTCTCTTACTCTGTAGAGAACATCTTTTCTGAAGGTCCTAGCACAGTCAGGATGTAGAAAATCAGCTTGCAGATAAGTGTAAGTGGCAAAAACTCAAGCTTCTTGTAAAGTATAAATAAGCCAATCTAGAAACTAATTTAATGAGGACTGTACATCAGCAGCAGAAAATAAAGCACTTAGGACAAATGTATTTTAAATAAGGATGCCAGCCTCTGAGTCCATGACCAGAGACAGGAAGGATGTACGTGTTGCCTGTTTCTAATCACTTACATGTCTGACTCTTTGTATAGGGCTATATTTCTTTGGTTGTTACAGAATGAATCATATGTGCTCTCCAGACACACAGAATGAGAAATGCTCTGGGCTTTAACTGGGAAAACTAAGGACATAACCACTTAGTATTTTGCATGGGGAAGAAAGACATTAAGAATAATTTTCTTGTGGCCAGGGTTACTTCTGCTCTTTTCTGTATTCATTTTATGTCATCTGGGTTCAGTATTTTTTCTTTCCAAAATCTGAAGATGTATTTTACTTTATTCTCACATATAATTATCTCTAACATTAGTATTTTGTATAATATGCTTTATGTATTCTTTATTCGCATTAGTTTAGCTTTATGAAATCATAAATCTGGCTTGGTTGCTATGTGATCATGCTGTGTTATGCCTATATTCTGTCTCCGGCATTATTTCTACAGCCTTTTAACTTCAATACTCTGCCACAGTGCTTCTAAATCACTTTATCCTGAAATCAAATTACAAGAAAAAGCTAGGAGAAAAAAACCTCTCACTCTCCTGGAAGATTCAGTTTGGTGCTTTGCCTTCTAATGCGTATCAGTTTATTAATATAGCACATCGATTTTATAGCTTAGCTGTGTTTCTTATAAATAAAGTAGATGAAAAATCCTGCATGAATGTATCAGTCTGATTAGAGAAACACAGGAATCCAAGAGATAAGCTTCTCATAGGAAAAGTAATTCATGTATTGTGTATTTCTATATTTGTGATTTAACGTATAAATAACTAAATAAAAAATAAGCATTTTCATAATATTTAGGGTATCAAATAATTTCATGGCACACTCATTAAGAAGCTTATCACAAATTCGGTTCCTGTGAAAGACTGAAAGTTTTAACATTGGCACTGAAATGACTATGAAAGTCTCCCAAAACATCTGTCAGGTAGCAAATCTTACCCTTATCTTGCAGGCCAGACTGTGTTGTAGGAGATGTTACATGAGATAGAATTTGCACATGGAAACAAAGACATGTTGAAGCAATATTAAAAAGCAAGTAGTAAAAAGTAAGTAGAATATGTATAATGGTTTATGTTTGTATTATATATATTTATATAAGCATCTAAATATATCATGAAACGTAACAGAATCTATGCATGTATATGTGCATACATATATACCTATATATGTGTATTTTTACAATGTTTTACAAAAATATTAGGTGATTCAGAATATGTTAAAATGAGACAATGTGAGGTCTTCAGTTATTTTGAGTACATTATTTTCCTCCTGTATCTTTGATTTAGGCCAGCTTTTTGTACGATTTTCTTCTGTGTGTTTCAAATGGAAATTCAGATACAAACTGTCTCAACAACATGCCAAGATTAGCAGCACCCCCACACAGGCTGTGCAGAACGTGCAATTTTCCCAAATTCCTTAGTAAAACCACAAGAAAAGCAAACTTTTACTTGGCTAAATTTGAATCCAAGCTTCAGTCATTTGCAGTAGCTGATCAAAAGATTTATGTTTTCTGTTCTCTGTCTTGACTCCAACGCCCTACAAAGTCTGAACCTCTTCCTCAGAGATGCAGAGGGTAGCATGAAGTTATTAAAACTTCCATTACAAGTTGCACCATCTTTGTTCTCGGCTCCCATGAATGAGACCCATCATTCAGCTACCCAGTTTTCAGGTCCATCATGCTACATAAAAGTGCAGTGGATCTTTGATAACATGCAGTAGCAGAGGAACACACATACAAAACTGCTAACATCCTTTTGCTCTCACGTTACCGTCTGGCACCACCTCTAAGCCACAGTTCCTGATGTGCTGCTAGAGGCTCTGTTACTGCACCGCAGGTCATAGAGAAGAGCTGCATACTAGTCATTGCTTCTTTTGATTAACACAAATTTGCCAGATCAGGGACATCTCACATCATGGTGCTGCCCATAACATCAGTTTTGTTGGTTTTGATGTGCCCACATGAATCCAATCAATGGCTCTTAACTATCTGGAGGAAGGTTTATGAATGATTAAATGAAGGCAGAACGCCACGACATCAAAACTGTTTTGCATTTGTTTGGCCAAAACCCTGATTATTTTTCTTTTCCTCCAGGCTGCTTGCAATGCAGGGAGCAAGGGGAACAAGAGCTCTTAGCCAGATGGAGTCTTATGGAACACTAGCTCCATTTTATGTAGCTTTTTGTTACTCACGGAAAAAAAATATATTTATAGTTTTTATTAAGACGTTATTTTGCTTTATTCTTCTTCCTTTTTTCACAACCCAAAACCAGTTGTAGAACATTACTGAAAGTCGTAGGAGGTAAGAAATTTGAAAAATATAAATTCTTAAGAACTTTAGACTACAACATAGCAACATTAGAGGTTATACAGCAATTTAGAACAAAAGAGAAACCTGTGCCCACAAGAGTTAAAACGTCAAGAGTCACTACCACGGTTTCCTATATAAAACTAAAAAAATGTGCTAACAGCTGGGGCCCAACAAGTGAGTAAAATTTTCTTTTATATATTATTGAATGATTTTGTATTTGAACTACAATGACGATTTCCCCAATGTTTGTACATGCATGACTGCCACAGTAGGTGATTTGTGCTAATATGGACTTTGTGTTGTACATATAATAAATACATAATTACTGCAAACCAAATATTTGTTCATTGCTGTGGAAATGCAGTGTTTCGATGTAATTATATTGTGGAGACCCTATTTCCCCCCCTAAAGTCAATAGAGACAGTAGCAGTTAAGTGTGATGGCTGGATCAGTTCAGTGATGCAGAGCTAATAAGGATGAAAGTAACTCCTGCAGTTTGGAGAGGCTGAGAACCTCAGCTCCCAGTGCTTTCAACCACCATTTCGGAGATTTTACAGTTCTGAACACCAGGCCCTTGATAACTGTTTGGTTATTGGCAATGTCTAATGTGAACTACGCAGTGATGTAAGCTTAGTTCTTGGTTCAAAATTTGCCCTGCAGCTACAAAAAAAATCAGGTCCAAGTGAGCCAAAGTGCTGCTCTTTACATAATAGTATTCACCTATGCAATCAAAAGATCATTCTTTTTATAGGCCAGAAGTCTTTTATTTTCTTTTCATTTTTCTTTTCTTTCTTTACTTTTCTTTTCTTTTCTTTTCTTTTCTTTTCTTTTCTTTTCTTTTCTTTTCTTTTCTTTTCTTTTCTTTTCTTTTCTTTTCTTTTCTTTGCTTTGCTTTGCTTTGCTTTGCTTTGCTTTGCTTTGCTTTGCTTTGCTTTGCTTTGCTTTGCTTTGCTTTGCTTTGCTTTGCTTTGCTTTGCTTTGCTTTGCTTTGCTTTGCTTTCCTTTTCTTTTCTTTCCTTTCCTTTCCTTTCCTTTCCTTTTCTTTTCTTTTCTTTTTTCTTTTCTTTTCTTTTCTTTTCTTTTCTTTTCTTTTCTTTTCTTTTCTTTTCTTTTCTTTTCTTTTCTTTTCTTTTCTTTTCTTTTCTTTTCTTTTCTTTTCTTTTCTTTTCTTTTCTTTTCTTTTCTTTTGCTTTGCTTTGCTTTGCTTTGCTTTGCTTTGCTTTGCTTTGCTTTGCTTTGCTTTGCTTTGCTTTTCTTATTCAGGTTATAATTCTAGTCAAATTTTTCTTCCCTGCTCTCTCTACTTCTTCCCTTTCTTTGATTCAGCTTTGCACCATTTGAGTTCTTTAGCTCCCATAATTCTGTCCCAACTTGGAAAAAAGAGTAAATGCATGGGAAATATGATTACCAATGCCAAGTAAGGTCAGAGAAGATTACCATGATAAAACAACTGAGTAGTTTGGACTCATATATTGACTTTTTCACCCTTTTAGTTTCAAAATATACCATAACCTTATACAAAAAAGATTTACTCTTCTCTTAACATTTCAAGTGAGGATGAGTTCAACTTCTTCCTTGATAATCTGTTCCACTTTTGATTATGCACTTACATACTGTTATGGTGGTGAAATTGTGTCAGTTTAATTTCATGTCACTGCATCTTTTTATGCCTTTGTCAGCAACACTGAAAAGGCCTCACTGCCCATCAGATATCCTTTTCATCTGTAAGCACTAAAATATAATGATCGAGTCATCTCTCAGTCTTATGATGAGTTAGAAAAAACTGAGCTTCTTAAAATTCAAGATGAATGACTCAATTTTTAATTCCTTAATCATTTTTTGGCCATTCTTATAACTAGGTTTACTGATTCATATCTCTTATGAAATGAGGACACAAAATCCAAGATGCCTGCTCTACAAAGTAGCAAGATCATTCCCAGGCTTCTTCTGGTTATTCCTGTTCTATGTCTTTGAAGACTTCACATGTCCTTTTTCCCACTGTACTAGAAGCTTTTATTTGGGACAGTAATAAACTGTGTTCACTAATTCCTTGTGTGAGTCAATGCTCTCCTAGAATTTTTGACTCCTTATTTCTAAACATCTATTCTTTGTTTCTGGATGTATTTTTTCTGCATTTTACTATATTATACAACACTTTTTCAGGTTGGATTGTGTGTGTCTTTCCAATATTATATATAATGGAGGCTTAATCTTACACCTTTATTAAAAATACAAACCAGAAATACTTAGTGGGTTATCTGATGAGTTAATCATGCCCATCTGTACTCTTTTCTGTACATACTTAAAAGGACATCCCAGTAGGTTCAGGAGCATGAGTTTCAATCTCTGTGTTTGTTAAATGAAATAAAACTTCTATCTGGAGTGAATAGCTCTGTTTTAATTATGAAAACATACAGTGCTTTCTGGGCTTTGAAACCAGAAGCAAAAATACTCTAGTCACTTTACTAAATGTTCCTGTGTAATCATTATAACCACAGCATGCACGTAAAGTCTACGTGTTACCCCAAAGATGTAAAGCTGTTCACTAGAAGAGTCTAAAGAGTTCAAGTCTCCTGACTTGTGTTTGCTATGGAATATGTATAAACTACATGGTATAAGTAATTATGCTGCTCTTAAAAAGATCTGCTAAGATACAAGGTGAATATAAGTATATATGCTCTCTGACTCTATGATCAAACTGCTCTTACCCACAGTCATAGAAATTAAATACATTCTTAGAAAAGCAAGCTCATCAAACAGTCCAATATTATCTTTGAAGTCTTAACACATTATCAGGAGTTTTAGAAGAACATTTGTATTACCCACAGAGTTTTCTGTTCTCTTCATACCGTTTATTCAGCTTGACACAGTTTCTTCTCTTTTCCTTAGCATTTATCTGCTGTTTTAAATGCAATAGAAATAAAGAAAGGTAGGTGGAAACATGTGGGAGGAAAGAAATCCTTTTTCTGTTCCATTTCTCATTATTACTTAACTTGAAGGGGACAGCTATAAACTTGCCATGGTGCTATCCTGTGGCACTGAGAACATTCTATGTTATGATAAACAGCGTCATCAGGGGTATAACCTCCCTTCCCCATCAAATCCACCCCTATATCATGTACATATCTATACTGAAATTGCAAAATAAACACAGAGCAGTGTAGCCTTGGCCAGATTTCGGAAGTTAGAGGAGGATGCATGCTGAGGGGGTTAACAAGGCTTAGTCAGTCCAAACTTCTGCAATACTTCTAGGAAGCCCCTTTATGCAGGCTAAATCTGTCAGCCAGCAAACAGGAAGGATTACTTTGTCCCATGCTGGAGCTGTCAATGTTAGTAATCCTACTGACTGCAGTGGATATGCTCCTCTTCCCTCCTGCATGGTTAGAAATATCCCTTCCCCTCCATATTTTCTGACATATACGGGGACAGTTATAAGAGGATGTAAGTAGAAGGGAGAAATGGGGACAACACCCTCCTTCTGACCCTCTGGTGAGGAGGTTTTCCACTGAGTATTTTGATGATTTTAACACCATTGCAGCTAAAGCAAGAAAAGCTTTTGTCATCTGGCGATCTAACAGTTCCATTCATCAGGTTAACTTTTAAGACAGTGAGAAAAGTCACTGGAACATGTCATGATAAATCAGAAAATTATCTATTTCTTAATAAAAGACAATATAAATTTTACATTTTAGCTGCTTGATTATCCTGCAACAGTCAAAGGAAGTACAAATGTATCAAATGTCATACTGGTTATGAACTGTCAAAATATTGCAGCAGACCATTATACCTTCTGCAGAATCCATGGAAAATCCTGTCACAAAGAAAAATCCTTCTGACATTTGTTTCTTCAGGCAAAAATATAATTGATTTTTAAATTATTTAGAGAAAAAATAATAAAAAACCTTCTTGTTTCCAAGTTATCACAGCATGTTTAATAGAAATATAGTCTCGAACAAGGAAATAGCACTTATTTAAGCAGCTTGCAAAGAACTTGTAAGTCATGCTTCAATAAAATCCATGTTTGATGCTTATTAATTTCCCAGTTCACTTTGGGTTCTTAATGAAATTATTTGGAATTTGATTTTAATTTGGGAACTGAATTTTCAGAATTATGGAGAATTTTGTGATGTGGAAAAGTTGGCTTACTAAAGCATTCACTCTGGTTTTAAAGTTTCAAGAAAGTTCCACTTTTGGCATCATTTTAGTTGGTGTTTATTGACATGCTTGAAATTGCCAGTGCTAGCCCTATAGCTTATACCTGAGAAAGGGCCTTTTTTGCCTATGCTATGATGTCATACTGCAAAGGACTAGCTGCAGAATGTAACTTATTTTGAGTAATGTCATAAAATTATCGGTCACGAATATGTAAGTAGAGACAAATTTGTCTCATCATTTGAGAAGGCAACTGAATTTTTTTGCTGCAAAAAGAATTTATTTCTTATATAGTACAAAAAGAAGTACACACATGCCTGCCAGTCTATGAAGGACTGTAATACTTGTAGTCTTGTGATATTGCACAAAAAAACGTTCTGTTTAAACCCTGCTGTCATGTGGCATAGCTGAGAAATGAAACATGGCTGTTCTTGCAAACTTTTGTTGAATAAAAAAGATTATATAGATAAGTAAAAAAAAAATCATAAAAAGATGGTCTTTTACTGGAAATCTTTCATTATTGTCATTGAGAGCTGCCCAATAGGCCTGCCACTTGGTTTGAAACTTGAAAGGAAACAGGGCTGGCAGAGTGTCTACTTCCATCTCTTCCTACATGCATGGCATGCCACTCACTAGAGACTGGTGAATACAACAAAATAATTTCTATCACTGTTTGCCTGAGACTGAATGAGTTTCTTTTCCTCTCATGCTCGCTGTTATGTTTCCTTCCAAAAGAGGTTTATGTGCCTTGGATACGTATTTGCAGAAAGTATATCTGAGGGTGACGGAGCACTGGAACAGGCTGCCCAGAGAGGCTGTGGAGTCTCCTTCTCTGGAGACATTCAAAACCCACCAAAACGTGATCCTGTGCAACCTGCTGTAGGTGAAGCTGCTTTAGCAGAGGGTTCAACTGGATCTCCAGAGGTCTGTTCTAACCCAAACCATTCTGTGATTTAGGCTATTGCAAGTTTTTATGTGAGTACATTTTATATACTGGAATGGTAAACTACTTCACTGAAACAGGGGGCACGTTTCCATACAATACAAGAGCAGGAGTGGTTAAACTAATTAAACAAGCTGGTGAAAGTATGTGCAATTACACTTCATGAATGTGAAGTGAGAAAATGAAACATACACTCTTCCTGCACCCAAAAGAAAAGAATCCTGTCATTTCAGGAATGTTACTTTAGGTAGGTCTAGTAGTAAGATTCCCAACAGCTTTTCAGTCTGCCACTGCTTCCCATGGTAATTTTTCTCTATGACAGACAAAACCTTAGGGGTTTCCTGTACACTTTTTTCCCAATTAGAGTCATGCTTCTGTAGTCAGAGACTGGACATCATAGACTGTGATTGTAGTGGCTAGTCACAACTAAGCAACTTAGTTCTGCTGCCTAATACCTACTGTTGAAGATTCCCAACGAGCCGTACATATTATTTCAGAGATACAGTAACAAATCCTTCCCATCCAGTTTACAATCTGCTGTTCAGCTGAATACACTAAGCAAAGAAGAATCTACCCACTACCTTTGCTGGAAAAGGAATCACAAGGTCACAGAAATCACCTTTAACTAGATGGAGGAGGGAGGGTCCTAGGGACAGATACCAGATGGAGGCTAGAAATAACAGTGGTGATAAGCAAGAAAATACAAGTGATCACTGTCAGGAGAATGAAATACGCATCATAGAATCATAGACTGGTTTGGGTTGGAAGGGACCTTAAAGATCATCTAGTTCCAACCCCCCTGCCATGGGCAGGGACAACTTCCACTAAACCAGGTTGATCAAATCCCCGTCCAGCCTGGCCTTGAACACTTCCAGGGATGGGGCAGCCACAGCTTCTCTGGACAACCTGTTCCAGCACTTCACCACCATCATAGAAACGCCCTCTATCCCCGTATCTAATCTCAATCTACCCTCTTTCAGTTTCAGGCCATTCTGCCCTTTCCTTTCACTACATGTCCTTATAAAAAGTCCTTCCAGCTTTCTCTAGACCCCCTTTAGGTACTGGAAAGCTGCTATAAGGTGTCCCAGGAGCCTTCTCTTCTGTAGGCTGAACAACCCCAACTTCTCCAGCCTGTCTTCACAGGAGTGGTGCTCCAGCCTTTTGATCATCTCTGTGGCCCTGCTCTGGATTCCTTCCAAGAGGTCCATGTCTTTCTTATGCTGAGGCCCCCAGAGCTGAATGCAGTACTCTAGGTGGGGTCCCATGAGGGAGGAGTAGAGGGGGAAAATCACCTCCCTCAACCTGCTGGTCACTTCTTTTGACGCAGCCCAGGATCTGGTTGGCTTTGTGGGCTGCAAACATACATTGCTGGGTTATGTTGAGCTTCTTGTTGACCAACACCCCAAAGACTTTCTCTTCAGGGCTGCTCTCAATCCACTCTCCACCCAGCCTGTGTTGGTGCTTGGGATAATATCGGCTCTCCAGAATAGATTTGAACTAGAAAAAAACATATTGTTAAGGTACAACAAGGATAACAGATGGAGACTGGAAATTAAGACATTAGTTTTCATAAAAGAATATATTAAATAGCATATCAAAAGATCAGTGTGATCAAGCGACATTTGGTCAGGGCTGATTTGATGCAGATAAAAGAGTGTAAATTGCTGTCTACTATCTGTTCAATAAATCTGGTAATATAAGTTTTGTCTTATTTATAAATAACACGTTAGTCTTATTTGGAGAGTAATGAGCCTTATTCCTACAACTCACAATTTCATTTCCTCTTAGATATCTTCTGCTAGAAATCTTTCCCTAAAATCCATTTTAAACTTTTCTAAATACAACTATTACTTTTTTTTCCTAGTCTTCTTCATACCTGTTCCAAATCCAGGTCTCTGCTGTCTGTATCTGATATTCCTGGATTATACTTAACCTGGCACAATACAGATCTTCATATTCTCCAGTATTTTGCAGAATAAATCACCTGAACTAAAATATTAACTGTATTCATATTTATCAGACAAACAAGAAATACCCGTGAGGTGAAAGGGCGGGGTATACTTTTTGCCAACACGTTTGCACAGCCCATTAGTGATGTCTTCTTTAGTATAATTCAAATCCCTCATTTCTTTAAACGTATCAGAATAAATTATTACTTATTTCTCAACTTATTACTCAGAGGTCTAAGAGAAAAGCCATAGAGTGTTCTTTTTTATGATCTACATTACAAAATATACTGATCAATTTGGGGCTTGTTGGCTTTTTATTCTACCCAGAAGAAAGGGATAAACATCCTAGATTAATGTTCAAGTGCTACAAAAGGGAATTAGCTAAACTTAGCTCCTTTATGTATTTTCTATTTTACCAAATAAGTTTTCCAGTGCTCAGAATTTCCATCAGATTCAACTCTAACTCCCGTTCTAATACTCACATAATCATTTGTAAACTTTTAAAAGACCTCAAAATATACCTCAGAATTTTGTAATCAGCTCTGAAGTTATGAGTTGCAAACCTAAGCATTTCTTCTTCACATTTGCTTTTCTGATCACCACATGTCAGACAACGATGACACAGAATGCATTGAGTAAACAGAAAAAGAATAAATCATTTGAGAATGCAGAGGTTGCCATTTTGTAAGACTGCTGCATGATTTCTTTGTAGAACTGAAGAACAGTGAACATTAACATCCCAGCCTATTTGATAGACCTTGCTGTGTTTTTGCAACACAAATATTTAGAGATAGATGCCACTCGTTGCTTGATTTCCCAATGCGTGAAACCAGACCTTTCAGCCACACGTATTTTGGAAAGGTCTTTTTTATCACACTGTAATGTAAAAATACTTTGGCTTTTATTCAGAACTGTCATTAGAAGTTGCCTGCATTAGCCTTAATGACCATGCTACTTTCATCAGTCTGAGCACTTCAAGAAAACAGGTGAAATCCTTACAGTTATTCCCCAGGACAGCTGCAAGCACAATGACCACAGGAGTGGAGGGGAAAGAGAGGGGTGCACCCTCTCTCTCTTTCACCCCTCATCTGAACTAATCTCCTAAGAACCAAACCTGTAACATTGTAGTGTCTAGCACACTTAATTCACATAGTCCCCAATCTTGACCAGAGGTCTAGAGCAGTCTGGGTCTATTGTGAAGGATGACCTTTAATAGCCTAAAAATGGCACCACAGTGACTTAATTTTATTGCTAATTTTTGTTGTGTGGAGTTCCAATATCCAAAGATTTACCTCAGATATTGAGAGCCAAATCTCTCTTCTTTTTTAAAAAGTAAAAGATTAGGTATGGGGTTTGGGTTTTTTCCACATGACACCAGAGCCAAAGGTTTAGAGTGAAGAAAATATGAGAATGGAGGATTAAGAGTAAAACTCTGTGTTGGCCACACTTGGATGACTCTGACCTCCCTGACTAAGAACGTTAGGGAAAGGTGAATAAGCTTCACATCAACTGTCCATCACTGCTTATTGCTGTAGTGACTTTTAACAATGTAAAGCTGCATGTTTGGCTTTGTTGTTTGGGGTTTTTTTTCCCTTCCAGTTCATGTTCCAGCTAGGATTGCTGTTTTGCTGATATGGCTTATACAACAGATTAGATAGAAGAGCAGTACTGGATAAGTGTAGCTCTGGAGACCAAATTATTTGTGGAATTTCTGGCAACACAAATCAAAGTGAGAACACAGACTATCGCTTAGGTACAGAGGAGTACCTGCTTTGGAGCTGCAAAGGAAGTTACCTGGCTTTCTGTATTCTGGAGCTCAGAAGAGTTCATCTCTTTTCTATTCTCACTTGAGTTTATTTCCATAAAAGCAAGACAGGATTATGTTCCAATGATTAAAACCAAAAATGCACAAAAGCTGTTCTTTTTTAATGCTGAACAATAAATAATATGAAAAATAGGCTTACCCAGGAACGTGCTCTCTTTGTTTTCTGAAGTCTCTGTATCAGAGAAGAGTTGTGGTTTTTCGCCTCAAAACTTACTAAGTCTGCCTTTCTCTGGCTTCCTGTTAGAATTGTTAAGAATAAACAGAGGAAGACAGAAAAACACACTAACAGTCAGTGGCGCATTCTTTCATCAGACTAATGATTGTAAGCCAAAAAAATCCCACCAATGCATTTGCTTAGAAAGGACTGCTAATACTCCAATGAACTATAAAGTATTATTTCTTTACATTGTGGTGTATTTAGAAGTTGCAACAGAGATCAGGGTGGGACTGTAGGCCACGAGCTCAGGGTACAATTGCTTCAAGAAGCTTACAAGGTAAGTTTAAAAAAGAAGCAAAATGATGGATACAGCCGTTGACAAATGGTATGCTTATTAGCTGAGGTACCATGCACAGAGAACCCTACCTGGGCCAGGGAGAGACAGCTCATTAAAGCACAGTGATACATGTGACCTACTGTCACAAGCTTTTGTTTTCACTGGGAGGGTGCTACGTTGCTGTTGTTTTTTTTTTTAATCTCTTATCAGCCAACATTTCGTTCTGAGCAATGAATAAACAAGATGCTACTGCTCCTGGACCTTGTGGAGCTTTCCCTTCCTTGAGTAATAGGAGTGTTATTGGGATGGGATCAATTGTTCCTGTTTAATGGAGTTAAAAATCTGGCCGGGGGTTGCATCAGTTGGCTGCCCAAGCAGTCCAAAACACTGCTGAGGACAAAGTTTGGGAGCCATGGTAGACTGTACATATTCAGAAAAATGGGCAGACTGTTTGCATGAGTGATTTCAGCTATCCTGCAATATCAAAGAGGCCTGCTAAGAACAATGTACAATACGGTTGTCCCCGAAGTGGTAAATCCAGACTTTCTCATCAGTTGAAAGGTGTGGATTTGGCTTCTTGGGCATGCTATCGTGGTCATATTGTGATTCTTACACAGGTTGTGGTTCTGCTGTCTTAGCCAGAAAGGAGGGTTGCAGCTGAGGACTTGTAGTCTGAACAGGCAAGACAGGGGCAAGAGGTACAGATAGCTCTTTCATGTTCATCAGGCTTTGACTGCATCACTGCCTGTGATGAACCGTGAAACCCAACCTGTGCTCATACCCAGTTAATCTTACTTTTGTTTCATTGCCCGTCTGCTCAAATAAATATTGATTTAATATTTTTTTGTATGCTCATTTTATTTGGAGAACAGGGGACATTAGTAACCGAGTTAACTTAACCTTGGGATCATATTTGCACATGCTTGTTTAGCTGTCAGCCTTCCTTTATATGCACACATCCTCCCTTTCCAATCTTTTTCTGCCCTAAAATCCTTAAGCAACTTTGCTTCATGACTGTTGATACTAGATAGTGATGAAATAGTTACCAGGCTGAATAAAAGCCTGGAATAATTATCTCTTCAGACAATTAGCCCTCTTCATGGGGGCAAATTAACTTCTCTAGCTCCATTGTAAAATTGCCTACTGTCAGACAGATTCATGGGTTTGAAGTGCTAACAGCACTTGATCTTGCAGGCTGCTGTGTATTAACAACTCACAATAAAGGCAATAGGAACTGAATTACATTAGAGAGCTCAGAAACCTAATATTTAGCATAGATTTAAGTTCTTAATATTGAAATATGCAACCTGAGTACACAGGTGAATTTTTAATACCCTACAGCTAGCTCCACCCTGTATCAGTGTGAAAACATCCTCCTGTGCATCAGCTACACTCCTGTTATGCATCACATCTGAAAAAACATGGTAACATGCATCAGTGGGGAGAACACACTCATTTATTGACTATTTTACATGTAATTTAATTCTGCCAACAGCCTATAAAAGTCTCTTTCACAGATCCTGATTTACTGCAGTTTGTGAATTTGCAGCTTTATTAGACCAAGGTAATACAACAACTCTTAGTATTTTGTTGTTCCCTAGGTTAGATTTCTGAGAAATGTGGAAACATTGCATTTTTCAAATACAATAAAATCTCCAGAAACTGTATCAGCTTCTGCTTAATAACAAATAAAACAGAGAGCACATGGATGAAACATTACTTTTCTCAGGTTATTTTGCTAACGTTTTTCTTCTCCTAATGCTTTTCTGCTGTCCTGCAAAAGTTGCCTGTACTGTTAAAGGAGGTTAATTTATTATTGATACTTATTTCTGAAGTTCTCCTAGAAGAAAGCAGCAGTTTATCTACAAGAAAATAACCCTGATCCTGGACACAAGGTAAGTTTTGCCTTCTGTGCTGGCAGGAGTTGACAAATTCTGTAGAATCCTTGTTTGAAGAAAGAGAAAAGTAGTCCTCAAACTTATTACATGCCAAGCTTTCTTGAATGAATGTATTCTTATAGAGGTTTGAGAATGGAGAAATAATCAAGATGACTACCTTATGCTGAACATTTTAAAAATGTTCCTCTTTTTCAGCTGAACCTTTTACCAGTGCTCTGCATGCTCTGAAATTGGATCATCTAATGCAAAAGGAAAATGCTGTTGGATGGATATGCTAGTTTGTGCCTATAAGTAGTTATTTCACTAGAATTTCACCAGACCTCCATTAACCACCTTTCAAAATTCATACAGCAGGCCTCTGGAAAAAGTCACTTGTTCAAGTTTCGGCTGTAAAAATAAATACATTCAATACAAAACATAGGCAGAAAATAACAATAAAAAGGCGAAGAACCTCTAGAGCAGTTGTGTAGTTCATAGCATGTATTTGCATTGCAGCAGAAGTTTAAGCAAAGAATGCCTCTCCTCAGGGACTAAGTGCCTTTTTAGCCGTAGTTGGTTTTGAGTATTTCTGCCTGCCTTCGTTCCTTCGTGCTCATCTCTTCATACACTTTATCCATCATATGAGAGTTCTTGCACATTTTACCTAAAAGGTCATTTTTTACTACTATGTAAATATCTCTTCCCAAAACATCAGTTGGATGGACTATATTGTAATGTCTAAATGCATATATACATATCTCTATATACATATATATATTGTAGCCTGATGGCCATTTCTTGACATTGTCACACACACATATCCTCAGGCAGTCCTGTGATTGACTGGCTGTCGCTGGCAGTGTGCCCAGAAGAATATAACAAAAGGAAGACCCCAATCACTGCATACAGGAAGGCAACCACTTTAAATTTCATATATATATATATATATATATATATATATATATATATATATATATATATACACATTTATGTACAATAAATTCAAGAAATGGATGTCAGCCAGTCACAAAGCAGCATGAAAACTTGTGGTTTATGTTGTTTAACAAAATGGCTGCTCTCTGCCACAAAATGGCAGTGCTTTGTCATAAAATGGTGGCCAAAACAAAATGGCGCCCTCTTGTGTAGGCAGGGGAAGGGCCTTCCAGGCCTGGTGTTCTGGGTACAGCAGCAGGGTGGCTGGTCCTGCCAGGCAATCACAATAGATGATGACACTAGGGAGGAGAAGTGAACTCTGGGGCTAATGGCCCATGAGGCTGCTGGGAGGGGTGTGGGACTTCTGCCAGAAGCTGGGGATGGGGCATCACCATTTCTTGCCTGGTTTATAAGTAGTACCTGAACTACTGGCTGTCATACAAAGAAAAATAGCACAATATTCAGAACAGTGAAAAGATTTTCAAGGATTTTCCCCTTCCTAAAAACCCATACATTTTGGTTGAGGCTTGCAAGGTCTTCTTTATTATGACACAGATTACACTCTTCTTTCCACCCCAACGGAGTCTGCTTTCTTCATCTTTTGTTAGGTCCATATCCTGTTCAGTATTGAGTATTGGTTTACTATATACAGGGTTAAATCAAAATAAGTCTTTTAAAGAATAGTCATTTATTATGCTTGCTCCAGATGTGAAATACATTGGTCACATGATAGGACAAATCTTGAAGTCTGCAATAGTAGACATTTCTGACATTTCTTTTAGAAGCGGAAGTATTTTTAAAATAATTCCTATTCTTTTACAACATTTACAATCAGTAATGCATGAAAGTAATGAAATTATCAGCAAATAAAATTTAGTTATTTATCTTGATCTCCCAAGGCTGTCACACTTTAATGTTTCCTAAAAGGGAAAGTTGTACATACTTTTATGTTTAAATTAAACACTTTATGATGTTAACCATGTCTCCCTCTAGAAAGAAATGTCCTAGAATTCCAAGACACAAATCCCATCTCTGACTTCTGTATGTGATGCTATTAAAATTATTCAAATTAAGCCAGCTGCAGAACCAAAGTTTATTAATCATTTAAATAAGCTCAGCTTTAGGGGGAAAAAATGTGGTTTTAAAAGCAAGTCCTGTAATAATGTCACTCTTTATAACTCCCCTTCTCCATCCATCTGGCCAAAATTTGAAGCCCATCTAGCAAACTCCATCCAACTGCTCCTGTTACACAGCTCATTCCTTCATTGCAATAAAGATATTAATGACAATAGAGATTATCTAGTTAGTGCACAGTTTAGACCTGAGCCCTTTGCATTACAGAGGAATGCTTACCAAATTTTTAGGATGTTCCTTTTTATATGCAGATTTGACTTGCTAAGAGTTTTCTGTTGATTTTTAATGTACTTATTTTGAAGAATCTCAATACCTACCTTTTAGCTGAACTGTAGAATCCCAGAAAAGATGCAGTTTTAAATGCCGTTTACTTTAGAAGAATAAGAATGTCTGAAATTTAAATCTTAAATTTATTATACCTTATCCTTATATTAGTGTTTCACAGCATGTCTGAAATAGTTTGCAAAATTATTTCAGGCTTGCATTAATATGGCTCAAATTATCAATTGCTCATTGTTTGTTACTTCTTTCTTATCTGTTATCACAAACATTGCCCGTTATCTGTTACTCAGTTATATAATTTCATAATCTACTGCATATCACTATACCTCTTACAGTGTGTTAGTTTGGACTAATTTTACCAAGTACTAAACACAGCTGCTACCAAAATTAGTCCCAGTGCTTGCTTTATCTTCTCAACTAAACTACCAATTTGAAAGATCAAACGACAACAAGGAAGGGAGATATAATTCTGTCAATATGTCATCTTTCTCGGGTAGTATTTTCTACAGGGGTATTTCTGTTCTACAGACAAATACAAACCTCATTCATGCCAGTAGTATGCCGACAACTACAATGAACTCTCAAGAGCATGCTAAAAGCCTATTTTATGGAAAAGATGTAAGAAAACATAAAGAAATACAAGCTGATACCCAGGTATATTCAGCATGTCTAATCAGAGCTATATCACAGAGACTGATGCTTTTTCTCCCATGCAAATACATGGAAGAGAACTGCCTCAGACACACATCTTTTGCAGGTTCTTGTTATGTGGGTGTTGGAGAAGGTCTTGGGGCAGTACCAGCTTCCCCGTGCCTGGATGGAGAGGTGCAACCTTCCTGGGCCTCCAGAAATGTTCCTCTCTCGTTAGGAATAGCACAGCTGGTAGCCATACAGCTTCATGCACCACTTGACAGCCAATAGGAATCACAGTTTCTGTCTTTAGAGAAGTCCGACTACAGTGGTACAGATGAAAAAAACCCCTTGATTCTTAGGAACAGAACAAAACCGAAAATTTAGACATGAGGGAGAGAAAGGAAAGAGAAACAGACTTCTGAGTACAGAACTTCCCAGAGTAACACATCTGGGATCATATTGCTTTTTGTTCTATAACATTAACAAAAGGGACCGTATCTACCAATCTGGTGTAATAAGCAATTTACCTGTTACTTCCGTTCCAATAAAAATGTCTTGAGCGAATAAACAAGTGTGACACTGGCTTATCTCTGATCACTCCAGGTTGGTTTTTTTAGCTTCTCTAGTTCACATGAAAGAATAGAATAATAAAAAAAAATCCTTTATCATAAATATTTTTTTAATCTTTTTTCATATGCAGCACATAAAGGCATTCAAGAAAAAAATTACTTGGAAAACTGAATGCTACATTGTTTACAAAAATAATTAATAAACTCTTTAAAATCCAGTCAGCAACTCTTTATCTATACTCCAAATCTGAAAATGAATGTAGTTTCCAATTTCAAAAGTCCCATGTGACAATGTGCAGTTCGGCATTGATTTCCATAAGTAATTTTTGTTTTATGATAAGCTAGTAAATAAAAAAGAAGTATAAATTTCCAACAAGCATATATCCGCAGTTTTAAACAAGTATTGAATAGCACCTACTGAGAATAATCAAATTCCTTAAATAATTAAACATCAAAAGCAGTGCATTTTGAGCCAATTTTAGTATACCTTGGGTAGTGGAATAAAACATTAGACTGAAGACCCAAGTGATTCTAGCCTACTGTGAAGTATAATAATGGACCTGAAATACACAGTGCCTAGAGCAGTTTATTGTCATTATAATTTAGAATTCATACAGAAAAACAACGGACTCTCACTAGACTTCTTTGATAAGGCTTTGACATTACAATCAGAAAGCTATAGTTAAATCTGGAAATCTATATTAATTTTGTAATAAAGTGTAAAGGTTTCATTCATTGTCAGATCTCCCTTTGTATTTCTCTTGACATCAGTTTAACTGTGATTTTTTTTAAACAGAAAAGCCTCTCTTCTGGGCAATCACACAGCAGCTTGTTGACATCTGGAGTAGAATCTGAATTCTTACACAGCCTTTTGTGGAAGAATGGCTCAGATATGTTTGTCTTCTCACCAGTTATTGGTTCAAAAATAATGTTTCAATCAATGCGAATATAGTTAGCAACCTCTTCCAGGACAGAACGCTTTGTGGGTCATACTGTTTATTGACTTTGGCCAAAATTCTGGATGAAAATCCTGAGGTACCATCTTCAATGTAATCCAAAAAGAAGTAAGAGTAAGCTAATGTTGTTCAGCTCTTCTCTGCAGGCCTACAAAAAACATCTATGAGATCTTACTGCATGGTTGAAAGTGGATACCAAGCCTTGGTCTAAGAAAGTGAGCACATCTTTACATATGTCATAAAAGGCAGCATAAAACCTATTGTGAAACACTGAGAATAAAATATTTGTATAGCTGTTATCTGTGCTTCATAGCAACAATAATAATTTGCATACAAATAGTTTTACACAAGAGGGAAGCATATAGATTATAATTCTGAACTACTAATAGCATTAATGGACCATCCATTTCCTATGTAAGAAATAATCGAAGTTGGTGAGACTAGACTTGCTGAAAAAAACCTCTTTCTAGAATTGGGCAAATGGATCTTAAGAACGAGTCGTAGAGATACTGGCATTGTAGGAGTAATAAGCTGGCTCATTAGATACATAGTAATTAAGAATAATTTTTGCAACATGCAACTGTGAAGCAATACTCTGGAATCTGGTATGTCTTACTGAGGAAAAAAAAGGTGCCTTTAGAAACAGCTACTATATTGATACAAGATGGTTTTATTTTAGGTTGTGAAATAATAACATGAAGAAGAACACGTTCACTACAAATTGTACATTTGTATTTTTCACTAAGATATGCTTAACTTTTTTCTTCTTCTATACAAAGTCTTATCTTTCACTGTAAAAATACTTTTGCATTTTTGTATCTTTAAAATGATACTTTGGCACCATTTGTTTCCAAAAAACAGAAATGCAATTTGCAAGGAGACTGGTGTATGAGCAAGCAATGAAAATTATTAGAAAAGGGATGAACAGGTTGCTGACTGACCTGATAAGAATTCTCAGCTATAAGAAGAATTAGAGATACGTTGTGAAGGGAAAATGAATATAAATGTCTGTTCCTTATATTTGTACAACAGCATGGGCTGTTGCATATCTCCAAACACTGCAGCAAGAAATCAGTGTCATTTTTTCTGACTGTAGCATCTGAATCATATAGATTTCCCTAGCTTAACTTGATGAAAACGTACTGCCATTCACCCATGTCCAATGAACATCTGTCAGCATTACTACTTCTTTGGTTACAGAATGATGTTGCCACTCCACTGAATTATCTTTTATTTATTAATGAGAGAATTTCCAGAAAGGTAGGCTGTGTATGTGTGTTTATAGTCATCATTTCAGCTAGGTCATATCTATAGAGCTTGAAGAACACAGTTTTCATTCAAATGACAAGTGCATTTACATAGTCTTGTCTGAGCTTTAGTGCAGATAACGTAAATCGGGGAAATGCCTGAATCGCAACAGTGTTGTCCTGCATTTTTTTTATTTGTGGGGAGGGATGCCTTGCAAGTTGAAGTTTTGCAATCTAAAGCAATGATCTTTCACTTTGTAAAAAGCATTAGGAAAATGAATCTTGCAAGAAACACTTCAAGGAGAAAATACTTGATTCTGTTAATTGCAAGCATTTATAGGATCAAGTCCATAGCCAAGTTAAACCAAGAAATATACTCTGGAAATTTGTGTTTTGTAATTTTTTATGAAGAAATTACCAGCAACCAGAGTTTCTGATTTCATTACCATTGTTGTTTTATATATATGCTCAATATAAAAAATATAAATAAAAGACAAGGGGAGAGGAAAGTAGCAAAGTTTCATAATTCTTCATGTTATGTGCAGCTTGTACTCTATCACACTAATATTGAAAATCCGCATAGTCCATTTCAATCTACATTGTCTTGAAATGCCACGGAGACACTGCTGTCTTACACACCAGAAATTAAATACAGCTGCCTTGAGTACAGTGGACCAACCAAAGTAATCAAGGATTCTTGGATCTTACCCAAAAGATATGGGTTTGGTTGTTGAAAACCACCTCTAAAAAGACAAAAGGATAAATTTCCCCTGAAGCTATGAAGCAAACCTCAGCCTTCTACATTCCTCCAACTGCAGAACAGGAGCTTAGTTTCTTTCTGAAGCCAGAGAATTCCAAACCTTTCAGCCCTTTAGGACTTCAGAGCTATTGTCAATTGTCTGTTAGCGTTCAGTCCCCACTGCAAGGAACAGATATATATATAAATCAGTAATATTCAGAAAAAGAATAATGTCCAGGCCAAACATCAGAAACTGGAATATACTGGAAGCTGGACTTTTTGCTGTACACGTGAGCCCCGGTCAGCAAATTTTGAAGCAGAATGGGATCAGGAAAAAGGTCTCTATGGAAGCTTCTGAACTGAGGGACATTGGTTTTCTGTGATCAGCTCCACCAGTTCTCTCCAGTCAAGGGCCTCCTGCCAAACTTTTCTTGCAGGCCCAGTTCCATTTCAAGGTAAACTGAAGCTTGGGGTTAGTAATGCCTATCTCAGCTTGACACACAGTTTGGATTCAGCAAGAATCTGCAATTAAGCCCTGGAGCTAGGAGACAGTCCTATGAAGTAGCCTGTGAAAAACAGTAACATCTCTGTGTTATTATCTCTCTCTGTCAGCTCATTTTAAAAAGTCTGAGCACACATTACCATACTGATAGGTATTTCTGCCAAAATTCCAAATTCACCTTTACTTCAGCCCACTAAAATATAAGGTTCTGCTACAATGTTCAGAGCTGGATCCAATGTATTGGAGAAGATAGAAAGTGGTCAGATATGGGCTGTGCCTATTTCTGAAACAAGCGTATCACTGCCAGTGTTGCACAGCCGTTACCTCATAGCCTATGAAAGCAAGCTACAGTCAATTTAATTTTCTTTATGTAGTAAAATCGCAAGCAGAGTTTAGTATTCTGAAATAAGATCCTCGTAACAAGTGAATTGATACATAAAGTAAGAGTCAAAGCTGATATTTTTCTGGTGTCAGTGGAAAAGAAGGGGTTGGAAATACTTTGTTTTGACATGTAAACTTAGCAAATTAGTAGTAATAGGTAAAGGATAAAAGTATACAGTAAGTAGATAGCTCTACGGTGACCTTTCCTATCATCTTTTCATGCTAATAATGGTCAATAAATATAAACATAAAGTAGAATTGAACAAGGAATAATTTGCAGCAGTGTTGTGGATTTTATTTTCATGGGAAATTTCAGAGCTAGTAAAATCTTCCCCAAGATAAAATTCTAGTATTTCACTTGCATGTAAGGACTTCAACAGAACAGATTGTTAAGAATTCAGTTAAAGGACTGAATTTACCCGAAGCAAAGGGATCCCAACTAATATTCTAATACTGCTTTTATTCTTTGCTAAAGAAATGCAGCTTCCTGAATTTTGAAATTGTAATTTATTGATTTATTTATTTGTTTCATGTTCCAGTTGAGTGAGTAAGATTCTTTTATCCCAGGAAGATGAAAAGCTGAATATGCATGCCATTGCTAGCTTAGTATTTGCTCTTTTGATGATCTGTATCAGCCCTCCTAGTCTTTCCTTCTTTCTTACTACTGCAGTAATGGTTGCTATAACATGGGCATGTGATTTTTTGAGATCATTCGTGAGAGACAGCAAAGTAGACATCTTAATACATCTTAATAAATGCAGCAGAAGCCTTTGTTTCAGGGTTTTGTTTTGGTTTGTTTTGTTTTTCCATCATAGAAATATTCCATAACTGCTGTTCGAAGATTCATTGTTTAGCTGTACCTTCTGTTGCTTTGGTGGATGTCTCTGCTCCTGTGGCTGAGTTATCAGATAAGATATCTCAAAGATTATACATTCATAGATATCATTGCCAGCACCCAGCTTAGTACATCTCAGGTTTAGCAAGGTCTGCATAAATCTTTCTGTGCCTAGGTTCCCCACTTCTGAAAGCTCCAGCCATAAAGCACCACCCAAGAATGCTCACCTCAGATCAGATCTCAAATTCTGTGTTTCTCCTTCAGGATATTTCTTTTTTTGTGCTACCCTCCAATTTGGTGTCCAATTGGGGAGAGGCTATATCTGTTAATTTAATGTCTTTGATAATTTACACCAAAAAAATATTTCTAAATTCTTCAACTGACATTAAAAATATCTTAAGTATAAGAAATAGAGCACAAAATGGAAAGCATCAGCATGATGGTGATACTCATCACTTCACCACAGCTCAGTGCTGTGCAGAAACTTTACTCTGTCACTCTTCTTCAAAAAAAGGCATGAAGAGAACTAGAAAGTTTACAAAGGATTGTGATGGATGACCAAATGTGTAGAATCACAAGGGAAAACATCATGACCATCAGCCTGGAATGACCCATCAGCCTTAGAAAAGCAAAAAATTAATGAGAATGTATGAAGTGGCATTGTATCTGGCTACATTGCTGTCTTAGTTCCAATTTAGTGTATTTTTTATTTTTGAAGTTAAACTCTTGACTATCACTACTTCCTACGTCTTTCCACATTTACCAAAGCTCCCGCTGTTCCTTTTTTCAGGTCCAGCCAGTAGCAGGACTGAACATGTATTTCAGAGGGGCAGATAAGCATGCACACACATAAACACACACACAATGTACACAGAGGGCTGAAGTCCACTAGGTAGGTATATACACAACCCAGCCTTTGGCTGTTGCCACTTAGACTTTCCAACATATACATAAAGGAAAGAAAGTGAAACTACAAAGAAAAAGTAGTGAGGCTCAGTCAGACAAGCATACTGTCCAGCCACTTGCTTACATAAAATAAGCCTCCTCCCCTCCTCTTTGTTTTCCCATAGTTGTACTTCTCCTCATCCACCTCGATCCTTCCTTTCTCCACCCTTGTCTCCTCCCATATAAACAACCCACACATAATTATTTTTTCTCCAGTGATCTCAGTTTTGCTACATTCTTACCCAAATTTGGTATTTCTGTTGCCGTTACCTAGGTCATCTGTCTTACCTCATATTACCAATATGGTTACCTAAGTGCTTCTCCCCCAAAGATCCCCAATACTCCCCACAATTCTCTGTGAATCTTGGCCTTTTCTCACATAACTCCTCCTTAGCCATCTGTGCAATCCAGCCATTCCTTACAGCACTAGCTGTAACTTTTGCCAGCTTCTCACTGTGTTGTGTTCAGCAATTTCTCATGTCATGTTCCGTAGTTTCTCAGAGTCTGTTCAGATAGCTAAATCTCATGCAGGGGTTGCATATTTTAACACTCAGCACCAACCACTTCACTTTATGGTTCTGCTCCTATTGAATGACATTGCTTAGTAACACTGATGCAGCTGCTAAAATCATGAAGAACCATGGTAAAAGTAAAAAGAGAATGATTATTCTTATACACATACACCTATATGCTGTCATACCTTTATACAGCTTAATGCTTTCTTTGCCTCAGTCTTTTAACAGTAAGACCAGTTACCCTTGGGATACTCAACCTCTGAGCTGAAAGACAGGGACAAGGAGCAGAATGAAGATGTGGGGTCTTCATCCCACAGCTCAGAAGGAAATGGTTAGTGACCTGTTGCTCCACTTAGACGCACAAGTCTATGGGGCTAGGTGGGATCCACGCAAGGGTACTGAAGGAGCTGCACAAGAGCTCGCAAGGACACTCTCCATCATTTATCAACAGACCTGGCAAACTGGAGAGGTTCCAGAAGACTGGAGGTTAATCAACGTTATGAAAGGCAGGTCCTGCTTGCCTAACCTGATCTCCTTCTATGACCAGATGACCCATTTAGTGGATGAGGGAAAGGCTGTGGATGTTGTCTACGTGGACTTTAGTAAATCCTTTGACACCATCTCCCACAGCATTCTCCTGGAAAAACTGGCTGCTCAGGGCTTGGATGGGTGTACACTACACTGGATAAAAAGCCAGGCCCAAAGAGTGGTAGTAAATGGAATTACATCCAGCTGGCAGCTGGTCACAAGTGGTGTTCCCCAGGGCTCAGTATTGGAGCCAGTCTTGTTTAATGTCTTTATTGATGCTCTGGACAAGGGGATGAAGTGCACCCTCAGTCAGTTTGCAGATGACACCAAATTGGGCAGGAGTGTTCATCCTGAGGATAGGAAAACTCTGCAGAGGGATCTGGACAGGCTGGACTGATGGGCTGAGGCCAGTTGTATGACTGTCAACAAGGATAAGTGCTGGGTCCTGCACTTGGGTCACACCAACCCCAAGCAATGCTACAGGCTTGAGGTAGAGTGACTGGAAAGCTGCCTGGAGGAAAAGGACCTGGGGGTGCTGGTTGACAGCCAGATGAACATGAGCCAGCAGTGTGCCCAGGTGGCCAAGAAGGCCAATGGCATCCTGGCCTGTATCAGTGGTAGTGTGTCCAGCAGGACTAGGGAAGTGATCATCCCTCTGTACCCAGCACTGGTGACACCACATCTCAAACCCTGTGTTCATTTTTGGGCCCCTCACTGCAAGAGAGACGCAGAGGGGCTGCAGTGTGTCCAGAGATGGGCAATGAAGCTGATGAAGGGTCTGGAGCACAAGTCTGATGAGGAGCAGCTGAGGGAATTGGGGGTGTTTAGTCTGGAGAGGTGGAAGCTCAGGGGACCTTATTGCTCTCTACAACTATCTGGCAGGAGGCTGCAGGCAGGTGGGGGTCGGTCTCTTCTCCCAGGTGACAAGTGACAGGACAAGAGAAAATAGCCTCAAGTTGAGCCAGGGGAGGTTTAGAGTTTGTTATTAGGAAAGATTTCTTCACTGAAAGGGTGTTGAAGCACTGGAACAGGCTGGCCAGGGAGGTGAACACCATCCCTGGAGGTGTTTAAAAAATGTGCAGATGCTGTGCTTAGGGATATGGTTTAGTGGTGGACTTGGCAGTCCTAGGTTAACGATTGGACTTGATGATCTCAGAGGTCTCCTCGAACTTAAATGATTCTATGATCCTGTATCCATTGAGGGTGATAAGTATGCTGCTTAGCAATTCACCAGACAGCAAAGCAACTTTTTCCATAAACATTATTTTAATGACAAGGAGGGATAGGTGTGCAGGGACTTAAGAAATGCACACAAGGACTGTATATATGTGTTTGAGGTGAAAAACAGTTTAGATTGTGGGTGCTAACAGGCAACACAGTTGGGTGTATCTTTGTGTATATGTGTATGAGGGGGTCCAAAACTGAACTTTTTAACTCCCAAGCAGACACCTCCTACTTGCTGACTGCAACCGATACTGACTGGCTGGTTGTACATTTTGGTAACACCTTGACTAAGAAAAAGTAACTTGTCCCGTGTCCTTCAATAAATAAAGAGACATGAGACAGAACCATCAGTTAGAAGGCTGATCATGTGCTTCTGCACATACACAGTTTAGATTTGGAAAACCATGGGTTTTCCATCCAGAAAGAAGAGCTGGTGCATTAAATAAGGGTTCCCAAGAAGAAATGTACCCAGAAAGAACAGGGCCTGGAAAGAAGAAAATTAAGGTCCTGCATAGAGGAAAGATGCTGGAAGTGGGAGAAGATTCAGATGATCAGAAAACGGAGTGGGGATGAATGCTGGAGGATTCCCAGACACCTTGGTTATTAATGCTCAAGACTAGTAAGTTTAATTAGATGCACAGCACAAACTGATATGACTTGCTGCCAAAACTTCCTGGGCCAGGTGCAATCCCCCTGTGGCAAAGGGAAGTCACAATCAAGCACTGGGGGTCAGGAGGGCATGGATAAATGAGGGTGTGAGATAATCAAGTAAGTTAAAAGCTCTAATCTAGTTGGTTCTTAAATAAGTTCCAAATCTAGTATGGACTGTAATTTACTGTGTCTCATCCATGACAATATGATGAGGAGAATAGAGAGGCAAGAGTAAGTTCATCAGCTGGAAGAGATTCTTTTTGGAGGCTGAATTTCAGTGGCTTTTTGGAAAGGATCAATGTTCTAGAAAATGTTAACCAATTCATCTGTAAAACTGGACATTTGACAATAACCCCTCTTTTCTAACATTCACTGACTTGATAGATCTTGATTCATCTGAGAAAGATGATGAGTACAATGAAAATGTGACCATTCAGAGAGGCAGAAGCAATGCACATGCTAGAATATTTATGTCAGTACAACAGCTAGTGGTACAATATTTAATGCTTCAGACATAAAGTCAAAACAAAGCAATGTGTATTTCATATAACACAGTTAATGGAACGTGTTCCCACATGGTATTGTGGTAGTTTAAGTTTTACACAAAAAAACGTAGACACAAATCAGTGGAAGGAAAATCTGCCCAGGACTGTTAGAAAATAAAGCCACCCCCTTGCCCCTAGCTCTCAGAGAGCCTAGGTGCCTACTTTTGCAATTTCAAGGAACGTATAGAAGCAATACTGCGTACTTGTCCTCTCGTTTATACAAGGGATGTGTCATTGGACAGTATCGATAAAAGGTTTACAGGTTAGATACAGCAAGGCCATTCCTGTTGAACTTTGAATTCCATTAAGCTATGTCATTTTTAGCTATGAAAGAGTTCATCCTGAATAAATTTATATAAATTCATGTTTTACCATCATTAATAAACCTGAAAAAATTAGCTCTTAAGAGCTTGTGAACATACATTTTAAATGGAGCAGGGAGGTGTAAACATACTGTATTCTTCATTAGTAATCTCCAGTACAGATTCTAGGTTACTGGTCTGATTCACTGCCTATTAAGACAGCTAGGTATGGCTACATGGATCTACATGTGAGCTAGAAGCTCTACAGAGTTGTCAATGGTAGTGAAGTCTAGATCCCCCAGAATACCCTGTATGTTCTCCAGCTGCCACCCCAGAAAGAAGTAGGTCTTCACGGGAAACTATGTAATATCTGACAGGTCTTGTAGAGTATCAGATGTCCCAAGGTGAATGAAATAGCACTCAAGCTTCATGTGTAGGAAGTTCAATGCTGTCCTGTCTGCAATGACAGCTTGTTCAATGGACACCCAGTCAGTACAGTCAGCCGATGTTGCAGCACAAACAAGCTATCAGGTTGCAACAAGGCTTTACCATCAATCAGATTCTACTGTCCCTGCTGTTTCTCCTTCCTCCAGAGGCCAGACCACACTGCTCCTCCTCCATCCAGCCCTCTCTCACCATCCTCAGGGCTATTTAACCACTTAGCAGGAACGAGCTACAGCTGCACATCATCCATGTCAATCAACCCACTGACTTGGAGGCAAGGCCACAGCTGCATGTTATCAATGCTAATCAACCCGCTGCCTTCATTCCTCTACAAGTGGAGTCCAGAGTCCAGAGACTGAGCTTCATTATGAGTGAGCTGAAAAATTCTGTACTCTGAATCAGCCAGGTCTCCACTGGCTACAGCAGAAGCTGACACAGCTTGCATGTAGATGTCCAAATGTAGGTGTCTGAATCTGTTTAAACAAGTTTAATAAACAACTTCAAATAAAGGCTATGCATATCTTGGATATAGTCCTACTGACACAATCACAATGTCATAGAGTATTCAGGTTAGAAATTTATCCTTTTTGATAAAAGAATACTAGTGAAAAAAAACAGTAAATATTAAAATATTCTTGCTGTATGTCATGAAAAATATATTATTTGGGCTAGTTGTGCCATTCAGCCCAATTATACAACCAATATCTGATAATAATCTGCCTTGCTATGCACAGATTGTTATATTTTACTGCTTAGACCTAAACTGAACGTAGATCCTCTGTGTCACTTGTTTTGTGCTAGTTAGTATTCCCCTTTCATTTGGGAAAATCCCCATCACTGTATATGTAATACAAAGTGGGAATATGGATGGATACTTTACTATGTAAAATTAAGTACTTTGATTTGAATTTTCATATAGCAATATATGAACATACTTATTATGAATTAATAGCATGGTTTCCGAGCTAAAGATTTTGTGGCAAGTGCTTCTCTTGTATTACTGAAGTCAGTAGAGTTACAAGAAAAAAGGGTTTGATTTATGAATATGTATGAACATTACATTTCCAGCAAATGCCTTTGGTCTAGTCTGAAAAGAGAAAACAGCACAGGAAAAATTCCCAGCTACAGAAAAAAAAATCTGACATTTATTGTGAAACTAACTTCTAGATTTTTTTCTTGAAGTACATTTCTCATGGAGTGGCTTAGTAGCTATCTTTAAAGCTAACAGTTATTGGGGAACAAGTCTGATCATTACTTGGGAATATGTTCCGCAACAGCTTTTCTCTACCAGCTACTAATCTGTGTAGGCTTACAGGAGACTGGTGCTAGATCTTCTCTTAGCAGGCCTGAGGTGTCTTTACCTTTTCAAGGAGAAACTTAATCCCTAAGTGTACATTTTCATATACCACTTCTAAATTTCTGAGGAGATGAAGACACCAGTTATTGTTTTAATGATTTTATAATACTCAGTGCCTAAAACTACCCTTGTTGTTGGTCACAAATGTAACAAATTTTATCCAGTATTTTCATAAACAATGACAAATGTGAAGTGTTCTCATATTGCAAAACTATGAAACGAGATGGTAACATGGAAAGTACTGAAAGATTTCAGTAACTCCATGGCAATTTCCAATTCAAACTAAAATCAGAACATGAAAACTAGAAAAAGAAGGGCAGGCTTAATTGAGGTACTATAGCAATTTTAAATCTTTCTATAGTTTCCTTAACAAAAATGAAAAATTCAAATATGCCTAAGGATGGAACATGAGAAAGGGATGATGAATATCTGATGGATTATTGGCAGGGCTGCAAATACAAATGTGTCTGCATAGCATATTGTAGCCCCACAGAAAACACACTGAAAATCATAACAGCATTACAGCATTTGTTCTTTTCTGGAGATGTGAAGGTGCATTATAAGGCCTTAATTTCCATTTTCAATTACAAAAACGCGTACTGTCTTATGAAGAAAAGCAGCCGAATAAAAATTAGACAATGGAATCTGAGCTGTTCATTTGAAAAATAGTTTTGTAACTCACGTCCCTGAAATTGGACTAAACACGTCCTCTTCAGTAGGCTGAACTAAGAAGGGGGCTGGGAGAAGATGAAAATCCAGACAAAGCAAGTATGGAACCTGGAATATGCCTCATCTTCAACCTGTATCGTAGAATTTCTAAGATAGCAATTGACATGGTAATAAAGACAAATTAAGTTTATGGAGAATACTAGACTGAACCCAGCTTTTCTCTCAATCGGTAGAGATCCCTTTGTAAAATAACATCAACAATGGTGTATTTCATAGACAGCCTATGGCTGCTGATTCCTCCAGGTGAGGTTCTGCACAGCAGAGGAATCACCAGGTGAGGTTCTGACCCATGAAACCAACGCATGAATGAAGGCAGACATGTGGAGGTATCAGGGATACAAGGACCTAGGGAACTAGCCTGCCCCTTGTTTTCTTTTTTCAGTTCACAGAAACAGCTGACTCCCTTGATAGGTTCATAATCATGACTGAGATTATTATCTCTAGAACAATACAATAAAACTCAAAGTGGATAAATGTGTAAGTACATGACACTTACTCAATAACATTTTAAGAAAAATGCCTACCCATTTTCCTTTGATGAATCAGGAATAATAGCCGATTATTGCTTAGAAGTCAACATGCTACTGTATTAAGAACATATTATAGATTTGCTGTTGCCTTATTATACACATTTTATGCTTTTTAAGCAGTTTGTTTAGAGAGTTGCAAGATTTTGGTATTTTACAGTGCCATCTTCACCATTATAGTGTTGTAAACGACATATGGATGTTTCCTTCATCTCGTTAAGCATGGGAGTTTTCAGCTAAAGTAAACAAGGGAATTATTCAATGAATGCCTTCCTTCTCACAGAAACTACATTACATCAGTATTTAAATTCATTAAGGCTTGGCATCTTTTATTTAATTCTAATAAAATGAGAAAAAAACCCCTATATAACTCTTTATGCCAGCTCCAACAATAGCAATTCACTTGGGCTTACTTTCAAAATGTTGAAGACTCATTAATTCATTTTGGTTTCCTTAGAAAAATGTCTTACAGTGGTTTTCTTCCCATTGTTCCTATCTAATTCCCAGAAGGATTATTTAATTGTCTACAGAGTAATTTGTAATTTAGCTTCATAACCTCAGTACTCAAACCAGCACTTAAAAACTTCTTGAAGAAAAAAGCTACATGCATAGCACTAAGACCTGTTTCCTATAAAGTTCTTTTTCTTTATATCTTTTTTTGCCTTTCCTAGTGTTTTGATTAGACTGAAATTAAAATTATCAAGCTTTCATGTTCAATGGTCATTTTTGGTATGTTAATAATCTTCTTACTGAAAAAAACAGCCATACTACACACAGTCCTGCATAATTATTTTGACTATTCTATTTACAAGTAATTATGATATACCAAATATGCCTCCTCTACAAAAGCCAAGGTGTACTAAAATCACAAAAGTCCTGTCCATGTCTCAATTCACAGAAAGTTAAATCATGCAGAGAAGTCCTTTCTCATCTACAGGATCTTTTCTAATGGGAAGCCAATTTAATAGTTATGTAGTTGAGAAGCTTTAGACATTCTACATAGTTCTTTACAAATAATTTTGGCTAAGAATCCTGAAGACCTCTGTTAATGCTATTGTCTATAAGCAATAAAACTTAATTTAGTCTCTCTGAGAGAACAGGGGGTTCCTGGTGGAGTGAACACTGTGTCAAAATGTTTCATATTCTGTACCCTGATATTCAAAAAACAGGCTCTAGTGCAAGGTGGGTTTATGGTGGCTTCTAAGGACAAATCTTCTGGCTCCCCAGCTCAGATGTTTCTAGAACTGAAGTAGTGTAAGTGAAGTCAGAAAAAAAGCCCTCTGAGCGTAAAAGGTTCCTTGGACTGAGACAACCAGTAGAGTCTGAGGGGTTTATGACACTGTGGAAATAGGAATTGACAACTAGTTTGATAAGAATGATTTTTGTTCATCTCGTTACCTGAACAGTATTAATCTTTAGTGCTTCCTAAGGAATCCTTTGGGAACTTGAAGCTGCTGGGGGTTTTTTATCATTCTTTTATTTATCAAACTGTCTTTCAACCCATGAGTTTTCTTGCTTTTCCTCTTCCTATTCTCTCCCCTGCCCTCTGGGGTGGGGCAGGATAATCAAGTGGCTAAGTGGGGGCTTAGCTGCTGGCTCAGGTCAACCCACCACACCAAATCAATAATAACATCATACAACCCTGCAGTTTCCCACTTATGCCTCTGCAAATCCATGCATCATGCACAACCTTATCTCTAGTAGCAGAACTCCATTCTTGAGCAGGAAATCTGTACCAGAATGAATGGACATGACTTTAGACCTACTTTTGCAAGAAAAAATGGGATTTTACATTCCAGCTTAGTCTAAAACTGAAGACTGATTAAAAAATATATTTATGAGGAGCAGAAAGAGAAAAATGACATGGTGTGCATCATTTCCTGTGACTCCGCTTATAGCCTAATAGTGTATCACAAAGTCATTAATAAGGAAAATTAATTAGTGCTAAAAATAAATCTTCCCTTTTCCCATAAATTTAGCAATAGAAGTGCTGCAGGCCAATGGTATCTTTCAGGCCAGTGTACTTGATTTGAACTTATGGAGCAATAGACGTCTAAATCCTCCTAAATATCTATCAGAATAGGAAATAAAAGAAAGAGACATTGAAAAACCTGAAATAAAGTATTCTGTGTTTATAAATAATTTTTTAAAAAGTTTTTCTGCTTTTGCCTGCCTGCTTGCTCCTGTTCAGCTTTGTGCTGTACCTTTTCTTTACCCTATAAACATCAAAGTCAAGGTCAAGCTTCATCTAGTTATTAGAAAGATGTGATCAAGTGTGACTGACTGCAGTATATGATATTGACCTTCTTTTTCCCCTAAATAGTCTGGAGTTCTGGGACTGAAGCCTAACAAAATGCCGCAAAGTAGATAGTTTATAGCTTAGAGGTTCATTACTGGATTTGGATTGCTATGAAGCACTATGTTTAGATGCCCCCGAGGAGGCTGGATGCTCACACTGTCAGTCATTCACCGTCTAGCAGTGCTGCTTCACTAAGTTGTTTTGTCTGGGAATCATCCTGAAACTAATACAGGTTTTAGGGACAAATAGTTGGTTTTGAATCTCATTTCTTCTTTGAAATTAAATTGTTGCTGGGAGAGGATGTAATCCAGTTACATTCTCAGTGAATTTTTGCTCCCTTTTACCTATTTCATCCATGTAACTCCTCCATGGTGCTTTCCATATACACTCTTTCTAGGGATGTCATTGCTTGGTAGTGCTCGTCAATGGGAAATAAAGCTCCCTGTGTCTGTGAGGGCAGCAAGAACTGATGAGCAACCTCCTTGAATGATACAGATACTGTCCCAGGAGCCCATGATGTAAAAGGAAGATCACTCACTCCCTACCAGAAGTCAGGAAACCAATTTCTACTATTTAACTTAACAGAATGTCAGTAAACCATTAATTTTCACGGATAAAAACCAGTTTTTTATACTGTAACTGTCTTCTGCTTATTAAGTAGGTGGTGGAAAGTAGGAGTTAACAAACTGTTTCAGATAAGAAACGATGGGAAGCCTATGTTCTTTACTAACACGTATTCCTGCAGTTTCTCTGTCTGTGGGAAAAGGCAATTTGACTACATTCCTTTGTCTGTCTCAAACTTGGTCAAAAACTTCCTTATGCAAAGGTTATCTGAAAGTTTTCTGAACTTTCAACAAAATATAAGCAAGCGGATCACTTTACTGCTTGACATCTATGCACATGGCAGATGATGTAAGAGACTAGATGAATACAATCTCAAAACCCCCATAATTTTGATTACCTTAAAATACATTTTCTAAATAATAATCCTTCCGTGAAAAATCTTCTTTTTTTCACATAGAGGGGCTACTTCTTCAGAGAACAGATTAATGTAGTTCTTTAAATTTATTTATTATAAATAAATAATATAAATATATTTTTTTAAAAGAAAAAAAATACAAAGTTCTTTAAATATGCAATTAATTCAGTGTGTGTGCATTGCAACCTGCACAAATGGTTCCTCTGGTTTGCTGAATCCCATCCTAAATGACACAGAATAAACTAGTTGAGACATGGAATAAAGAAGCTGAGAATGATGTGAAAGTGAGAATCAACATAATAAAAAGCAGACTGAATTGAAGACTTTTGGGGGACTTGACGAATCTAAGAGTTAGTGTTCCAGAGAAGCACTCAGGTATATGGTGGTTTTAATCTTCAGCTGAATGAAGATAACATTTTGATTTATTAATCCCTAGTCAGTGCTCACTTTTTTATTAATTTAGCACTGGTTTCTAGAAAAGGTAAGGCTATTGTTTCTTTTTGTTCTCTTAATGAACAAAAAGAAAATCAATGAAATTGAAGGGGTACATATTTAAATTAATAGGAAAGAAGTAGTCTTTGAGAGGAATCAAGTGTTCAAATCAGTTATGGAATTCCTTGTCATGGGTATGACAGGGAATTCCAGGGGTCATGATTTTAACAGAATTCAGAAAGAGTTCATGATGATACTACTAAGGAAATAAATCAACAGTTACATTAGGAATTTTAGTTCTGTTTATAAAAGCAGAAGAAATTTATATCCTCATATTGCAGGAAATGAGCCCATCATTTGCTGAGTGAGATTTAGATAGGGTGAAAAGGCTCCCTCACATTGATTTTTTTCAAATCTTTTTCACTGTGGAAGGCTTTTTGTTTCTTCTGAGGCATCTGGTACTGGCCACTATTAGAGACAGGTTGGCTGGAAAGGTCAAATTAACTAAATTGGCCTGGCCATTCTTACATTCCTATGACATCTGGTGTTTCTGCCATGTTACTGATATGTCACTTTGACAAATTATGTTACATCGTGTGATAATAGCTAGCAACATCATAAAATGTAAGCCATGTAATCTGAAGTGACTCCACCAATTTAAAACAATCTGTTATTTTGTATCATCTGTCTGTTACCAATTTAGAAAGCTGGGAGGAATAAAAAAAGAGGTTAATTTAAGTCCAGATCTAAACTCTAAAATATATTATTGTTTCTACTGTGACATGTTTACTTCTATTAATACAGACGTGAGCTACAAGCCATGAACAATGATTTAAGAACAACTAAACAGAATGTAAAATCCTTTATGGGGCAAAGAATTGAAAGGAATTAATTTCCTGGCAGCATAAGATTACCATGCCTATATTCACTGATTTCAGCTCTGTTCATGATCTGATTCAAAGCAGAGAATGATATCATATGATTCTCTGAATACACAACATGATTTGAACTGATTCAAAACCAATTATGCTGAAGGATTTTGAGGATTAGTAGCTTAATTCTTGGATGAAAATATAATAAGAATGAAGATATTGAGCCAAAGAACTGGTATTTTAATTAAAAAAAGTATAATATGATATTTAAAGAAAAGCTAATTGACCTTCATTTGCCGAAGTGTTCTTTTGCCATGAGCTATTTGGAGTACATTTGAAGATTCAGATTTGTTTCATTCACATGCCCAGCTGTGATTTTCTAAGTAGCTGATTGATTTAGAACTCGTTTTAGTGGTAAAATGCATCCAGAGGTGTCAAAGTACATCATTATGGAAGAAGATGACTACTGAGATGTCTGAAGCCTCTGATTCAGCAACCTTTCTAATAAGAGATTTAGGGGTGGTTTTTTGGAAGGATGTAGGTAAAATGGAAAGAAATGGCTCTGGCTTTTACAGTGAGTGGGTAACAACTGAGCTGTAAACTACTCTCATCAAAATTATATCTAATCCTGAGTTTAATGTGAATACTTAGAGAATAGTAACTTAACAAACACCTCCATCAAATGCATACAATGAAATAAAATAAATGTGGGCATAAAACAAATATTTCTCTATTTTGGATTTTAAAATGACAGCTAAACTGAGCAGTTATTAGCATTATCACTGATTGCCTTTAGCTCCAGACCACTCTCTAAATAGGCAGCATGGGGAAAAACCCACCCTATTATTATATTATAAATTAGTGATATTAGTTAATATTTGAAACAGGCTGACTGAAGAATAATAATTAAATTTTCTGAGAATTGTGGAAGTTCCCACAATTGCACATTTGTTTATTGATCAGAACAAAATTTAGATAAAATTTGCATGCTGATGGAATTACACTTAATAATTCGGAAGTCATCTAGAATTAGAAACTGTGGTATTCGGAGACAAATCATGTATTTGTTAAAACACTATTTTGTAGTAGCTTTGTACATCCTAAGTTAATACTGTAACCAGTGAACCACTGGGTAGATAAAAGATTACTTCCAGAAATGCTTTGCATTTTATTCTACATTTTCTTGTCTTCTAAACCAATTCATTGTATATGTTAAAAAAAATAATTTATTGGACACTTTGCTTTTTCTTTGTGCAAGGTTAGGGTGGGTAAGAGCGTGGAAAGAATTGGTGAGAAAAAAAGGTGGAAAATGACTAGGGTCCATCCAAAGGGCAAGAATTTCAATGAAACAGTTAAGGAGTTATTTGAATGGGATTTACATGTGTTTGGGACGTGGGTGTGAGAGGGGAAACAGCAGAAGAGATCAGCATTATCTCCTATCCCTTTCTGAAGGCAGTGAGTTGAACCTTGGTGTCCTAAATTAAAAATCCATGTGATAGTTTGGAGGGTTAAAAGGTAGTTCTTGCAAGACTCTCACTAGGCATCATTAAATATTCAGAAAGCAAGGCTTATTCCACAGAGTACACACAAGGGATGGGTGAAAGAGGGAATTGCAGTTTGGCTTTCCAGTGTTTTATAAGTACTGTGTTAACGTATGCATATTCTATCTTTTTCTCAGATTCGTTTTTGTTAAAATTATATGGCACTAAGAAAGGAAAAAAGTCATCAGAAATTTCTAACCTGACAAGCACACTGGGGGCAATTGCTGAACAACTGGCTGCTCACACACTTCATATCTTAAGTCAACTAGCTTATGTAGGTGCATTCTTTCAGTTGCCTTCTTCAACCTTCATTGGCCAGAGAATGTGCAAAGAACCTTACACTTTATCCAGAGATTTCAGAATTCAACGAAAAAGGATTCTGTACCAGAAAACTTTAAATAATAGCGAATGGACTGGCTAGACAACAATCTAGCCATGGACTTATTTTACCTTTTCCCCCCATTTTTAAATACGAAACAGAAGAGACTACCTTCTAGAAAACCGGAGAATGTTGGTAGGCCTGCCATAGGTCACTGATGTCATCTTACATGTACAAGTAGCATGGGATCCCTGCCAAACAAGACACTTCAGGCTGCTTTTATGGTAAATTAAAAACAGCCTACCCTTGAAGGTGAGTTGTTTTTCATAGGCACCTATCTTAGCAGAAATTGGATCATCACTCCTCCAGGTATCTATTTCTCTCCACTGACCTGAAAGTGTATGTAGGGTAACCAGATAGTCATTAGATACCCAAGTTAAACCTGATGAGTCCAAATCCAGGTATCAAACCATTACATTCTTAAGACTAAGAGCCTTAGTGCTTCCCACAGATCAGTACAGAAAAATCATGCAACTCATTAATTTATCAGTAGTGCTAACATTCCTGGATTTTTAAGAACATTTAACTGTTATGCACTTCACACCATGTAAAGATGTATGCATATTTCTATATTGACTCTGAAAAAAAATAATGTCAATCTACATGAGTGTTTTAGTAAAATTAGTGTTCTGGAATATGTTTCAGAGACATATACCCTCCTACATAAATCAGAACGCTAAATTCTTTACTTCTAGAGTCTCCCAAACAAATTTAAATAATCCAGTTCTAGAGTTGCCATTTAAGTAGTATTTCTATTGGCTGTAAGAGGACTGTTACTAAAGTCAAAACTGCTCTGGATGTAACTGCTTTAGGTGTAAATTGCAATAAAATGCTAAAAAAATCTATGTATAGGTTATATTGTAATAGAATACAAAAAGAAGTAAAATGTATGCAGTTCCTGCCCTGTGTGTCTCTGAAGAATATGTGGGTAAAATACTTCAAGTCAAAACTTTGTAAAAGAACTTTAAATATCAAGCATGTTGATTTTTATCTGATGAGATTGCTCTGCGTTGTGCAAGTAACTTCCAAAAAGAAAGAATTATGTGCAATTTGTTGGGTTTTTGTGATTAAAGGAATTCTGCAGGCATGCTAAGTAATGGGAATTTCAGATACCATAGTGCAAGGATATTTTAAAGTATGTTTCATGCAATTCTTGAACACAGAAACAAAATTCTTGCCTCATTGAAATAATAGATCAAAGATTTAATCTAAAATGTTTCAGATTATGCCCATCCAAAATATATGTAAAGGAGGAAAACAGCCAAAAAAATGGTTGGAAAATAACTGGGGAAAAAAAAAACCAAATATGTTCTTTCTGTTCTTTGAAGTATATAATTTTCAGTGTCTGCAAACTGGCCATTCTTCCTTTACAACAGTAAGAATGATAGCTGAAGAAGCTGTCTGAGGTCTTTCACAAGAGCTCTAGGACTATTTAAGGTTCAAGCTTCATGATTTATAAATTCATATATAATTAGTTGCTTAACTGTTTGGATTCACATGACTGAGTTTTATTAGAAAGGTCTAGAAAAGTCAGTTTGGTGATTTCACCCTGCAGCTGATTCATAGCAGAGCAGACTATTTCCAGTAAATTATGATTTTCTTTATTATTTCTAAAATTATATCTTCATGGTTGTGAATAGTGCATTACAGTGTTTTAGATATATATTTTAATGATAAAATACTTAATATCTTAATAAAAGGTATTTTTTTCACATGCTTGATTTTAAGAGAAAATTATAATTATTTTTAGTTTCTTATGATGATTAACTGTCATCAATGACAGTATTATAGACATCAAAATAATATTTTTTTCTCTGTCTCTCAGTTTCTCATACCACTTGGAATCCCCTGTAGAACTGCAGTACTTTCCAGTACTTAAATGTTGGGGTCCTTTTGTTTCATAAGTGTCTATAAACAATTAAGTAATGACCTTGGATTCTCCATTGCATCCTTGATATGGATGAACTCTCCATCTTCGCCAAAAATTTTGATTGCTTCTGAAAGAAAGAAAGTTAAGAGAGACAAAAGTGTCTATTGAATATTACAAATTTTATCCCTATTATTGAACACTTATTCTAACTACTACTTATGTGAAGGATTGTCTTCTATCTTGTACTTTAAAATAAATACAGGACATGGAATTTTCATCTGAATGGTTTTAAACCTCTGTATGCTTTCAGTTTGATATTTCAGAATGGAAACTCTTGTTTGAATAGGGGGAAAATTTTTCATGCTTTTTCCCTTTTCCTGAAGCATCTATAATTGCATTTAGGGTAACTCAGATACCAGAAGATCATGATTTTAAACTAGTTTTCTTTGCTTTACCTTTTCAAGATGTGTGTTTGGTACCCAAGTAAAAATACTACCTAATATTTATCTATATGGCTTGTGATCTGACATGTGTGGTAAAGAAAATTAAGTCTTTTTTTAATATGATTATCATCACATATCAGGGAAAATTGCATTATCATAAAACCCGTGAAACAATGTAAAATTAATGCTGAAAATGTACATGTAAGAAACAATAAATCTCTATTAATTATGCATTTCCACACGTGCCTGCACACAAATGGTTATGCTTTTATTAGAGCTGTCTAAGGATAAAAACTATTCCTTAAAAAACAAAGAAGAAATTATACTGCTGAATTTCTGTAAGCTTGGAAGATTTAAACAAGGACTTAATATAGTGAAATTGTACCTTTGCCTGTGAAAACCAGTGAAAAAAGCTATTCTGGTGTTATGGGGCTTTGCATACACCGTTGAGAGATAGGATAGTTTTAGCATATAAACATTTTGTCAATGCATAAGGCTCCAGCGTTCCATCTTGGGACTGTGATTTGATCTCACACTGTAAGTAGTGTTTACTCCTGAGTTTTAAGATTGTCTTTTTTCTAGCATGCTGGTGCTAATAGTGTTTTAAAAATACAATATCTCTCTCCTCCAAAAACAAACCTTAAGAAAGTCTATATTGCAAACATGTCTAGACATGTACAGGCTTACCTAAAATTCAGAAAAGTTCATCAAATACCTAAAAAGGCTTGAGGTTCATTATGTATTTACATGATTGACACAGAGAAGGTTCATACTGGACTATTCAGAATTACAGTTTATTAGAATGTAGAATACCTAGAGTACAAAAACATGAAATATAAGGGTTATTTTATTTCACCATTTATATTTAATGATGTGTGGTAATGACTCATTATTCAGTGCAAAATTATGGGCAAAGACACGTAACTAAACTGCCTACTAAACCCACTAAGAACTAAATCTACAAATCTGAAGCAGAATTTAAGCCAATATTAATGAAATATATAAAATTGTTATGTAGTAACGGTAAGTTAAATCAACCAAAAGCAACACAGTTATACTGGCTCTCTCCTGTGTGTGAGCAGATGAGTTAAATCAAACGGGAAAGAAACCAACCATTCCACCATATTAATGTCATATTACAAGTTCATTAGCTGAGAGCACTCATAGTCATCAAGACAATTAATCTAAGAAAGCATGCAGAGTAGAAGAGGGCTTTTGGTCTAAACAAATTAGGGGAAATAATGAGATGAAGTAAAAAAGGCGAATTCCAGGTCTGGATCGAAGTTGTATCTAAAGAGGTTCATGGCTTCTCTGCCCCTGAACAGAAGCTCTTGTTTGCTGTTGATGCCAGTATAAGCAGTAATTTCTTCTAGCTTTTGCTAGGAACTGACTGGCTGGCACATCTGGAAAAGATGACTTGTTCTTCCCTCCTTCCCTCATAACCCCAGGCTTAATCTCAAGACTCCTCAGTGACACTTCCAGGAATACAAAATAAATGTCCTTCGTTTATGACTCAGTTTCCACCTGTGTAAGGGGAGGCCCATCTGCGCCAAGTATGGAAGTAAGCAGAGGAATAGCCTGAATCATTGAAATATTTGTTACTACAAATTATCTTCTTACAGCTTTGAGCTAAACTATCCCTCTGAAACACTCATGCATATGGATTGCACTTACCAATGTACTCTCCAAGAGTCACGCATGACTCCAGCTCTGAGGTTCAGTTGCCTGTAGGATGTCCGATCACCAGGAGCTTTATGAGATCAGACATCCAGACTTTGCAAGGTGCATCAAAAGACTGAGATGCTATAAATGCCATATCATCCTGTGGAATCAGCATGGTGTCTGCATAAATAATAATAATAATAAATGCAATAATAATAATAATAAATACAAATTTCCCAGTGTGCTGTGCAGCTATCTTGAGTGAACATCTTTCAGGGACAGCAGCCTGCGGAAAACTCATGGCAGTATTGATGAACATAAGCAGACCTACATTAATTAGTCTGGGAAATTTTGGGGTGTTGGAGGTCAGTAAATATGCCTACCTACAGTGTCAGATATTTAAAATAAATTTTTCAAGAATTAGCAGCAGCCCAAGTATAGATCAGTCACTATGTTATCTCTGTAAATTGAAATAATGAGAAAAGTTGAGAAAGACGTGGTATGTTCAAGAACTGTGCCCAAACAGAATAAAAGGTGAAATCCATCAAATTAATTATTTGTTCCAAGCTTTCAGATTGCTATGAACATTTTTCCAATTGCATATGTCTTTAGGTTTTTTGTATTTCTTTTAACACAAATCCCAGTACTAGTATGTTTCTTTTTACTTAAAAAATAAATCCAGAAACCAAAATAAGGGGTCTGAGAAAGTTTCTGAGTAGAAGCACAGTAAATCAGGTAGAAATTAAAAATATCTTTCAGATATTCCTGCTTTCCTTGTTTAGTGCTGTAAGCATGAACTATGTTTTTTGCTATTTATAATCTTTGAGCTCTGTAATCATTTGTGTTGTTCTCGGAACACTAGGAATGTAAGAAATTTATGTCTTGCATGAGCTAAATTTCTCTGTGAAATCACAAACTTTAACAGAATTGCTGGACGACTTGTGCCTTTCAGTAGAACACCTACAGAAGTGTGAAGGAAGAAGTTTGCTAAGCTAACTCAGAGCAACTCAGAAAGGATTTTGTCTATGTGGACATTGTGCATTATGAAATAATGGGATTACAAGGCATGTCTTATCATTCTCAATTGTGGAGGAAAAAATTCACATTAAATATTGTTTGAATTGTCACAGTGAATATGTTGTTCATTTAGCAAAATGTTCACATGGTTCAATTTATGTTGAGGACAGGTCTAAGATGTTAAAAATAAAAATATTGGAACATAAAAATGCTGTGAGAAATAATGACATAAACCCCACAGTGTCACATCACTTTAACAGTTTGAAACATTTGGTGTCCCCAATGTAGTTCCATTTGCAATAGATCATGTACTGTAATTAACGTGACGAGGTAATATATAAAGAAAACCAGGACAGAAATAGGCTTTTTGATTCATAATTTTGAAATCAGTTTCTCAATTTTAAATGAATGAAGAAATGGAATTATATATGTATTTGGAGAATAGATGAAATGGGAGATATTGAATCTCATTGAAGAAAGACAAGGTTCTGCTGGAGCTTGAAAAGAACAGTTATTTCAGGTCATACCAAGAGATCACCATCTCCAGCATGCCACCTCTGGAGGCAGGCAATGGAGGATGCCTGCGGAAGAGAGATGGGTCGGAGTCAGCAGGACACTGTGGTACTTTGCAGAGCCCTCTCCCAGCTCCCTGCCATTGCTGTCTCAAAAACTTCCTGGTTCAGAGCTTGTATGATTTAGACTCGGTGTTTTCCCTGTTTGTCCAGTTGGTTTGTTGCATCTGTGTGAATGATTTGCTCACTATAACAAGGAGTCCTAAAACATAAATAAATGAATGAAGCATCTCCTTTTGCTTGTTTTAAATGTCAGCTGCCATTTTGATGTGATCACTTCTGAACATTTTATTAGATGAAGAACAACAACAATAACCTTCTGTTCACTTCTTCTCTGTCATTCTTGCTTATTATACTGCTGTTCAGCTGCCTTTTCCTTAGCCTGGAGAGTCCTGGTTTACTTGGTCATTCCTCACACGGAATATGGGAGAAATTATCTTCCTCTACTAGACTTAGGTTTTGTGGATACGTCTAAGAATGATAAGACAGCTTCACCACCCTCCTGAATCTCAGAATTTATTCTTACATATGGAGTCTTACATACGGGTGAAATATGTGATTTTACGCACTCCAGAATATACACCCATTTTCCAGGAAACTTGTCTGAGAGAAAACATCCCCTATTTTCTATGCACCAAGTAATTTCACTATTCCTTTCTCTTAAACATTTCAGTCACACAATCAGCGAACAGAAGATAGGCCTATTTAACTAGGGTCATCTGTTGCCCACTCAATGGCACATGACATGTAGCAGAGTCAAAATTCAAAAGCTGGCATTGCCTTCTGCCAGGCTGTTTGATCAAGGCTAGCGACACACTGAGACTGGGAAACTCGTCTTACATTGTGAGCAGCGGTGAATAAGAAAGAACGGAGATCTTCGGCTTTAGTTACTTATACAGAATAATACACTGAATTCTTGGCAAGTATGTAGTAAACCTGGGTGAACATTCATAGAATCCTATAACGTGTCCAGCTTTAACCCCAGCCAGCAACCAAGCACCATGCAGACACTTGCTTACCTTCCCCCCACAGTGGAATGGGGGAGAGAATCAAAAGGGTAAAAGTGAGAAAACTTGTGGGTTGAGATAAAGACAGCTTAATAGGGAAAGCAAAAGCTACACATGCAAGCAAAGCAAAGCAAGGAATTCATCCCCGTTTCCCACGGGCAGGCAGGTGTTCAGCCATCCCCAGGACAGCCGGACTGCATCATGTGTAACGGTTAATTGGGAAAACAAACAGCATAAAGGCTGAATGTCACTCCCTCCTCCTTCTTCCCCCAGCTTATACACTCAGCATGACGTCATATGGTATGGAATATCCCTTTGGCCAGTTGGGGTCACCTGTCCTGGCTGTGTCCCCTCCCAATTTCCTGTGCCCCTCCAGCCCTCTCGCTGGCAGGGCCCAACAAACTGAAAAGTCCTTGACTTAATCTAAACATTACCCAGCAGCTAAAACCATCAGTGTGCTACCAACATGGTTCTCACACCAAATCCAAAACACAGCCCTGCACCAGCTACAAAGAAGAAAACCAACTCTATCCCAGCTGAAACCAGGACAACTGGTTTGGGTTGGAAGGGACCTTAAAGATCATCTAGGTCTTGTTGGGTCATTAGGCTTCCTAATACCTACTGTTGAAGATTCCCAATGAGCCGTACATATTATTTCAGAGATACAGTAACAAATCCTTCCCATCCAGTTTACAATCTTCTGTTCAGCTGAATACACTAAGCAAAGAAGAATCTACCCACTACCTTTGCTGGAAAAGGAATCACAAGGTCACAGAAATCACCTTTAACTAGATGGAGGAGGGAGGGTCCTAGGGACAGATACCAGATGGAGGCTAGAAATAAGAGTGGTGATAAGCAAGAAAATACAAGTGATCACTGTCAGGAGAATGAAATACGCATCATAGAATCATAGAATGGTTTGGGTTGGAAGGGACCTTAAAGATCATCTAGTTCCAACCCCCCTGCCATGGGCAGGGACAACTTCCACTAAACCAGGTTGTCCAGCCTGGCCTTGAACACTTCCAGGGATGGGGCAGCCACAGCTTCTCTGGACAACCTGTTCCAGCACTTCACCACCATTATAGAAAAGCCCTCTATCCCCGTATCTATTCTAAATCTACCCTCTTTCAGTTTCAGGCCATTCTGCCCTTTCCTTTCACTACATGTCCTTATAAAAAGTCCTTCCAGCTTTCTCTAGACCCCCTTTAGGTACTGGAAGGCTGCTATAAGGTGTCCCAGGAGCCTTCTCTTCTGTAGGCTGAACAACCCCAACTTCTCCAGCCTGTCTTCACAGGAGTGGTGCTCCAGCCTTTTGATCATCTCTGTGGCTCTGCTCTAGATTCCTTCCAAGAGGTCCATGTCTTTCTTATGTTGGAGGCCTCAGAGATGAATGCAGCTACATTCATTCTCCCTGCTAAATGCCTTAACAATCCATATCCCTTTATATGTTGCAGGTTCTCCTACATGTCTTGGAGAAAAATATGTTCTACAATAGTAATGTCAAAAGGACTATTGTGATTTACTTTTCTTCTGTTGTTTTGAGTTTTTATGTGTGAGTACATATATTACCATATGTATTGCATACAAATTGTATCAAATAGACCTGTATTCTGAAATCTAGTTGCCCTATCCATGGCTATGTACCTCATTACTTACAGCACTGTCATTTATTTCAGGGCTTCTCAAATCTTCCTGGCTTTCTGTACCAGCAGTGTCACCAGGAACTGGCTACTGAATTCACTGAAAATTGGACTTCAGGTCATGTTTCACTTTTTCACCATAACACCCCGAATAAACACACTCCTTTCCAAGGCCGTCTGTCATTTGTGATGTCTGTGCTTAGAGTTAACTTTGACTGGAAATGTCACCTTGAAGCTCGTTCAGCTCACTGTTACAGAAGCATGGCATGCTTAATTCCATAATTCATTCTTAACGTGAATTGTGCTTTATATCCAATATGACTCATGCACAGATCAGCTGTCACCAGCTGCTAGAGACTATTATGTTCAGTGGAAAGTAAAGGAATTTTTACCATAGTTAGAAAAAATGTAAATGATTTAACAGTGTAACATTTATAGTGCTCATTTAGGAAATAAAAAATGTGTCTAACCTTGATTAAACTGATGTAACTACAGTCGGAAAATAAATGCCAGTTTTGTTTTCTTCAAGGTATGGCCATTTATATTAGTGTCTACTTACTGTTTTGTGAGATGTTATTGTCAGTTTTGGTGAAATTCTACATGCTAAGAATGCTCTGTGTTGGAAATGCATCAGGGGTTAATGCGAGGCTGTTTAATGTAAAGGTAAATTGTTGGCGCATCATGGGATATTGCCTTTAAGAGAAGGAAGAAGCCAAAATGGACAAATGTCTGTCAAAGGTCTGAAGGTATCATAAAGCGTCCACAAGGCTATGAAGTACTTGGTTTTTCCTGTGTTTTAATTAAGAAAAAACAATTGTAAGACTTGCAAACTGTAAAAAGGTTTTTTTTTTTTATATAGTCTTTGTTAGCAGATATGCTGCTGTCCTACATAAATTCTGTCATCTCCCCAGTTTGTCAGTGTCCTGTTGATGGTGATGTATCTTGAACAGGAGGATATAAAAAAGTGAAGGTTCGCTGATACTATAAAGAATAAACATGCCTAAATTGACTACCCTGTGTGTTGACTAAGTTTAGAAAGCCTTAAATCTTACTACTTTCTTTTATTAGCATATCACTTGGCAAATATATGAAACATTGCTCCCTTTTAGCAACTGATTTATTACTTCTTTCCAGCTGGTTTTATGCAAGATGGTATTTGTACTGTAAGTTAAAATGTAAAAATGTTTTTGCATAGTTTTACTTTGAGTCACTATGCATAACATTCTTTTTAACATTTGTAAGTCCCTTTGTGTGAGTCTTGCTCTCTTTAGTGTCTCTTATGTCTTGCAAAGGAAAGCATTTGCAGCTCAGTGCCAGCAATGGTATCTTTATTTGGATGAAGTTAGCATCAAGGTCCTATGCCTATTATGTTTCTTAAAAGTCAAGCTGAGAGCATCTAGGATTCTGCATTTGTAAATCCTTGAATTTTTACCCACATTTTGTGATAGCACCTTGAAAAGCCACAGAAATATTGTTAAAATTGGCCATTATCAGAAGAGCTCAAGTAATTGAGTAACTTGCCATGTAAGTTTGGCTAGTTCATCACTGAGCTTCTCAGAAAAAATACTTGTAGGGGACTTAAATTTGTATATTTGCATTATGCATTAATCAACCTTCATGTGACTAATCACTTTCTCAATTTAAAGTTATTTTCATACCATATTTGTTATTTTTAGAATGTAGCCAAAAGAGTTCAATGTTCCTTCATTTGTCAAACAGGATTTCTCACTTAACGTAAAAGAGTTAGATCAAAGTTAGAGTTTAAAAATATTCTGATGCCAAAGTTATTCTTCTCCAAAGAATCTATATAACATTTAAAAGAGCATTGCTTTCTTTCATATTAACGATTTTATTTTAAAAAATGTACCTAAGAATGATCACCAATGTTTGACTCTTCAGCAATGTTTTATTAGTACAGTGCAGAGGCTTTTGTTATTACTTGACAATTAGTTCTGGTCTAAGAGTTCTTTCACTTGCTGCAACTTTTTACATGTCATTATATTGCAGAAAACAGAATTTTCACTATTGATCTTCTGCAGGGAACAAGCAGATCAGACAATACTAATTTCTTGTATTTAAAACTGCCCAAAAGTTCTATCCTGAGACAAAGTTGGATCAAATATAGGTTATATGCATGGCATACTGATAGAAATGTTTGTTTTCAGCCTTGGCAGCCCACTATAATGCCCTTCAAATACTTCCATAATAATAACTCATGTTGTGGTAAACAACATTACATTTTCAGCAATTTAGAACGGATAAATTATAAATGGATCGCAACTCTTCCCCTTTTTCTGAAAGGAAAAAGAATCTGTCCATTGAAATAGATATTTGTTGTCACACCAAATAAATTTAGGTAGAATAGCAAGTATAATACAACTATGTGCTCTTACCAACATGAATCCACATAAAGAAGTTGGTGGAGATTTGTAGGGATAAAAAAGTTAATATTTGGGGGGAGTTTGTATATGGATTTAACAAGTGACACTTCACTAAATTAATTATTTTTTTAATCATTACATGGGCATTTTTCAGAACAAATTCTATTAGTCATCATCACATAAATAAGTGTGATCTAGAAGAATAGAGGCAATGTAACACTTTCCCTTTTTGGTTTCTCAGAACCAAGAAACACAGAGATTCAACAGGTCGAAGGTCTAAATATACCTGAACACTTGGATGCTTGGCTAAAACCAATGGTTAAACCCGAAATATTTACAATCAGATCGGATTCTGGACTACATTTATTATGCATATATGTAATAACAAGATAATTGATGCCTTTCCAGAAATAAATCCCTTTATGAGACACCCTCTTTATATTCAAAACCACAAAGCATTACTTGCTATGTAGTCATACTGATTTGTTGTGACAAACATCAACTGCTGTTGCGATGTTGGAGGCAGACCATCTTCATATAAATGAAGAATAAGGCTGAAACTTGCTCATCAGAAGTTATAGTGAGACACCGCAACCATTCCGCCACCTCTCCCACTCTGCTAGGTTGTGCAATTGCAGATTCCAATCCTTGGAAAAATGGACAAAACTCAAATCTGGCAGACATCAGCAAGATTAACAATGGAAATTAATTTTGGTTCTGAGATGTAAACTTACTCTTTGAGCCATTTACAGAAAAGGACAAAGAACTGCTGTTCTTCAAAGCTACTGCCTAGCATTATATATGTGCTAAGTATAACTCCAAATGAAGGTAGACATAATTATTAAAACTTTTATTGACTTGAATTCTTATTTTAGCATTATATACCTGATAAGTGATTCCTTGTATAGCAAATAATCTGATGGAATTCAAGGGAAGACCTTACAGAATAAGGCTCCTTTGTTTGGTGGGATCTAGTGTGACTTCATACAAAAAAGAAAACCAAAATTAGTAGGAAATTTTAATTATGTATTCCAGAAAGAAATCTTCAATACTGCAATTGACTTATTTTTGAACATTTGGAAACATTGACTGTAATTATTGTTTAATTCGGTTTCACTGAACCACAGCTATAGTGGAAAAGGAACATTAACTTTGCTCTTCTACTGACAGCCATGAAGCTGGCCATGTCCTCAATTACCTTTGATCTGTGTATTATAATCAACCAGCTAAACAAACTATGTAGTTTATTTTGACATGACAGAAACTAGTCATGAAAAAAGATGGGACAAAATTTTAGATATGGAAACGTTATGCTGAGTTTTATAGACCTTATATAGAAAACCAGTCGATGAATCCATGAGATTATTTTTTTCTGGCACGAACAGCAAATTCTTCTGACATGTTCTTTTTCATATTTCTGCAACAAGAATAACTTAATATTTATTTTGAAAATCCCCTAGCTTTCAATATTACGAAAAGAGAGATTGTTATATTTTTTCCTTTTTAGCGAGGACTTGAAAAGAAAACAATCTCAAGCCAAAGGAAAAGTGGACTTTCTTTTACAATTAAGCCAAATTCTTAGTGATGAAAAATGTGTTACTGTTACCATGGGTAAATGATGTCCTTCCTCCATTAGCCACATTCACTAGACTGGTGCCAGGTATAATTTATCTGTGCTATGTTGCTTATTTCTAGTCCTAAACAGAGCAAATAACTAATTCCAGTTACCGAGACACTCGTTTGTTTTGGATATTACCAAACACTAGCAATGAAAGACATTTGTAGACTGCGTTTCCAGGAAAAAGTGTTGTGATACTTCAAAAGCCCTTCTCATAGGATGGAAAAAGTTGAACAGATGATAGAACACTGTCAGATGAGGGGAGGAGAGCAGTGGATATTGTCTAGCTAGACTTCAGTAAAGATTTCAATGCCGTTTCCCTTTAGATCCTCACAGAAAAGCTGAGGGAGCATGGGCTGAATGAGCAGACAGTGAGGTAGATTGAAAACTGCCTGAACAGCCAGACCCAGAGAGTGGTGATCTGCAGCATGAAGTCTAGTTATAGACTGGTGGTGAACCCCAAGGGTCAGTAGTGGGTTCGATCCCATTTAGTGCTTTTTTTAATGATCTGGATGATGTGGCAGAGTGTACCCGCAGCGAGTTTGCTGCTGACACAAAACAGGCAGGAGTAGCTGGTATGCCAGAGGGTTGTGATGCTATCCGGAGAGACTATGACAGGCTGGGAAAATGGGCTGGCAGGAATCTCATGAGGCTCAACAAGGGGAACTGGAACATCCTGCACACAGGGAAGAACCACCCCGTGCAGCAGCATATGCCATATATGCGGCCAACTGTCTGGGAAAGCAGCTTTGCAGAAAAGGACCTGGAGGTCCTGGTGGACCAAGTTGAACATGAATCAGCAATGCTCCTTTGTGGCAAAGAAGGTGAAGGGTACCCTGGGCATCATTAAGAAGAATGTTGCCAGCAGGTCAAGGGAGATGTTTCCCCTCTACTCAGCACTGGTGAGGTCACACCTGTAGTACTGTGTCCTGCTCTGGGTTCCCTGGTACAAGAGACGTGGGGCTACTGAAAAGAAAGTTCAACTAAGGGCCACTAAGATTAAGGGACTGGAACATCTCTTGTATGAGGAAAAGCTGAAAGAACTGGGACCGTTCAGCCTGGAGAAGAGGAGGCTCATGGGGTGATTGCATCAATGTTTACAAACACATGAAGAGAGGTTGAAAAGATGATGGAGTCAGGCTTCTTTCAGTGGAACCTAGTGACAGGATAAGAGGCAACGGGCACACACTGAAACATGGGAGGATCCATCTGAACATCAGGAAACATTTTTTGACTGTGAGGCTGACAGCACTAAATAGGTTATCCAGGGAAGTTGTAGATTCCCCATCTTTGGAGGTATTCAAAACCTGTATGGAAATGGTCTTGAGCAACTGGCTTTAAGTTACCCTGCTTGAGCAGGGATGTTGGACCATATGACCTCCAGAATTCCCTTCCAACCTCAGCCATTCTGTGCTTCTCTGAAGACCATTTTTTCTATAATAAATTAAGTAGCTTTCCCATAGATTAAGTAGTCACATCTTTCTTTGATGTCTTTTCTGATGTTTATATTGTTGCTTTTCCACATCTTTACTGAAAAATTAAGAGAAATAACAGGTCATCAAATATTAACTAGCACTGCAGTGGGATCCCCAATACTGGCCATCCAAATGAAGAACAAATGTAATACATATAATAGCAAGAAAAGGAACCAGAAATTGCGAGATGCAAACTTTAAAAATAACAGGAGCTTTTATGCCCCGAATAATGCTAGTAGTATCTTTTTGTGCAATGGTGAGCTACTCAACGCCACTGGCAGCAGGAAGGAAGTACGAAGCAACCAACAAGATGCTGCCACATCTAAGTTCTGAAAAAAAAATTACATTCAGTCCTTTTTCAGTGTTTAATTTGGTCATTACCAGTAGGCACAGAGAAGCTAGGTTTGCCTTTTACTGGAGAAGTGTGTTAAACCTGTTATTTTACTTTGTCATTGTCATTATTTAAAGAGTATTTATAGCTGTACCTACTAGCACAGTCTTATTATAACCCTTGCTTTTCAGGAGTTTATGACTCAGTGAATTTAATTCCCACTGGAATGGAACTCAGTTTACAAGATGTCAACCTGGTTGCAATTTGTTCCTAAAAGGCTTATTTAAATTTATTAAACTATATTATTTGGCATTGCAATCTGAAACCAGAAAGTTCTTTTCACAGATTTTAGATGCCTGCTTGACATACTCCAAAGACACAATTTTAAGAAATTGTAAGCAATTTAAGAAATTGAAAGACTTTAAGAGGCAGATTTATTTATCTTTAAAAAGAAGCTACTGCAGATCCTATTTTTAAAAAGGTTACACATACACTACCCTTGCATGAGCCAGCTGGTACACAGACACCAGAGAAGCAGATTCTTTAATTAGAAATCTTTAGATTTTCAGTGGTGGAACCCTGAAACTAGTAAAGTTCACCTGGGTACAGATTAGTCAAGTACAGTAGGGTTGTCACGTCCTTCAATGACCTTGCTTTTATGTTCTACAATGTCTAGGCTATGTCTTGGAATAACTTTTCTCACATTTCATCTGATTCACTGCATTTGATTTCAAATGTAGTTGGATATCAAAAGCTTTTTGGGGTTTCTTTGAATTGGAAAAGAACATGGAGTAAGCCAAGAAATACTGAAAGATAAAATAAAGAAACAGAAAACAATATCTACTGAAATTGCCCCATTTTGCACAACCATAAATGTAATGAAGTAACAAAGTCCTCCTAGAGCATTCTAGAAATGTTTTCAGCTCTCAGTAAGACCAACATAACTCCTCTTCAAATAATTCACTGCCCGGGTGTTCTGAAACATAATCAGTCCAGTCTTGTTCCATATATCTCTAATTTCTGTTCTGTAAAATCATCTGTCATTACCTGTAGTTCTTACTCTCAAGAAGAGGAAAAACGAAAGATATTCAGGTAGCTAATTAAGTAAAATAATTATGTGGGATACTTATAGAAATTTGTTTCCTGTAGGAAGGACAGGATTGGTCCTGAGGAGGGATCTAAAGAGCTTGTAGTTGTTTCAGGCAGCCTCAGGGCTGTGAGCATCATGATGTTCTGTTTGTATGAAATGTATGGCAGAAACAGGGAGAAGTTTGTGGCCTGAGACAGAAGACTACCACTGTTAGAAAGATTAGGAGTTGTAGGAGGTAGCAGTTTTGAAAAAAGCACAGAGGTTTTGCTTGTGATGTAACAGGGAAGAAATCAGAAGAAAGTTTAACAGAAAGAGCTGGACAAGAAGCTAACCTCTCCATGAAATCTGGAACCTCTGGGGCCTTTTTGAGGTATCTCAGCTGTCAACAACAGTCAAGGTAGTTTGGGATTCTACAACCGCATAGCCACACTGATACAGTGCTTGATAGGCTTGTGCACTTTGCTTCTCACCTGGACTAATGACCTTGGTCCTATGTTCTTGTCACATATTCTCCCTAGATCCTGAAGCTGATCTCTGCACTTACTGAGGTGTCTCTGTGCTTTACTGAGCTGTACAATTTCCCCACTGATAATACTTCTCTCCTTCCCAAATATTTTGTGAGTGTTGAAATCAGGAGTGAAAATGAAAGCCATCTGATCAATGAAGGAAGTTGAGTGTCTAGGGAAGACACTGAGCTACAGGAAAGAGATTTGCTCATGAGGGACATAGCATTAAAGTCATAAGAAAATACAATAATCAAAGATAGGCCACAGATGAAAGGGTAGAATAACAAATAGCTCAGTGGTAAGCTAACGATGGCACTCCCCGCCCCTTGATTTATCATTGCCATGAACATAAGATTTCCCTTGAACCTGAAATCAAACATTGTCGCAGTTTAAGACAGCAAAGTACAGAGAGATAGTCACGAACAAGATGGGAATAGCAGTCTCCTTGGCTGCCTGGTATCTCCCCTCATACTTCAAATATGCTTCAAAACATACAAATAGACCTTTCTCATAAGTTTAGTATGCTGAAGTTTAAAGGAAGCATAGTATTTTATTTTAAATGGTATCTCATTTACTTTGGGGGTGTTAAAGTCAGTTGTACAAAGTGAGCTGAGGAAATACAGACATTATCATTGTTTCAACCAAACCACAAAAATTCAGCATCTTTTTGATCTGAGAAGGCTCTGCAGCCTTTGGTGATGCTCCCAAGTGGCAGATGTTGGAAGTGTTGTGGCACTGCACCACAAACACTGACTTTATGTGTATACATATACAGGCCACTACTCATGAGCACAGAGGTGATATTTTAGCAGAGCTATTTTGTAATTTTTGAAAAGCTGCAATGAATTTAGAAAGGAGTATTAACAGTAGCGATCTGACTCCTGGAAAACGCATCATATTGTAAACTTATTCATGTAACACTATGCTCAGCCTTGGTAATTTACCCTGTAAACGAGTAGAAGGCACCTAGTATTGTGAACATCCACACTAGAAAGAGATTTCCTGACACCGTTTTTCAAATGGGAAGTAAATAATATAGGGAGACAAAGTCAAGGGAAGTTTTATGCAAGTGAGCTAAGAATAAAAATAATGCATAGCGGTGTTTGCGGGTTTCTTTCTTTTTTTTTTTTTTAAAATCATAATGGCACTCTGGAGCTACTGAAGGATAGGGTACTAGACTTTTCATCACTTGAAGTATTTATATCAAGATTAGATACATTTTAGTTGTCTAGTGGAAAGTATCCCTGCCCATGGCAGGAAACTAGATGTTCTTTAAGGTCTCTTCCAACCCAAACTATTCTATGATTCTGTCATTCTATGAAAACTTTTGGCCTTTTTTATGCAAGGTCAGATCAGATGATCACATTAACCTTTTAGTATATGTGCATTAAGCACAGGTTTAGTTTCATTAACAAATTCTTTTGTTTTCTTGAGGATCTTACTGACGTTGCAACATGGAAAGCTGCCAATTGACAACAGACCCATAATGAAAATGTGTGCTCTGAACTTTTTATATAATTCTTATTTTCTCTTAGTTCCCAGACTTTATTTTTATATTTGTTAGTGTGCTTTGAGAATAGTTTGACAGGTGTAATTACAAAGTATGCAAATTTAAAGCAGTGGTACACTAATAGGAAGTCAATATATTAGGTTTGATTTTTAATAAATTGAGTGGGGTTTTTTTTGAAAAATATATGTTCACGATCACAAAATTTTGACATGTCAACAAATATCATAAACACAAAGAAAATTCTGATCTCTGCCAAAATATGTGGTAGTTCAATTTTTGAAATTATTCAAGCTGGTCTTTTGAGAGACACACAAATAAAACTTAAAATAACTAATTCAGTAAACCAAATATAACCCAAATATATCCTTTGCATAATGAAAATTATATTCAGTCAAAATATTTGCAATATTTTGCTATTATTGTTTTAATAAAATTATATTTTATATGTTAAGTATTGTAATTCAAATGTGATATAAATGTCTTGAGCTCAATCAAACTTAAATCTGTTTACTTTTAGATTTTATTGCTTTTTTACAGGTTTCTGGAAAAGGCTGCAATTTTTCAGTAAAACGAGACTGTAGTTCATATGAATGCATTTTTATTTCAAATAGGTTATAAATACTTAATATGATTAAAATGGAAATGTAAAAAAATGAACTTAGGTTGCAAGCTTGCACAAAGACTAAACATTACATGTTTACACTCTTTGATAAGTTTAATCTCTCTCTAATAGCTACATAAAGTTCAACATTATATTTTTCTTGCCAACTGCCAACTTTGCATTAACTTTCTATAGAATGCTTATTAAGTACACAACTTTTTTTTTTAATAATATGAAACTATAAACCCTGAAATAAACGCAAGCAAGACATTGCTTCTGTTACTTTTAGATAACCCCAACACGCGACTCCAAGCTGAGCCACATTAAAACGCACTGGATCACTTGCTCAAGATTCGTAAGAAGGGAAGACCCCATTACGCGAGGTGCCCTCTGGATGTGACTCTCACAATAAATTTATGGCACGCAGGTCTTTTCCTGGCTGCAATTAAGAGGTGGAGTCTTTATAATTCAAAGGCAGACATGTCTGAATGGCTAGAGTTTGTATTGTTTATACTTTATGTACACACATACATCTGGTTCTCAGTCACAGACTTTTAAAAAAAACTTTGGATGAGTTCCAGTCAAGAAAACTCTTCAGCTGGTGTTCCTTATGTTTAATAGTCATGTCTAATTTGCTTTGGCAACGTACAATTCCAAACTCTTAAACTGGTCAAGGTAACTTTTCTTTTCCTCTTCCATAGAGTTTAAACTTGTTTTGTTTGGAGGATTTGTATTGGGACAAAAATAAATGGATGTATTTTGGGAAGGATTTTTCTTAATGAGTATTAATAATTTATCAAATAAATGGCTCATGCCCACTGCTTAGTCATAAAGATCCAAACTGCTATTTTTGGTAGGATTGTTCTAGGGTATTTTTCATGCACCAACTACATTTACAAATTAAGAACTTCTATGATTCTCGTGTCTTTGATGTCTAGCTCTTATACTGCACAGTATAAGCCAGAAGGGTATTAGAAAGGTCTGTCTGTATTTCTCAGTGAGGTAGTTTTCTCATTACTGCTTCTCTGAAGTTTACAAGTTTAGCATTACTAAATATTTAGAATTAAAACTATCCTTTGTTAACTGTCATTGCAGTATTCTACTGTCAGTTCTAATAACAATGAAATGAGATTCATGAATGTATAAAGTTGCCTTTTTCAATTCTAATAGTGTAATTCAATCTAACAAACTGCAGTTAGCCAAAGCTCAGTTATATCCTCTGGGTTTTAATTATTTTGGTAAAATCTGTAACAAAAAAGCAAGTGAAGTAAATGGCAGAAAACAATCATTTTTGAGATGCGTAGTACTTAAAAATCACTGGATTTTATGTGATTATGGATAGATGAAAGGCTTTTCATGAGTTTTCTGCAATTCTCTAGGCTATGCTACATATTTAATAAAAAAAGAATAAATATTGTTTCAAATCTATTTATTACTCCAGTGATCCCTTGATTAGGAAATCAGATACAAGATGTAAACAATCACCATTACTTAAAATACATATTTGCCTGTGTTATGCAAGTTAGTATAAAAATCATACTATCATATTGATTTATCTCACAGCGTTCAACCAGTTGCCACTAAGTAAAAAGGTGCAGAAACTACATTAATCTGAAACCCATATCAAATGAATGAGACAGAGAAATAAAGTTCAACCTTAGCTTCATCCTCTGTCATAACTAAGGGATAAAGCTCTATCAGTGCTACTTACCATGAAACAATTTGGTTATTAAACTCTGATAAAAACAAATGAGGGGGTGTTACAGCACTCTCAAAACTATCAAGCTGCAACAAGGTCTTTTACCATCTCATACCAGCATACTCTTCAAGCCAGTCCCTCTGCTGCCTTTTCCCCTATCTCTCCTCTTCCAGGGCATGCTCCCTCTTCTCTTGCTTCTTCCTCTCTCTGCTTCCTCAGCTGCTCTCCCTTTATCAGCTTTCAACCCCTTAACAGAACCAGCCACAGCTGCACCTTATCTACATCAGCCAACCCACCGCCCCTGAAGCCAGCCCACAGTTGTATATTATCAATGCTAATTAACCCAGCTTCATTCCTCTACGGGTGGTGTCACCGCAAATCCAACCACAACCCTAAGAACTTTCTCCACCATTACTAATATAAACAAGCCATGTGGTCTATTTCTGTATTTTCAGTAAATCCATGGAACAAGATCCAGAATGGCTAAATTCAAATGTAGAGAGAAACTCAGTGCAATCTGGAATTTCTACCTTCCAGCACCAACTAAAGTTTGGTATGTGTCTCCTGAGCATCATGATGCATGATGCCCTTACCGATGGATGCTGATACTGCCTGGTGTTCACTTAGCAGGCTGATGGTAAATGTGTACCACGTTGTATGGCCAAGCAAACACATCTTGAGAAAATCAATTAATCTGGCATTGAGTTAGATCTCTTCTATGTGTATTTGTATTAATTTCTTTGATGTGAGTATCCAGTGTACACAGATTCACTCAGGGCCCAAATATATTTTGTCCATCTCTGCATTTGTCATCCATTGACTCTCTTATCATGCATGGTTTCATTTTCCCAATTACTTTCTTGTAATAATAAGATTCTTCTCTAGTTGTGTTCAATAAGATTTTTTTTTATTATTTTTTTTTTGTATTTCAGTAATGTCTTTGTGTTGCAGATGATGTGGGCAGACATCAGTGTTGCTGACTTCAGGGGATAGTTATATAAGTTTCATTATTTTTATTGATCTGCCAAAAAGGGAAGTTTGTTCAACAGTCCCTTCTGTTACTAGTTGGTTTGGGTCCTGAGGTATGACAATTTCTGCATAAATTTTTATACCAATAAAAAATCATATGTTGTTGTTATTCATTTTAGTGCCAAAGTCTTGTTGCAGTGTGTTCTTCACATTAATTATGATTTTTTAAAAAAAACTACTTATGTTCAGTTTTATTGAATATACCTATTTTTTATGCTGCCATAAAAGTGGAATGAGGTGGTATTTTGAGGTTTGCTTCTTTTGTACTTTTTAAAGTAAATGCATGTTTATTTGTAATGAATTAATTAAGTTATCCATTTTGAAACTATTACATTTTAGTGAACAAAACAGCAAAATCAGGATGGTAGGTACTGCCTACAGTATGTAGTATTTATACAGTATTTGTAGCTGTATACAGAGTACTGACATGAGAACACTGTTTAAGTACAATTTCATACAGAAAAAGGAATAATTGCGCATTTTTAAGTTCAGTGAAGAAAAGGGAGATAAGCCATGATGCAATCATTAACATATTTGTCATTTTATTAATGCTGTTAGATTTAACATCCTCTTTAATCTTTATTTTTATTATTATTACTGTTAACTATATCTATTAGAATGACTGCTTTTTAATAGATGTGTAAGTAGAAAAATATAAATCAAAACCTATATTATTCAGCTGACCCCATAAGCTAACTATACATAAAGAGAGATTAAATCAGAACTGGGAGTCAGATAGTACAGAAACTTAAAAGAAAATATGGAAAATCTTTACCTTAGAAAATCTTTATAACCTTCTGCAGGCTGGTTGAGGCTGAACTCACATGGGTACAATTTCACCATGCAGTTCTGAAATAGTTTGTGAAACATGCAGTATGACTCTTGAGTGTTAGACAGTCCTTGCTTTGTCTTTTCTCTGGAAAAACCACCTGTGTCACAAGAGGTTTTGTTTTTTATCATCAGCACTAACAAACCAATAAAAATTTTGACTGCACTGCTATGAATTCTTCTATTCCCTGTAAAGCCAATCATTAAGCATCATTCATGGCATCTCTAGGAGTTGAGAAATAACTACTGGTTTTGCTGTAATTCATGAATAATAAAAAAAAAAAAAAAGGGAAAACTGGAGGAGGAAGCTACATTAAAATTAATGAAAATTTCATTTTGTTGTGCCTTTTTATTTCAAAGTAAATAATTGTAATTACTACTTACTTCATAAGGGAAGTAATTTTGATCTGGAACAAAAATACCATACTAGGTACTTGTAAAAGAAACAAATGAAAGAAATCATTAGTGTCGCTGAAGAGCCACGTGAGTAATGTTCCTTTTATTCAGAACCACAGTGTCTAAGGGTATCCATCAAGGGTGATTAGAACTGTATTTCAATTCTTGTCTCTACCTGAAGAGCTTTTGAGCTCGTCTCTCCCATGAACAATGTTTTAACTACCTGACTGGATAATATTTTAAAATTCAGTTAAGTAGATAGTTGATTATTGTAATTTTCTATTCCTTTCTTTTGAAAACTGTGGTGGTATAAATAACTGTTCTTTCTTGTTCCACTCCACAGAAAGATGTCAACACTAGCAAAGACTTTTTTTTCTGTATCTTACCAGAACCTTGAAATATTCCTCATATACTAAATACTAGTAGGACTAATAGAAAAGAATCTGAACCCATTTCTTATCTACAGGAAAATATTTATTTTAAGTTGTATGTTTGTTTAAGCCTCATTCCACTTGACAGTGTATGCAAATATTGAAAAGCTATTTAAAGTTCCATCTTTTATTTGAAAATTGTAGTAAATGAAAAATTCAATGGAATGACTTCTGGAATGACATCCCAGAAAAAGCTTTTTAAGCCTGCATAGTTTTTCTTATTTCAAGGTCCTGGGAAGCAATACAATAATCTGATATGTAGACAACATGACACACAGTTTAACCCAACCTTACAGACTTACTTGCTTGTATGCACCATGCAAAGTTCCAGAAATCTCTTTTAGGCTTTTGTACATCTTATGCTGCCGTTCTCTCAGGAAGATCAGTGATGTCTAATGTGGTTTAATGAACTCCAGTGAGACTTTAACTGAACAAATGAAGAGCCACAGAGGCACTTAATGAGGTATGGAATCAAGTATCAACACAGTAGGGAGTAAGACCCAGTAGCAGAGCGTGCAAGAAAGGCTATAATTTTATATATTATGACCAGTAGTGAAAAAAAAATAATAAAAAGACAAATACCAAAACCCCAACAAATAACAAACCACAAAAATAGTCCATACTACTATCTATTACCCGTATTCTCAAGCACTGCCAATAAAACCTTTAAAAACGCAAATCTCTTATAATGTAACAATTTCTATGCTTGTGTAACATGAACTGTTTCTTGGTGATAACATTTTTATTTAATTATGTCTGTGAGTATCATAACTTATATTGATGAACATGGATTGGCATAGTTGTTTAAGCTTATAATGAACTAAATGTTATACAGAATACAATTTTCCTCTTCATTTACTTTAATTTATTCTAGTTGTAAATGCCATTGCCTTCCATGATTACGAAATAAATCTCACTGCAGGATCAATTACTACAGTTTAAAAATTAGACTTTTGAGTTGTTTTGTAATTATGTACAGTTTTTGTGCCATTAGATCTCAGCATTATTCTTTTTAAAATATTTTGAGACCTAATGACAGAAAACATTAGAGCCAACATCCCAGGATGCTTAACTATTGAACTTTTGTCAGCATTTGACTACTCAGCTGAACTACATTTTGTTAATTTGGCCACTTTAACGTTTTAAATGAAAATGCTGATAAGTAAAATCTATTTTTGTTTATTTGTGCCAAAGAGTAAAAACATTCGTGAACTCAGGTGGTAAAGACAGACCCATAAACACTGCCTAGTTCTACCTTTACAGAAGGAAAGGATGAGCTAAATCTTATTTAAGATGGTTTTTCAGGAGTTTCTGAATTGGTCCTGTAGAAATGGACATGTATAACACTCCGGCATGAAGAAGCAGTTCATTAAAAAACTGCTAGCTTGATTCAGCAATTTGTTGACAAGTGAAGGCTATTATTTAAACTAAAGAATTCACTAACATGCCACAGTGATCCTAATTCATCACTGCAATCAGAGTAACCCCATTACTGTAGAATCTCTTACCACAAGATAAACGGTTAGATCATGTTCTCTAACCAGATATATAATCCCCAATAAATGAAAGACTGATTCAGAAGCATTGTGACAAATTACCATACTGATATACATGCTAATCTACACTGCTATCCCTTCTATGGCTATTCTGAGTTTAAAATTTGCATTGCTTTCCCCAGAACTGATCCCTAATTTTATTCTGTAGAAAAAAGAATAAGAAAAATTACCCCACTTCTGTTAGTATCGATTGTTATAAACAAGCAAAATGTCAAGTATGAAATGAAAACTAATGCGTGAACCAAAATAATTCTAAGCAAAACTACTGAAAAATAAAAATTGCCATATTTACATGGGGTTTATGTGGGACTTACTATACAGGCTATAACTGCTTAGACTCTCTCCAACTTGATTTAATCTTTCCTGTCTCATTTTGATTTCCTTAAACTCATCAATAAAGACCTCATTTAGAGGTGATGGGCAAGCTGACTTGCTGTGTTATTTACACTAAGTTGCTCTTTTCTGCAAGGGTTATAGTTGACATTACTTGCTGAGAATCTTGGGGGGGGGGGGGGGGGGGCGGGGATTATGTCTCGGTAATTTAGAGAATTCTCTTACATTTCTATGGTTTGCATCTTCTAGCTAGCAGATGTGAGTTATGACAGATTAGATACTGTAGACTCAAACAGTACAATTGTGTGTTGACATATGGATACAAGTTACTGAAAGCTATCTGAAGTTTCCTAAGGGCCCAAGTAAGCAGTGGACATTTTATAAAATGTGATGGAATGGTGGGGTGGGGTGGTGGGGGAAGGTGACGATGAGGGGATGACGACAGGGATGGATGGACTTAAGAAAAAGAATGAGAGAGAAAAACCTTTGCCTTTCTTGACAGCTTAGTATCACCCCTTATGTGCTAGTGACCTGGTCTTGGTCCAGCCTTTAGGTTAAACTCGTCACTGTGCAGCATACATCATAGGCTTGTGCGTGATTTTAGCAATCCCATAACTTTGCCAGGGAAGATCATATACATCTCGAAAGGTGATCAAGGTTTCTGATGAGCTCAGATGAGCCTTCTGGCAGAACAATGATTCTAGGAGGTATTTTTTTTTTCCTGTCATAGATCCATTTTACTTGGAAAGATCCATCCAAATATGTAAGATTTAACTTTTACAAGCGGAACTCTGTTCTAAAGAGGAGAAGGGAAAACAAAAAAACAATCAAAAAAACCCAAACCAGAAAGACATATATTCCTTCTCCTTAATTTTCAATTTAATCCCAGTCTTATTTACAGAAGGAGTGGCATTTTTTTGAGCTATCCAAATTTTCTTAGCTAAGGACTGACAATGCGTCAGTGCCTGGATCCAGGGTGTGGTGGAGAGTGACAGAGATAGACAATTGTAAAGTGCATAACACTGATGTACTTGAAATGGTGGAGATCAGCTCTGCAATAGAGAAAATTCTGTACTCAGCATTTAAAAAACAGAACCATGTGCAAAAAACTCTCTTTGGACTTATATAAAATGGCTTAACAACATGCTTCAATGTCTTAAGCAGGTGCTTAGATTGCCTTCTGCATCACTAGTGCAAAACTTCGTATGTTCGTGACAGTATTTCAGTCTGCAATGTATCCTTAAATTCATTTCACCAGCCATCCACAAATGTCCTTCTTCAGCCTGATTCTATAGAGCAGAAAGATGGATGGTGAAACTAAACAAGAACGTCAAAGGCAACCTGTTCTAATGCACCAATGACATCTATAGATAGCGCTTTAATACAGAGCCACCTACCTGAATTTCCATTTGGGGCTGAAAGAAGTGTGGTAGTCTGATGTGTTGACAGTTTGATGGATTTGTGGAAGCAAAGAAGGTCAATCTGTTTTTCCATTTTACTCCTGTAAAGTCCAGTGTCTGGCTGAGGCAGAATATTTTTAATGAGTCTTTTATTCATATTTCACCAGCTTTTCACTGACTTTCAAATACCTTCCAATCCATTGTGCACCAGAAACTTCCTCTGTATTTTGGGACAACCAAGAAATTTCCTGTTTTGAACAGAGGCCAGTTTGACATATAGCAGATAATAATGAAAACATTCACTTCAGTCAGTTTAAGTACTAGTGTTCAACATGATTTCTGTAAGCACTTGTAGATCATCTAATAGGATCTAATTTGTTTCTTTCTTTTAGATAGTGGAAAGGATGTTTAGTACCTGCCGTCTTAATCTCTTTGCTTTGGTCTTTAACAATTTACTATTGCCTTTATAACAAAATTACAAATATGCTACTTTACTATTACTACTGTAATAACCAAAATTATATTCTAATCTAAAACAATATTTCTATCTATAATGAAAATATTGATTTTTTTTAAAAGAAGATATTCTTCTGAGAGTTCAAATAGTGACTCTGAATTAATTTTAATGAACTAGATGCAGCTGAACTTGGACAGTTAGGACTTTAGTTGCCCCGACTCTAGCCAGCTAAAGACAGACTTACCTCACAGTAACTTAAATTCCTCCAATCTGAATAGCTCCTGGAAGAAACTTGTCTTTTCCATTGACTGTAGAAGTTTAAGACTTCTACGGAAAGATCTAGTTTGCTTCAGTCCTGCAAAGTGGGTTGCTCATGCGTTCTATATTGCTGCATGATACTGTTGGTGTCTGGATGAGTGGAGGACCTTTAAATACATCTTATTTACATACATATAATGTTTTTCATTAAACTTATAGGGCTTCTTGTCTTTTCCCCCATTTCTTTGCCAGCTTCTTACATGAATTTGTGACACTTCCTGTCTGTCAAATTAATCGAATTTGTCCATGGTTTTGGAGACTCAGAAATAGTACCTAAGCAGATTTAGAAACATACAAGTGATGCCACAAACACACACACGTGCGTAATGAAAATCCCCCAAATGTCAGTTCTGCAAGAAATCACATAAATACATCCAAAGATGGGATAACTTGTCACACATAGGTAATGTGTTGTCTGTCTGTCTGTCTGTTCGTCCCAGATTTTAACTACATTGAAAATATGAGTCCCATCAGCATTTTAGAAACATAATTTAAGTATTTTAGAATCCAGGTGTCTCACAAAAAGGAAAAAATATGTGGTGCCAGTTTGAGTCCTCTTTTGAAATAAATCTTATCTGACTTTCAGTGTAAGTTGCTGGTTAGCTGGATGAAGAATTAGAGGTGACAATCTCATTGCTAAAGTTACCCAATATCAGAACAGTCAGAGAGCTGGCTGCCTTGAAAATAACAAGCAATGACCAAGTCATCATTACCATTTACCTTTGGTAAAAAAAGGTCTTCTCTTACCTCAGTAATGAGCTGTGTTTTGAAAGAGTGATACTGCCCCAAATTAATTTTGTGTACTTTCATTAGTGGACCACAGGTCTTCAAATCAGTGAAATATCCTTGAGCAGTTTAAACTTGTGAGGGAAAACTTTTAAGCATTTAACTGCCTCTAAGTTGTTTGCTTTTAAAATTGGGTTTAAATGTTTTTCCCCGCTGCAATAGTGAAAAATGGCCACGAAGCCAGAATAACCTGGGGTGGGCCATTCAGAAAATACTGCAAAACAGTCTTTGTGTCACTATTGCTGAGCTGCCCAGTAATTACACCTTAACAAAAAATGCAAAACATTTCCTATAAATGTTGACTCAGTTTCAATATCTGAGGGCAATAACAGGAACTGCAAATATGTTCCAATGAATAATACATTGTGAAAGAGCATCTTGCATCATTTAATCATTTTTCCCTTGAGAAAAAAAGTTACACTTTTGAAATCTTAATGTTTCTTGCACATTTGAAGAGCAATTAGGTAATCCACAGGCATAGTGATCTTTCAATTGAATATATTTTCCAAATTATAACTATAGACTTTCTGTTCTAGACATCGGCCCAGAATTCAGAATTCTGGCATGCTATGCTAATCATTTCCTATATGTCCCTATAAAAATCATACCTCATTTTTTATACCTTGGGATTATGTTTTAGAAAACTCTCCCAAAGGGGAGTTGTTGTTGCTGTCTTTTAAGAAAACACTGAATAAAAATCATTTATGGAACATAAATGGAAAATATTCTTGCTATATAGCTAGGCATACACGCAAAATTTAAGAACAATTTATCTTTCACAATGAACTTTCTGGCAGAACTCTGTAATAGAGTCAAACTACTTTCACGTATGGTGAGAAGCTTTATTTATCAATTGCAAACATTAGTGTAATAGTTCTTTCATGTAATAGTTCTGCTTTCAAGGATACCCAAGTGGTAGGCTAATATGGTCAGTACCTAAATATCCGAAGAGCCATTTGCTCTATCTATCAGCCTTAAACTTTCTATTCTTACATTTCAAACCTCCTAAAGTTCTCACCCACTGAACTTACCCACTATAATGGCAGAAGAAAAAAATTTCATGTAGCTTGAGGAAACCTATCAGAGCCCAACGCAATTCCACGGTGAGGCCAAATGAGATTTTAAGGGAACATTTACCATAGGGAATAGAAGTCACTGCCTGATGGCATTGTGCATCTTCCCTACCAAGCATATTCTGATGAGCATTATTTGCTAAAAGATGTCAAGTTGAGAGTGTTTGACATCAGCTTAAGTTAGTAACTTCTGGGTTTTTTAAATATCCATCCGGAAATCGGGTCCTACGTGTGTAACATATAATTTTATATTCCTTTCACATTATTCCTTTTAACTGCTTTAAAACATATATTTGCTAGCTGTGTTTATTAAGATGTGATATGAATGAGTGTGGTGTCAAAGTAAAATAACTTTAGGCTCCCCTATACTCATCCACAAACCTGAAAGCATAAACATGTCAGCTACATTGCCATTTAGACATTCAGGTACCGGTGAGAACATCTAGTACTTGAAGATACACACCTTGATTTAGTGAACCACCTTATGCAGCCCTATAGCACAAATACTAATCCACTTTTTAAATGCCTTTATTCAAGCTAACATTTTCCCGTCATTTAGCTCAAGAAGAATGGCCCACAAAACTTCAACAAGAACAACATAGATATTGGGTTAGAGGTTGATCCATGAAACTATGTCATACATTCACAAGTGCATGCACAATACCAACCTATATCTGCCTCTACCTTTAATGATCAAGTCTGATGAGCTGATGGGTCTTTGTGGGGCAAACAGTCCAAGTTTAAATATTTCTGGCTGCAGTAAGCAAGGAAACAGAAGCAACACGTATGCATAACAACTGCATTTATATCTTCCATCCTTTTTAGCAGAATGCAAGGAGGAGGTATGCCAGTTCATTTATTATGCTTTAAAGCCCACAACCAGTTAGCTACTGGTGAAGTAAAAAGTCAGAAGGCAGCATACTGCATGGTAGGGGAAGCAATATGTTCCTACGAACTAAAGGTAAGAGATAAGAGTATAAAGAGATAGAGATAAGAGGACTTCCTCTATTGCACATACAAAATTGATGAGCTTATTTTTCCAAAGAAAGGGTGAGACCCCTAGGCTGGTGCTAGTTAACACATGGGGGATTTTGTCCAAAATTAATTTATTTTTTCTTTTGTTCATTTTTTGCAGTGTCTGCAGGAATAATGGCAAATATGCTCTAGTAAGCAACTGAATGCAGGTGAATAAATTATTACCTAGAAAGGAGATGCAGAGTTGAAGCTTATGACAAACACCAACCTTTCCTGTGAGGAAGACAATAAAATGTAACTCAACGGAAGGATACCCAAGAAGTATGAAAATAAAACATATAACCCACTCTACTCATGTAAGAACATGAATATATGGGTGTGAATGTACATGAATGTTCCTTCTGGGTATCATGTTTATTCTGCACTTCATATATTATTGCCAAATTGGTGTTAGATTAGAGTATTGGTACTGTTCAGTCAACTGAAAAGGCAGTTCTGACTTGGATCAGCCTCATAACCCGTATCTGTATGCATTGATTTTGGACACTATACATCACCCTGTATCTCAACACTGTGTACTATTTATTTTTTATTTTCTATTAATAACTAGTCTATTGTGAAAGGTGCAACATTAATCTTCCTGGAATTTTTGCAGTATCCCAGGGCATTATCACTCTACCTACTGGCATTTGTGGCAAAAGAAGAAGAATGAAAGAGAAATTTATATGAAAAAATGGCTTCTTACCTAGCAGAAAACATTAGTAAAACATTTTTACATTTGAGCAAAAAAGCTTGAAATAAATTATTCGTTCACAACCAATGGCACATGCATCCTCAATTAGCATGCAGCATGTATGAGCAATCTTCATGAAGCAAAATAGCAACGGAGGCACAGTAATTATGTTAGAGCAATGTAGATATTATTTAGGAAGTTAGAACTTGGAGTTCATGTACGGGGGGCTGGAGGAGACACAACAGCAAAATCCAAGTGATTGCACAGGCATGTGAGTGCATGCATGTGCACAGCCACACACGGACATGTGTGCTCTAGCATTTGCAAGAAATACTCTGCATTTTTCATGCATGTCACACAGAGGTAGACTATTACTTTTATCTAAGATGCCTGAAAGAATATAATAGTGGTTTGAAAACCACGTGCTGCCTACTAACTAAATAAAAGAACATTCTATAGGAATAAAATATTTGTAATTGTAATTTAAAATATTTGCAAATGATTAAGTGTTGCATACCTCATTTTGTCATCTATCTGTTTTACTGTAATTTAAGCCATATTTTTTCTTCATTACTTGTAAGCTTTTCAGCTCATTAGTTTGTTATCCAATTATACCTAATTACTTATTCACAGCAGTACACCTAATTTTCAAGAACTAACAAATTTGTGCTGTCAAATGTTCTGAAAATGTGTTCAATACAGAAAATTGTTTCACTTTATTTAAACCCCATCATATTAACTTATCAAAAACCTGGCCCGGAATTTTCTGATCTAGAAATATAGTATTATTGTCTTAAGTCCTCTTCTGATTGTCCTAAAGCCCCATTTTACTTTCTGGAGAATGAGTAAACCATAGGACATTTGTGCTTGATTGGAATGAACAAATTTTTACTAGAGCCTATTCAAAGTTAAGGCCATAAGCAGCTGACCTATTTGAGAAGCAAACTCAAACCAAAATCTGTTCTCTGATATCTTCTTAATATTTAAGAAGAAAACATACTTACTCTACCTGGCACTTTTAATATTTGTACTGTCTTTGTTTCTGGGCTCTTACACATGGTTTCAAATTTCCTTTATTTCTTCTTGGTCTAAAGGAGGGCTAGGGTGGCTTTCAACCTACATCGATGTTGCTGGTTTCTCTCAAGAGAGAGATACACATTTAGGTGATTATATTGAGTTGAATCTCATTTAGTTAAATCTTGTGTGGAGGAGAGAGGGAACTCCTTTAAACAGGAATTCGGTAGTATGTGCATCTTTGGTAAGTGGACTCTCTAAAGCTACAGAAAATGTTTCTGTTGTAACAAAATCTACACCAATTTTGTGTTCAACTGTGCTGCCAGACCTAGGGACAATGCTCCACAGACCACACATTGATCATGAACCTGCAAATCCTAAAATCTTTATTTACTTCACAGAGAGCAGGCTGAATATGCAAGCCATTCTTTTCTGCTGGAAGACAGAGTACAGTTCTTGCAAGAGTTTGTCTGATGAGGACAGCAAAATCTTGTCATCCCTACTTTCTTAAAGGAAGTTTGCATCCTTTAAGCTTATAGAGGTACAAATTGTTGTAGCTGGCTGAATCTGGGGGGAAGGCGAATTCAAAGGTTTACGTTTGCTGAGTTTTGAAGGTTGTAATACCCCTTATCAAATCTTGGAAGCAAGGGAAAGATAATTTTTAGGTGCATTTTCTTGTAATTTCTAAATTAGATTTTTATAGTTAGGCTTTATTACTGTTAGGTTAAAAAAAAAAGAAAAAATGTAACAGTTTGCATCTGGAAGTCCAGAAATAAAGGACATAACCCACTGTCAGCTACAGTGATGCAGTTCCATTAGAACACAGAATTATAAAACTGCAGGAGTTAGATGGAAGCAAGAGGACCTTCTGATCCGGATACTTTGATGTTTCAGCTGGAAGTCCAAAAAAAGATGTTCAGAAAGGCCTCACAGTTAAATCAGGCTCCATTTGACAAACCTCTTAGCATGATCTTGGAGAAGGATAAACTATCCCATATAGATATTGTCTTTCATAAAATGTGGATAAATGGAATCAGTGCTTCAGAATGGAATTTCCCCAGCTGTATCTGGAAGAGCGTTAGCCTTCCTTTTGGTCAGCTAAGTTGCTGGTTTGTTTTCAAGCAGAATATGTATGCATTAGCCCAATAAAAGCCAAAAACTTGAGATAATTTACTGGAAAATCTTTCAGAAAGTTTACTTTTCAAACATCTTTATGACCCAACTGCTTACAGTCACATAACATTTTCCAAAACAGGCTTGGCCAGAGCAAGAGGCTTTCCATCTGTCTGAGGAACTGCTGTCTAAAAATAGCAGAGAGAAAGAGGGAAACAGATTATAATAGAAGTGTGTTGCTGATGGCATCTCAGATTGGCAGTATATGAAGGATTGCCTTTTATCGATTGCCACGGATACAGAAGCATGGATCAGACATTGCAGGAGGGCTGCAGTTGTTTGAATACAGGCATTGCTACAATTTGAGCTGCTCTGCAGCTTCTCATCTCGCTACCAACTTTTGCTCCAGAAAATCAGGAGTCTGCAGAAGGGTCCTTGTCTCATGTTTTCCAGCCCCATGCAGGTACTTGAGGCACATAAAGTGGTTTAAGAAACCCATGTATGGGGAATTTAATCTTACCCTAAATGTTTATCAGCTAACGTTCTGCTGTACATTTGCCATTTGAAGAAGAAGGCTGCTCCTAAAAACTAAGAAATTGTATCCTGTTTCAAGCGTTAGACAATTTCCAAACAAGAAATCTGAAGGAATGAGGCCACTTGTGGATGCCTCCACTGAGAAAGATGTTATAGCTGCTACTCAGATAATACGTTGTAGGGAGATTATGGGTGGCCAGAGAACAGAAAGTCAGCACGAGTCTTCGCTAATTTATTTGTTACAGGGATCCTGTAGTCCTGTCTGTAATTAAGGCTTGGCAGGCTCCCAAGCCCATCACCATACACCCACAGTGCTGCCTGTAAGACATGTAGTGGGCTTTATTAGCAGATTTTAACAGCAGTTCAAGCTTTAGCTTCTGTTGTGGCATTTGAATTTGGGATCCTATTAGGAAGGGTCCTAATCTGAATTGTCTACCCCTTGCAACTACATAACAAAGCTATCTTGCTTTGACCTGGCACAGATAGAGCTTGTCCTGTGCTTTCTACAGGTTTGTAAACCTGGTGGCATAGCTGAAGCTTATGTTCAGTGGTTCTGCTAAGATCTTTGCCTAATTTTTCTCATGGACCTCATCACATTATGATCAAAGAACTAATAAAAAAAAAAAAAAAAAAGAGACACGGAAGAAGATCCTTCTACTCTGTACAAAGCAAGGAGAGATGGTGATGGCTGGTGATGATGATTCATAACAAGAAAAAGCACAGGATTCCTTTTTTTTTACCATTCCCCAAGTAACATGGAAATTATCAAAAAGACAGCAGAATGAGAAAAACCAACATTACCAAGCAACAAGTGCACTTGTCAGGTGGTGGAAGCTTTAAACATAAAATTTTAACATTATAAGGTTAAGAGATTTTAACATTAGTTTATCATTCTGCCTCACGGTAGAAAATGTTGGAGAGTACAACAGAACAAAGAAGCTGTGTCAAAGATTTTCAGTGTTCCTAGCAACAGGATAGAATGATATTATTGTAGGAGGGCTTGCTTGTAAAACGAGCATGTTAAGTTTTATCTTTGCACTATGAGACTGCTAATTGATGATGCTAGCTACACAAGGATGAAATAGAGCTGCCATTCTTCAGAAATCTGCATTTTTCTATATGTTTACCAGGCTGCTCTGTCTTTTCAGTCCAACATAATTGTCATTAGTAGACTGGATTAGAAGAGTGTCTGTAGGTGTTAGTAAATGAGCATTCACTGTAAGTACTGCATTTTCTTCAGAATTTTAGAGCCCTACTGAATTAGATAGGATAATTAACTCATCTCTAAGTGAGTGAAAATCTTTAGGAAAATGTAGGGTTTGGGTTTATTCTGTTAACTCGTTACTGTATGACTGCAGAGACAAATGTTTCTGAACTTTTCTACAGATTTAGCATTTAAGTTGAAAGTAGGAACAGCCACACACAGATATAAAATACATTCTTTGATGTATAGAACACCGTTGCCATTGTCTATATGCTTTGGAAGCACTGCTCACATCTGTATTTTCCGGTGAAACAATCTATAATTTACTAATTCTGGTGACTTTTTATCCCTCCAAGGAGTTTGTTCAAGGATTTTCTGTGTAAGGCAGTATAAAAACACACGGTTGCAATGGTAAATATAATGCATTAACTAGCCTCTCACATTTCATTGGAGGAAAAATTAAGTCTCAAAGGTGTTTCTGGTATTTGGAATAAGAGTTCTCATCACTTTTTGACATGGGATTACTCCTCTGGGTCTCCTTTTCAAAGCATCATTCCTTGTTATGGTGCAGTGTTGATGGTAAATATCCAATAGTGGGTGTAGGCTTCTCTACATATTCCTAAAGGAGTTTAAGTGCTGCCTTGTTAATGTCATCCACTACAACTCTTGTGCAGAATTCTCAAGTTTCTTTCCTCCCAAAAGACAAGAACCCATGCATTATGTCATTTTATGGAAAGAATAAAAGTATCGAGTTGTTACAGACAATTAATTTGACTGGGATGAGCCTGTGGCACTAAACAGAATGTAGAAGTGTGAATCATAACAGCACACATTCGGATGTGAAACCCACTGAATAAGCACACTCAAAGCTTCAGAGCAGCGCCCTAAAACTCTGCCCCATACGTGCAAGCCTCTACTCCATATCTGTGACCAACAGTGTTCCCAAAATTAATAATAAATTGCAGAACACATCAATTAAGCGATATCAGACATGAAGCCACAGAATCACAACAGTGAAAACAGTCATGGTACAGGCCCAGCTGTGAAAGATTAAGAGATGGGAGATGATTCTAGGTGATGTTCAGTATGAGACAGGACAGCTCTGCATCTTTGAGCTCTAGTGCCTCCAACAACCACACACAGCAAAACTTTCCCATTACAATTAATCCCAATTACTGACCATCTTATGGCAGAGATGAGCATCTGGAAACAAGACTCCTTCACTTTCTGGACTCCATTTCAGCTGATATGCTTAGTCATAGAGAGGTATGAAACTAGAAAAGAATACTGTGGTGCTTCCCATTACACTGCAAAAAGCAATTTTCATTGTCCATGGGCCAGACTCTTAGCAGGCTTAAAATTGTGTCAAATCAGTCTGAATAGGACTCTGTGACTATGTACAAGCATAAAATCTGACTTTTAATATCAGGTGACAAAAAATACAGTCATTGGTGCATTAAGAAGGATATTATTGGTAGCACATAGCTTGTTAAATCCACCAAGCTGTCTACTACATTAACAACCAAATGATAAATTAATACTCAGTACCTATGACCTTTTAGAAAATATGAGAAGTGAAAGTATTTTTTCTTAATTTTTTTACATACTGCTTGATTTAATATGCCAACTAATATAAAATCTTCTGTGGGAATTTAAACACCTGAAAATATTCAGGAGGATGGCATAAAATTTTAGAACCCCATCAACTCATCAAAATAGATTTTGTTGTTTCAAAACATAGATTTGAATCAACATTTCTATTTCCTGTAACTTTTACATTCCAAACTACTTCATTGTAATAATTTCCCTGTATTTATGAACATATTTTTTAATATTATGGGCACCACAATAACACAAGTCATAAAAATATTGCTAAATTTAATTAAAAAAATGTACATCAATGATATACTTCAAATTACATTGGAAGTCGGTCATGGTTAGAGCAACTGTTTCAACATGTGTTTCACGTATGCCTCTGTCTTCTGGGTTGTTGATGAGTTTCTTTGGAGGAAGCTCAGAGGAATTGCATTGTTCATTGGGAATGAAGAACAGATGTGTGTAATGAGTGTCTGGGGTGAGATGGAAGTCTGGGCAGCTATATATTACATCAGATTTTTTTCCCTATCATTCTCAATTAGCTTTTGAAGAGCACTGACTACAATGTCACCAGCTGCTCTTTCAACTGACTGTACAATTTTTACTAAGGAAAATGAACCCTATATAGTGGATTTTATTCTACTGACTGGTTAAAAACTAAAGGGCAGATTATAGCAAACCAAGATGCCTGTGCTTCTTCTGTCTTCCTTCTGTCCTATTTTTTAACCTCTCTTTTCCAGTTATTTTTACCAGCAAGTGAACAAAACTGAAGTACATGAAGCACATGAGCACTAACTGGTGTATCTTATATTGGCTTTTACCTTTGAATCTCTATAGTTTATTTTTCTCAAAGTCCAAATCTGTAATGACATTAGAGGAAATGGAATATTATTAATTTTCTAGGCATTGAGCTACAAATGAGCTTGCATCAAGATGCCTACCCTAGGTTATATGAATGATTAGAGCAATCTTCTTCAAAGAGGAAACCACTTCCTTTTTTACAGTGCTGTATTTAAAAAAGCTGAATTATTGTACAAGTCTACTTGGTTTGATATCCTTTATCAGGTTTATCAAGTAGGATCTCATTTGTAAATCAATGTCTTATGCCAACGGCAAAGTCCATACTAAATTCATACAAATCTTTCAATTTCATCTCAGTCAATATATTCTTGTACTTAGCTTAGCTTGAATTCTAGAGACAGAGCAAGATCCACAAAAGTTCTTTGATCTCTAACTCCTTTAGACTAAGTAAGAGTTATATCCTGTTAAAGCTATATTGTAAGCACAAAGGCATCTGGTAACTTCAAAAATTACCTTTAGAAAAACATAATTTGCTTTTCTAATTGTTTATATTATTAAAGACATGATGTCATTTAAATATGGATGGTAAAGATTCTGCAAGAATATGTGGCAACAGATCCAGACCAAATCCATTCTAATTTAGGTTCCTTTCTCAAATAACCTGAGGTTGAGCCTTTCCTCTGTAGAGACATATAATTTATGTACCAACACAAGCAGGAACACTTAAACTGTATGACACCTTTATTTTTGAACTGTAGTGCCCTGTGGGTACCTAAACATAGACTTCCATTCATTCTAGCAAGGGCAAACTCAATGTTCTGTGATGACTAAAAATTGAACAGAGCCACACAACTGTGCTGTACATTTTCAAGCCAAGTCTGAACATGTGTTTGCCAGGTGCCTGGCACAGTGGGCAAGGGAAAATATCTCATCACGATTAGAAAGAAATGGTTCTTGTATACATTAATTCCTTAATTCCTTTCTACAGGGATGCACCATCTTTTAAAGCAGACAGTATAAATATGCTTTTCATAGGTGCATTGTTTCAAAGACACTTGACAGAGAGGAAAGAGGATTTACCTAGCCTAAAAACCTTTAGGTCCTAGTGTAGCACTAGGAGGTTATAGCATTTACAGTTATTTCATCTTTTCTTTAATCAGGGCAGCCAGACCACAGCAAATGATGTGGTCTGCTCAGTATTTCTGTGGCAACACAGATACACATTGCATGCATCATTTATCTAAGAACTGGTGGCAGCCAGATTTTAGTGTGAGGCTGGAAAGAACATTTATGAAAGGGCATCTGATGGCTTGAATAATGTCTTTGAGTAGTGAAATGAATATAAAAACTGTGACTTCTTCCAGGAGAAGTAAACCTCCCCTAGTAGGTTAAATGAGGGATTTCTAAAATTACAGTATGAAACAACCCAAGAAGCTTAAAAAGTGTATCTAAACTAATTTAGATCGCCAATAAAAACAGCTTGAAGGAAGATTAGCAATTATTTCTGCTTATTTTGTTACTTTGAAGTGATTTATGCTGCAGTAGATATTAATAGCCTTATTCTTCTTTAATTTTGCCTCTCTGATTAAAATAGTGAATTCTTCAATAGTTCTTCAGTAGGGCTGGATTTTATGACAGCATGTTAATAGCCAATCACTTGCAATTTCTACAAGTGCCTCATCTAATACAATCAGTAGTTTTTTCCTTGTTTCAGCTGTCATGTCTAGGATAAAAATCTGTCTTTTATGTGGCTGTAAACGGATCATGGGTCATGAAACATGACTGTATTTCACAAAGTGAACACATTACTACTTATTCTCAATATTCATTGCATGTACAAGTAAAAGAAAGAAAGTTATATTTTAGCTCCATACACAGGCAAAACTTAAATTCCACTAATGGCACACCTGGATAATGGTCCACGTTCCATTCTTGCCCATGTTTAATTTAATGAATTGTTAAGGTTGAATTTTTCCAAATGTTATAGAATGCCAAATCACTCAAGGACCAGGAAACCAAAACCTTGAGCTATCAGTTGCCTTCTAAACGAAAGCAGACTGAAAAAAATGAATAGAAAAACTTATCCATTCCTGATGGATTACTGATTTATGTCATTAAGACTTTCCACCATTGGAAGAAACATAAGTCATTGCACTACTGCAAATTGCTACTGACAACTCTATTTTATTAGGAGTAGTAGGTTTGTTTATATTTAATAATGATGTTATTCCTTACAGTTTATGAGCAAATGAATATCTATTAAGAAAAATATATTAATTTTTATAGCCAGGAGTATAATTAAATACCTAATAACAGAAAAAAATATCTTAGTAAAGATACTTGTATACATGAAAAGTTCATGGTTGTAATATTCAGTAGTCTGAAACTCAGAATGGGAGGGTTTTTTTTGAGTAACACATTCCAAGGTAAAGCCAGTAAAATAATTTGATGCTAATTCATAGAAAAATATATTCACAAAATTACTTTTTATAGCACAGTGTTCAAAGGATTGTAACAAACCCCAGGGAAATCCAGGACCCTAGTAGGTCTGTAAGTTTCCACAACTTCTTCATACGAAAAGTTATTGACCCATCACTTCTTGCCCTGCTGGATCCTCCTGGTTTTGAATCCACAGCCATCAACCTCTTTCTCAAAATAGGCTTCAGAGATGAGTCAGTCAGATATCACAATGCCTTATATAAGTGAACCACCAGACAGAAACTGCCCTGGGAGTCAACAGATCCACGTTCAGCTTGTTCTCTCAATGATGAGAACACCAATGCAAACCTTCCAGAAGAGCACAAACCCAGTAGGGTTTTCTATGGCAGGTCTTTCTCAGTCCTTTCAGCTGAAACCATTTGATTTTGAATAAATAAACTTAAAGACAAATAAAGGAACCAACTGAGAACCTAAAGTGGAATACATCTGCCTTAGTTTAAGTATCTAAAAGTTATACATCTAAGTCTGTTGTACTCACAGGAGTCTCTTTTTAGAATCAGCAAAGAGAAATAGGCACCAAAGCACCATTTGTCTTGTGCTGCTATAGCCGTGTAAGACAGGTCAGATGAATGGCTCTCAGGAGGTGCATGTTTCTCCACTGACCCTGAGTGGAGCATAGGTGACTATCTCAAACGTAGATGTATACATTTTAGATGTCTAAACTTAGATGAGATAAATTCCAACCCTGGAGGCTAAGGCAGGATGCTAGGACAGGCAGCCATTGAGAAATCATTGGTTGCTCCAGTTCTGGAAGAATTTTTACAAACTAAAACATCACTGTCCCACCCATAGTATAAGAAACAAGTTTTAAATGTCTTTGGAAAATACTTTGAAAATCTGTAAGACTAACTGGATAACCAAGTAAGGTTAAAGATAGAGTCAGGAGTAGATATTTTTTTCTATGAAAAAAAATAATTACTCATTTTAGACAACATACATTTACCTTTTGTACTGTCAATACTAGCTTCTTAAAAATAACTCTCACTTGCTTAATGTATATTCAGCTAATGAAAAACATCTCTTTTGGGTAAGATTCTCCTCATATAAGTTTAGAGTTTCTTTGTGGCACCCATACCTAGTGATTAAAAAATAAAATAGTTAATCCTATAAGCTCTTCCCATTGAGCAGTTCCTACTTCAGCAAATTGGCAGCCTTGCTAACGGCCACACATTAAGACATACCCTTCATTTGTTTCATTGCTGAGAAGGCCCTGTCCCTTTGGACAGTCTTTTATCCTGCACCTTATAAACTTTACATCTTGTGCTTCGTTAACTAGAAAGCAGTACATTCTGTGAAGCCAAGCTAATTAATTATATACTAAGATACAGAAATCTATACTGGTTTTCCATGCTGCCATGTGCATACAAGTGTTATAACAGGTGTATAATGTAGGTCATCTGTATGCTTTGTGAGTTTTGTTTTTAACCACCATTGAAATGCAGGTGATAAATCATTAACTTTGTCCAAAGCAAGTATACTTTAAGGAGCCGAAGTTTAAATTGCTGGATACAACATTTTTGTTTTGGGTGAGGTGTTTGTATATTCACATACTTCTGTACTCACAAGTGTTTTCAATGTCAAACAGGCCAGTTGCATCCATCAAAACAGAAGTATGTTTAAAAACAAATTGACACACTCATCTCCAAAAATCTCATTTGTTTTCCCATATCTAGCAATAAGCAAAGTACATCTGAGCCCCGAGATTCCAGTCTGATATAGTCATAATCAATTTTACATTGTGGAGGATTTTGTTTGAGCAACATGTAGCATTGAATGGAAATAGTGGTTAAAGTGTTGTGATGCTGTTAACCTGCTTCATGCCATTTTTCTGGTTTACCAGCTTGCCTGGGAAAGGAGGCGTGCCGTTTCCTGCCAGTTGTCTACCTTCAAAATGAGCACGGAAATTACTGCTTGAGATTATAGAGCACAAACAGCTTTTGACTCTTCCAGGGTCCTCAGGTAGCCTATAATACTGGCAAGAAGTTTGTCTTTACTACAAAGAAAGGAGTCTGAAATTCTGTAACTGTTATCAATGATGTCTCATCTCTTTCAAACAGTGTACCTGGCTGGAATTCACACAACTTTCCTTCAAGGACAAAAAAGGGAAGTTTACTAAACTTGTTAAGGTGGGACTGCTCCTTGATTAAAACAGAGAAAACCTACAGTTGCCATAGTAATACCATTTTCTCTAAACTGTTAACAAAAATACCTTTCGCAATGTATTTTATTCTTCTGTTCTCTTACGGTCATTACCAGAAACTGCTACCAGCTGTATGCAGTAATGTAAGCATTATCTCAGGAACAGCCAAAAAGTTCAGACGCATAATGCATGCCAAATTTTAGCCAACTCTTATCAGAGTTAATGATTTATGTTTTCTAGAATGGCTTGATAAGAAATACTAAAATAGTCTGTAGCTAACATAATGAAGAAAATATATTTTCCTGCAATTTATATATTATTCTGTTTCTTGAAATTTGTATCTGGTTTTTAAAAGGAAAAAGAACTCAAATCTCATTTAAGTTTTTCAACAATCTTCAAAGATTTTATAGTTTAGGTAATTACTTTCCCAAATAAACACAGCTTATCCATTTTCTTGGGGAAAATATAAGTCAACCTGCCACTCAGGATGCACCTGCAGAGCAAATTGCTTGTGTTTTCTCACATTTTATTCACATTTTTACCATGTCTAAGAAAGAGTATTTCATATGTGCATTACTTACTATTTTCTCTGATTGCTTTTCCAGATTTGATTGCACCTGTCATGTAGCCTACTATTTTATCTACACATCCACAATAATTTCAGTAGAAAGCTTGGAAAGGACAGTTTTAGACATTTACCTGTATTTTAACTGATGGAAAGTAGCTTTTAACTAGACCAGAAACCCAAACCGAAATAAACAAATCAACTCTATTAAAGTAAACAAATTAAAAGTTCACGGTATCCCACCCAAAACTATAACAGCCTTGAGTAGAACTTGACAGACATATATATATATCAAGGTACATTATATGTTTGATTTTCAAATTGTGCCATTTTAACTGTAGGTCAGATATTTAAAACTGTTTTTCTTTTTGACATTGCAGGGATTAATAGTTCACCTACTGTTCATCATGTTAGATTAAACATTTGTCAGTACAATTGAAGACAAACATCCTACCTTTTGGCTTCATTGGCAATACAGGACTATTAAAAGACACAGGCACTATCTCAAAGAACGTAACCTGCCTCAGTCAGATGAAGTTGCTGGTTGGTGTATCTCCATAAATGATCACTCTGCAAAGACCATGGGGCCTTACATGAGACATGGTTTATTTAATGTCCTTTAATGACTCAGACTGTCATTGCTTATTATGTCTTCCTTTTCTTTCAGTCCTTTGAATCATTGCAATGGGGACTAATATTAAGTGAGCTTTGCTATGTGCTAATAGATCTAAATACACAGTAAAAGACAAGAAGATATTGTTATTTGGGAAGGTTTGGGGAGGGGGCAGGGCGTGACCTACACCTGCTTAAAACTTCTCAGCTGACAAGCATAAATCATTGATGAGGCAGTCATGACCCTGTTGCCTTGATCAGTCAGGAAGAACATTGAGAGAAATATATTCATATGCTGTCAAGAACCAAGAGCTGCTATAGGGTGACTTCTGCATCTCAGAGTGCCCACAACTGCAGCTCACCGAAGAAAACCTTGGTGTTTCCAGCTAGTTGGACTCTTCCCATAAAGGCCAGATGTCAATTACATTGATTGTTGATTACAGATGATATTGCATACCTAGAATGCTGGAGAGGACCTGCTTCATCTGAGGAAAGTGTTTTGATCAGGAATATGTCTTGCAAAGTTTCATATTCCATCTACTACAACAGGGTTAATCAGCTGCAGAAACAAGGTGGGAAACAATTGCTTTTGCGCAGAACAGTGGTTTTGCACAGGAAAGTGGGAATTCTCTGGGAGCAGACACTGAGTACAAGCCAACAATGTCGTATGAGTGCCAGCAGAAATGAAACTTATTGTACTGGAATGTGTAAATACAAGTTCATATGTAAACTCTGTGAAGCCCACTTTCCTCAGTGTCATTAAGCCTCTGCTAGTTCACAAAGTCATTTTTTTCCAAGCTCTGAATGCTACCACATATTTTTAAAAAGAAAGATAAATGCACAAGAGGCTCAGAGGTAAACAGTAAGAATAATTCAAAAAATAGAAGGACTGGAGAGGAAAGATTACCTCATTCCATCTGGTTAGTATGAATAGGAGCTAACAGGAGGGAACAACTGTCTTCAAATGTATCAAAGATCACTGCAAAGAATATAATAAAAAAAATTGTTCCACTAAAGATAAAACAAGTCATGATCTTAAACTGAGACAGGAATTCCAAGACATGAGCACAAGGGATAAATTAAAGTTACTATAGTAGCCTGACTTTTGAGCACTTGCCTCCTTGAAATCCTGATGTTCTTTTTGTATATTTAAAAAGTCCTATGTATGTGCACATTTGAAAGAAAATGCATTAAGATTCATCCATTATGTTTTCACTATTCTTTTTTGAATAAGTGAAAATATCTATCACTGTTCTAAAAAGCGTGTATTCTTTTTCTTAAAAATGGTTCATTAATCCCATCCCCAAAATCCTAATTAGGTACTTTGAAGTGTTTATAACTGTAACACCGATTTTCTCAAATTCTTTGAAGGCGACCAGCTCTACTTAGAAAGCAATTTGTTGTGGTTCTTTTTTTTTTCCCTTTGCAACAGCCTGAGAGGTGAGTGTTATCTCATAGTAACACACGTGGGTTTTTTGTATCTCACTGCCTAAACAAGCCAGATATTTTGTGAATAGAATTTAAAAAAAATCTCGTTTTCCATTTTCCTTCTACATTCAGAACACATTAACCTAAGCAAAGGCATTTTTCTTCTCTTTGTATTTCTCACAAAAATCTACTTCCTCTTCAGTGGCAATATGACCCTTAATTGTTACCACATGAATAATATTGGAAAAATTAAAGCATATCTCATAACTCTGTATGCACTACAACAGGCTGTTTCAGTGGTGACAAGGTGAACATATTTTGTGCTACAATGCCTCTAGAAGCCAGTATCTCAACTTCACCGTTCAGTTCCTCCCACTCCAACCCCAGTTATTATCTTATGTAACACTATTAATTGTAAATTAATGTTAACTTGGATCGATTAGGGGAGATACTGTTGTATAATATTTTAATGGAATATCTTGTATATATTGTTATCCATCAGTATCATTGCTTTGTCCATGTACAGAGGTAACACAAAATAAGGTATTTATTTCCCAGCAACAACGCTGACCATCTCTAAGTAGAAACATACATTTTCTGGTGTAATATTGTTTAACAAAAAAATCAGTGAAAAGTTTGATTCTCAAATCTATGTTGATTTCACATAAGTTTATACACTGTGCATTTAAAAACAAAATACAGTGCTGTCCTCTAAAATGCTTTCCATTAGTTTCCACTATTAGCTTCCAGGAATGTTTCTGAAGTTTACTTAATGTCTATGACAAAACATGGCAGAACAGTTCGTTTCTTTGGAAAAATTTAATCTAGCTGTCTAGCACACTTAAATAATTTACCTTACCTGTGGCCAAACTCTAAGATTGCAAAACAAGTTAAATGTCTTTCTCAAAACCTCTTTTTGCTTCATAACCATATACATGGAGCTAAATAGTCAGATATCCATTTAGTGCTAAGGAATCACTTATTTGTAACACACAGACACAATGTGTTAGGCATGCTTTCCCATTCTCAATATTTTGGTTTTTTTCAATATACATTCAAATCAGAAAATGTTGTATTTTTGTCACAGGGAAGAATTAGAATGCAGAATACACCTTGGAACTTTTAAATATCAGATTCACATAAGCTTCAGGGCAGGAGAAAAAAAGTCAGTTAGCTTTATCTGAGGGCAGATACTTCTCTGAAAAGCAAATGAATTGTCCTTGGAAATGCCTATTACTTGTCACTGATTGAAAAGCCAAACTGGGCAAACACCTAACCATAGATATGTTTTGGGCCGAAAGAGTTTAGTCGCTTTTCAATTTGTGACAGTTTAGAAGTCTTACTTCTACCACCCCAAATCCAAGTTAAGTCAGTACTTCATCTGACTGCTCAGTTAACCTGACGATTCACATTTTCTGAATTTAGATTTTCTTAATGAGGACGCTAAAAAAAAAAAAAAATCAGAGGCTAGCTAAGTTTTAAAGGATTGTGTTCCAGCAGTTTTCTCCACGTTACTATCTTCCAAATGCCACAGCAGCTACCCAGGGGTATTGCCATTTTCTAAGTATTTTCACTTCTGAAATTCTGAAGCATTTTTGCAACACCTCTCTAGGGACTTGCAAATCTTCTGGGCTATAAACAATTTAAGGATGGAAGTTTATTCTTTGATGAGTACCTGTGAAAATTATAAATGAATGTCCAACTTAGAGTAACTCAAATACTGAATTACAGAATTTAAATTTTAATGAGATTATATCCAGTACATATATATAACAAATGCACATAGAAAATCTTCCATTAACATGATTTTTACAGAAAGCCAAAAGCACTTTAAATTTTCAAGAACAGCAGCAACAAAGATCTAACTTTTCCAATAATTCCAGCCAAGCATATCAGAAACTAATTATTTTCTTGCTTCATTTTTGTGTTGTTTTGAGTTTTGTTTTACTTTGGTCCTTTTTCAGGACCCTGGTGATATACCTTCCAAGCCTGCTTACAGCCTGTGATTTTCTTCTGATTTGCTTCTTCTTAGGTCATTTAGAAATCTACAATGTGGCTTGTTCTTTGGCTTGTGGGTGGAGTCTCAGATCTCAATTTAGAATAGTAATCTCAAATTTAGAATAAGTAAGCTGCAAAAGTGGTAGACTTATTTGTGCACTGGGGTTTACCCGGGAGCAAATTAACATATTCTGAATATCTGCCAGAGAGCAACAAGGCATAAGGAAAACCAGCAACAATCTGCTACCCTTTCTTCTACAAGAAATTATATTACACTTGTTAAATTAGCTTCAGGAAATTCCTCACCTCCAAAGAGGATCACTGGAGAACAGTAGTATATCATCTGCTTCATGCAGTGTTCTTGGCTGGACCTCTGGGATGTTTCATGGCTGTTTTTAAAGATCTGATAGGTTATTAACCTGGCTTGAATACTGCTTCATCCTGACAGAGTAATAAAATCCTTCTGCTAATTCAAACATTAGACTTATCTACTGCGTAACAATTTACACTGAGTTCATGACTACTCTGAAATTTTGGTGAGGGAGAAAGAAATTTTTTGTCAATATTCTACCATTTCTCCCCATACTCATCTCTATGAAAACTTATGTTTTATTCCATAACTTAGGAGGAAGTTAAGATAGTTCTTTGCACAACTACACTGAAAGAAAGACTAACATTGTAAGGATCCATTTCCCAGTCTATGCTTAGTCCAATAGAAATAAAGGCATCTCACTTTGGACTTCCACAAAACTAGCTATAAATTAAAAATCCAATTTCACCTTGCTTTTTCTTTTTCTTTTCCCTCCTCATGTTCAAAATTTATAGCCAGCCATTTTTTTACCAAGAAACTTTCCCTAGATGATATTAAATGTAATGGTAGCCTAATTAATACCATAATAAGTGGCACAAACTCAGCACATGATAATGATTGGGCAGGAAAGATGCCTGGACATGATTTGCTTCAATGGATGAGACCAGCATGACAAGTTCAGGTTTCACAGGACAGCCTTAAAGTACAACAGCAGTACTGCAGTATCCCTGAGATAGTCTCAGATAGGGTTCTGTCATCTTTTGTCTCAATTTTCTCTTGATATTTTTATTATTAGTAAATCATTATGAATGGATATAAAACCACTGCACATACAAAATAACCAAATGACCAGTTAGGTTAGAAGCAGTAAAAATTTTATACAACATTCCAGTCTGGAAGGGATCAAACAGATACTAATTAAAATTTAGACATTACATTTTGAGGGCAAAGATAGAAGAAATTAGTATCTCCCATGGTAGCCTAATTATTTTTCCCCCATCTAGAGTGGAGCAAAAAACCTAATTCATCCAGTAGATAATAAATGAGGCTGAGAAATAGAAAAAGTGATAAATGCAATGTCAGAATGCTAGAAATGCTGTCATTAAAAGGAAGAGCATCAAAGGATAATATGGTTTTTATTGTAAGGAGACACTTCACATAGGATCTGAATTTGCAAGATGGACTGAGCACCTTATGTAGGCACATAGGAGCTTTAGCTCACATACATCTCAGTGGGGACTTGGGGTTTTCAGCAGCACTCAAGAAGAGTCAGAATCTGGCAGAAATAGTCCTATACTAGTGAATGTTCAGGTATGAAACTTTTAACATGAATAAACCTGAATAAAAGTGAAATGTATGCTTCCCCTTACAGAAGATTTTGGATGAGTTTTAAACGTTATTTTCAGAAGCTAAAACACCTCTATTGTCAAATGGAAGGACTAAATGCTGTACACTAAACAAAAATAGCTGCCTTAGAAGTTCTTTCTCATTCCTTGCTCCATTTCCAAGTGCCAGAGTATCTTTTCTGCCAGCCAAAGTTGGTGGTAACAGCAGCCAGCTCAAAAAACTAGAATTTCTCTGTAAAATTGCAAAACAAACTGATTTGAGTTCCCACCCTGAGACTTTGCAAAACTAAGTGTCTTTACTGCATACCCTGAGAACTGCATACTTCTCCCACTTATAATCAGGAAGTTTGTTCAATGTAAAAGAAACTTTTGGGCAAAGGGAATCAAATATTTTGATAAGAAAACAATGTAACATCAATGTACGAAGAGCATGTCCAGTCCCACAGTGTTCTGGGTAAAAAAGTTCTGTGCTCAGTTGAATAAGCATCCCACCTCTGAAGACCACCCACCCACTTCTTCCAGCAGCAACAGCAAACTAACGGTCTGTTATGGAAGTTCAAACAAGAGCCCTGGTCAAGCATTCATCTTAGGTATGTTTGGCTCCAGTCTAATGAGAACATAAGTGAAAATCATGCCTTGTCTCTTCTTGACTGTCTGCAAATTTCTCGTCTTTCACCGTACACCATCTCCTGTCACAAGTCTACTACCTCCATGCTAGCAGCAATCAGCTCAGGTTTTAGTGAATCCATTACTTTTGTTTAGCTTGTCTCTGATCAATCAAGCTGAAACTATTACATCATACAACAGAAACTGATGCATAGATTGATATTATTTATTACTAAATCAAGCACTTGTTTTCCATCAGAGCACAGAATAAAGTTACGTAGCAAAACCTAATTCAGCCTTTAAGTATGACCGTAGTTGCAACTTAGTGTTTATACATTAGAACTTAGCAAAGCAGGAGAACTGAAGATAATAATAAACAATATGTAAGAAAAACAAAAGAACCAGCTCTTCAAACAAACTTTTCATGAACAATATTGATTTCATGTGTATACAATCTTCCTAATTTTCCTAAAGCATTTTGGTAAATTCAAAGGAGTAACTGAGATAATTACCCCAAATGTTGAAGATTTACAACAAACCTCAGTCACCATTTCTGAACATATTGTTATGTTGTTTACAGAGTACCAACTCCCATCTTGTCAAAAGGACAGATACCAAAACAAACATACAGGGATTCTGTATTTCAAATTAGAAGCTTTCATGTATGTATGTTTGTATGTTCTGTTCCTCAGTGCATGCTATGTAAACATAGACTTTCGTGTGTACAAAAAAAAATAATCTACTACATATGTTATCATACTTGCAATTCATTTAAATCAAATAGGGTTTATAAGGTCCAAGCATTCTCTCACTGATTATTTCTTTTACTTTGGCATAGGTAGCATTTTTATCAATGGACAGTATTATCTTCCAATTGCAATGAATGTTACAGCTTAGGTATTCCACTTGTTCTGTTCCTTCTCATCCAGATTTGCAGTATCATCTACCGCTTTGCTTAAATGTCATAGTAATAGATAAAGAATTCTTCAAAAGCAATGAAGGGGGTAAAAAAGAATGTGGAATATCATGTTTCATCTTTGCTCAGTCCTGTGCTAAATCAAAACTCTATCACCTTTATTTGTTCTTCACAGTTTTCCTTACTGGTGAGTCCAGTGGGCAGAGCAGCCTGATCACCGTTAACTGTTTTGTGCCACTGCTGATCATAGCATGATCAACTCCAGTCTGTGTCACAAGCACAGCTGGTGATCAGAGCTCCAATAGTTGTGAAATAAGCTGTCTCAGCAGAGATCTCCTGTAAAACATGAATCCCTATCAAGGAATTACACAGTTCAAGTTATCCCTTAGGATCTACCAGACAGTCCTAATTTCCAAGTAAAAACACCCAGCTCAGACTGGATTCCAAAGAACCAGCTTGATACTTTGAAGTCTACCTTCAGGGCCCAGAGGATGATCTTGTTGTTCGAGTAACTCATTGGAGAAGGAAAATGGCCACAACTACTGAAAATAAAAGCAGCTGTGGCAAAATATTTCTTTTCTTCTAGCAGCTTGAATTGTTTGGCACTGAGGTCCATCCTAATCTATTTTAGTCTGAGCATACTTATTTACAGTATTTAATTATTTTCATTTCTAGAATACTGAAAATGTGTGGGGGGTGGGGTTCTTATTTTTATTTTTTAGTTCTTCATATTTTTATTATTTATAATATTCAATATTTATTTATTGGTTCTTCATCAAAGGGAGAGAGCAATTAGGTAGAATACAGGCACACCTTGAACAAAGGTGGCTTCATTTCTTTTGACTTCTTGTATTTCACAAAGGAAAGTACTTCCCTGTTGCCAGAAAACAAAGCCAAGACACATGCGAAATGCAGGCTGACCCTGTGTACGTGCCATCCACAGGTATCGGCGGTCCCAGAGTAGCTACTGTACCCCATCGTGACTGAAAGCCATAGGAAAGCAAGCGGGGTATAGAGACGGTGGTGGTGTGCAGCAGAGAACAAGCTCTCCAGGCAGGCTTTTTGTTACTTGGTAATCTCCAAACTGAGACAGAGCCTGAAGCACGGCAGACGTACAGGTGTACCAGAAGCGTACAGGTCTGAACTCAGCCTGGCTTAATGACTGCGACTGAGACAGCCTCTCCTGAGGTGAATTAGACCTGCTTTCTCAGTACACATGAATCATTGAGGCTATATTGTTTTTCAGATTACCAGCTGCTGCCAAATAAATTACATCCAGAAATAGTGTGTATTTATTTCTCCAAGCCTGACATTTCCACAGCTTATTATTTTTTTTTTTTTTTATGATCTTGGTGCACCCCTGACTTTCAGTTTTCTAGAAGAAGGTACTACAGATGTACCTCTGTGGTGTGGAGATTTAAGTGGTTACTTTCTCAGCTCACATATTTACTATTCAGATGTATTTACGCAGTTTAACATCTAAAAAAAAGCCTAAATTAATTCCCCTTGATTTCAGACACTTGCCTCAGTTGTCTAAATTATTTATTCCTAATAGGCATACACACAATACATCTGTACATACAAGCATGGCCAGTCACACTCCAGTTACCTCCTCTGATTGTTCAGGATGAAAACCTGTTAGTGTAAAATATATATATTTGTACAGGCATCTATACATGTGGATCCTTTCGCTAACTAGCTTTGCACGCTTGGTTTATTCAGTAGCTGGCCCTGGTACCCCAGCTGCCTCATGCACAAACACACGGACACACATGCAACCACAAGTTTTACCAGCATAAGATAGAGCTCTAAGACCCCTGCAACATCCCACCTCCAGAAACCATGGTCTCTCCAGTACCTGGCATGGACCCCATAGTCCCTCCAGTATCCAACTCAGACCTCCTGGTCGCTTCAGGATACAGCCCAGACCTACGGCCACTCCAATACTTGTCTGCCAAGTCTCTTGTCCTCCTCACCGGCTAGCCCAGCCTGATTCACACCAGTATTCACACACCAACACACATATCTGCACACAATCACGCATGCTCTGATCTCTCTAGTTCATCCCATCACAGACACACAGGTACCCAAGGCCCCTGGTCCCGCTCCAGCTGCTGCACTCAAACCTTCAGGCACACATGCGCACACAGGACAGAGATCCCTGTGGCTGGGAGCAGAGGTGGAAAAGGAGTTTAATGAGAAGACGGGACAGACTGTTGGGATTAGGTGCAGAATACAGCCAGAGAAGCATGCTGACCAGGAGCCTGCCTACACACAACTGGTTCCTTTTAGTCTCTTCTTCCCACACTTGTACCTCCCCAGTTCACCCCTCCTTCCAGGCCTTTGGTCCCTGCTCTGAACATCCTAGAATAAGTCTGGATCAACCCCAAAAGGATCTTTCTGGCATACCATATCCCCAGGGGCAGTAAGTCCCCTCTTCAGTCTGTAAGGTGAATAAGGGAGCCTCTCCAGCTGGCTGAGTTTGGTGGGTGCCATCACAGGGCCACAAGCTGAGAGTCCCCTGGGATTGCTTGTGGAGCAGCTACCTCAGTGACTCTCTTTGCTCTGATGATGTTTTTGGGGTTCCCCTGTCAGTAGTTGCTCCTCTGAGCTCCTTTGGCTTAGTGGAAAGGAGCTTTTGATCACACAAACTAGCAATATGCAATCAAATTAAACCTTATTTGCCATGAAACCACCATGAATGCTCATGATTTGGTGACAAATATCTTTATTACACAGGCTACCATGTATGTCAAATTACCTACCAGTTCCCATTTACCAATACCAAGAATCTAAGCAAAGAAAAATGAATAATTACTTCTCTAGTAGTTAATATGCAGTTTTGGAAAACGAATCATTCTTTATAGACAGCTGAAAGTAAGTGTTTTTATAGACAAGTTAGCTGAGTAAAAATATATATATATGAAATGACAGAATATCACAGAACAGGTAAAGTGGTAGGGTAAGATTGATTTCATGTCACTTACTCATCTAAATTTTGGGCATAAAGGAGATTTCAAAGAAGGATGAATGGAGGTTGTTGCCACACCTGCTTAATAGCCTGTGTGCCACGGCATGTCTTAGGCAAACGCAAGCTGAAATCTTCAAGACATGGATATTTCAATTCCTGAATTGGTACGTCAGCAAGTAGGCTCTTGTAAGAAGAAAACCAGCTGTATATGCCAGACCTGCTTTTAAGGAAAAGACAGGAATAGCTGCATATTCTGTGGACTCTAATACCACTTGTTTTGGTGCATCTCAAATATACTCTAAAAATTTAGCAGCTTAGGGGACCAAGGTGAAAAAATGTCTTATTTCTGCATGACAATTGTATTCATAAATGAATGCAAATTGAGGCATTCACAGCAATGTGCAAGGTCACAAAGTCAAACGAAGACTCTTCATGGCCCTGTGCATGGCCATAAAAATTCCATAGATAGAGCAAGGGAAAAATAATTATTTATTCTAATGCTTTGATGGAGTTTTAATGACATATCCAAAGTGACTTAGAGGCTATGGCCTGGAAGAGAGGTATTCACCACACTAAAAATACCCTCATCATAAATAGTTCCGTTCAGTGGCCCTCTAGGAATGGTGACAAGGGAGGAAAAAGGTCAGACACAGCTACACTTGCCTCCTGTTCCAGTTGGTAGTGTCACAGTGCTACTGGTAGCACCTGAAAGCTTGCAGATCTGCTCTCTGTATTGTCTAGTTCGATGGGACATTTTAATCAGGTATGTTTACCTACTGAGAAACAAAATTACTTTAGAAATGTGAAAAGTAATTAACATTTCTTGTGTTACACCCAGGAAATAATAGATGGATACACAAGAAACTGCTTGAGAATGGTTCTTCATATGCTTATGTCATACGCTTATCACAGACTTGGTTATGTAAACACTATAAAACAATTAACCAAAGGAAAAGTCTAATTTCCTTTATCTCTTTATCAATAGTTTCTGTGATGTTTGTCCTACTAACAGTATTTCAAAATAAAATGTGTTATGTGGTCAAACTTTAACCAATCAACAGGCAGAGAATGCTGGGCCATAAGATTGCCCAGCTTACTTGTGGTTTACATCATCCCTGATGCAGGAGTTCTTTTAGCAAATTATTGATCAAATCTGCAAAATTTCTTTTCTTAGCTTACATACATTAGCAAAGGGATGACTTTACTTTTGGCCAGCATCCATTTATAAACAACATGAGATCAGTACCAAATTACAGGTTTAAAGCAATATAAAGTTGAGGGATTTTTAAACATAAAAAGAGGACTAGAGAAATTGAAGGAACTGGTAAAGTTACATGGCTAAGTAACTACCAAAGATATGATTTCTCTCAGTAAGAACAAATAATTTGCCACACAAATGGAGGATAGTAGGTCTGGACCTAACTTGTAAAAGGTATCTGAGGTAATGCAGTTGACTAGGAGAGAAGCAAGTTTGACTTCAAGCCAGAAGCACTGGTTTGAAAATATAAGAAAATGTGGTAGAAACAAGGTAGCTTTTACAAAGGAAAGTCATACCAAATGTGTATTTTCCCAGAACATCAGCAAGCCTGGAAGAACTGTCAGACAGTACGTTTTGTTTTCAAAAGGCCTGAACTATGTCTTCACTGGAGGTTATTTGGAAAGTAATTAGCCCCCAGTTTTGATATATCAAAACTATCTTATGAATGAGTATGAACTATGAAGATAAAAGTATCAATTATTACATACACAATTGACAACTAACTGCAGATCTTTGCATCTGTGTGTTTGTATGTTCAGTGTGTGGTCACCACTGTAACCATAAACATGCAGTAAAATTAATCCCATTTTCTTGTAATCAGGCAATTTTCTCAAATCTATTGCTATTTACTGTCAGAAACCTACATACACCTGTCAACAGGCAGAATTTTGCTTCCCTGGAACATGTTGACACAATTTGTTTCAGGCTGCAGCAGTTTGACATCAGTTGTCATCAATTAATATCATTTAGGAGTTTTGGTGTGAGTTTTTCCCATATCAAAAGAGATAAAACTATTGTCTGTCAAAAGGCAGATTTATTTATGAGAATCGAAAATGTGATTCAGGCAACAAATTCAATACAGTACACAGAATTATGTTAATTAGTAGATTCCTTAGTCTCCTGCTTTCTTCAGTTCTGGGTGACACAGAGCTTGAGGACATTCTTCCCTCCTTCAGTCTAAGAAAAGTCCAAAGATGTGACCTGTTTTACTTCTCTGTACATCCTATTGCAGGAGTTCTGGGTGCCTTTGTAGGTCCTTTTTCACTATCCAATTGTTTATCTTGTTTGCTAATTTTGTTAAATACATGAAATGGCATAATCTGTATCAATGCAAGCAGTAAAATGAAGTAAAACATCGACCCCCTTGGTTATTCCATCCTTTATTTCACATACTACCAGAGAAAAACAACAGCTGCTCCACACGTCCATTTTACCTACAATTTCTTATGTAAATTTTTTCAGTACTTGATTTTCCATAGCTAGGAAATAAGCATTTGAGCATGTAAGACTGACTAAGTATTGTGTATGCCAGTAGTTCAGACACCCTGGAATTTATTTTTTTTTTAATCTCCAAAAATATATAAATATTTCAATTTGAAAGCCTTTTTTATCAACTGTTGATGATTTATTATTACATATTTTAATGTCACAGAGGAAGCAATACAAATCTGGCACACAACAATACCAACTTAAAACACTTCAGTTAAAACATTCAATTGAATTCACCGAAACTGAATATGGATTTTTTTTTTTTTTTTCATTTTATTAACATTGAAGTGTTTTGTTATAATCTGCAATTTCTTTTCTATTTTTCATTTTTAACAAATTGTATTTTCTGGCAGGATAATTTTCTTTAAAATTCTTGTAGTAATTTCTAATATATGTATAAGTAAATAATGGAATATACACACATGAATAAAAATACCTGACCAAAACAATGACTGCAGTGAAAAGAACAAGCCTATCCTGCTTTGAGGGAAATAGCTTTCTACCACATGTTGCCAGCAGGAAAAGATGTTTCTTTTGTGAGATTTCATAGCAAATATTAAGTTTGCTAGAGGTTTCCCTGTTAGCTCAACCAGTCTTCATTGTGTGATTTATTACTAGGTTATAAAACCAAATAATAATAAAAAGCTTTAAAATGCATGTATTATATTGCCTGCTGTTATAAATTATGCAGCGTTTACTGCTATAAAATTGTCATGGAAATTTCACAAACCTGCCTCTGAATTTAGTTAACATTACTGCAGAAATTAGCCCTGAAGTGCTACAGATTTCTATAACCCTGATGATAGTCTGAATGCAAATGTAATAGATGCCTTTCTTCTCCCAGCTGTTACCTTTAACCACCTGACGTATCAATAATGAGAATCAGACCTGAAATAAGAACAACTCTCGGTTTCATAGAAGGATAGGAAAACCATGACAAGAGAGTCTCGAGGCTGAGATACCAGAAAACATTAAACTTATTTTCTTTTGCTTAGTCAATTAACATACTTTTATGTCAACCTTTTCCGCCTAAAGAGAATCAGCAGGATGATTAATACAATTTCTAGAGGCAGCTTGGCATTTACTTGTTCTAACAGAGGAAGTGACAACCTGTAGCAATTTCCTGGTCTGCTAAATCCAGTATCAGACCTCTGGTGGTGGAAAACTCTAGCTGCTTCAGAGTAAGGAGAAAAAAAAAAAAAAAAAAAAAAAAAAAAAAAAAAAAAGTTCAGTTATGGAATGTTTTAGCGATTTGCTACTAAGGCTGCGCTCAGTGAGCCAAGTACAGTTTAAGGAAGTGCTCCATCAGCCCAGATGTTTCTAGGATCAAGATGTGGTGATGCAGAAGTATCTTTCCCTGCTTCCATTGCATCCTGTGCATTCTAAAGACCAACAAGAATAAAGGCCTGAAAGAAATTACATAGTTTATTTCATTAAGAAATTGTATATTTGGAGATTTAAAAACTACGTGTCTGTTTTTACCTTCTCAATCAGTCCTTTCCTTTCCTTTCCTTTCCTTTCCTTTCCTTTCCTTTCCTTTCCTTTCCTTTCCTTTCCTTTCCTTTCCTTTCCTTTCCTTTCCTTTCCTTTCCTTTCCTTTCCTTTCCTTTCCTTTCCTTTCCTTTCCTTTCCTTTCCTTTCCTTTCCTTTCCTTTCCTTTCCTTTCCTTTCCTTTCCTTTCCTTTCCTTTCCTTTCCTTTCCTTTCCTTTCCTTTCCTTTCCTTTCCTTTTTTCTTTTCTTTTTTCTTTTCTTGTGAAAGGTGCTGCGTGTACACAAACCAGCAGTACGCTTCAGCATGTATCTCAAATTATATGCTGTGTCTTCACATTGGGAAGTACTCAAAATCTGAGTTACTTTTTAAACTCAGAAGTGACTGACAGAAGCCCTTCACCATGCATATGTAGGTTTTATAGGGCAACGTGTATTTCTGCTCATCAGTTCTTCTCAGATGCTTGGTAAGGCATCTGCTTCAGCCACAGCATATAATTTGTATCATAACACAGTTACCTCCTACCTTTAGTAGTTCTGTAACACCTGAAGTACCCCTCTGGGTGCTCTCTGTTGTAGTGGTGTTATTTGTGTTATTTTCTATTTGAGGGTTGGGGGTTTTGGTTTGTTTGTTTGTTTGTTTGTTTGTTTTCTTTTTTTAGAGCTTGCATTGACCTAAATTCAAGATCTGGGCTGTTTCAGCCCATGAACGCAGTGAAAAACCAGGGACAAAATGTATAGATGATGAGTAGGTGAGTGAAGGATGGTACTGGAAAGGCTTTGGAAGGGGTGCTGGCAGGCTTTATGGGACAAATGATTATAAGATTTTGTCCGTATAAAGTGTAATAGGGGTGAAAAGTCATTTCTCTAAAGGTGCACTAAATTTCTGCAGTGAAGTGCTGATGGAGCTCTACCAACTGCTTTTGCTGTGAAAATATTTTGAAGCAATTTAACACAACAATGTATGCAAAGCCAGAGGATTATTGCAGTGTGTAGACTACATGCAAAGCATAAATGCTCTCCGTCAAGACAATCAGAGATTAGCTTGCCATAAAATTATTACAGAAGATTTTAATTATTAATTAACATATACTTACCAGCCATAAGCCCACAACATCTAGCTAATAAGAGTGAATTGTTTAGCTGTCTTTCACTTAATATATTGTATTGCTATTTGACTGCACCAGCATTGATCTAAGACAACAATAATTCCCTAAAGGTATGTGCTTTTGGGTCTCTGCAAGCTTCATAGATTTGGGGGGAAGACAAAAATCCTTAAAGAGACATTCAAAATCACAGGGAATATATAATAGCTCAAACCCCCTGATCCTCTCATGATTTTTAATTTTTTTTTTCCCTAGACACACTACTCAGATTTCTCTTCTGCCTCATCATCTGTTTTCCTCAGACATTATTTATTTTTGAAACATCTGCCTCTAGGACAAAGCTGATTGAAGTTAACCAAAATGTTCATAATTGTTATTCTGGAATCACACAGGCAGATCAATGGGCTGTACACATTCAGATCATATACCAAGGAAAGTAAATTCAAAAGGTTAATGATGACTACAAAGAACTAGTGGTTATATTCTATTAGGAACTCCGTTTTCAACATTAAATTCTTGGGCAGGCAATTTTCTTCCGGCGGTTTGGACTTCTGCCTATCACTTCTGGAGACATGTTCAACTGCATGTAGCCTATGTTCCGCTGCAGTTTTGGAACATGCCTCACTTGTTGAGTCCTGGGAAGGTCCTTTTTCAATAAACAAATAAATACATCATTTAAATTATTTTAAATAATTTATCATTCATGAATATGCTCAGGGTAAAATGCTGTCATATTTTATCTTGTTGGCAATTCACTGAGTACTGTAGATTCTGCCATCTGAATTCTTATCTCTCCTTCCATGAAGGAGGAGCTGGTCTTTTCTATATGATATAGCTGGGCTGCCTTAAAGTTGGAAGGCTTACTCTGCAGAAACAGAGAAACCTGCTTCTCTAATCGATTGGAGAGCAGATTATCAGTTAAAATGAAAATGATGAGATTTCATGGATAAAGTTGTGTTGAGTTGATGTCACATCATGTGACCCACCAATTATAGGTATTCTTGAAGCAGTTTTTTCATCTTATTTAACCAGAATTTGAGACTATCACCTTCTGATAGGTGATATAAACCGCATTCCTAAGTGGAAATGACGGAAGTGTTGAGATAGTGTCTCACCCCTTTCCCCCCTGTAACACTTCATCAGCATCTATGCAGACAGCCACCAACATCTATTGCTATTATTTCAAATTTAGTTCCCTCCTTAGATCTCCCTCCAAGTTCAACAGTCAATTTCCTTTCAGTGACCTAGAGGTTGGAAAGACAAATAGCATATTTGTATTCTTATGCTTACAGATTTGTATGGAGATTGTCTAGAACCTTTCCAGTCTTCCTGTCTGTTCTATGAAATTTCTTAGGTACAAAATTATATTACCTCTTCTATGTCTGAATGTTTCCTGCAATAGCCTTGATTTCAAATATTTTATTTTCAGGAATACCCGTTGTTTCAAGGCCTCCACCCTTTACTGGACATTGTAGCTCATCTACCTTTGGCTTTGGTGTGAAATTCTAAGTAGTGAATCTTTAGTGGAAGTTACTTTATCTTTTTCTCATCCATTAAGCATTGTGAATAGAATTTGCCTGTTCTAATGAAGCCCAAGAAGTCAGATGTCTTGAATTTAAGGTAGTTGTGTAGGCTCCCATCAGTTGTGGCCAGTGTCTTTTAGTCAGAAATTCAGTTAAATCAATTACTCTCTCCATGTATCTAATTTTCTCCATTGAGAACAGTAATTAGCTTAGAGATATATGTTTAACTCGCATGCACCTCCAACTGGATGGAATCAATTTGTATGTACACACTCTGTGATTACACATGGTGGTACTGCTGCTTCTGTAAACATGCTCACACTAGTTTTAACACAACTACTCGCAGCAGTGCAGTTATGATGAGGCATTCATTACAAACTGTAAAACCTTTCTGAACTCGGTCAGTTGCTGAACCTTGTGTTGTAGCATACTACATGGCTAGAGATGACTAGTTTAAAGTTAGATGTGTACAAACTGCAGTCACTGCAGGTATTCTCTAAGATACAGCCTGCTATGCTCCCATGGATTTACAGTTCTTCACGTACCTTTAAATTCATCCTAGAGTCTGAGAGAAGCAATAGCAGTATAATTTCCATGCTGAAGAAAAGCATCTTAGGACAAGAATTATCTGATTAACCTGGAATCACATCAGAGGAAGTGATTGAAATAGAGACTCTGTCCTTTTGGTCTTGGATCTGCTTGGAGACAGTCTACGGTGGAGACTGATACAAATCTCTAGAGATCTTCCAGTCTGAAATGGGTGGCTACCACCACTGAGTCTCTGAAAAAAATACATCCCGTGCTTTACTCAGCACTGGAGGCTTTGGAGAAATATTAACAAGGAAAACCCTACATAATTTTCCTGCAAATCTTTTGCCAGGTGAAACTCAGTGAAATACTACAGCTTTAAGTTTCCATGCCATCTCCTGCTAGCACAAACTCAGTCTTTTAGAGATTAGCTCTTTTTTTATAGTTTAGGAAGCCAGCTTTCAAGTGGAATGTGTTTTAGGAAAAGAATAAGCTTCTATTTGTCTTTATAGTAGAACCAAATAACCCTGAAATGTAATTACAAGTACTTCAGACACCACTAGAACAAATATATAGACATATATGTATATACATACTGTATACGCAGTCTTACCTACACTTCCTGTGTAACAGTAATAATAATAATTTTGTACTACTAAGCTCCATTTATCTGGTGACCTCAATGAGCTTTAAAAATATCACTTTAAGTAGAACACCAGAGTTCTCTATATACCATTATAACCCTTTAAAAACATAATTATGCCAAAGGAAATATAATAACTGTGATTTTTATTTATTAGGAGGTGAAAGGTAGTTTATAATAAAGCCAATTAATATGTGTAAGGTTAGGTATGGTAATTGCACCTGGAGCTGAATGCACTATAAACACTGCAATGACTACACAACTACAGCCCTGGTAATAAACCTTGGTTTTCACAGGCCAGCAAAGAGCTCTGTTGAATCTTCCACAGTAATTCCTTCCTGCCTAATCCAGATTTCAATTTTGGTGTACGGAGGTCAAGATATACAGCAGTGGACTAAGCCACTATGCCATCATAGACAAATTGTTCATTCTAATACTAGTAAGAGAGTTGCATATATTATTTTTAATACAAAACGTACACATAGAGAAAAATATTGATTCAGATTTTAAATCATTAATCCTTTCTCATATTTGAATGTATTAATTAAATCTAATATGCTATAAATTTTTAAGCAGTTTAAATAGCCCTATCTATTTTATAGATTTTACAATTACTGAAACAGTTGCCATTAGCAACAGATCTCATTTAAAACCATAACAACCTCCTTATAAGCATTGAGAAACTAAATTCAATTGAAATCCCAGCAAAAGGTCCTGAATCTTTGACATATATTCTAGTGTGGTAATTGTTATATTTTTTCCATATACTCAGACTATGAAATATATTACAAGTTCTGAAATAAATGTATAGATAGATACGCAACTGTTAATTCATAATGTGAATGTGTATGTCTGAAGATGGTGAAACCTCATTTTCCATGTTTAGCCAGAGAAGGGCATTTGGCAGAAATGTCTATAGCTAATAAAATGAGTGTGTAAAAGGCAAAAGGAATTTCATCAATGCTTCATTCTATGCTGAAATATGTAGGAAATGAAAGAACTTTGAAAGAAATCAGAATTTTGGCCAAACTCAGTGTCTTGTCTATCTTCTTGTATTTCAGCAATCCACTACTTGCCACTACCAAGGAACAAAGATGGGGAAGGAGGTAAAGTTGCTTTTTGCAGCACCAAGAAAGGGCAGCTCCTGCCTATATTCTGCTTAGAAGGGTTCTACTGAGAGTGACTGTTCACAGACCCTGCTGGGCTGCCAGTCTAGTTGGAGTATCCAGCACAGAGATCTTGCTCTTTCCTTCCTTTTCCAGGCCCGCTTCCAACAATCCTGAAGACTGCAGAGGGCAATGCAATAAAATCGCCTATAGTGACTTTAAATTCTCTCTCTCCTGGGTAATGGTCAGCTTGACTATTTTGCTGCCATCATAAAAAAGCCACAGTGAGGCTGGAACTGAGCACCTTGCTCTTTGTGATGCCTTGTTTCCTGCGAATTCTAGCATATCATTTACTGCTTTCATTAACCTTCTCCAAAATTCTAGTATTAAATCTTTTGAAGTGTTCCTATGAATTTGAGACTCAGCACCTACCCAGGTCATAGCATTGCTTCATATAACAGGATTATGGTATTTATAATCCATTTTTCAATCCCCATAATTCATCCGTGCAACCTGTTTGCTGCAATACACCAAAAAGCTGTCTTCACTGAACAACAATCACTTACATTCTTCTTAAGAGGGGTCAAAGATCAATGCTAAGGGCTTTGCATTGCTGATTGAGTAGAAAGAGAACCTTTAACTCCTGACAAGGAAATTAAGGGGCTTTATTCTCTCAGGAGCACTCAAACACTCATTGAATCAGGACATCAGAGCCTTTGAGAATGCACAAGAAATTCAGACCATTTTTTTGCAAGTATGCATTAGCTTACATTTAACCAAAATTGAATTCTGTCTGCCCTCATGTACTACCTACATTAAGCACTTCTAAAAAATTAGTTTAAAGTCCTTTTTCTTGCACGTTTTTTCAGAGTAGGAAAAAAAATGGCATGGGGAGTGAAAATTGTGTGAGAGGTTTAAAATGAAACAAAAGGAAAATGTGACAAAATATAGTGGCTTGACAGGTGAAAAGGCCCTCACTAGAAAAGGGACTGAGCCGGGCTAATCACAGCCAACTAGCAGATCCCGGATTTTGCTGGTATGAACACAGCTGTGGCCACACTCATTCAGGTCAGCAGGTCATACAGTCCCCTTTACTGGCACTAGCACTACCTGCTACTCCTGGACCACATGTGGAAAGCACTCCAGACACCGTCTACGGAAAAGCTCTCTCACTTCAAACCTTCCCTTTATTACCTGATACTAGAAAATGGCACATGCCCTAAATCAAAAGCATTTCTATTCCTTCCAAAGTGCTTTCTTTCTTCTGTTTTATTTGTTTTGGATGTTTCACTTCACTATCTTTCTTCTTACCTCAACTAACTATAAAAAAAGTGTCTGTTTTCCAAAGCCTCCTGAGGTCATGGGGTCTGATTCACAGAAGTGCTGAAATGCCTCAAAATAGTGATGTCTAATATCTACTGAAATGCTCGAAAGCCACCCAGCTGTTTGATTTATATATTAGAGCCCACCCCCACGGCTGCTGATTGAGCATTTGAGCTGGGTGTTTGTGTTGACCAGAGAACACCCTTAAAAAACTGGGGTTCCTTTGTGGCAGAGCATGCCCAGGGTGCTGGTATATTACCAGATACACTGAAATGTCTCACAGGCAGTCTGTGTGTTTTCTGTGTCTCTGTCATGTATTTTGGAGGCAGGTAGGTAACATAACACACTGCACGTAAAGCTGTTTTCCAAGGATCATGCTTTCAGAGGAGTGTAAACAAAACCAGTGGGGATTTACTACATAATCTCTGTATTCCTTTCATAAATCCTATTGAAATGGAGCTGCATTTTTAAGCACCTGACTGATTAATTTTCACCCTTACTCTTGCTGATATTGGGGGTAATGAGTATTGCAGGCTAATTATACGCTGTGGAAAATAATGATGATTTTTACTTTCCCATCATTGAGTTTTATTCAGTATCTTTTTCTATGTGTGTAATAAGAAGAGGTGAAAAGGAGTTCATGAGGTGTCTTTTCTGTACCTTTAACTGTTTCCTATATTGTCACTCAAAACTCTGTAAAGGTATTCCTAAATATTTCTACAAGTTCTGCTTCGTTGCATTTGCCCACCTTGCACCACGGTCAATTAAAAACACACTGTCACGGGCTGTTGAACTGATGTGTCGCTGTGTGTCATGATTGCCAGGGATCCGTTCCTGGGCCCTTCATTTGGCTACCAACATATTTTGGCAAAAAAAAGGCCGTTTACTTGATTTAAAATAATTGTGACTCTTAGTAACAAACTCATATTATTTTGTTTGGCTGTACCTTTTTTTCTGGCAAAAAAACCTTCCCTTCCTTTAAGTTTCCTCTACCTTTATGTCAGATCCATGGTGCAGAGAATTGAACAAAGGGGTTATGCTGAAGAATACTGATTTTTCACAACTTCAGCTAGAGCCATGTTTTACAACTTTCTCATTTAAATTATGAATAAAAATTAATAAATTATGAGAAAATTTGCCTTATGTGAAATGACATGCAAACCTATGCAGAATAGCGCCCCAAGATTTTTAAACTGCTTTTTAATCCCATCAATCAAAACTATGTTATAGCAAGTAGATAAAGGCTGGATTTTCACAGCTTCTTAGGCTCCCAGAGGCCATGCAGATGATTTGCTCTTCAAGAGGTATTTGCTGCTCATGCCTCTGCTTATGCATGGTTATCCCACACCAGTACCACACAAATGCAGATGAGGTGAGAATGAAAAGCATTTGCAATGTGCGAAATGCCCCTGTTCTGCACCGGTCCTACTACTGCTCATACTTCATTAGCGAAACAAGTTAAACTGGATGGGAACAAAATTGTCTTCTGCAGGGTCAGAACTGAATCAGGGTCTCTGATATCTATCCTTGCTGCACACAGGATTTGTTCAGAAAAGAATCTGGGCAATAAAATGGCCTAGAGCTTTCGCTGCTGTAAATTTGTCTGCCTCCTTGGAAATCAATGGAGGTGGGAAAATTTATATTTGGTGAGGGACTGGTATATACAATTTCTGGGCATGCTTCTGTCTTGCCTGTAACTAATGCTTCTAGTTACAGCTATGCAAAGTAAGTGCAACCCCTTCCATTCTGCACTAGTTGTGCTTTATGCCTGCTACTTTCAATTATTGCTTATCCTTTCAAGCTGCAGCTAGCAAACTGAAAAAGTTTCAGTCATGTGTGTTCATGTGTTTGCTAGGTCTTTTAGGTCAAAGTAGTTGCAACAACCTCTTAATATTAGTCTAAGTGACTATAAACAATTTTGTAGCTTGTATGAACAGACCTACATTGTCCAAGTATAAGTAAGTTATATTCTTATATTTGATTCCACATATAACCAGACTAACTGAACAGATTAAACAAAAATCAAAAATAATACTTGCTGTGTAATAGAACAGATAAATAGTGGTTCTGAAGCCCAAATTTTGAAGAGTTATATTGGTAAGTTAATAGAACTGGTTTTAGGTATGTTCTTATTGATACAAAAGCTTCTGATCCAAGATTGAACAATGATACTGGACAAAAAGTGTGATTCAAAGGAAAAAGATGTTTGTTTCAGGGGAACATACTTTCTTCTAAGGAGGAAAGGCCAGATCTAACCTTTTTAATACATGAGGCTGTAAAAATCAAATTGAAAATTACTAAGTTTAGTAAATATAGCAAATATTGTACTGCAGCAACTTCCACGTGAAGTGAGTGATGCTAAAGATACTTCTTGCTTTTTGCAGGTTATCTGCAGTTCCAGGAATTAAATAGTCTGGAATTGGTGAGGTGATATATTCAGTGAGGAATGTGGTAATGCATTTTTATATAACTTCACATGTGTCAAGGCAGATGCTGCTGTTCCTTCACATAACTGCATTATTTTCTTTTAGTTATGATTCTGCTTGCCCATTGTGTCTGACTTTTTTTTTCTTTTTGTGTAAGTGTCTCAGTCTTCCAAGGAGCATTACTGAATTATTATTTCAGTCCAAGAGATATTTTAGTAATATATGTAATGAATTTTGCATTAAAAAGAATCCATTTAAATATCTTAATATAGTAATTGGGTCTCCAAAATGGTTATATCTGAACTGATGCCCATTTTTTAAGTCTTTCTCTGGTAACAGATTATTTAGTGATACTGTAATATAGAAGTCTTTTAGAACATGAAGTTTTCCCTTTTCCTTTCCCTACTAAAGAGATAACGAGGAGCCCCTTATTAATGACTTGCAGCTCAAAAAGAAATGACAGAGGAGAAATCTGTCTTCAGTGTGGCCTAAGGAATAGTGAGGAGTGGGAAGCTTACAGAGCCATGTCTTTTTTAGATTTCCAATTTGAAATCATATAATCCTGCCTTTTCAGCTGGGGCTTGCAAGTCAGCATAAAGAAGCATTGTAACCTGTTCTGAGGTAAAATGACAATTTCAATTAACCCAAGGTGGAGGAATTGCCAAAAAAAAAATTAAAAAAAATTGAGCTTTGTTTCTGTTGGTCTGTTCTAATAAAAATACAGTAGTCCTAGCATGATGAAGGGTACCGATTACAAAATACCAGCCTTGAGGTCTTGGTTAGTGAAGAAGGGAAACAAGTAATGACAGGAACAAACAGAAGAGTAAGTGAGGCTCTTTACATTATCCTGGCTGTATATTCACATGCCTTCATGTGAACTGTCTTCAACTGCTATTTAAGTAAACTAGCAAGATTACGAACTTGTATCCCTGTGTCACTAGATACAGGAATAGACTTAAACATCATCAATAGAGGAGGATTTGCAAAACAACAATTCTCTGACATCCTGTCACTACAAGGTATCAGCAAGCTTAAGGACTGGTTTATTTTCATAAGTCAAATGAGGATTTTTTTTTGATGACTTGATATTGAAGGTGTGGTTAATAGTCCATGGGACATGATAACAGCACAGCAAAATCTTGGTGGTACCTAAATCAGGGCTAGAGAATTCTAACAGATGAGCTTTATTGGCCATGCTTCTTTGAAAATGATAACACTTTTACAAAACTTCTCTTTCCCATAGTCTTACCAAGAACAGAGTTTCGCTGGAAATGCTATTGCTGTAGGCTTGAGCTTCAGTCAGTTGATATTAATATAAATACAAATATTTCAAAGTCTCATTTGGTGACTATAAAAAAAAAAAGGCTTTAAAGTAACTGTCATAGAATACCTGAATATTCTAATTCTTGAAGTCAAGAAATGGTTCCAGCTTGAGTGTTATCAGATTTTGTAACCAGACTGTATGGATTTATGATTTCGTTTAACAATCTCCACATATTCTTGAAGAATCAGAATGGACACATTATTTCAACTCAGAACATCCCATGCAAAGAAATATCAAGGATGACTAACTGCAGTAATTGCTGCTTATTGTAAGGCAACTTCGAAGAGCAATTACTTCCTGGAAAGTTGGCAGCACAAGCAAGATAGATCTGATACTTGTTGGACAGATAGCCAAAGTTGTGTCCTTAAGCAAAGTACCTTCATTATAATACCAAAAATCACACTCCCTACACCAGGTACCCCAGCCCACAAAGACACCCTTCCTCAAAGACCGCACGTAGTTAACTAGTAAGACTGTGTAATCATTACGTAGATTTCCATCCAATCAGTGTTAGAAGGTTGGAAGTTAACAAATTAATTTTCATGTAATTTTGTATAAATCTGATTGTGGAAACTACCATTGTGTGCTAGAACACCTAGCACCCAAGCATGCACAACTTTGTATTAAAGGCAGTATCATGTGTTCTTTGACTTTTTCTTTGATTTCACACACTGGGTAATGAACTCATTTTTAAGACAACACAAGAGTTACAGATGACTGTAGAGGAACTGTAGAGTAATTACAGAGGAATGAAGGTGGGTTAATTAACATTGATAACATACAGCTGTGGGCTGGTTTCAGGGGCGGTGGGTTGGCTGACGTGGATAAGGTGCAGCTGTGGCTGGTTCCTGCTAAGTAGTTAAATAGCTCTAAGGGGTAAAAAACAGGGGCATTGGATGAAGGGAGATCTGGAAGAAGCAGAGGGAGGATAGAGGGTGTCCTGGATGAAGGAGAGGCTCTGGGAGAAGAAGGGGGCCTGGATGAGGAGGGGCTGGCTGGAAGAGGAGCCTGGAGAAAGAAGATTCTGGACACAGCAGAGGCAAGAAGCAGGGTGGGCTGGCCTGAAGAGGATGAAGAGACGGCACAGATGGTAGATGAACTTTTGAAACCTTGTGGGGGATGGGTGGCTGTGCTGGGGTGAGGTGTGGGAACTACTTACTGACGTTAACCTGGTATGGGATGGTAAAAGCCTTATGGCAGCTGGCTGGTTTTGATAGCGCTGTGATAGATGACAATGGGTAGTCTCTAATTAATTTGCTATTACTTGTCCTTGCTAAAATAATGTCCCAAGAAGTAATTACAAACACTGTTCAGAAACAGGTGGCTTGATTTTTTTTCAAGATCTTTTCAGCATACACTTGCAAAAATGTAGTTTTTCTCCAACAGTTTTCCTATTTTTCCTTAAAATCTATTTCTATTTTTCAGTTTTTTCTGCTCATAATAGGGATTTATTCAACATGTTAACTATGTTGAGCAAAAACAGTAGCTAAACCCATTAATAAATAACATTTCCTTAGTTTAAAAAACCTTATCTATTCAACACCAGCTCCAAAAGCCCTGCCTCATGCTTGCTCTATCCATTTTATCATACTACCTGTAGTCCATGACTTACCTGAGGTGAATTTAACTGTTTTGATCCCTTTGTAGAAACTACTTGAATCTTCCTAAAACTTGAAATAAAATGGAAAACAGCCCCCTATAAAGCTATGGGAATAAGAAGTCCAGACTGAAATGTGAGTTTCAGGTTCATATTGTTGTTGGCTACTTGTTTTGCATCTGTGTTCCAACAGTGGTGTCACAACACAAAGTGACAGGAAAGTAGACTGAATGTATCAACAGCCTCTTCTGTGAGGGCAGTTCTTTTGTTGTTTAATGAACCTGAAGCCTTAATTGGCTTTTTATTTCAAAAGATGCTCCATTTTCCTCCCATCAGTGACACAACATGGGGAAGCTTGGACTTGAGCAATTGCCCTGCTGTAGCCGTTGTGAAGGCATGGTCAATGCTTCCATTTGTGTGCTATAAGATAGACCAACTGACACCATAAAATAAAGACAAGTGGATCAATAAATAGACTAGTAATACAGTATGTTAGTCTTATATGATGATTTTAAACCAAGAAGATTCCAAAGTGCTTTCCTGACTCTGCAGAACAGTCGGTCAGTTCTGAAATACGGGTGTCTCAGAGGTGAAAGTCAGCAGCCAGCTTGCACCTGAAACAGCAAATAAAACCTTTTTTATGAAAGCCAAAACAGCTTCTTAAATTGAAAATATAGTAGGAATTTAGATGCACATAGGGATAATGTTCATGTCTCATAAGCATCTTCTGAGAAAACATTTCTGAGACTTACATGGCTAAATAGCATGAGGAGGGAGCTAGGGTCTGTCCTCAGGAGGAAGAGAGATAACACTGTGCTGTTCTTCTGCAGCACTATTGGATTCAAACTCTCTCACAGAAGCATGGCAAAAGGAAGCAGAAAGAAGGTTTAATATCTATATGTATTGATAAACAGCTCTTTCTTAAGTATCTCCATCAAAGATCAGACTATTTTTCTAACACTGATAGTTTAAGCTGCTTCTGGTCATCCCACCAAAGCACACGTTATACAAGTTTGTATCTTTCAGAGTCTGTGACATACTGATGAGTGTAAACTGTTCTAGCCTATTACAGCTTTAATGTGAATATACCAAGAAAAAAACTGACTTTTGTCAAGTGAAATTGCAGATTATCGACAGTGTTAACGTGCAATCTCCTAAAAAATACCCAGTTTAAGTAGAAAGTAAATGCAAGAGAACGTCATAAAGACCATACGTGCTTTTCAAGATACAGCAGAATTCAGAACCTCATGGAGTATCTGGATTATAAAGAGAAAGTTGAGTACTGGGTTTCTTGCTGGATTTTGTTTGTTTTCATTGTTATTTTGCTTTGCTACTTTCTCATTGCTAATTTAAATGAAAAGATTATATATAAGTAACACTGTGGAAAAATGAGAATAAGATTAACCTAAGGCATGTAGTATAAGCCCAAAAGAAGGTACTGTAAATCTTTTGCTTATTTTTAAACTGCATAATACAGATAAATAGAATTTTATTAAAGCTCTCTGTAAAAATCAGGAACTGTATACTGATAATAGTTAGCTTGTTAATTTTTTCCAGCTAATATGACTACCAGTAGGACGAAGAGGTTGAAGGGAATATAAAGACAAATAACACTTAAACAGATGTCAAGAAATGTTTTTTCACACAAAGAATTATTGAAGTGTAAAGCAAACCTCCCAGGCAATACTGTTGAGGCAAAAACTTCAAGGTCATTAAAGAAATGATTATATACCATCATGAAGATGGTAAACTAAAGCTAATTTTCTTTAGTTTACCAACTCAACCAGCTTCACTAATTTTCTTGAGGACTTTTTTTTTTCCCCTCAAATCGTATTTATTTGTTGAAGCTTGAGGACATGTGCTTTTTTTTTAAACTGTGAATGGAAAAACCCGGGATGAAAGTAAGAGGCATAAAATGCAGGATATATGATATAAAAAGAGGCATTAATAGGTAAGCCTCCCTTTAAGGTATCACAGGTCACACTTTCTGTACAGTGTGGAAATAAAAGCTGTTGCTGTTTCCAGAGTTATGACAATATTATCTGAATGCTTTTACCTCATCACCTCATTTAAACCATCAATATTAGCATAATCAGTTCTCACCCTCAGTTTTCTCTTTTTCTATTTCTCCCTCTCTGCTGATTAAGAATCTACTGCCTCCTGTTTAATAACCACTTCAGAAAAATGGCTGTTACTCACAACTTATCAGAGTGGTGCAGAGCTCCAGTCTCTGCAGTAAAGATCATAAGAGCCGTGGTGGTATCCACTATATAAATAAAGCATGTGATTCCTAGCACTGAAGACTAGAAATGACTCCCAAATAGTTTTTCTTCCTATGGTAATACACCTACTAACAGGACAAACCTTAAGACTAAGTGTTTAACATGGACATTATAGGTGTGGGGACACATCTAATTCATTATTTTAACTGGGCTAGTATATGCTGGATCAATAAGTAATTGCAATCAATATTTGGAAATACTTGGGTAAGTAGTATAGATAGGGACAAAACATTTCATTCGGGGCATTCAGATTCCCAGAAGCAATTTAAAGAACCTGGAGTCTGAGTAGTTTTGGAGATTCAGAAAAAGGTCATTCAACTAACTTTTGTAATGTATCAAAACACAGTAAGCAACGCCATCCACTCTATGACTCTCAATTATATAAACACACTGAAATAAACATAAAACTTGAAAATAAATAGACCTACTAATACCCTAAAAAGATTCTAGCTCACAGAGCAGAAATTTTCAAAGGAAACACCACCTTCATGGGGACTCTAGCTGTTACTATTGATGCTATGAAGTGGTTGCCTAAATGCCCAGAAGGATAAACCCCTTGGAAATATTAGGCAAAGAGACAGCAAGCGGGAAAGAGAAAACCATCAGAAAAAGAAAAAAAGAGCAATAAACCCCCCCTTTTCATTGTATTTTGTACTATTAAATATGTCTTGAAAGCTTGTGTTACACTGTGGAATCCAAAAGATGCCACAAAGCAGAAAGCCACGCTTGGCTATGAGCTGAAGTCCCAGTTTTTCTGGCTGGAGAGTGCTTAAACTTGAAGCAAAGCCTTTGATCATAGGGTATGTCTCTGCTGGGAGAAACACAGCATGAAGTGCTTTTGTATTTCCCTGTGACTACAGACCATTCTGTAGGTTACATTGACAAGTTGGCAACCATGTCAACTTCTTTGAAGCTGCCACTCATCTTTTTGTGCATGTGAACTTTATAGATAATTTATCACTGTTTAACTGGACCCCTCAGCTTATTAACCAGAATAGTAAAAGATCTGTTGCACTTTTAACTAGATGGATTCCTTTCACTGGGAATATGAATGGACTCATGATAATTGTTGCTCTTAGACAAGGCTTGCTAATGATTCTGTGCTTGGAGTAGTGCCATTAAACTGAAACTAAAGTTTCAGAGTAAGATAGAGCCTTTATTTCAGAGAAATATAGTGCTGATTCAAAGAGGTTGACCTGATGATCCAATAGATCTTTGCCAACTTTAATGAAATGCTGTACTGATTTAGGAACATCACCAAAACCTGCATTTCAAAGCAGGCTATTTGTTCTCTGCTAAGTTTTCCTGTGCAATGTTTCAGAATAACTGAGAAAATGGCAAAAGTTCCATGCCTTGGAAACAGTCTGCTTTAATCAAGGTTGAATGCAGACATGACCAGAATAGTATTGAGCAACAGCTCAAGATCTTTCTTTAACCTCAGAAAGACAGATGGGGGTTGGAGGAAGTGCTATACTCAATAGTAAAACTTTTCCTTCGTTGACATAACAGATACTTTGTGGACAAAGATTTTGCTGTTATTTGTACAATGATTAGGGCAGTAAGCCAGGGTAAGCTTTTAAGTCATTGTGGCAGAACCATACTCAGTCACACATCGCCAGTTCTAGAGCTGGGTGGTTTGGGAAAAACCACAGTGCTACAAATCAACATCCATTGCCATTGAAACAACTGTGCAAAGTTGTCAGGTAAATGCTTCCTGACCAATAACAAGCAATGTCTTTTTCCTGCTGGCAATTTATCTGAAATCAAAGTTTTCATTTGTCCTTTCTCCAGGTGTTTCATATGCACTTTGTGCAAACTCTTCAGAATTCAAGAGAAGTGAAACACAATTTAGGGGTAGTTAGCCTGGTTTCATGTGTGGGTGCGGGTGTGTCTGTGCCCATCTGTGTCCCCTTCCTGAATAATATTGAAAAACTGTTTTCTTTAAAAAAGCAGAGGCCTCGAGGACATAAAGTACCTACAAATTTTGTGAAAAAGGACAGCTGGCTAAATGGGTGTTTTATTCATATTTGTCTAATGTCCTTGGTATGGAAAAGAGTTTATTGTTTGTTTTCCCTGAGATTTGTACCAAATGGTTCTAATGAATATCCCAAACATGTGAGAAGATGACCTCAGCATCTTGGAGTCTGGAAACCCAATTATCAAAGTTATTCAGGCTTCTGTAATTCTGATCTGAAACACCAGCTTATGGAATCACACCATCTGAAAGAATACAGTATGCCAGTAAGAAAACTTATAATTTGTAAAATTTCTACTTCTCAAAACAGTAAAACAAATTGTGAAAACTGCCCCAACTGTGTCATATGATCCAAAAACCTAAAAAGCAAATACTTTACCCTCATATTTTTACATAGTCATCTAAAAAACCAAAACCAAACCTTAAAAAAAAAAACTACAAAACCCCCCAAGTTTAATATTTTTTTGACTGCCTTACTATTTTGAAATAATTGGGACTGACAATAATACACTAGATACTTCCAAACTGTTAAATATAACATCACCTAGCTTATTTGTAAAACATTGGGTCAGAGGAGAACAGTTGTTCTACAGCTTGTAAATGAACTGTTTGCTATTACTTAATGCTAAAAAAATCAATAATTGAACTTTGCAATAAAATATACTGGATAAATGCCTAGTATAGTATTTAGATACTGATTGTTAACATACTTAAACTACTGGTTTAGGCTTATCATTAAAATTAATTTTACTGATCAAACAAAAATTAACTCTTTGCACAACGTTCATCTTTTTGACATAAGTGATTAGGCAAAATTTCTTTGCATTCTTCCCTGGGAAAAACAGCAAGGAGAAAGAAAACATGATCATGGAAATTTTTCTCATTAGAGTAATAAAGTCCAAGACAAAGGTCAGATGTTATGCTAACAAGAACTTTAAATGTTCCAGTAGAGGATTTTAATTAATCTCTTTAGACCTATCACTTTAATGACTACTGTAAACCTTTTTCTTTCAGAAAAAAATGCTTATTCAATGACTAGCTCTAGGAGAAGCTCCCCAAATGACTTTGTCAAGAAATTTTACCCAGAGTATAAATCCATCTTTGTATGCAGACAGTTCCATTGCAGCTCATTAGACAAAGCAAATATAAGTAAAACATGACCAGCCTGCAAAGTACAGGCAAAATTTACTTGCACCCCAAAAGAAAGTAATGTAATAGAAAAACACAGTATTTCATATTTTTAGAATATTTTAAATTATTTTTAATGTTTTGTATATAAAATATATACATATGTATTTTAGAACGCCTATATATTTTCTCTGTTGATAAATATATAGCTTCAAAAATATTCAAGCTGTTAGCAGTCTCTGTAGGATGGGTTTCTCTCCTTGTAATCTTTAATATCAATGTAAGAACATGATTGACCTTCAGTGCTAAAGACAATTGTTGTCCTGTTATTTGTTCAACTTAAGAAATGTCAGTTAAGTGGATTACCTGCAAGACACAGACTTATGAACCTCTACTGTGTGCATTTAACAGAACACGGAGGTTTTGCTTAAGAACAACTTTTTCAGGAATGAAAGACGTTCCTATTCATTCCAATACCAAAGCTGACAGTTTTCTTTAGTTAAAAGTATGTCACATATGGAAGCTTTTACATTCATTGATACTGTCATAAAAAAAAAATAGGTCAGTAACATGTACCTGCACTCCAGTGTCTCCTCCGTTTCATTGTGGGAATGCCAGCCATTTCCACTTGCCTGTGCTCCAGCTGTTCCCATGGCTGTCATGTTCCTGGCTGCACAGTAAGCCAGTTTTCAGTGGGGGTAGAAGAGTAATCTCATTTTTGATACAGGGGGCTCTCTTGTTTAAACTAAGGAATCATGCCAGTGTTATTCCTTGAGGGGTATGTCACCTGGCTTCTGCCCGCTGCTTCAGAGTTTGGTCTCCTGTACATCCAATTTCATACGTTCCAGCCCCATGCAGATGTCTTAGATGCCCTAGGGAATGTCAAATGGCACTCAGTGCTTAGATACCAGTACCACACTCTGCTTCTCCTTATATGCATTTTTCTAGCTACTATATAATTGTAACAAAACCTGCATGACCACCACTGCTGAACAGGACTAAATAAATAGGATCCTGAGAGAATTGCTTTACACAAATTTCTCACTGATTTTCTCCATGGTCAGTAAAAGCTATTATTGACTACAGATGTCTTAATTTACTATTCAACAAAAAAGGCTAATGCTAAGGACTCAAAAAAGTGCTCAGGCACAAATTAATTGGAAGCATATTTTAGATAATTTAGTTCTAACAGAGCTACAACTATTTTAACACAAGGCCATAGTTATTCAAAAGATGAAGCAACCTCACCACAGTGAGCACATCCTAGCAAAATTAGGCTGGTGCATTTTATGTCATAAGCAGAGGCCAAATGACATGTTGCTCACAAATCCTGTCTTGTCTTATTTCGGAAGAAATTATCTGACAGGTGTACAGCTTAGGCCATGTATATTGCACTTAGGCTGAGAAATTTTTCACTCATGATTTATTCTTTAAGCATATATGGTACCTACATCTTAATGGTTCTTCAACATTTGATGCTGACTGTTACAGAATTGATTATCTGTGCAGAATACCATTTGAGTTTGTTTCTTCCAGTGGGTGATCAATCAAGTCACTGGCAAGTTACTGTTTACCTCTTATCATTCCTTTACTACTTTGTTTGATTGAGCATATGGATGTTTTGATTGTTTTGACTTAGAAAATGGAACATGACCTGTACCTATGCAAAGTTTAAGTGTCCCACATATATATGTTCACAAAATCAGGAAAACGTTAAACCTGTCCCTTAATATTTGTCTTCTCAAAGGTACCATGCTGGAGTCACAGAAGTATTTATCAGTTGCACCTGCAATACGATCCCTCTAGACATTCTTATTGGGGCCTGATTCCTAAATTTCTTTCATCTGTTTTTCCATCTGGATTTGTAAAATACTGCAGGAATGTTCTAGAAACACTGCAAAGCTATAAGAAGCTCATCAATGTTAAGATTATATTTTCTGTCCCCTGTGCAGCTGAGGAGGGGAGCGACAGGGCAGCTTTGGTGGGCACCCAGCATCTAACCAGGGTCAACCCACCACACCACCAATGTCAGCAGAAGGGGCAGCAGACACTCAAAAAAGTTATGCCACGTGTGAGAAAGGCATCTTGGCTCCTTGAAGACTGTGGCTTTTGATTTGAGAAATGCTTACCAATTTTTCGTCTGAACTAGGCTCATCTTGCATGTGTTTTCCTCAGTAAGAAATATATCAATTTAAAGCAATTATGGAGTCAAAGGACCAGGAAAAGAAAAATGTGCCTATGTCAGACCCTCAGCTTTGATAGGTTCCCTCAGCACTGCCTTTGTGTGTGCTTCTGAACATTTGCAGATGTCCTAAGGTAAATCCATACTATATCTCTAGATGTTAATCACAATCTTAAAACAGAGCTAGCTTTAACATGGCAACCTTGGCCAGAGTGGAACCACACCACTATAGGCTCCCGTGTCTGGTCTGTGATCCAACTTGACAGTATCAAAGCAGGTCCAAGACCGATCCCAAATGATTAAATACCCTTTAACTATCACCATGTCTCCCAAGAATTGCCCAGCCGGTTTGAAGAAGCATGCAGTCATAATAACTGAAAGACATTAGGCAGCAGACAGCAAAAATCTATCGGTGAAATGTGGCAGAGCTCGTAAGACAGTTGTGGGTGGCAAAACCCATTGAAAACACCAGCCCTTTTTGATTAATTATGAATTAGTGAGGTCTCTGATGTACACTGCCATATGCCATACGGCATTGTCACTTGCAGAACACCCCTACCCAAGAATTAGTCTCTGGGTTTCTCCAGTGTGGACAAAATGTTGAGAGGAACAGCCATAGCCAGCTGAGCAGCACTGTCTCCTAGTCTATCATAAAATGCAAACAAGGGATGTGACTGCACTGTAGCAAACTAGCAGCAAATTCCCATTTGTGGGACTAGATGAATTTGCAGCAATTGGAATAATGTTGAGAACAGCTCACTCAGTTCCGTAACATCAGTCTGACCTGAGGTTCATCTAATAATCTTTCTGCTAATGCAGGATTATTCTATTCTTGATGCTAATAATGACAGTTACAGGAGAGAGCCTTTCTGAAAGAGGAGCTTTGACTTTTTCTTTCTCTTACAGTGATTTAATTTAGAATCTCAAATTGCAAAAGTTGCCATATTATCTTCTGAACTGTTAAAGGAAATTACTTTATTTGAGGTAAAAAGTAAAGTTAGGATCTTCCTCTAGTTGTAGATGTTGGTATATTAAAAAAAAATATTCTGGAGTGTTATTTTTTTCTGAAAATGCTTCTATAGTGCTTTATACATTTATTAAGAAAATGCTCTGAAGGTCTATCATCATACTGCTGTTCTCTTATTCTTGTTTCTTGTTTCGTTTGTCATCCGAGATAAATACCATACTTGGTAAAAAGAAAAAGTAATTTGTAATTTATTTTTTTTTACATTCCTGTTTATGTTGAAGGTGAACCATTTAGATGATACAGAACCCAGTAGATCTCAGGAGAGAGCATTGTTATTGCAATAATATTTACAATTTTATCTGGTTCTGGAGTTTTGGTTTCATTTCTTTTGAGGTGCAGTCCTTGTGCCATATTAATCTGATTCAATTTGTCATTGCACCTTAGGTGGCAGGAAAAATATTCTTCTTCATACTAAGGACCAATAGGCCTTCCACTTGAATCCTATTCAGAGTTTTTGAAGGTCTATTGATGTAAGAATAGTAGTATAAACAGGGCAAACCTATAAATTGTCATACCTTCAAGGTCAAAGATGATGTACAAGACCCCCTTTTTATCTTGTGTTCCTGTTGTTTTGGGGTACTTTTCTAATACTGTGAAATATTTATAACTAAAAACATACACACATCCTTTTTGAGTATTTTATGTATAAGAACATAGAGGTAGTCAGATTTGATAAGATATGTTATCCTGAATATCAAAGACATTAAAAATAAGGTAAATATAACAAATCAGTAATTTTGTGAGTTTCATAGGGGTTTTACAATTGCTACATAAGAAACTGTTGTATAGAGATTAATTTCTACTTAGGGCTAACAACACCTATGTGCAGGTATTAAATGATTATTGTCTTTTAACAGATTCTAGATATCACAATGCTTTCTTAATACCTAAAAAATTAGATTTAACAAAGTAAGGAGCTACTGCTCTTGATACTCCAGTAAATTAATGATAATTGGGCCATTGAGAAGCTATTAAATTTATATATAAGAAAAGAATGACCACTATAGTACCAGGTTTTGGAGAAATTAATATTCTCTTGCTGGTAATTGCACATTAATAAAGACACGTACGCACACGCAAAGCTGTGATTTCTGACTGGGAAAAACTATCACCCTGCACCCCTAACAGGTAACACATTCTTTCTGGATCTTTCATCTTGAAAAATGCTCACAGTTTGAATCAGCTTGGGGGGGGGGGAAGTAATTCCACAATACCCATACCATGCTGTCATATATAGAGAAAGATGCAATTTTACTTAAACATGAAAGAAAGAGCAAAAAAATTTAAAGGTAATATCAAAATACCATGTTTGCTGAAACAAGAGATTCAATAATTTTGAGTCTGCTATTTAATTGCTGGAGATCTTTGATCTCCAAAACATTTTTACCCTCTGAGAAAGAGCAGAAACCCATAAAATTTTTCTGTCTTACTAAGAAATTCTTTACTGTTATCTTCCCATGGACTGTTGTTTTGTTTTGTTTTCATAGGAGAGACGAGAAATGAAGTATTTTGGTGCCCACCCACCTTTATGCCAGTTTATAACTTTATGGCTTAAGTTCAATGAATACTGGTATTCCACTGTGTGCTGCTTTTGTCTGGGATAGAGGTGATTTTTTTTCATATCAGCTAGTGTGGGCTGTTTTGCGTTTGTGCTGGAAACTGTTAATACAGAGATATTTATTTTTTTTAATGCTGAGCAGTGTCAGCAACTAAAGTACCAGACAGCCACTCACTCACCCATCCCATCCCCAGCAGGATGAGGAGGATAATAGGAAAAAGTTAAAACCCGTGGGTTGAGAGAAGAACAATTTAATAATTGAAATAAACCAAAATATAGTAAGCATAACAATTGTAAGTAATGAAAAGCAGAAAGTGAGAGGAATAAAACCCAAGGAAACAATAAATAAATGATGCACAATACAATTGCTTACTATCTGCTGACAAGTGCCCAGCCAGTCCCCGAGCAGCAACTGGCAGCTCCCAGCCATCTCCCCCCAGTTTATATACGGCACACAATGCTCCATGGTATGGAATATCCCTTTGGCTGGCTGAAGTCAGCTGTCCTGGCTTTGATCTCTCCCCATGTTCCTATATATCTGCTCACTGGCAGAGCATGGGAAACTTGAAAACTCCTTAATTCAGAGTAAGTACTACTTAACAACTACAACATCAGTGCATTACTAACAGTATTCACATACTAAATCAAAACAGCACTGTATCAGCTACGAGGAAGAAAATTAATTCTATCCCAACCAAAACACAGTCAAGGGCTTTTCTGCCTCTCGCCCCACCCCACCTGCGATTAGGCTGGGGGTACACAAGGAGTTGGGAGGGGACACAGCCAGGACAGCTGACCAAAGGAGTATTCCATAGCATTTGATATTATGCTGAGTATATATAAACTGGGGGAAGAAGAAGGGGGGACATTTGGAGTGATGGTGTTTGTCTTCCCAAGTAACTGTTACATGGGATGGAGCTCTGTTGTCCTGGAGGTGGCTGAACACCCGCCTGCCCGTGGGAAGTGGTGAATGAATTCCTCATTTTGCTTGTGTGCATGGCTTTTGCTTTCCCTATTAAACTCTCTTTATCTCGACCCATGAGTTTTCTCACTTTTACGCTTGTGATTCTCTTCCCCGTCCCACTGGTGGGAAGTGAGTGAGCAGCTGTGCAGGGTTTAGCTGCTGGCCGGGACTAAACCATGAGCCACTTTTTAAAGGTTCCTTGTGAATGAGATGTACTCTTGTCAAATGTGGTTTTTTTTAATCCCAGTTGAACAGAATTTATTGAAAGACTCAGTTATTTGAGTGAACGCATTTTAATGGACTGAAGTGTTTTTCCATTTAACCTCTGGGCCTTTGGAACTCATCTGACCCAAGGAATAACGAAATGAGATTTGATGTTTGGCTGACCCTTTTGTATCCATGTTATAAAAAACAGTATAAATGGACTGTTTAGTGGTCAGTGGCCCTTAATGGTCCTGAGACGGTGGTCTTCATCTCAACAGGAGACTGGAATATGAAGATGCTAACTGTGCTGGGCAACTGTTCTAAGAAAACAGGGAGAGGGTTATGTTTTATGCTTTAGCTGATCATTCTAATTACTTTCTACCAAAAGACTCATATTTGTCCTCAACGGTATCTTATACTATCTCTCTTGTTAGCTTTTTTATTCTCCTCTTGCTTCTTATTTTCCATATCTTAATTTTAAGATCTGCAAAAAAGTCAATTTGAATTTCTACTTGTATACTATACCTTTAAAAGTGAAGTATGCACCAGTTGTCCCAATAGGAAGACAGAAAAAATAAAAGTAAAGGATAGGAAACACCCCTAGAACATTCTTTTTTTGTATTTTAATATAAGAATTCCATAGTAATATTATTACTATGAAAAGAAGATCATATTTTCATTTGGAAGTTTATGTAAATCTATTTTTCAACAAGAACACAATTTCTGTGTTGTCTCGAATATGTTACTTTAGGAGTACATGACCAGCTTCTGTCTAATCTGTTGCTCCCTGTATGTGCATACTCTAAATTTAATGCAAAGTAATCTTTTATGTGACTCCTGCCTTTTTCATTGTGGAGAGAACATGCCTGTGCTCCAGAACAGAAAAAGAAAAGTGGGCTATGTGCATGAAAATTAAAGACATTAACTCTTATGTATTCATATGTGGAAGTGTTTCTCATCAGAAATTCCTGTTTTACAAAATATGAGAAAAATGTTTGTTGTTTATTAGGTTAAAACTCATAAATCGAAAAAAGCTGTCAGTTATGGTTTTGACATTTCTTATAGCCCTAGCACCCCATCTATACTTCATCACCCTTTGAGCCTTACCTGTCTCTACCCAGCTGCCTTCCTACCTTCTTCTTTTCTTCACTCTTCCTAATCTTCTTGACTCCATACTATGTGGTCTTTCCCATATGGCTAAAGCTACATTTACCTCAGCTTCATCACAGCTATATAGCACCTTGCCAAAAAACTTTACAAAGTTTAGTGTTTGTTTTTAATGTAGGACTCCTAAATGTGTTAATTAATTTTAATAAGGAGGTTTAAGGTCAATGGTAAGAATTTGTGCTAGATTAAGTTTGACAAAGTAGGAGGTACTAATATGTGTACAAGACTGCATTGCCTATTAGAGTTGAGAAGTCTCCATTTTATCCTTTGCTCTGGGAGAAGGATATAGATTAATGAACACCCGAAATAGTTTGACACAGTAGCTAGAAGATGGGACTATCAAATTTGAATCCCTTTACCATGTCCCATCCCTTAATTTCTGCATTCACCTTTAAAGTAATTTTATTTTAGTTTTCATTTAGTTATTTGTTGAAAGAGGTGCAAGCTGATACTAGAGCTTTCAAAGGCTGGATTCTATGACCTTGATGCATATCAGAATCGTTGAGGTGCATTGAATAGGCAAGAGTATGCATGAAATAGTCTCCATCTCCTCTCTCCTGGCTACAGGAGCTTTCCATGAGCCTCCAAGGGCATTTCGTATTTGTTTATCCCATTGCATTAATATAACCAACATTATCACAAAAGGTTTGGTTTACAGTATGGATTTTCAAAAGTGAAGCCTTTGTTTGCATTGAATATGAAAAGTGGAATACAACTGCAAATAAAAGTTTCAAGATTTCCTTAATTATGTAGCAAAAGTTGTCAGAAATATGTGAAATAGAGCAGTTAAAATCATATATAGGTATAAACTCTTTTCATGAAAACAACATACAGAAAACTATATTGAAAACTTAGAAGTGCAATATTGCTGATGTTCCCCACCTATTTGTTCAACTTTTTAGTAGGCCTATTCAAATTGCAGATTTAATTCCCCTCTTTCTTTGTAAACCTTTTTCAGATCCAGACTATGACTTCAAGACCACAATATCATAATTTAAGTAGCTCCAAATCTGGCCTGAAAGTCATACATAGATTATTATAATGCACAGCAGTATTTTTTTAAGTGATAGTTTACAATCCCAAAGAAAAAGGAGGTCATAGAAAGCGACTGTAGTGGTTATGAGGTGTTGAAAATTGCAATGATCTAAAGCAAAGATTTTACCCTGTTCCCCGTTATAGTTCTATAGAAAACATTTGCTGTAAACTTCTTGAAGAACACGTAAATAGATGAGTTCATGGTGATTACATTTGTTTATAATTTTATAATTTATATTTTTTCATAATTTGCATGATCTGCATTTGTTTAGTTATTGTGGTGAAGAGATCAAGAAAGTGTAAAACAAGATGGGACTGGTAGAGTCCTTAGGTTAACAATATGCTAGCAATGTGCTTCACTTTCAGTGGTTTCTTTGCAAATATATTGCGCAACTGAAACCAAAGTTAATTAAGATTTTTAACTGAGGATCACAAGGTCTGACATTTCTATCAGCATTTTAAAGGAAATCTAAAAAATTGTTGATAATGTAAAAATAGCATTACTCATACAATTTTTGCTCTTTTATTTTGATCATATTAACTAGTACTAGCTGCTTCCCAGATAACAGAAATTCTTAAAAAGTTTGATTTGTAAATATTTTATGATTCATTTGACCACATCTTAGTTTTAAAGTGAACATTTTTTTCCATAGGTAAAATTGACGTAACAGTCAAATCTTGGCTGTAACTATCCAAAATACTGCATAGAATTAAATACATGAATATTCACATGAACATTTTTTGAAGTATATCAAAATAGACTATTAGTCTAGAAATGAAAAAAAACAAAAATATTTTTTTTGTTACATTCCCATTTAAATTTTTTTAAAATTAATATTGTGACACAGCATTTATTTTGTCTTAGCTTACATTTTATTCCATGGGCTTTGTTCCACCAAAAAGAATGCAACTGAAGCAAAATCCTGACTAGCTTTAAAATGTGCATCCACAAAATAATAGTTAAAAAAAATTCATCAATATATATTGTTGCTAGTTATTATGAATTTGGAAATTTTGGAGATGTTTTGGTCACATATTTAATCAGCAGTTACAGGCAAAAAATTAATTGGTTGATTTATCTAAGAATTCTCAGCAACTGTTCAGCACATTCAGAAGCCTCAATAGATGACCCTTCAAGTAGTTTCACAGTTGTGTGGTTCTAAATTTCTATGTGTTGTAACATGCAGATAATGATGCCCCAGAGCAGATTTATAAAATGTCTGTTTCCATTGTTGGGTTTTTTTTTCATTCTACTCATCATTTTTAAATGCTAGAGAGATGGCTATTATATTGATTTGTACTTCAGCGTCATGAAAAGGGGCTATTTAGAAAGGATTCAGCAACCATGTTTTGGAGATTAATTTGCAAAGATACACATTACTTGAATATCTAAAAATAGTGTTGCCAAGCAACAAACTAAAATACAAAAATGTTATGAGAAGAAGCTAAAATACAGTTTAACAATATTTGCAGATTATTTCTAACCTGTCAACCTGGGAGACTTTTCTGATGCCATATTTTTGGTATGTAATTTTCAAGGAACACTCATCATGATACAAGCCTTCAAAGGTTTATGTTTCTGAAACACTTGCCTTTCTGCCATGATTCGAAGACATCGGAAAAGTGTTTGAAACAATGCCAGTTGTATTTAATTATTCATTATGCTACTGAACCAGTATTAGTATTCTGTGGGACTCCGGACTAATATTGAGCAGTGGTTGTGGTGATGTTTCCAAATCTAGTTGGTTCTTTGAAGATTATGCCTTTGTACACGGACCATTTCCTGAGGGATGGGGTGATATTGGCAGGGCAGCAGAAATGGTAATTGTGTCAAAACTGTACAGCGAATGACGAGGCGCTCGAGTGGGAGACTAAAAGGAAGTGCAGGGTTTAATTACAGCCTGCAAATACACAAACTGTGAAGAGGGAGAAGCCCAGACTATGCATTTGGCATTGATTTGTGAGCCATTATTAACTTTCCAGAAACACTTCAATGTTACAAAAGATAAAGCTTTACATAGCCAGAGCTGCACCTTTCAGTTTTGCAATCCTAGATGGTTTAGCTGCTATTAAAAAGTGTCTCCTCAGAAGTCAAAGGACATTATGCAAAGCGGAATAACTACTTTCATGCCTGTATAGATTTACAGTCAAGCTGAAAACTGATTTCCAGTTCACATTATAGCAATACATACTAGAAGGATTCCGACTCTTTTGAATTTCCCTTCCTCCATATAGCCTTTCGTGGTAAAAGTTTATCCCTGCTGCAGCAATTCTCAGCAGAACAACCTGTCTAATAGAAAGGATCAAGTTAAATTGTAAGTGGTCAAACTCTACACAAAGGATTACTGATAGCCTTTATATCAAGTTCCTGAAAGTTGAGAAAAGAAAAATGTACAACTGTTGATGACATAGGAATATAAATAACCTTAAGGAAATGTAATACTCTTTTTGCATTCTCTGGGAGCAACAGTAACTAGTGCATTACTGGTCTCTCGTCCCAGTAAAATCATATGGGGAGGCAGGAGGTGACATGACTGGGTAGGACTGGTGCAGAGAGGCCAGGCAAAGCCAGGGCAGGGTAGCTTTGTCACAGGAGGGCGCTGGAGGATGAGTGACACACTCCAGCACCAGGTACTGCATGGACATGAGTGGAGCAGCCCGTGGGACTGCGGTTTGATTGTGCAGGGGATCTCTGATTGTGAATCTCCTTTAGAGGAGAAACCTTCCACAGCAGCTTGCAAGGTACTGTAGTCATCGCTAAAGTGATCATCTAAGCGTCACGCTCTGTTTCTTTCTTTCATAACTATTATATTTCCATTGCTTGGAATTTATTTTTCAGCTTATAAAATTTAGCTTGGCAGCTGTGTTTCTTTCCAAAGATCTTTAGATCCTCCAGTTCTTTTTCCACACATTGAAAGAGTAACTAGGTACACCTTAATATCCCGTATACCATCAGAAATCTGTGTTTTTCAACATAACAGCTTGGCTCCTGGCTATACCTCAGCTGACAGTTTGCGTGAACAGTGACTCCCTGCAGGGATGCTGGATTTTGTATTCTCATTTTCTAAGGTCACCTGCTGCACCACCCTGCTAGCACAGCCAGCACAGAATTATATTTGTTATAAGACAACTCTTCTAGAATTTTTCTCTTGTCAAGAGTGAAAAATTGTGTCTTTTATATACGTCTTTAGGAGTTCAGGTTAGAAGTGCATTAACATCTGTATATAAATAACTGTCTCACTCTTATTTACTTCCTGCAATACAATCCATTTAAAATTATTATTCTTTTCATATTCTGGCAATGCCTATACTAATACACTAACCAGTGCCTGGGAACACTCAGAAGCTGGCACACACTCATCAGTATTGTCAAATTAGTTGAACAGTCCCTTGTATTTCTTATTTACATCCCTTGTTTACATCTGTACCGACTTGTACTTTCCCAAACAATTCCCAGACATGGTTGGGGACTTTACATAGGCTAGAGATCATTCCCACTAGCGGAGTAAATGAGCTTAATAGTGCAAAAACATATTGTTCCATGTCTGCTGGCCTTGTCTTATGTCCTACTTAGCATATGATTCTCATTAAATTAGTTTCATCTCTTTTTTTAAAGAAGCTGAGTATAGTCCTGCTTTCAGTTGAAGGAATGGCTTTCCCAGAGTATTCCATTCCTGGAATTTAACAAGGGTGAATTTGATTAGCAGGACTGTAAGAGATGTCTGATGTGCAGTAGACCCCCCAAAGGTAGTGCTTACAATTTTCATGCTATAAACATGCTATTTTCCAGATTTCAAAACAACATGAAATATGATTTACAACATCAGGATTATTTGATATTTGAAGCAAATGTAACCAGATTTTTGCAATGTATATCAGTCTTTATCTCAGATGTCAGGAAAGAATGGATGGGCAAAATAATAAAATATTGATGTAATTTTCTACTGAAGCTACCTCCTTATTCAGAAAGCTTCTCTGTGTCCCCATGTCAGTTCCTTCAATTTCTCAATTCTGTTTTTTTGCAATGAAACCAGTAGCTCAGGCTTATTTTCTTCCTGGGGCTTTTTCATCCCTTCTTCAGAGGAGAACTAGTTTTCTTAGGCTTCAACCATCACACCATCAGGCTGAGCTGGTTCATTTATTGACAGTCTTTAACAGCTATCTCATAAAAAAATATGTTCAGACACATCTTAAACCAAGGTATAGGTTAATGATGAAGCTGGTAATGCAAACCAGAATACCTAAGATGTAAGTAGATATTACTTTAATTTCCATAAATATCAAGTGTCAATAACTAGTAAAAATTCAATTATGAGTTAATGGCACATCAGTGCACAGTTCATTAGAAACAATTAATTAGCCAGTCATCTCCACTTTTCTACCCATATCTTGCTCTTTCTAGCGATTAAAAACAAGTTATTGGCTCTATTCACTGAAATAAGTCTTTGGTTTATAGCTCAAAATTGCATCCTTCCCATTATTCTGGCCGAAAGTAAAAATAAAAGTCTATAAATGTTCACCGATCTGCTTCAGTAACATTCAAGACAATGGAAATTCTCTAACAGCTTTCAATGTGTTTAAATAAAAAGCATCTTCTTCTAAACTTTATCATAAACCAACACATGTTTTTGAAAGTTGCAGAAACTAAAAGGCAAAAGATGACCTTCTGGGTTATGTCTGAACTCTGTGCTTCATGAAGCTGTAGATTTTTTGTTTGAGGGTTGTTGGTTTTTTTCATTCTTCATTCTTATTTTATGGGTTTAGATTTTAAGATCCTGATACTTAATAGGTGCTGGCCATGTTGCACTGCTTGCCTCTTTATAATGTAGGTCATATTACTGGCAGAGGATTCAACTGTAGTTAAGACACTTTTAACAAAGTCAATGAGTATATATTTAAATGAAGAGTTTTGGATGGTGAATTCACAGAACTGGTTGGTACGTATCTGATGTGCTTGCATGGGCATTCAAAAAGTCTTGACTTTTTTTTTTCCTACTGACCACAAGCAGCAATGTTCTTTTCCCATCTTTGTTCATCAGACTATTTTTTTTTCTGTTTTAAACGCTGTGTATTATGAAAGGAAGAGAATAAAAAAAACAACCAACACTTCAAAATTACCCGTTTTGGAACACCTGCAGAAAAAATGTTATAGGAAAAATTATGGTTCCATGGAAAACAAGAATTTCCACTTTTATTATGATGTGTTCAAGAATGCTTTTGCAAAGTTTTGTCCACTGGCTCCCATCAACTACCTGAATCTAGAGTCAGAAGTTGCCCCATGATTTTTACTTTAGCAATAAAACAGAATAAACAAAATATCTCTTGACTTGAAAACGTATTTTTTAAAAAAATTCTATTTTTTACAAATGGCATTTCTGTTTCCATTTGCTTTACTATTTTCCTAGTCAGTTTGTTCTGATACCTAAGTAGCTTTCAGCAGATGTGTCTCTACTTCCCCAAACTGGGATCAATCATAGTGATGCTCAGTATGTTCTACCTCCCATTTGTTAAGAGAGCTGTTGTTACAAATCCTGATACAAATGCACAGGAAGACAGGACAATGGTAGCTTGGTGACCCACCTTATCTATGATCTGACTTCTGTTAGTTAGCAGTGAATGCGCCAGCTCAAATATTCTCAACAAGTCTTTAAAGAAATAGCTTCATGGAGGGAGACTTGCAAAAGTCTAAACCTTAGAAATTCCAGAATTCCGTTGTAAGAGATATCTTTATCAGATAATTCCTTAAATACTCCAGACATAGTCTTTTCCAAAGGTAAGTTATGTTAATCAAACCAGCAAAAGCTATGGTAATTCATTATGCCTTCTAATTGATATCATTGCTTTCTGCAACTCAAGGAAAACATATATGTTCAAAAGAGACAGATACTTTAGAAATGTTTATATTCTACTTCTCTTTTCTTGGGATTATTTCTGGACAAAATCAGACATTCAGGCTGCAACAACAGCCAAAATAATTCTGCAAATTGGCACTGATTGATCACTGAAGATGTCTGCCTCATCCGTTGACTATAACAAAAGGGGATGAAAAGCAAAACGGTCAACACTGCTTTTCTCATTAAATACATTGCAATCCACACAAATGATTTAGGAAATATCAAAAGAGTTAGAGTCAGCTAAAGAACACTATACCAACAATAACGAAAAGCTAAAAAAGTAGCTATATTTTCATTAAAATCTTTTCATTAGAAAATAAAACCCTACTATTTCAACACTTGTTTTTAGATTAAATAATAAGTCTTTTTTATGGGGTTTTGAAGTCATCTGAGTTGCATCTTCTAATTAAAAATCTGGCTTTACTTAAGTCTATTCCACATTTCTCTCAGCAATGCACTTTCTTCCTGAGATTTCTTGTTCATCCTGGTGAAATTTTCTTTTTGTTAAATGTGGTTGCATGGCAGTATGTGGGGCCAAAATGTCAAACCACATCATCTTTGTGTTTCCCCAGAGAACTGTGTAATCTAATTAGAAGCAATCCTATAATTACTTTTTCCATAACTCAGACTTTTTCCAACTGCTTTTCACAAAAGCTTGCAAAATGACCTCACTTTCAACAGATTTTCACAGTTAACAGCATACCAGAGCATGTGTGTTTGTTGTCTGCCATCAGAATAAATGCAAGTGAGGAGCTGCTACCCTGAAGAAGAAAATTACAATGAATTTCTGCCAGCCCTGAAAGGCTGATGGTGGATAAATGTAGGTTCCCCATATTCTTCATGTAATGCCAAAACTGAAAAAGGGTCATTCCCAAAGCATGAATTTTACAGCCTTATCAGCGGGTGTGTGGCTAAAATGTAAATTTATTACCCAACCTCTTTACACTGTTGCTTCCCCTACTAGTCTTGTACGTTCTTTTTTCCTAAAAAAGATACACAGTTTACAAACATTACTATGCAATAGACTATCATTTCCCAATCTGCTCTGCGTAAGTGTCAGTATGAGGATGCGCTGTCCTAACCTCCTGTTATTCAGTGATTCACATTTAAAAGGAGTAAGCTTCATTTTGAGTTTGTTCAAAGTGCAAAGTCTAAAGCAAATTTAAGAACTGCAAATCTGTCCAGGTATGAAAAAATCAAATCTGCTGAATTTTATATCAGTCAAGAACTGGTCAAGAATTTTTCACCAAAGTTAACAGAAGGTCCCTAAACAAAGTTAATTTATTCTCTTAATTTAATAATTTATAATTAATGTAATTCTGGATGTGTTTCCAGTTAATATTATCGTGCATATTTACATAGCTTTCACTTTTTCCTTCTCTATAAATGTTGATTTAAATTTGTGGGAGAGTAATTTCAAGCTTAGAGTGATTTTGTGCCCCAAAGTTATTTTCATACATAGTTCATTTAATTCAGTTTAATATTCTAATATAACCTAGTTCAGGTGCCTCTAGCTATTTTATTCATTTATAAACTTCTCATGAAGGCAGCGGCAGAACACACCAAAGATGACAGCAATTGCTTGTATTTCTCGATAGTGCTTAGATGGTGTCACTCGCTTAGTTTGCAGCAAAGCGTCCCATTATTTTCCCCTCAATGGTTGCCTCTTTCATCTTCTCTCCTTCCTAGCATTCTCTTCTATCCCTTTCAAAATGTGTATGTTAGTCCTTAAAATAACCTTAAGGGCTAGGATGGAACTCTAGGGGAAATGAGTTTAAAGTAATTTACAAAGGAATTAATGCATTGCTGTTTTCCCTGACCAAGTCTTATCTTCATCCAGTATCACTTTAATAATTTTCCATTAGCCTTCTTCCTTTCCTTGCTGTCATCTTCTGCTTGTGGTAAAAATGACTTCTGAGGAAGTTTTCACATAATTAATTCATTATGGTTGTCTTTAATGTGCAGCACATACAGTGCTTTCATAGCCATGATTTTTTCTTGTTTCTAAATTTCATATGTCAGTGTATTTTACCTATTTCACCATGTCATTTAAATACACTTTACTTAAATAATCCCCTTAAAATAAATACTCTGAGTGTACTTGGGTTTACTAACTTCTCTTGTCCAGATTCTCTACTGAAGTAAATGAGAGCTTGAATACCTGGATATTTTCAGGTCTGTACTTGGCTGTTGCTGGAATGTTTCCTCATCTTTTCTAAATAACTTTTTTGTAGTCCCAGAAACTAAGAGAAGTATTTATTTTTTAAAAAAGAAGTGGTCTTATTAACGTCATTATTTTGTCTTCATTTACCTGTTTTGCCCCTAAAAAAAGCATGCTAACTGGTTTGTCACTTTAAAAATTTACTGCCTTTCTCCCACAGTACACAGAAATGGATCAACCCAAAACCAACATAACATAACCAGTTGCTCTAAAACCATAAATCCACTGAAAACTTTTAATAATAAAAAACTGTTAGGCAAAGGAAATTCAGTGTTTCCTGGAAATGTCTTACCCTGAATTTTCTTCTCTTGTTAAATTTAGAGATAGCTAATGGCTGTCTATAGCAGTAGTCAGTGTTGTTCACACATGCCAAGAAAATCCTCTGATTTCTCCTTCAGACCATGAGGCTCCTTGTGAAAATCAAATTTGATGCATTCTGAATTACACAATGATTGAATAAACATTGTGCATCTGAAACAGAGAGAAAGAAGAGTAAGATAAAAAGCTGGATCCAGTTAGGAACTTGGGGAAGAGCAGGGGTAGCCAAGCTGAGTGTCTAACTTCCAGGTGCCTAGTCACCTCAGTGCAAACCAGAGGTTAAATTGAATTGCCTAGAAGCCCCAAAGAGACCAAAAAAGTCAACTTGCAAGCTAAAATGAACTCGGGGGGTGGCGTGGGGGCCGGGCAGAGAAGTAAATGCTTGCAATAACCAGCTGCAAACCTCTAGAGAAAAAGATTATCTCCATCACTCTTCTTTTAAGCTCAGCTGTCTAACTCGGGCACAAGGGAAGATAAAATAACGACACTTACCCTCTCATTTCAGTGGTGACAATTCTAACACTGAGCGTGGAGAATTTCACTAATTCTAACATGGAGCATGGAGAATTTCACTACACTTCCAGTTACTTCTGAAAGTACTTCAGCTATGTAAGTTGCTAGTGTTAATGCTTCGCTGCCAGGCAGCCCTGTAATACAATTTTCAAGCTTTTCCTTAGTTCAAAAAAGATCTGAATACTATTTGGTGGGAGGAAAATACAGACATTGAAAAAACAAAACCATTAGTGGCTAGAAGAGTTGCCAAGGTGGTGGGGGTTCCTAGCTCCTATTCCTTCTTCAACTAGTCTTTTTTATTTTTTTATCCAATGAATGTTTTGTCTGAAATATATCAGATCTTTGAAGGAAGGTGCACCTGGAAGTGAATTATTACTGAAGTCCCAGCAATAGAAATACTAAGTTAACAGGTTTGTTGTCTCTTTCTTAGTCTTCATTAATATTACTGATTTTGGAAAAATGCTCTCTTGAAACAGAGATGATTCAAAGAAGGGGTGAACACATACCAGTATTTTAGAAAGGTTTGTGTCATCATGACTGGTATCTAATCCAGAAAGGAATGTCTGAATCCAAGAAGAAGCAGAAATCAAACCATAGTTTCCAATATCCCCAGAGGAAGCTTCTACCAAAGAGCTTTTAAGTGATCACCTCTACATGAGCCTTCAGCTGAGCTGTAAAACACACCACAACTGAATTTTTCCTTGAACCCTCTCTGGCAGGCAGGAACACAGTTTTATTTAAACCCTTCAGACTCAATCAAGCTTCTCTTAAGTTAGGTTGAGAATTGCTTAATGTATGGATTGTTAGGTCTGGGCAAGGTGCCAAACTGTTCAGTCCTCTTAGGGCTGAGATAATTCTTGGTATGCACACAAGCAGAACTTTATGGATCTAGAAAGCATTCATGTCAAAATGGAAAGATCTTTGATGTTAGTAGTTAAATGACGTCCAGAAAATGGAAGAGATATTTCCAGGCCTGAAATATAAGATTATTTTTTTTTTAATTTAACCGAAGCCAAAATGTAATCAGCAAAGTCAGTCTTTGTGTGAACTTTTTCACAGTTAATAATATTCATCTCCTGGAATGCCACATTACAATGTGGTTTTAGCTTTCTTCCCCAATCACAATCCAACACATATGATTCTAAACCGCGTGTAGACCTCCAAATAGTATGAATGTTGAAACACAGGCGAAAAAAATCCAGAGCAGGAGCTCTAGCTACAAATGGTAGTAAACTCTTTGAACCTTGAACAGTTATTTGTTGCAAGCCTATTTTCTACTGAGCTTTGCTCATCATATCCATTTAGATTTTATTTTCATTACTTAGAAAAATCCCACATTTTTATGTGTCATATCATTCATTTGATTTTTTGGAAGGTGCTATTAAAAAGTCATTTGCAGGACAAATTAGCAATTTTATCCTATCCAGAACAACCCACCTGCCAGAGAACATGAGAAGTGTAGCAAAAATATTTGCTATATTTTTCTTTTTTAGACTAAGCTTTTGTGCTGGGAGGGCTCTGATTTGGTCACAGAGTGAGTCTATGTATAAACAAAACATGACCTTAACAGCCTTTAGCTAATAATTAAGGAGAAATTGCCATTTTATTTCAATTCTGCATGACCAGCAATCTTGTCCTGGTGTCCAGCTTCAATATCCAGCAAAGCTACTTCATAAATAAAACTCCTGAGGACATCCAGTAACCTGAGAGGTATGTCTCATTTAATCAGTGAGTTTGCATCCTTGAAACACACCTCCGTCAGTGCATAGGCAGTTCATATTTGAAGCAAACACTTAGTACTTACCAGGAATCTTTGACAATGTGTGCTGACCTTGGTTTAGACTTTAATCCATAACAATGCGCACCAGATGTTTGGTATTACATAAAAGTAACATTAATCTGAAAGTGATTAAAAAATACTGTAAGTGATTTAAGAATAATAAAAAATAAGTTTCTTCTCATCCCAATGGAATGTATGTCAGAGTAACTCTGCTTGTAGACCAAAACAATTTTTAAGCAACATTTCAAAGGACTTAATTCACTTTGTCACATTTTCTGATCTTTAACTCAGCCATACACTTACACAACATATTAATTCCTCTGTCATGTTTCTGAGATTTTAATTATTTACATTCTTGTCTATCAAGGTTGATCTTTTTTTTTGTCAGAACAAAAAAAAATACGTCTATAGAAGCAATGTGCCCCTCTTTCTGTATTAGTGCAGTAAGTCAACAGCTCACGACACAGTCTCCCAACACTTAGCTTTTTCTTATTTAATGGATTGAATGAAAGTTATGTTTCACTTCTGCAAATAGGTAAGTTAAATGCAGAAGATAATAAAACATTAAAAGAAAAGAAGTGTTCGCTTCTGGGTGTCTAACCTGAAAACTACATTTCAAGGATTTTGCTTCAGCCCTGTCTTTATGTGCATACACCTAAAGTTCTTTCGGATTAAACATTCAGATTCTGGAACACAAACCTCTCTGGATATTTTAGAAAATGTCATTCTCAGATTTCAAAACAAGGTAAAAAATTATTCTGTTTTATTGTGCACTTATTTTTGTAGAGTGACCTTTTGTGTATGCAAAGAGTTTTATAAAAATGCTCTGCATTAATAGTGGAAATGACATCTTCCGTGATACCTAGTGAGGTGTTCAGTTGAGTGACAGCTAGATTTTGAAACATTTCTTACAGATATGATTATACTGAGGAATATGTAACCAAAGGCACTGGAAAGTCTATCTGCATGAAAACTGACAACTAAAATTCTTCATTTCAAAAGAGGTTGGTAGATAACTTAAAAAAGAATAATTGATAATACTACAAGTTTACACATACAAATAAATAAGAATATTAACCATGTTCACAATGTGAGTATTGTTTGGGGAGACATGCTCTTAGATAAGGACTTTTAACATATATTCTGATGTGGTAAATAAGCTGTTAGGAAAAATAAGGTGGAAGGTAACATATGAATGATGAATTCTGAAAGTCTGGTTCAGCAAATCTAAGCATAGCCTGTGTAGAATAAAGGTATGCTTGATTTTAGTAGAAGATGGAAAAGCTCTTAATTTGTAAAAACCTCTCTGGTAGGCATATATATATATATATATATATATATGCATGATGTGACTTTTTGCCCTGAATTTAGAAAGAACCCAAAAGTATTAAACTATTCGATGGGTATCCTGACTTTTTTAATAAGCTCTCCTACATATGACAGGAAACATAGATTGCAATATTGGCTTTCGGACTCTACACTTTGTAAGGAGGAATTACTTTTGTTATGATATGTTTGCTCAGTGGGGCCCTGATTCCTCATGTTCAAGCTCTAGCTATACAAATAATAAATAATAAATGTTCCTGTATTACTTGTTCCTACATTGTTCTTTCACAGTTTTGTAAGAGAAAACGTCATGGTAAACCAAGCCAATTCACCTTGGAATGCTATTCAGTTGAAAAGTTAATACTTTAAAATTAAAAGGTTTCTACAGTATAGTCTATTTAGCGTTTTTCCCTCATTGTCTGCTTATAGTATATGGTAAGGAGATTAAAGTCCACTGGAATCACAGTGTTCTTAAAAGCTGCTTAGTGTTTCAAGATATTATTTTTTTGCCCCAAGGAAAACAGACCAATATGCTCAAAGCCTATGAAATTTATTACTTTCTTGCTGAAAAGGCATATTTTAAAAACATTTTCTTTGCTTGCAGATTTTTCATTTAAGACTTGGAAAATTGTGGCTGGTGCAACAGTACCAAATTTTTATCCACTTGGAGTGGGATTTAACTTACATATTAAAACATATAGATGTGCATGTCTGCTTTTCAGTGTCTACATATGAGCTAATGGCTTTTGTTTTGCTCCTGGATGCCAGAAGGATTTATTTTGGAGGTATGTCTATCTAGCCAGCCAGGTGAAACTGCTGCTGGTGCTGGTACAATGGAGAACTGTAGGAATGAAAGAAATGTTTATGTTAATAATCAAATGTTTAGTGAATTGATGAAATTTGGTGATAAGCAGAAGTTCTGTGAAACATACTTTAATGCTGAATCTTGTAAACTATAGTTACCGTCTGTTTTTGCTTTGTAAGTCTTGCTTTCAGGATTCTTCCTGGATTGTAAGACTTCTACTTTTGCAGGAAGTATTCTGAATATTTACACAGAATTATATTAAATATGCTTTCAATTATTTTTTTTTACCATATTATGCTTTTTTCTTTAGGATCTATTTATACTTTTCATCTGGTTTCAATCTTCTATGACCCTTAGTATATAAGATCAAAATGTGACAGTGGGAGCACACAAAAATTATTCTGGTTGACCAGATCAAAACCCTGTGTTCAGGCCTCCCTCCAAGTCAAGCCAGTATTTGGTGTTTTATTACAAACAAACAAACAAAACCACCAAACTATGAGAAACAGGTTAAATATGAATAACTTTTTTATATTATGTCCCATTTTCTGGCAATCAGCAACTTAAGGATTTCCTGAGACAGGTTTTCTTCTTCAGGAGTGTGTTAAATAGTCATGGGGGTTCTTTGGGCTTGTCTAATCTTTCCACCAGGACACTACCATTAAGGCAGAGAAAAGTGTCTGTTCTTCTGGAAGATATCTTGGGATGTGAACTTCAGCTAGACTTAACAAATTAATTTTAAAAGTCCCATACCATTTGTCTGTATTTAATTCTGAAAGTTTTAGGTATTCCTGCAAGGTTCTGAGTTTTCTTGGTATTACTATAGCCAGGGAAATGAAGATAAGCAGCTTTCAGAATAAAATGGTCAGTGTTTTTTTCATTTGAGTAAGTGTCTGAAGGCAAACAGTTGGCATTCATTGGCAAAGCACAGAAGGCTGACAACTCTTTAAGAAGAAAGAAAAAAGTCATACCTTTTGAGATCCAATCTAAGCAGAGATGCCACTCTAAAGATTTCTTACCTTCTCTCATTTCTTGTCAAAGACTAAAGCCAAGATGTTTCTCTGCTTCTTTTTTATATTACTGCTTACTTTTAATAAATTATTTCAAGAAGGGAGTATCCTTTACTGTGGTGTTACCACATTTTCAGCAACACCTGGGAAAAACAAATTGACAGAAATACATTCGAAAATTAAGAAAATTAATGTGAAAAACTAGTATGAAAATTATTGTGAAAAGATATGCTTGTGTGTTTTTTTGTGGATACTACTTTTCATTAAATAATAATTCCCACTTTTAATTTTGTACTAAAAAGGCAATTTATCTTTGATGTCTAAATAAGAAAATGACATTCACATAAATGGAGTATTTCATTGTTTTTCTGTTTGACTTGCAAGGAAAAATAATGATTAAAAGATGATTGCCATCAATTGCCATTTTTTATCATAGATGAAACTGATGATTCAGATTGCAAATACTCTGAAGTAAAAAGTAAATAGGATATTGACTTTTTGTCACTGGTTTTGTGACAGGTGCCTTGCATAATGGAAGGCAGATGTACTTCTCTAACTACAAATTCCCCCTTTCTGCTCAGTAGCTTGAAGTCTTTTATTACTGAAATATGACCATAGATGTTTTATTTCAGAACTGCTTTAAACATTTCTCAAGGTCTCCTGAGCAATCTTTGGCTAAGACAATGTAAGCCAATATAATTAGACTCGGTATCACTCTTTCATTGACAGTGAATGGCAGTGTTAAAAATTACATGTTAAAGACCCAGAAGATTTGGTGTCAGCTGTGCTTGCATTGCAGTCTGATCTATTTGTCTGCATGCAGATAAGTATTCCACTCAATTATATGCAGGAATAAGCATTACTGTTGTTATTATTATTATTATACCCAGAATCCAGCATAATGTTTAGGTTTGCTAGAGGTTTGTGAGCAAATATATTCTGTCATGAGAGGCAGGTACACCTGAGAAATTGGTTGTGTTTTACAGTGGAATAACTGTCAAAGCAGAAAAAGAGGAGAACAAGAATCTCACCTGAACTCAGTGTGTTTCTCATTTGCAAAATAAGTCTGAGTTATCTTTAGGGTGGGCAGCACAATTGTAGCAATTTAATATAGAAATCATAAAATTGTTTGTGTTAGAAATGACCTTTAAAGATCATCTAGTCCAACCTCCCTGCCATGGGCAGGGACATCTTTCACTAGATAAGGTCGCACAAATAACCGCTCACTCTGGCCTTGAACATTTCCAGTGATGAGGCATCCATAACTTCTTTGGGCAATGTGTTGCATTTTTAAAATGGATGCCTCACCATCCTCATTGTGAAAAATTTTCTTCCTTATGCGCAATCTAAACATGCCCTCTTCCACTTTAAAACTATTGTCCCTTGTTCTGTAATTACAGATCCTGGTAAAAAGTCTTTATCCATCTTTCTTTTAAGACCCCTTTATACATTGAAAGTTCTCCCCGGAGCCTTCTCTTCTCTAGGCTAAACAACCCCAACTCTCTCAGCCTTCCTTCATAGAAGAGCTGTTCTAGCCCTCTGACCATTTTTGGGGCCCTCCTCCAGACCTACTCTAGCAAGTCTGTCTTTCTTGTACTGTGGATGCCAGAGCAAGGATGCAGTACTCCAGGTGGGGTCTCATAAGAGTAGAGTAGAGGGGAAAAATTACCTTCCTTGTCCTGCTGGCCATGCTTCTGATACAACTGGTTTTCTGGGCTGCAAGTGCACATTACCAGCTCAAGTCTAATTTTTCATCCACCATTATGCCCAAGTCCTTCTTGTCAGGGTTGCTTTCAACCCATTCATCCTCCAGTCTGTAATGATATTGTGGACTGCTCCGACCCCACTGCAGGACTTTGCATTTGGCCTTGTTGCACTTCAAGGGTTGTATGCGCCCACTCCTCAAGGCTGCCAAGGTTTTTCTGGATGACATCCCTTCCCTCAAGAACATCAACTACACCACTCAGTTATTGTCATCTGCAAACTTGCTGACTCAACCCCACTGTCTCTCATTGATGAATATATTAAATAGTATTGGTACCACTACAGACCCTTGAAGGAAACCTCTTGTTACTGGTTTCAGCTTGGTCATTGAGCCATTCACTACAGCATTTTGGATGCAGCCATCCATCCCATTCCTTATTCATCTAACAGTCCGTCCGTCATACCCCTTTCTCTCCAATTTAATGGCAAGAATATTGTCAGGGACCTTATCAAAGACCTTGTAGAAATCTAGGTAGATGCATCTGTAGCTCTTCCCTTGTCCACTGATGCAGTCACTCCATTGTAGAATGCCACTTGATTCTTCAGGCATGATTTGCCCTTGATGAAGCCACGTTGGCTCTCTAATTACCTCCCTGTCTCCCATATGTTCCAACATATGGAATCTGTTCCATGATCTTACCAAGCAAGGAGGTGAGGCTGACTTGTTGGTAAAACATCAACACAGTTTTTGTTGCCATTAAAATGTAAGCTGTATGGTTTAAAATGAGTAAGAAGGAAGGAACAGCAGTGATTGTTAAAATTTTAAATTACTTACGATCTGTTCATAAATATATTGCTTTTCTAGCTACAAGGAAAAAACAGTGATACAGACAATCTAAGTGACTCTAGAATAATATGTACTAATTAGTTAGAAAGCTGTTTGTCAGCATATGAGCTTTGTCTTTGTTTCTGAGCATGTGAAACTATTTTAGGGTGCTGCATAAGTGATTGCAGAGCAAAGTATTAGGGATATCATCGTGAATTTGGAAGACAAGACATACTCTTTGTCTTACCCTCTTTTGTTGTTACCATAGTGCTTTACTCCACTCAGCCTGCCACTTAGTGAGATGAACAGGCATGTGGCGGTTAGTCAGTTGGTTGAAATCAGGCCAGATGCCTTGAGAATATGAAACACCCTAGTATTCAAGTTTTGGTTTATGAGACAGGTAGTATGAAAGGTCTTAGAAGTATTGTAGAACAGGCTTTTCACAGTTGTTGCCTAACAAATCAGGATAACAACAGGGAAGGGTCTGCTTTTGGTCATATTTGGTTTTACTAAGTATGATTTAAGACAGTTACATCCTAAAAGTAAAGGGGTATTTGCAATGTATCTTGTCAGCCCAAATAGTGGGTTTTTTTGTTTTTGTTTGTTTGATCTCTGCCATTAAAGGTTTATGCTGCTGCTACTACTACTGCTACTACTACTTCTATTAGTAGTATTAGTAAACCATGGGTTTATGCTATCTACTGCTACCAGATAATAGATTTGGAGGTTGTCAGTTTAAGTATTGACACTTGCCTGCTAGTTCTTGGTAGATGTGGCTGAGTTCTAGTGATAGCATTTAGCTTGCCAGAGGATTCAGCATCTAGATTGGTCAGAGATAATCTCCCAGTTCAGTCATTAACTATGAATTACTTTAGATGTGAAAGAGTTTAACAGAACCAGATCAACATGGACAGCACATGAAAAGACATCTTATTGATCTCACACTACATGATCAATTAGTTAAATCTTGCCTTCATGAAAATCAATGACGGGTTTTTTTCTGACTTTAGATGGAAATTAAATAATTTAGATGGGAAAAAAAGTCCATATTGTAATAATTCCATGTTTCTGCAGGTTTTCTTTTGTGGATGTCACAGCTTTGTCATTCCAGCATTCTGTGTTCATTATTTTTTTTTTTAATTTTACATTAATTGTTAATTTTCAGCCTTCAGAAGTGCATAACAAAACTCACAGTGGCTTCCTAAAGTGATTCACAAAGGATAACTATTGCAACTGTGTCTTTTTTTACTAGAAGATTGTTGTGAGCCATCTGGGACAGAGTCCAAACTTTCTTCTTCCCAATTATAATGAAATATTATAAAAATTAATTCAAGGTACAGTACATTATACCTCATCTTTACTGTAATTGTTATTATGAGAACAAGGTAGTACAATTTTAATAACTGCTCGAGTATACAAGACAGTGGTCTAATATACCTAGTAGTGTGTTTAGCTCTGCATACATAGATTAGCTATGTATTCCACAGCCATCAACAGGTAAACTTGCTTTGAAAAATGCATGAGGTATCGATTTTATTTCTTCGGCAAAGGTTATAATGAGAACATAGCATGTCACAACAGGAATCTGTCCTTGTGACAGTGATTGTAATGAGAACAGAAATATAAACTTGCAGTCCACACCATTTTCTACAGACAAGAAGATTCTGGTTTCACTACTTTCTCACTTTTTATTTTCCTGTTTTACATAAAATCTTGTGTTGTAGCAACCCAATTGTTCTCTCAAGTCATCCAGATGAGTCATCTTCAGATAATGGGAATCCACAGATGATCAGAGCTGATGTGAACCTATTTTTCTTATTAAACATGTTGAATAAGTTGTTTCTCTCTCTCTCTGATTCTCCTCCTGCTCTATTTCTCCAGTAAAGTACCATCCTAACCACCATAGTGCATCATTAGACTGAAGATCAATGGATACTTTTAGCTTTTATATAAACATATATATATACACATATGTGTGTGTGTGTATATATATATGTAAAAGCTTTATTCTCCTTTATCTTCTTTATACTGCTTACTTTCTCTGCTTGTCAGCTTCTCTGGATAAGCAAGCATATAAGCACACTGTGAGTAATAGCACAGTTCGAATAGTCACATGCATGACTTTGTTTCTTTTTTAAGTAGTTCTTTTATTTGGATTGTCCTTTCCTCTTTCTTCCCACATGATCCACTCTCAACTCTTTCTACACACTTTTTGATTCCTTTTAGCCACTCATGACTTCAACTATGATTTCTCTGTCAAACATTCATTTACTTTATGCTTCTACCTTGTCTTTATTCATCTTATTCTGCATTGTCTTCCCTCTATATTTACAGAAGGATACTGTGCTGCTCATTTTGCACAAGGCCAAAGCTGAACATTTTCTAAAAGCTTTCCTAATTTTTACCCATTATTATCTTTGACATTTGTTGCTATGCTGACTCATTTTCAGCTCTTCTCCCTATTTTCTTGCATATCTCTAAGTTTGTGTTCTGTCATCTCTGCTAAAAACTGAGGTACACAATCCAGTCACACACTAACTCCGTTTAATATTTTCATTTGACATTCTCACCAAAGAGCTGTGGTTTTATTATAAAAGTACAAACCCTCCTAGTTAACCTGACTACTAATCTGAACATTTTGAAGGTTTAAAGGAAGAACATTCTTCCACATTAATCTAATCTCATTGATGTTGGTTGGCTTGTAGATGCAGAGATGAAAGGAGGATTTGGATAACTGTTTTCGTACATACTGCATAACCCCTCGAATGTATTGACTGAAGTTTAGCTACATATTTTGAGATAGTTGATTTTCTTTATTTTCACTATCCATTTCCTACTAAGGTTGGTAAAAGAAATAATTTTCTGTTTATCAAGCACAGACTCATGGAATGTAAACAATATGTCCAGCTCAGGTTACAGCTGAACAAGAAGCAAGACTACTTTCAAATTTTCATTAATTGTATGACAATATTTTGCTTAGCAGCTACTCTGTACTAACTGAAAAAGATAGATCAAGTGTTCTGGAACTGTAATGATAAACCCATAAACAAGCTGTGCAGTAAAAAGAAGACACAGACAAATGTAGAACAGGGCAAGTAAACGAGTGTAATCAGTCTTTGTGATGCTTCATATTAAGTAGGCTGATAATTTGCCGTGACTTCTCAGAAATTCCTGTCACACAAGCCTTGTGCTGTCAATGTTCTATTTACATTGCTTGACTTAGTATGCTTTGGAGGAAAAACTCAACCCAGGAGACCATACTGGTTTTTCCTTGTATTTTAAGCTAATTTTATTCTTGTTAACATTTGATTCACCTGTTGTTGTAATTAGAACATATGGGGTCAAGTAGCCTTCAACAGAAATCTTGTTCAAGTCAGAAAATATAATCTTGTACTTTTAACAATGGAGCTTAAGAGAAGCATAAGGAGAATTGGAGTTCTTTTCTGATTAATTTGTAGAAAAGGACTTCTCCACATCACTGAGGAGGCCACAGCTGGAGTGCTGTGTCCAGTCCAGAGCTCGTTCATGTGAGGGACATGGAAACACTGGAATCCAGCACAGGTCCATGAAGATGCTGAAGGGCTTGGAACATGTAAGCTATGTAGAGAGGCTGAGAGCACTGGGACTACTTAGCCTGGAGATGAGAAGGCGCAGGGGTATCTTATCCATATGTATAAATACCTGATCGTTGTGGGGAAGGAGTAAAGAAGATAAAGACTTCTCAGTGATGCCTTGTGAAATGCAAAGAGGCAATGGGCATAAACTGAAATACAGAAAGTTCCACTTAAATACAACTGAAAATTTTCTTAATTGTGAGGGTGATTGAACACTGAACATGTTGTCTGGAGAGGGTGTGTAGTCTCCATTCTTGGAGATACTTAAAGGTATCCTTGGAGATACGTTCTGGACACAGCCCTGTGCAACCCGCTGTTGAAACTGCTTTGAGCAGTGATGTTGGGCTAGATCTTCTGAGGCTGCTTCCAACAGGTTTGTCATTCTGTGATTATGTTGAAGTATTTCTAAATTGTTTTCTTCAGATTAAGTAAGGACAACTAATAAAGCAGTACATCTTGATAAATTATTTGGGTTTTTTTTTCTTAATTAAGTGTTATGCATCCATATATTTTATCTTTTTCAAAAATTAAAATAGTAGATGATTAAGCAATTTTTTTGAAACAAAGTTCACAAACACAATGCAAATTCTTTCATACAGCCCAACAAACTTACCAATAATGTCTAATGGTATGTGGCAACACAAAGTGTATAATTGTGATTATGCTTATTTTACAAATAAAGAATCTTAAATTGATAGATTTCAGTTATGTGTCTAGTAATTCAGAAATTATATTAGTTTTTCATTTATTCACTCTACTACTTTCAAAAGAAAATCGAGAAAATCTGATTGATTTACTTATCCATGTGAAGAACAAGCTTATGGTTCTTAATTTACATTCCATGCTTAAAATCCAGTTATGGTTTCAATTTGGATTGCTGTTATTTATCTTCCTTTAGAGCATTTAATAGATCTATAGGCTGTAATTTTCAAAATGATTTTCAGATTTCATTTTGATGTTGGACACCTAACCCATTTAAGTGCTGAGAAAATACAGTCTTTTGGTTCCATGTACATTAAAGAAACACTGTTTGAAGTTAGAAAAGCTTTTTACTTCCTATTATATATTCTTACTCCAAATGTCAAACTCCTAATATGAAAGAAGTCTTTCTATCAATTGAGGATGGAGTAGTATAGTGAGTAGAAATAATGAGATTATAGCAAATGACCAAAGTATATTCTGCTGCTAACATGGTGCCAAATTCCACAAATCCTTATTTATTAGTGGTTACCATACCTACAAAATATATAGGCTCAGGGAATGGACTTCTAAGTTTGGAATGTGTTGTCATTTTTTTCAGGGAAGATTAAAATATAAATGGTATAGACTGAAGCTTTTACTTGTGTTATACTTGATTAGAGCAGAATTTTATAACTAAGTTCTGGTGATCCAGGAACTTTCAGAAGGATTAAATGCATCGGAAAAAATAAACAAAAGAAGTAAGAAAAATTGAGGAGAAAATTGGGGTAAATTTGTTTGACTTTTTTTTTTAAATGGAAGTGTCAATCATGTTTCTCTCTTAAGAAGATATTTCAGCTTCAGCATCCACAGATGACAACAGCTATCCACATGCAGAGAAGGATGTTACAGATACTATATGTTACTATGACCTGTGTCTTACTCAGATGTATCAATAGTTAATAGACCTTTAGGGAGAACTGGTAAGACTTTTTTTTTTTTATCTATGAGTTACCTGGTTTGCTAGTTATTCCAATTTGTGCTCTGCTGTGTTATACTAGTAAGGAATAATTCTGAGAAAAAAAGGTATAAGAAGGGACTTAAAATGAGTTTTACCCTCAATTTTTATATTATTCTAGTCTGTTTCTTACAGTAACCAGATTTTTAAAAAAGCCAGACAAACAAAACAGCTAGAATATTGCTTTTGCTTTACCTAGATGCAACAAAACAACAGGAAGTTCTGATACTGGATAAAAGGCCATCTCAAACATGTCATCTTTTCACACTTACAATCAAAATACACATCAGGAGGAATGATATGTGGGATCAAACTAAGTATTTGCCTTGTCATTTTTGTCAGTTTTCTAAGCACAAATTGGTCACACGAATAAGTAATAAATCTTTAGTAAAGAAGGTGCTGTCACCAAACAGTAACAAATGCTGCATTAGCATCTTACACCAGAGAATCTTATTCAGAGTGTCAAAGGGGTTAAATACAGCAATTTACATCATATTGTTGTGCATCAGGATTTGGGTGTTATCTAGGCCCTTGGAGCAATTTATTGTCAATTACTAGAAAAAAAAGGCAATGAATACACTCCATTTTCATTGATAAAACTATTAATTCTAGTTGATGTTTTTCCTTTTTCGTCAGATCACAGACAGTACATTTTAAAGTGAGATTTTTCTATATCCCTTTATATTCTATTTCAATTATTTTTGAGTAATACATTTATTGAGGATTAACTTTTCTTAGAATCAAAATTCAGAGTCTGGCTGTATCTGTTGCTTGCTTAGTTCAGTTGAGGAAATGCTGGCATTTCCTATTAATTCAAGGAGCTTAGGCACTCAGCTTAGATATAACGCACTTTTGAAGTATAAGACAAAAATTCTCTAAAAATATTTTAACCTCTCATGTGTCTGAAGAACCATAGACCCTTTCTGCATATGAATGTTACTGTGGTACTAAATGGTACTAAAATGAAGGTATTGTGCATCCCAGATGAGCTGAGTTTCTCAGCACCTAAAAGAGACCTGAATTTAATTGCAAGTCACAATTAAGTACTTTTGTGACTGTAAACCCAAAGAGTCCTCATCCAGGGAGCTTGTTTGAGTGTACCTACACTATTGGGTTCCATTTGAAGAATCCATAGAATTTCTGGGTTTTGGTTCTTGTTAAAATAATGATTTTATTTTTCTGCATTCATTATTAATACTTGTGAAAAATACATGACCATTAAACCAGATGCTACAGCCCAGAACTATCCTTCACGATTTAATGCAGGAATTGCTAAATTACTGTGTTGAGCAATTTAATTTTCTGTTTATTCCCAGATTCTTGAATCTTGTACTTCTGGCTGAAAATTCCTTCATAGAAAATGTACTAAAACTTAAGCTTCTGCTTCATCTGCCTGGAGTAAGGTGCTCAGGATATTCTGCAGAGAAGGAAGCATTTGAAACCATTTAGATTAAAAAAAAAAATCCTTTCAAATTTCTCATTTCTGAGAGGCAATATGGACTTGCATGTTGTATAAATGTCATGTTGTACATTAGCTCTGCTTTCAAAGAAAATGTAAGTTTTAATGAAGGCAGTTCCATATCAGTTCAAGTTCCAAAACGCCCCAAAAAATGACACTCCATGATTTTAACACATCTCTTCTCTCATCTACCTTCTTATGACTCTTTAAAAAAAAAATAAAAATAAAAATTAGGGATGTTCCATCACCTGCTGTATTGGTTGCTGTGAATCCTTTTTCTAGACATCTTCAGTGTGGAAGGAATGAAACTATTTCAGGAGCAAATTGGAGTCTGGCACAACAAAATGGCATTGTCATGTTGTTGATTTGTGAATCCTACAAGTTCATTGCCGTTTGAACCCACTGACAGACTGACCCAATGTTTCCCATATCCGCTAGCTAAGAAAAATATACATACTGACGATATCAAACTCAATATATTTGCCAACTGGCTAGCAGTGTTTCTAACATAAAATTTAGCAATATTAGAATAGCAGAGGAAAACAGTGGAGGTGTCTCATAGATTTCTGGTTTTCCTATTTTAAGGCATGGCCTCACTCCCGTTGCTGTCAGTGGAAGCGCTGACTGTACTATTACAGAACTGATAGTTTCAGCTATACAGTTGCAAACCCAACTGTAACTGTTTTGAAATCTTATGATATGCATGAATCTAGGCATTTTTAGAGACATGATTTGACTTTAAATAGAAGGGATCAGAATAAAATTTCTTGTGAAAGCTTTAAAAAACTTTTCTGGAAGCAACAGACTCAAGATCTGGGAGAGCTAAGGCAAAGAAAGCATGCATTCACCTTTGGGTCCTTTCTGTAGTCTTTAGTTACTCTGCAGTCAGATGAGTGTAATCCAGATATCATCTATGCTACAATTTTAACAGTGCTTTGGGGCCAAGTTGCATGCTGCAGCATTTATATGTTCCTTAATTTTGTTTCCTCCACCTCCCCAAAAGATGGACCTTAACAAATTGCCCCCAAGAAACACTTTCTGGCATTTGCTATCAGCCCAGCTAAAGGTTCAGACACCATATGAGGTTCTTAGCTGACATAAGCCAAAAACAAACCTGGCTGCATTCTAGCTACTAGACATTGATGAGTTTTGGCTAGTGCTTGAGCTCATACCCTGGCTTTGCTATATTTGTAAATAGAGGTAATGTTTGCAGAGACCTGTCTGCTACAGTAGCCTACCTCGGGAGGGTATAAAAGTACTTAAAATCTCTGAACTTCCATTGGATGGTCCTCACTATCTCTATAGATATAGACCTATGAGGAAGTTTTCCAAAGGCCCTATTCAGTCTTTCCATTTTCACTGGAGCTATTTTGCTTAATTCAAGAGGGAGAGGTTTTCTGAGTTTGTATTCTAGTCATGGGTTCTCACAAAATCATGATAATCAGAATGTCTAGCAGTGTATTAACTGCCTTCAGTGTATTTGTTGTGGATGGCTCATCCCTCTTTAGAAAAAAAAAGTTCTTACATTTTGTGTAGTAGCGTCTTGACAGAACTTCTATGATGTCTTAATGTCTTTGCATGCATGTGTTCCTATATATATATGTTTAGTAGAAATTTTCTTAACACTTGCAAAAATATATAGTACAGTTTGTAAGACGATGACTTCTGTAAAAAGTTTATCTCAGACCTACCTTTTGACAACATTGTCTTTCTAACACAGATGAACATTTGGGAAAATGTTTGTGTTGTGCTTCAAAAGCCACATCTTTAATATCTAGACATTTTTCAGCTATCATTGACTGGGACATTCTAGGTATATACTATTGAAAAGATATGTGTAAAAGTATAAAGAAAAACCAGTACTGGAAAGGTGACTTTCTTCGTCAGATATCACCATCAAAAGTGTTATCTTTGAGTAGCGGGCTGAGGCAAAAACTTCCTACTAAACACCTTCACTGCTCTTTTATATAGTCATAGAAAAAAGCAGTTTCAAACATCTATCAATGCCATCTTATTCCACTTGCTTGGCATTAAGTGAATGGTTCTGTTATAATAGCTTTTAAACTTGACAAAAGTTGGAATTCCACTGCATTGCAAAGTTTTTTGTCTGTCTTCAACATAAATTCATGAATTAAAGAGATTTATTTGAAATTTTAATTGTGAGCATTACTTAACATATTTCGGAGAATAAGTCTACCTCGACATGCCATTCCTTCACCTGAATAGCACATTTTTCACAATGGTATTTTCAGAAGTTAACGTGTACCTTTTTCAGAACATGCTTCAGTGAATCTCCTGGTGGCTGGCACATTTGCCATGGTATTACTTGACTAATAGGAACATCCCAAAGCTATCAATGCACTATGTATTTAAAGCATCTCTGAAACTTGTAAATTAGAAATCAGGTAGGATCATTCTGAAGAATGTAATGAACAGCTTGAACCATACGAAATGTCTCAGGGTTTCCAAAGTTTCCGCAGAATACTTCATCAGCTGCTTTTTTGGTTTGTTTTTGTTTGTTTGTTTGTTTGTTCTTTTTCCTGCAATGGCGAAAAGGAGTAAACTTGTGGCTTACTGTGATGGAATAACAAACAGGTATGGAGCTCTCTGCAGTCCAATATGCTGCTGAAAATGCTATTTAGTGCATGACATGGATGACAGCCTAGAAATAACATTCGGACAGTGTGAATTATGATAATTTTTTTGAAGTTAATAGAATGATGACAGTTTGCATCAGCTGAAGAATTGTCTCCTGACATTGATAGTAACAGGATCAAAATGGGGAGTTTTAAGACAGCACATAGTCAGGAATAACAGTTAAATTTTCCATATTTAGAAATCTAATGTCTTGAAGGACATTCTTTTGACAATATCTCTAAATACTAAATAAAATACTAAATAGATGTGATATGAGCAGGTGCATACTCAAGTTCATAAATGAGTTGTAGGAATCTTCTAAAAAAGAAATATTAATAGAACTTTCTCATGAGCTGAATAAAAGAAGGATGAAAAGCATGATACCTACATTTAAGTATTTTTAAAAGAGGAAATCTTAAATGGGAAATTACTAGAATTTTTGTCTTCAATTATTTCCATATACACATAAAACCAAAAAAGATTGACCTATGAAAAGTAATTAGTGAATTCACTACTATTCTGGTGAAATGGAAGCTTGATTCTATTTTTCCTTTGTAAACAGTTTAAAGTTACAATTCCATTGAGCTTCACAGTGAATTTTACTATTGTGTAAAATCTTGATATGGAAGGTTTCTGTAAAATTAGTCTCTCAGCATTATGAATGGGACACCACTGGTTTAATTTGATGTACACTTTTCATAAATTAGAAAGATGAAGAAGCAGGTCCCTGCATTAATGCATTAGCAGAACCATTGTAGACTTCATTGCTTTTTGGACAGGTAGAGTAGAGCCTCCATTTAGGTGTTAGCTCAGTGGAAAGCGGATCTTGCAGGGAACTGGGAATTAAATAAAACAGTCTTTCCAGTGTAAACCATGTCAGTATTTCCCATATGTATTCTCTTTTGATATCCATGTTATTACATTTGCTATTATATTTAATGTCATTAGACATTTTCCATTATAAAGACGTGCTTTCAGCTACTTATAACTTTGTCAAACTGTTGCTGTTATTAAACTTAAACTAACTTTCAGTGGAGTGGATATTGTTTCTCAGACTAGATAAACTGATTTGATTGTGTCACAGAATAACAGAATTGCAGAATGGTCAGGGGTGGAAGAGACTTCTGGAAATCATCTAGTCCAATCCCCCTATTAAAGCAAGTTCACCTAGAGCAGATTGCACAGTCATGTCACCTTTTTATGGTTTCTTTCATGAAGAAGCACTAACATTCCTAGATTTTGTAGTAGGTATAATTTATTTGTGATGACAGAAATAAAACTTTTGCAGAAAAAGAAAAGTCAATCCCAATTCAGACAATCTATTAAGCTTTTAAGAACTGTGATCCTCTCATGCTCACTTCAGTGTTGGTTAGATTAATACTAAATTCTTTTGAAGGATCGATGTGAAAAGAATATGCTCAAATACTTCTGTCTTGAACAGCCACCCTTTACTGCACATGAAGAATGTTGTGCATGATCTCCACTTCAAGTAAGTAGTGAGCTGTTGCAAGTAAGCAGAACTCCCACTCTCCAGCTACCACCATGGTGCTTGTGGAGGGACCTGAAAACAGAGGTGCTTTTAACTCTAACCTTTAGGATAATAGGCAAAATGGGTGGGAAGATACTTGATTTGAATAATCCAGAGGGATCGAGATGTTACCTTGGATCAAAAGGAGTAACTGGATTTTGAATCTGAGAATAATTGTAGAAACAAAGCTGAAATGTGGAATCGGACATTTCAAGAAAAAGGGAGAAAGCAGAACCTGAGCCTGAGAAATCCAGGCGGCTGAGAACCATGGCAAAGAAAACAACAAGAAGTCACTCAGTACTACAGTCCACTGTCATTTCAGGAAAAGATTCATAACTGTTGCATCTTAAAGAAAGACAACATACTAATAGCTAGGTAAACCCACTGGTAAGCAGATATCTCGTTTTCCCCTACGTCTTTGGAGTCTGACAACTTCACTGATGATGTTATACAGCTTTGGGGTTAAATTAAGAAGGGATTGTAGTCTAAAAATTGTCAACCCATTAATAGCAAGAGTTCACACGCTACGTGTGATGGAAGTTTTTTTTCTTTTTTCACTACACTGTTTCTGAAATATAGTAAACTTTTTGGTAAAGCACTCAAAAATTTCCAATTTTAAAGAAAAACCTCTGAAAAGTTAGGAAATCCTAGCATTAAAGTTGCCACTGAAAGTGTAAAGAATTATAATGGATAATTTGCAATGAATAATTAGAAGTGTTTTGTGTTCATTAAATGAGCAAGAGTTAGCCTTGAATATTACATAGATAGACTGGGAAAAATTAATCACTTGGGCAAATCTATTGAAGTTAAATAATTCTTAGTGGGAATGAATATGGCTCATTTTTGTGAGCAATTTTTCTTCTATGCTTATATTGCAAAAGAAAATCTATAACAATTATAGATAAGTGAGGAATACACCCTTTCATGTCTAGGCTTATTGGGATATTTCAAGTTCATTTGGGTCGTAATGTTTCTCCCTGTACCTTAGGCGTACTTCCTTGCCTTCCTTTCACCTTATTATCTAAGCGTGTCTCAGTCTTTCTTGTAGCTACCTCCATTACATGTGCTATGTCAGTAAATTCATTAAAGATTGAGAGTTGTTTTGATCACATCATAATAGTGAAATGTATCAGATACCTGTTTCTGTAGATTGATTCAGCTTGTTCTTTGGGCTTTCTTTCATCCTGGTTTTTAGATCTGAGTGACTTGTTGTCCTCTTTTAATTTTTGGGTGCATTTCCTCTCTTAATTAAAGACATACTAACACATTTGAAAAGGACTGAGATTTCCGTATCCACAGTGACACCCACCAAGCTAGATAGTAGGAAGTTATTTTAGAAGTGTGTTTAAAAAACTTCCTCTAAATGCTGTGAGAATTCAAGACTATCATACTTCTGAAACTTTGTGAAAGGACAGATGAAAGCAGCATGTTGAAAACTCCCTAAAGTAAGGAAACCAAGGTAAGGAAACTTCACAAACATAAAATAAAAATAGGATAAAATAAACAACCTCTGTAAATGCTGGTTTTACAGAAACCCTTTTGTGATACCAAGACACAGGAGCCTGTTCAGATGGATTTCTTATGCTCACAGCATTGGGGCATAGCATGTGGCATATCTGCTTTATATAAGCAGAACATAAGTTAATGTGACAGATAATTGTGAAATGATGAGACCATACGCTTCTGCTTCCTAGATACCCTGCATTCATGTTGATTGAAGTAATTTTTATTCTATTCTTTTGGACAGTTCAGTCATTTTAATCTGAGGATCAGAAGATGGAAGACCGGTTGGTGGGTGTTAAAGTACAGTCACCTTCATGTCACTTTTTCTTATCAAAGTTTCTGTATCAGACTGCTGTTTTCCAATCACCTTTCAGATTTATCCCCATGTAATTGTAGCTAACCCAGGAAAATTTAGACAGAAAAAGGCCCACTTCAAGGGTTTAGGGATATTTTATTGAAGTCATTCCTTCCAACTGCCATGCTTGTAATGTCTTTTCATGAGCCACTACCCCCTTTTGCATATTTGACTATATCTTCATTTCATCTCTCTTTCATGCCTGTCCTCAAAGCTATATTTTAGGAATCAGTTCCAAAAAAGAATAAAACAGACTTTTGCCTCATTCCTTTCACATTTTAGTTAGCTTCATTACTGTTGTACCTTCTATATGCTCTAGACATGAGTGTGTTACTAATAGGATTCCAGATGATCTTTAATGTTAATGGGAAAATTGTCACTCTGGGGGATTCCTTTATGGTTCTACTTGCTAAGCAAGATTGACGTTCCCTGAGTCACTACTTTCAGTACAGATATTTCATTGACAGGAGTAGCAGCCAATTTATCTCTCACTTCCCACCCATTTCTTAAAGTCTTTGGAAAGATACAGTGGCACGTACCTTTCTTAAATGCTATTTTAATAGAGTTCCTTCTCAATTGTGAACCATTGTTTTAGATTTGATTTTTGGTGCTAACATAGTACTGATGTTGAAAATAAAGTAGCCTTTAGGCTGTACACTCCGGGCTTTAATATTTTTTTCTGGACCTCAGTGCTCAGTGTGTGTGTGTATGTATCTGTGTGTTTATATATACATAAAAGTATGTATTTCTAGAACTTGGACAGTACTCACATTAAATTTAGCTTTTCTAGCAGATGCACAGTACTTCAGCAGGAAAAAAGTAGCATCAGCAGCATGCTACTTCAATTCTCAGCATAAGCTGCTCACTGGCAAAAATGGAAGTACTATTTAGAGATAGGAGCAATGGTAGAGATTTTCTATTACTTTATATTTTGACTTACTGCTGGAAGGTAAAAAAGAAGATATTTTGTTCAATATAGGCTGAAGTCTTTGAGCTCCTGAAATGTACATTTCTTTTCTTTTTCGCTCTTAAATTTGCAACAAATAAAAGGTGTGAGGCCTTAGCTCTATTGCTACTTATTTTTCCTCCCTGTTATCCCTTCAGAGTTTTGTTTTCCTCTGTATCGCTGCATTCCTTTTGTTGTTCTTTTTGTCTTCCATAAAACATGCATACGTATGCAGCGTCTGCTGTATTTAAACTTCTTTACACATCATATTATTCCCTGGAAATGTTCCATAGGCTAATTCCATTAATCCTTTCTTTTCTTTCCTTTCTGCAATATCTGAAATGCTAATATTTTCCCCCACCCTTTTCTCAGTCAAACACACCAAAACTCTCCTTCCTCTTCTGCATGATAACAGCAAAGCATGTGCCGTGTGCCCTTGAATAAATTCTTAGCCCTCTTATGCTGTTCTTGGTACTTTATATTTTAAGCATGAACTGCAAAGTAAAAGATGACATGAACAGGACACCAGCTAATAAACAGATGTTTATTATGTCAATATCCATTATGAAAGTATAAAATGATTCAGCAGGATAGTGACTTAGGCAGTTGCCTTTGTGGGAAAACAATAGGCGAAGAGTGGCTGTGCATTTACAGTTGAGTCCAGGATCATTCTGCTTGTCTAGGAATGCTGGCTCCTTCTATAACCAGTGGGGAAAGATAGACACCTCCAGAGGGAAATTAATCTGTCTGAGATGGAAGAAGTCCCTTTCCATGACTAGAAGCTTAGATTAATCTCTCATAATTGTGTGAAAGTAGGTAAAATTAGTCATATACCCCATAGGTAGTTGTAAGTTGAAGTTATAAAGAAGTAGGAAGGCATGAAGAACCAGAAGAGATTTTGTTCTTGGGCAGTTAGCTAAATTGCTGTGGAAAGGCCAACATTGTGCTGGCCCTAAAGTTCAAAATTGGCCTGATACTTTGTGGAAGTGAATGAATGGGGAAAAAAGAAAATTACATGGAATACCTTCCTTTCTGCTGCAGATAAGTAGAGATAAATACAACCTATCTCAGAGTGTGTTGCATCACTAGTATATGTGATGGAGTACGCGAAAATGCTCTCATTTTCTTTAGCTACTCCCAACCTAAACCAAGAGATGTTATACTGCTTTGTGCAAACTCTTCTGGGAGACGGTCAGGGAGAAACTTTTATTTGTAACACATTGTCATGGTTTAACCCCAGCTGGTAACTAAGTGCCACGCAGCCACTCACTCATTCCCTCCTCACTCAGAGGGGTGGAGAGGAGAATTGGAAAGGAACGTAAAACTCTAGGGCTGAGATAAGAACAGTTTAGTAATTAAAATAAAATAAAAATGAAAGAGCAATAATAATAACAACAATAGCAGATATAATGAAAAGGAGGGAGAAGGGGAGAGGAATGAAATCTGAAAGGAAGGGAGAAAAATCACAAGTGACGCACAACACTCACCGCCCGCTGACCGATGCCCAGCCAGGGCCCCAGCAGCCATTGGCCCACCCCAGCCAAGTCCCTTTCTAGGTTATATACTCAGCATGATGTCCCATGGTATGGAATACCTCTTTGGCTAGTTTGGGTCAGCTGTCCTGGCTGTGTCCTCTCCCAAGTCCTGTGCCCCTTCAGCCCTCCCATTGGCAAAGCCTGAGAAACCAAAAACTCCGCAGCCACACTGTTTCCACACCAAATCCAAAACACAGCACTGCACTAGGCACTAAGAAGAAAATTAACTATCCCAGCCAAACCCAGGACACAGAAACTTCTATAAAAAACGTGAAAGCAGTATTGTAACAGTGGCATGTCATGGTGTATGTAGAGTATTCAACACTGAGTTACAAGGGAGTATGTAACCACCAGCACAGAACCGGAAAGTCTGGGCATGGACCAATGGAGCCCAGGCTGAAATCTGGACCGTGACAACAAGGAAATACTTGTTATACACAGCAGTTTGTGACTGATCCCACTGAAGTAAATGGAAAATCTTAATGGCAGTGAGCTTTTAGATCAGGCCTGCTGTTCCCAGATACCAAAGGTAGAGGAATGGTTTTCCACAAGTCTGTTTCTCCTCTCTCTGAATGTACTATAGTTCTCTGCATATATTGTAACTTTAACTAGTCTCTCATATATTCAAAGTATACTTGTTATTCAATGTGACATAGTAAAATCATTTAATATTAAAAAAAAAAAAGGCCAACAAAACATTTCCCCATGGAGCAGAAAATAAAATGCAAAACTTCATAGTACAACTCTTTAATACACTCTAGAGAAATAATCTGCCTGAAATAAAGACTAATTCGGGAGGAAAAAAAACAAACACCTTTGAAAACAATCAATCCTTTGTAAAAAAGGAAACTGGAAATAATTAAACTCTGAATTCCTGAAACTATAGCAAAAAGTATGCAATTTGTGTATCAGAGGAACATATTTAGCCACTTAAGTGAGCTGGAAAATCCTGAGAGAGTTTATGTTAAATTAGTTAAAAGAATGGGTATTTTTCACATCATGCACAGCCTATCTTTGCAAAGTATGTATTGATGAAAAAATGTCCTAAATCTAATACACAGTCTAGAATTTTAAAGTTGTTAAATAGTGATATTATTTAGTCATATTGTTCTTCCTTTGGATAAAATTGGTTTTATATAAATTACTAATTTATCCACAGATGCTGATTAAATGCCTTCCCATCACTTAACCTTTTACAAGAAAATCTGCTATTAGAAGTCAAACATTAATAAAGAGTCATAAACATGCATTAGTAAATAAGAACTATAAGGATCTTAATCTTGGGAAATCTGAGCTTTAGGAAAACATTATACTTAAAATAAGGAATAAACAATGAAGGTACAATACTGAGCACAGTTAATCATTCTGTCTCCTGTGTTTATTTTGTTATAGCTGTTAAAAAGTGTCTACACTAATTCCATCTACACAACTGTGAGAACAGATTGAAATCTGTTTTGTTCACCATCTGAAATCTATTTATTCAGAACTTTGCAGGAGGAAATTTCTGAATAACAGACAACCTGTCTTACATAGCTTATGTCTGAACCTCTTACCAGTATAGCAGTCCAAAGAATCACTTCCCAGCCAAAACTACACCCAAATATAGCATAGCTTTCTGATTCTGGCAACCTTATCCTAACTTCACCCAGAGTCTAGCATTTTGCCATTTGTTATTCAGGAGCCTCTTTCCTACCTTACCTATTCCTGCTGGAGTTCTGTCCTTTCTCTTTTCTCAGCCCTAACCTTAATCTCAAAATTTTGCTGGCTCTCTGAGTAAGGTAAATCCATCTGTAGTGGGGATGCTGAAAGAAAGCTAGAGCTGCCAAAGCAACCTTTACATTAGGAACTTCATGGATTCACAGTTCCCAGAATTGCATGTAGTGTTATATCAGGGATTTGGTTAGGATTAGGAGAAATAGAAAGCCTGGAGTTCAGCTTGGAATGGGTCTGAAAAGGCAATGTCAAAGCAAATGCACTGCTGCCAGGGGTGTCCTACCACAAAGAATCTAGAGTCTGGGGAAAATCTGGGGTGTGTAGAAGGAAGCCCAGAGCTCCAGTGAGAGTAGGACTAAAAGGAGGCTACCAAAATAAGGTGAGGAATAATGAATGACTTTTTTTCCTAAGGAATATTTCATTGTTGTAAGGTCCATGCCTACAGATCAGCCATAGGCTAACATTTTGGTTAAGGCAAGGGTAAGAGTTACGGCTAGGGTTTGGGTTGTGGAAAAAAGAAAGCCAAGAACTGCAGTTGGGTTTGGGCTGGAAACAGCTACCAAAAGAAACTTCTAGCTACAAAAATATTCTCCTCAAATAATTCTTTACCTGTGAGAATTCAGGAATGTCTTCTGTGAGGCTGAGCCTAGTGTTGAAGGTAAAATTACAACTTAGAGGAAGAGCAAGCCCTGGGCTCCCATTGCAGTAGAACTGGAAGACTTCCACCAAAGGTAAAATGTGACTGCCAAAACTTTCCCCCCTGAAGGACATTTACTATTTGAAAGGTCTAGGTTCCCTTGGTCTGTGACTCAGCCTAGGGTTAGAGTTAGGGTTAGGATCACAGTAAACTCAGGTTTGGTTTGTCAGAAAGAAACCCAGAGATCCATCTGGACCTCTGTTAGAAAGAGGCTAAAAAATCAAACTGAGGACTGCCAGAAGAATTTTGCTCCCAGCAATTCTTCATCTAAGCAAAGACCAGGGATGTTGTGTGTATGGACCAGATTAGGGTTATAGATAGGGTTAAAGTTATGTTTGAAAGAAAGAGAAAGCCAACAGCTTCATTTTAGGGTGTCTGAGAAAGTTTTTGCCAAAAGCAAATTCCTTCAGGCATATGATTCTGCCTTGAGGCAAAGTCTCTGCAAAGCCTTCAGTTTCTGGGTTTTCTGAGCTCACAGGTGTACTTGGAAAGGGACTATAAATGGCTGCTCAGGGAAATTTAAGGTTACCAAAAGAGTTCTCTTCGGATCACTTTTTCCTCTAGGACCAGTTTGGGGTGTCATGTTTAAACTATGATTAGTGTCAGGGTTAGGGCTGAAAGAATGAGGAAGCCCAGAGCAAAAGCTGCAGTGGGTTAGAAAGCTGTTTCTGAAGAAAATAAGGGCTGAAAACAAGAACTCTTCTGTCTTCTCCCAACTCTAACTCTCATCTTCATCCAAGTGCTGGGCTGAGCCTTGCAAAACACACCCAGGTGCTCGCAAGCAGAGAGTTCTCTAGGGGAAAATTTCTTCCACCAGTGTCTCCAGCCCCTCTCTGACTGCCATTCCTGGCTGTGTCTTTCCTGCAGCCCATGCATACTCTAGCAGATTGATATGTAGACCTGATTTGTTGTGACCCCTTGTGACCATTTTTTTCTGCCTGTGGATACAGACATTGTCACTTTTACAAAATGACTGTATCTCTTAAGATTCCAAATCAAGGTAGATTTTTTTATTAGGTTTCTTTTCCTTTTTACGTATGTGCAAATTCCTCCTGACTGACCTCGGTTTGTAACTGTCTTGTCTTCAGCTTTCTATGAAACAGAACAAAATGTCATCAGGTAACAACCTTTGCATTCTTGATGTCATTCTATAATTTTAAATTACTAAATATGGGCTAATGTCTGAGTTAAGTGGATTTCTTTAGTAAAACAGTTATTTATTCCTTCTAAAGAATTTATGTTATTTCTAGAACCCATTATATTAGGTGAGACAGGGACAAGCGTTTACTGTGTTTTACGAAAGACACTTGTATTTGTGTCCATTGAGCTACAGTCCATGGTCAAACATTGCTATCTGATGTACAAAGTGTGACAAAAAGGAATTTTAGAAGTAAGGTTGCATACTTATTTAGCTGTAAAGCTTTATTAAGAACAATAGTGAAAAGCAATCCTGTGTTCACTCGCAGATATATGCAGACTTTGTTCCAAGCCTTATTTTATTCTACTTTACAAATATATATATAGTAATTAGATGCAACTGGTTGGCAGAGAAGGAGTATGAAACACTTCTTAGACTCTTTAGTTGTTACTTTTCTAATTAACTTTCAGGAAATTTTGATGTAGTTATCTGTAACATTTGAGAAAAGTTGTCCAAATGCTTTCAATCAAAATCACACGTAATACTGAGACCAGCCTTTAAAACAATAATAGGATTTGGAATTATTCTGTCTTGGTTGCCCTTTGTTAATTTCATAGTTATTCTTTCTAAAGTATCTTCCACAGTGTCTGTGGTTTCTTGCAGGTCACATTTTCTCTGAGTTTGGGCAGCATTTTTGATGTATGTGGGTTTTTTTGTTATTTAACTGACACATACATGATTCATTTGCAGTTTTGTCGGCCTTCCAGTCTGTCTTCTGTTTTTAATTGATAAAATATATACAATGTCTACACCCTTGGAGAATGCCTATGTATATTTAAAAAAAAAAAAAAAAAAGAAAAGATAAATTTAGTATTAATGGTTGAGAGTCAGTTTTAGTAATCTCTGGAGTAAACTATGGGATAAGGGCTTAGAGGAAAGAAAGACCCAAGTGAGCTATTTAATATTCAAGGATCACCTCCTCCAAGTTCAAGAGTGAACAACAAACAGGGCCAGGCAAAAATGCCAGGAGGCCTACATGGATGAACATTGAGCTCCTGGCCAAACTAAAGCATAAAAACGAAGTATACACAAGCTGGAAGCAGGAACAAGTAACCTGGGAGGAATACAGAGACAATGAACATGTAGAAGTGTGGTTAGGAAAGACAAAGCCCAGCTGGAGCTGAATCTTGCAATAGGCCTCTCTAAGTACCTAGGTGATAAAAGGAAGGAGTTGAGAGAAAATGTGGGCCCACTGCTGAGAGGGGCAGGGGTGGTAACACCAGATGTGGAAAAGGCTGAGATAACGCTCTCTGTGCCTCAGTCTTTGCTGGCAAGGGCAGCCATCAGGAATCGCAGGCCACAGAGACTGAGAGGAAGGGCTGGAACCAGGAAGATATAGCCTTGGGGGAAGAGGATTAGGGACTATTTAGGCAAATTGGGCATATATAAATCCATAGGCCCTGAGGAAATACACCCAAAAGTGATGAGAGAGCTGGCTGATGTCATTGCAAGGCTGCTTTAGTAATCTTTGATTGATCATAGCAACCGGGAGAAGTGCCTAAGGACTGGAGGAAAGGAAATGCCACATCTACTTTCAAGAAGGCATCAGGGAGGATGCAGGGAACTACAGGCTGGTCAGCCTTCACCTTGATGCCTGGGAAGGTAACAGAGCAGCTAATCCTAGACATCATTTTCAAGCATTTGATGGACAAGAAAGTCATCAGGAGCAATCAGCATGGGTTCACCAAGGGGAAGTCATGCTTGACCTACTTGATAACTTTTATGATTAAATGACTGGTTTGGTAGATGAGAGGAGAGCAGTGGGTAGGGTCTCTCGAGATTTCAGTAAGGCTTTTGACACTGTCTTCTGTAAGGTATTCACAGAGGAGCCGATGAAGTATTGGTTGGATGCATAGACAGTGAAGTGGATTGAAAACTGCCACTGATCACCACCCTCTGGGCCTGGGCACTCATCCAAAGTCTAGCTGGAGGCCAGTAACAGGCAGTGTACCCCAGGGGTCAACACCGGGCCCGATCCTGTTTAACACCTTCATTAATGATCTGGATGATGGGGCAGTGTGCACCCTCAGCAAGTTTGCTGATTACTCAAAACTGGGAGGAGTGGCTGATACAGCAGTTGGATATGCTACCATCCAGAGGGACCCTGACAGGCTGCAGAAATAGGCTGACAGGTGCCTCCTGAAGTTCAACAAAAGGAAGTATAAAGTCCTGCACCTGGGGAGGAATAACTCCATACATCAGTATGTGGGAGCTGACTGTTTGGGAAAGCAGCTTTGTAGAAAAGGACCAGGGCATCCTGGTCAACAAGGACAAGTTGAATATGAGCGAGCAATGTGCCCTTTCTGCAAAGGTGGCTAATGGTACCTTGGTCTGCATTGAAGTATTGCCAGCAGGTTGAGGGAGGTGATTGTTCCCCTCTAACGAACACTGATGAGGCCACACCTAGAATGCAGTGTCCAGTTCTAGGCTCCTCAGTACAGGAGAGACTTACAGCTACTGGAGAGAGTCCAGCAAAAGGCCACTAAGATAGTTAAGGGACTGGAGCATCTCAACTCGGAGGACAGGCTGAAAGAGCTGGGACTGTTGAGCTTGGGAAAGTTCTGGCAGGCTGTGTGTATGGTGTCTGGGTCATCTGTATGAACAAATATCTGAAGAGAGGGTGCAAAGAAGTTGGAGCCAAGTTTTTTCAGTGACAGGACAAGAGCCAGAAGGCACAAACGGAAATACAGGTGATTCCCTCTGAAGACCAGAAAACACCTTTTTACTGGTAAGGTGACAGAACACTGACACAGACCCTCTGTCTGCAAAGATACTCAAAGACTACCTGGATGCAGTTCTGAGCAACCAGCTCTTAGCTGTCTTCAAAGTGTATTCCCATACAAAGTGTTCTTTCATGTCGCAGCACTCCCCAAAGTATCAGACTGCAACAAGGTCTTTCACCACCTCATACCAGCATACACCTCATACAGTTCCTGTGCTGCTTTCACCTCATCCAGAGCACGTGTTCTCTTTCCTTTTGCTTTTTCCTCAGCTGCTCTCCCTTCATCAGCTCTCAACCACTTAACTTACCCAGCCACAGCTGCACCTTATCTACATCAGCCAACCCACCGCCCCTGAAGCCAGCCCACAGCTGTATGTTATCAATGATAATTAACCCACCTTCATTCCTCTACACCTTCAGGTAACCTTGGAAACAAACTTCTTCCTTACTTTTATTAATTAGGAGGAGGAATTCCACATGCATGGAGGTAATGCTACTGATTAATGGATTACTCATAATGTGCACATTCCAAGACACCTATAAGAAGGAAAAATATGCTAGCAACCCCTCCTTCATGATCCTACATTTCATGGTATGTACCTTCTTTCTTGATATGATCAGCTGCGCCAACATAGTTTACACCTCAATTTTAACTGCTGCCTATGAAATATTTCTTTTAAGGAACATGACCTGATCAAAAAGTAGTTAATTTCTCCATCTTAAGTTTTGATGAATATAGTTTGATATTGGCTTATGTCACTATTGCTCATAGCATGATGTCCCAGCCATTAAAAACAGTCATTTAATAGCAGGTTAACACAATATAATGTCTGCTTTGTTGAGGCAGGGAATTTTAGCTTTAGGAGGATATAATATGAACTGCTTGGTCAATATTAGCTATTTACACAGAAGTTCATTCTATTGTTTGAGCTCAAGGAGAGCTCAGAAACTACTTGCCACTCCTGCACTGGCTTCATGTGATCAGATTTCGATGTTTACATCTGCACTAGCTGTCTAGACCTTTTTGTTCAGTCATTGGAGATAAACTGATATTTCTAGGAGTGCTTCATTTTGTAGAGTCATAGATATCTAAAATAGATGCAATACAGTTATTCTATATGTGCCTAGTTCTCAACTTCTGTATGTGTGCAAAGTGTAGATCTTTGAAGTTATGACAGCTGAATTAAAGTCCTTGTTTCTGAATGAATACTGAACAACCAAAAGTAAAATGAACTATGAAAATACAGTGGAAGGATTTTGGAGGTGTTACAAGGCATGTGAGAGGAAAAGTTCTCTGGAAATAAGGAGGCAAATGCAAATTAAATTCAGTTTGTCTCAGGCAGAGAAAATTAACTATGGAATGCATTACAGAAAGGTGAGCAACATTGCTTACTGTGATAAAAACTGAACATGGCAAAAAGGTGATTGAATATCAATAGCTTGGAGCACTATGACAAGAAGGGCATACAACAAGTGGTTGGAAGGCCTTCCAGGAATCATTTGGTTGACAGTCCTGCTGAAATCAGGATCTTTGTCAGAATTAGATCAGGTTAGTCATGGTTTTGTCTACCCAAGTCATGAATATCTGCAGGGCTGGAATTCCCACAGCCTCTCTGAATGTCTTTCTCCAGTGCTGAACACTGACAGTCCTTTGTGCCATTGACATTTTTCCCCCCTAATGTTAAACTGAAAGTCCCATGCCTAGTTTTGCAGTTATTCAACTTGTTATTTTGTCTGAGTACTAAGGTTTAGTTCCCTTATCTTTGTAACACCCTTTCAAGCAACTGTAGAGAATCATTAGGTTACTTTTTATTCTTCTCTTTACCTGCATGAACAAGCTTAACTCTCACAGTTTCTTATTACAGATGTGCTCTGTATCCGGATAGCCGCCTGCTAGACCTGCATCGTTTTCTCTATATCCCTCTTGAACTGGGGACAACAGGAACATTATTCCCCTCACCAGCACGAGTCAGAAGGGAATAATAACTTCTTCTTGTCTACTGGTCTAGAATTTAGTATGTATTTAACGTGCAGCTTGCCTTAGTTGTAACAGACATTTTATGACTTGTATTCAAAGTACATTCACAATAAGTTTGAAATAATTTTCTGCAGGGCTCCTACTCAGCCAGTAGAAGGCTTCACAGACATTTCCATGGATAATGTTAAGAGAATAACATCAGTATTTAATGGTTAAAATATGAGACCAGGCATCACAGTTGCTAACAAAAAAATAAAGGGCAAAAAAGTTTTTGGAATAGTTAATGTATATGCAAACATACATCTTCATTAATGGGACTCACAAAATCACAGGATGGTTAAGGTTGGAAGGAGTGTCTGGCTGTCACCTTCTCCAGCCCCCCTGCTCAAGCCCATCCTTACATCTCATTTTTCTTATGGATATTATTTCATTTAGAATCTCTGAAATTCTATTTCAAGATCCATAGAAGACCTCCAAGGATTTTCTGGTGTTGTACTGCAGTTTAATTAAGCCTCTAGCCCCATTCTTCAGACCCAGGATGACAGATGATGAAAAGAGGAGCTATAGAAATCATTGTTCCACGAGTTTAATCAACATTGTACCAGTGCTCCCAGTATTTGTGCCATGCATGTAGCACACAAAGCTGTGATACTCTGATCCTGTTTTCTCTCTGTCCATTTGATGTTTCACTTGATGACTATGATCCCCAAGATGCCTAGACTTTCATTCCACATTAAACCCCTCAGTGATTAAGAGAGTGAATATTTTGGAATAAGACATTTACAGTGTCAACAAGCTCTCAAGCAAGTTATAATCCAGGACAATTCAAACTGACAATAATTTTTATTAAGTTAAGTTTACACAATAATTTTAACATTGCTTGTTTATTTTAGTCATTAATGTGTAGCAGGCAATTAAATGTCTGCAGCAATTCAGATGTCAATACAACTAAACATGTAAAATCGAGATCTAAGTTTCAGATTCCAAACTGTAGTTTCACCCTTTTTAGGGAAGAGAAGAAATAGATTTGGTCACACTATAGAGATGATCTTTTACAAACCATCAATTTAAAAGGTAATTGCCAGTGATAAAGACCTTATTTAAAGTTGTACTGTTATATGTGAAACTAGAATATTACAAAAAATACAAAGGAAGCGACAGTTTGAGCCTACTAGGACTTTTGGTAGTCTCAGATTGCACATTTATTGCTGTTACTTTCCCACTATAGCTGTTGAACTCTCTATTGCTTTTTTAAAGGAGAAGCAAACCAATATTTCTTCAAAATGAGACTTAATCTTCCTTAATTTCATTCCATAATTTACAATCATCCATCCTTTTATTATTCCAGGTAATTACTTCCCTTCCTTGGTAGCTCTGCCCTTTGAATATTTGTAGACTATCATACACAGTAGCTTGCTTTTTCATAATCTTTTTTGAGACAGGAAGGGCTATAAAACTAATTGCTCTATTTCAGCTGTGCTTATGAAAGACTGCGGTAAAAAACTTTACATGTGAAAGACATGCTACCTGGAGGTGTTTTAAAAATAGGTAGATGTGGTGCTTAGAGACATGACTTAGTGAAGGACTTTAATGTTTAGACTTGAGGATGTCAAAGGTCTTTTCTAACCTAAATGATTCTATGTTTCTATGTTTCTGATTCAGATCTTGGTTCACTCACACTCAGGTAATGACAGCATGACATACTTGCTTCCCTCTTCACTAGTTAAGATACATAGACATTGTGGTTATGCTGATGGTAGTTGCTGCGTGTCTTCTGTTACTCTCAGATATCTGGTTTCAACACCCCGTAAAACTGTCTAAAGAGTCAGGCTCAGATTCTCAGAAGGAACTTCCTAGTCATTATTTGTTCTTTCAAATATATTTTAAAACTAACTGAATGACTACATATAGAAAGGATTCCTGAAAGTTTTCACAGGCTAAGGTTTATTTCTTCATGTTTGGAAACTTAGCTATAATGTATATAAGTAAAAAATGGGGTTTCTAATGGAAGATAACGATCTAAATAATGGCTGCAGAAAGAGTTGGAAATTTATAGTCCTGGTGGTGTTTATTGCATCATACAGTTCTGATGATTTTTTAAAATATTAAACAGGTGATTTTGCATTTATTTGAATAAAATTGATGTCCTACTCTACTGCATTCCATGAATGATTAAACTGATTTTTAGCAAAACAGAAAGATGATTAAGTATAACTTTTTTTATATATTTAGCTGTAAAATATGTCACTTAGTTCCATGAACTCATACAGATCATGAAATCATTTATTTTGTGGTGATCCAAATACTAATCAGAAAGATAACAAGCAGAAGAAAGAAAGATATTGGAGATTTCATGAGATCCTTTAGGGTACAATATGGTCCAGTCTTGCAATAGTTAATGAAGCTGGAGTTCAAAACTTTTACTGTTCTGATAAATTGGGTTTTTGCAGTCAAGGCTAGAAGTTTTTGCAAGAATAAAGATGTGTATCTTAAGGTCACTGGCTTTCAGCTGAAACCTTAGTCTGGAGGAACTTAATATGTATTTGAAATTAATCTTTTAAGCTTCAGCTCTGTTATTGGGATTGGAATAATATACCAGTCTACAATACTGAAATTCTTTCTAAAAATAAAGAATAGTGTATAAATAATCTTGTGTGGATGCTATTGAAGGCAAATTTATTTAAGCCACTAAAATAACACAAAAGCAAGACAGTACAGTTAACCTGTGAGATAGACACAGTATAACAACTATGAGGTATCTATATTATTTTTTTTTGCTGGAATATACAAGATTGACTTGCATCCTGAACCCTACCACTTGACTTTGAACTCTGAAGCACTTAATGCTCTGTATGGTTAAACATCTTCATGGCCAGAACTGGATTACTGGAAAAATTTTCTTATCAAGTAGTTCAGAGATTTCAAATTATTTGAGAACTACTTTGTTGATATATTTTTCTTTAGAAGATCATTGTATTACTCTGTTGGCTGTTTTCTAATGACCTCAATTTTACTTCCCAATAATACCGATTTTAAAAAATACAATAAAATCAATTTATTCTTTGCAATTGAAATTTCTATCTAATTTCTCATATCCAATTTAAAGAAAAATGTGCAAACAGCACAGAAATTAGTTCTTTTAAAACAAGATGCAATTTAGATAATTACCTCTCTTTTATTGTGTGTATGATATTTGTGTATGTTTACAATAATACATCTCTAGAGTGATAGTGAATCACTGAATAGAGGTATGATTTCTTGCTAAATTTTTAGCTATCATATAATGAGAATCTAATAGAGATTTATCTGTACCATAGACTAACAGTAGCAAATCAATCCTGTGTATGCTTCAGCTACAGCTGTGTCCTCTTCATGGGTATTTTTACACCACCCAACGTCAGTGCGTTTCTTCAGTCTCAGTAGCAATCACTGCTTATGTATAGGAATCAGACAGAAATCTGATTTGTCAGGAGCTGTCTTTGCTCTTTCACAGAACACAAATCTCAGCCAGCCAGGCCCTCTCCCTTTACATTAACACAAATGAAGCTGGACCCTGAATTCCTTATTCATCATGTTTGCAGGAAGTTCTGTGAAAAAACATTTTTCTTCTATTTACATGGAACTTGTAGGTTGTGACAGAAGAGACACAAAAATATAGAATGTGATGCTTTAAAGAATCTTCTGAAAGACATCACCTTCTTTATTGACTACACATAGGACTCCAGGATAGTCCAGATTGGAAGGGATCTCGGAAGGCCTCTAGGGCAGCACCCTTCACAAAACAAGGTCTGCTCTGAGGTCAGACCAGGCTGTTCAGCGCTCTGTCTAGCCTAGTTTTCATAACCTCAAAGGATGGAGGCTGCACAACTTTCTGGGGCAACCTGTTCCACTGTTTGACCATCCTCATGGGCACAATGTTTCTCCCCAGACCCAGTCAGAACCTTCTCTGTTCTTATTTATGCTCTCTGCTGCTCATATTCCCAGGTAGTGCCAGGCCTTGTCTTCCTCATAATCTCAAGCAGTATTGGAAGGCTGCTGTTAGGTCTCGCTCAGGCCACCTCTTCTCTAGCCTGAACAAGCCCACTTCCCTAAGTTTCTCCTCACAGGGCAAGTGTTCTTGCCTTTGATCAGCTTTGCGGGCTGGTTGATCAGCTGGGAAGCCCAATATGGACACTAAGTGTGTACTATAGATGTAGTCTCATGAGCACTGAGTTGAAGGGGGAAATAACTTCTCTTGATCTACTGGCTATTTGGTAGCACAGCAAGCTGCCAACACTTTCTGAAGCTCTTTTGGTATTCTCTCCAGTTTAGGGCAGGAGACACGCATTTTAAAATAAATTGCTAAGGCATCAGACACACTTTGCAAGCCCGTGCTGCAGGTTTCCCTAAGGATAGACTGCTCTTTGTCATTCTTAATGCATTGTTTTCTCTGTTTGTTGCCTTCTAAATCCATCTTAGGCTGGAACATTGAAATTGGCATAATACCTTTTGTGTGGGCAGTATGCCACACTAACAGATGGAGATACTAGTGGACGAGTTATGTGCATCAATTTTGATTAGGATGGGCAGAAATCCTGAAACAGCCCTTAGTGTAAAGCTTCTGAACCTGTTGTTACAGGCATAAGTCATCACTGCTGCTGCTCAGAGATGCAGCTCTGAATGTCCCAGAATAGCTTGTGTCTCCAAGTAAAGTGTTTCTGCTCCAGTGGATCAGATTAATTTTGAGATAGAGCAATAAAATTTAAAAGTCTAAGTAAACTTCCTTCAGGTTGTCATGGCTACTAGGAAACACATTTCTCATGATCTGCAACTCCTGTCTCTCACACAAATTATTATTTTTTTTTCTTTTTCAGACAAGCAGCCTTCTCACCAGTGCAGCAGAATTTTTTGTAGGTAGACTCATAGATAAGCAGTTGAATAGATTGATCCTTTCGAATGAAAAATCTGAAAAAACAACTCCTTATACCAGTGGCTTAAAACTTTGGTATGCTTTTCCTAAAGAGTTTTATTACATTGAACTCTAAATTGTACCTTCTTCCTGTTTTAATGGCAAACAATAAAATTGTAACAAGGGTTTTTGAAATCAGGATCTGTTAAACAGAAAATCTATTTTTGCTCATAATTGTGGGTGAGGGACCACTGAGAAAATTATTGTCTATGGTGATTGTGTCTCTATTCAGAGATTTATGCTTTATGTCTCCCCACTTGGGGACAATACTTACTGAATTATTTTAAAACAGAAGACTTAATCTTGAACTGTCAAAATAAACTTGGTTTTCCAAGGACAACCTTTTATGAAGGTGTACTGCACCCTTGATGGGTGTATTTATTCTGTGGCTTTAGACTTCTGTCACCCCATTAAGCTTAATCTGTTCCAGCTGTTTTATTTTTATAAATGTAAAATATGAAAAAAAAATTAGGGAGTATCTTCTGAAATGATTTGATGAAAAATGTAAAGAAATCAACTTCTGCATTATTATTTTTTTTGCTTTCAGGAGGCAAAGCAAGTGATAAGAATTATGTTCATATTGATAGCATTATCTTTATCTCTACATCTTCTGTCTTTTTTAGATAACGTTATGATATGAATAAATACATTATCCTGATAGAGCACAAAAGCATGAGGCAGTACTGTTATTTGTATCACTGTTATATTTAGGAACTTTTATCTATGAAAGCTAGCCAGTGAGCAGTGAGGCAGGATCATCTTTTGGAAGTTGATTATTGCTGCATTGTCAATATGTGTCAAAGTGGCACATATCACCGTCAACGGTATTGCACTGAGAATGATCAGAACTCCATAAAAAATAACCTGTGAAAGAGGATTTGAGGCTTTTTAGTCTAGAAAAAACAAGGTTGAGGGAACACATAGAAACCATCTTCCAAAACAACAAAAAAAAGGTGGCAGGAAGAAAAGGAAAAAAACATCCTTCTTATTCTCTGTGGATATAGGGAAGAGTAACAAGCTTTAACTGAAGCAAGGAGGAGGTAGGGGATGCATTGAGTAGAAGCATTTTAAAACTGAGAAGGGTTGAGCACAGGAACAGATTATCTGGGTGAGCAGTGAAGCATCTATCACTGGCAGGTTTTAGGAACTGGTTATGTTAATAAAATAGAGGGTACGATTAGTCTTTCGGTTGGTGAGGGATTACATTACCTGTCAAGATTTCTTCCAACTGGTTTATTCTATTATTAAATGTCTTGTCATCATATAGGGTTCCATGCTTTTCTTCTTTTTCTTGCAATTATAACCTTTATGGGATGAAAGTCTCTAATTAAAGGAAAAAATATTATTCTACACTGATACAAAACATATGTAAACACTGAAAATATTTTAAAATAGAAAAAACTCCTAAGGAATTGTGTCACAAATGAAAGACTGAATCACTTGTCATTTTGCTATTTCACACAACTAAATGATAATGACATTTTCAGATGTCAAAATATACTGAGCATATCAATGTGATGAATTCAAGGTATGAATTGGAAAAGATTAATGAGTAGATTTCTAGCACTGCATAAATTGTTCAAAATTTGATTAAAGCTAGTTTACAGTTTTTCAGGAAGAACCCTGACCTTAAATAATTTTCTGTCCTGGATACCTGGGACTGCAAATGGCTGAATGTCCTTATTCCTCTGAAGGAAGTCTGAAGAACATAGGAACTGAGGAAGATCAGTATTTACAGAATCAAGCTTTTTCATTTCTGTACTTAAAACAAACTCCAGTTAAAAAAATTATAAACTTGTGGTCTATGCATATTATAATAGCAGAACTGTTTCTGAAGAATGAACTTCCTAACAATAAGCAAATGGAAAATGGAGTCTACAGAAAAGATGAGATCTGAAATGCAGAATATGACAGCTGGTCAAACCTGCAAGACAAAATTAAATAAAACTTTTTTTTATTTTTTTCCCCCCATAAAGGCACTGTGGAACTGAGAGATCTTTTACAAACAAATCCTGAGTTAATTAATAAAGTATATATTTATTACATATAATTAATAAAGTATATATTTATTTTATATAATTAATAAAGTACTAAAGCTTCATATGCTGAACTGAAATAGAAAATATACTACAGTTTCTGAAGAAGTTAAGGATTACTAACTGCAAAGTAAATCAAAACCCAGTCATTCCAATAAAATCAAATTAAATGAACCCAAATCCCAATGAAAGAGCAGTCACAAAAACAAGTCATAAAAGGTCAAAAACTGAAAAAGAGAGAAAAAGATATTTCTTCAAAAAGTTAATGTTATTTGAAATGAGAAAAGCAAAACGTTTGGTTCAAAATCTGTGAAAAACTAAGCTATCTCTTATCCACAAACATATGCTATCCCAGAACCAGTTTTGTAGTGTAATTATCTGTAAAATTATAACCTTAGTAGAATAGAGCATCTAAAGTCTTAATATTATTCTCTTGTCAATGACAAACAAAACAAAAGCATTTTTAATGCAGAATTCTAGACGCTTTCTGCTGATCTTTCTAGATGAACATTTAGCCCTGTAGCCTCTGGGTTTTAGCTATGTAAGTATGAAATACTTATTATCTTGTCCTTCTCAGTTCAATAAAAAATAAGTGGTTACAACTTCATATTTGATAGATTTTCTGAACATTGCATTCTGTGTTTGTGAGCAGACAGCATGAGGTATCTTAAACTCTACTTTACCTTAAAGACTAAAAAGCCTAAAAAACCCTCTAAGATTCTTTAAAAATCCCAAACAACTGAACCCAAATCACCATTAAAGACTGAATGCGAGTGTTAATTCTCCAAAGGAGCAGCAATTTCTATTCATCTGCCAGAATAAAATCAAGTGACTAAGCACAACTGGAGCTATGAAGAAACTCATGGCTTTAGCCCTATGGGTGTACAGTAAATATAGCAGAATTCACAAAATTAATTATGTAAGGGACCTGGGGATTGTATCCCTCAAATGTCTCACTCAAATGATCCCCAAGTTGTATCACCAGCTTTGCTTTATGAACCACAAGGCAGACTTAAAGTCCAAGACAATCTGAGTAAGCACGCGTGCATTTACATCATTTAAAAGATTCATCTTTAAATAGCAAGGGCTTGTCAGCAATGGCCTTAATTATTCTTGGTGCTCCACTATAATATTGCCTGAGATTAATCTGCTGCATCTACCGTGTAATAATAGTGATCTTCAGCAAAAGTTTAGCCTAGACTGTAAGGCTTATTATGAATGTACAGAGAGGATGAAAGGAAGGGGATTTTTACATCCCTCTGAAGCACAGAGGACATGCCATCTGTCCAATCAGGAGCTACAGGCCTCTTCCAGGGGGCAAGAATCCCTAAAGGAGAAGGAATTCCACAGAGAGAGCAGTACACAAATTGACAGGGAAAGAGGTGCCTGATCCCAGTATACACAGAAAAGAGGAAGAAAATCTAAGAGCTCGCTCTCCACCGTTCCTCAAAACTGGTGTTAAAGATCCTCACATCCTTCTTCTTATCTCTTCCTCAAATAATTTTTCCTATGACTGTGGCTCTCAGAAGCCACATGAGCTCCCCTGCTACTCTATTAACTCTTCTATTTATCCCATAATCATAGATGCAATCCCTCCTTCAAGTTTCCCAGCATTTTGCTTCATGTGAGATTTTGTGTATATATATATATATATATCAGATTATTGTTTTCCCTACAATTTATTTCCCTAAAATAAACCTGCTCTTCCCTAGGGATGAGAATAGTAACACATTTCCATACTTCTCTCACATTCTGCAAAAGTCAGGTTCAAACTTGCATTGCTAGGAAATAGCACCAACAAAGTAACAGCATCATGGCCTTTGTGTCACTTACAAAACTTTTCAAAACAGGGTTTGCTTTGCATACATGCATTTTTGGACTGTGTTAAGCCTAAAATAAGCTGAATACAGCTGAATGGACTAAGTGCAATTGCAAAACCAGTTTGAGTTGATGATGTTATGTCAAGAAGGTATCAGAACAGTAGCCTGAACCTCAATGGTGTGCATACATATACACAAGAAAGTAGTAGATCACACTGAGCAGAACAGCTTCTTTTGTTTCTTATCTTTCAGCCATATTGTTTCCAACACCATATTTAGATGAGTAATAGTATTTCATACCACTGTAATATATAGTAAGTGTCAAAGCAATTCATGTAATTGCATATATATTGTGGGCTTCTTGCATCAAGGGCTTCTCAGTCTTACTGTCAGCTGTTACTTCGCTATAAAAAGCTTCTGTACTATCTCTAGTAGAAGCAGGAGTTGGTGCTAAATTAGTTTAATTATCTTTTCTCAGACTAGTAGGACTCAGGAGTTGTTACTAAAGACTGTCAGAGGTATGCTGGCAAGCAACAGTGTGTAATGAGATCTGTCAGAGTATTTCCTCCACAACCTTTTTCAGCCTCTTTGGAAATCTGGTAAAGGAAATTGTGGTGGCAAGCATCAAGTGAGCATCTATCTCACAGTGAAAACTATACTGAACACAAAGTGTAGGATTAAGCCTATAATAATATAAGTATGTTTGTCCAGATTCCCTGGTTAAAGGTGAGAGTCACATAGGACCCTGGACAGTACACTATGAAAACCAAAAGTGAAGAAGGCAGCAGCTGCAACCGTATCCAAATTGCTTCCTGCGGCATATTTTTTTCATTCTTCTCTTAGCATTGTCAGATCAGATTTTATCTTTTTTTTCAGAGATAGTACCCAGGGAAGTTGACGGTAAAAAAATAAATGTCTTTCTAATATTTACCTACATTTTCCTTTGAGAAAATTATTTACTTTTTTCTTACTGTTTGCTTTCTTGCATTACCAGATATAATTCCACAGTCTCAGCTTAACCCCTGCTATCTCCTAACAGTTTTCAAGAACGTTTTTCTGGAAGCACAAAACTAGTTCACCCCTTTTAAAGGTAAGGGAAGTAGGCAGAGCTAGAGACCCCCTTGGCTTAACTATGAGCTTCTCTTCTGAGTCTGCTCAAAACCAAAAGAGAAGCGTACCAGAGACAGGAAAGCAGATGAACACCCGTTGAGAACTACAAGGGCATTGCCAGGGCATGCAGAGGTGCAGTTAGAAAAGCAAAAACTCATCTCAAAATGAAACTGGCCAGAGATGTCAGTAACTACAAGAAAGGGTTCTTCAGGTATGTAAATGACAAGCAGAAACAGAAGGAAAATATTGCCCCACTGTTAAACAGGAGAGGTGAATTAGTCACCAAAAACACTGAAAAGGCAGAGGTTCTCAACACTTTCTCCACCTCTGCCTTTACTGGCACTGTTGGGCCCCAGGCCTTGGGAACAAAAGAACAGGTTGATACAAACGCAGACTCACAGTCATGTATATGAACTATTACAGGAGCTTGACTCCTACAAATTGAAGGCCCTGATGATATGCACCTGTGGGTGCCAAGGGAGCTGGCTGACACTGCAAGGCAGCTCTCCATAATCTTTGAGAAGTCATGGAGATCTGGGGATGTCCCAGAAGACTGGAAGAAGGCTAATATCACCCCCACCTACCAGAAGGGCTTAAAGGAGAATCCAGGCAATTATAGGCCCATCTGACTTACTTCAGCTCCTGGGAAAGTTATGGAATGAATCCTTTTGGGGGCTACCAGAAGTCAAATTAAGCAAGTGATAGGGAAAGCCGGCATGGATTCACCAAGGGCAAATCTGGCTTGACAAACCCAATTGCCTTCTATGACAAAGTAACCTGCTCAATGGATGTGGGGTGAGTGCTGGATATTGCCTACCTGAAGTTCTACAAGGCTTTTGATATGGTTTGTCACAGTCTGCTCCTTAAGAAATTGATGCGCTAGAGCCTAGACAAGTGATCTGTGTGTTGGTGGGGAACTGGCTGACAGGCTGCACCCAGAGGCTGGTGGTAAATAGCTCCTTTTCAGATGGGCAACCTGTCACAAGTGGCGTCCCCCACCCATCAATACTGGGCCCAGTGCTGTTTAGTCTCTTCATAAGTGATTTGGATGATGGGATCAAGCGTACCCTGATGATGTTTGCTGACGATATCAAACTGAGTGGGAAAGTGAACACTTCAGAAGGCAAAGCCACCCTGCAGGAAGACCTGGATTGGAGGGAAGAGTAAGTTAATGAGAACCTTATGAAGTTCAGCAAGGACCAGTGTAAGGTCTTGCACCTGGGAAATCATAACCCAGGAGTGCAGCACAGGCTGGGATCTACCTGGCTGGGGAGCAGCTCTGTGGAAAGGGACCTGGGGGTCCTGGTATGAGTGGACAGCATGCTGCTGGTATGAGAAGCTCAGTATGAGTGAACAGTGTGCTGCTGCAGCCAAGCAAGCCAACAGGATGCTGGGCTGCATCAACAAGGGCATCATCAGCAGAGATAAAGTAGTCATTACTCCACTTTACTCAGCATTTGTCAGGCCACACCTGTAATACCATGTTCAGTTTTGGTGCCTGCTATGCAAAAAAGATGTGGACAGGCTGGAGAAGGTCCAAAAAAGTGCCACAAAAATGGTCAAAGGACTGGGAAGCCTGCCATATGAGGAAAGGCTGAAAGAACTGAATTTTTTCAGCCTTGAGACAAGAATGCTTAGGTGAGACCTTATCACCATGTTCCAGTATTTAAAGGATGGCTACAAAGAAGATGGAGACTTCCTTTTTACAAGGAGTCACGTGGAAAATATGAGGAGTAATGAGTAAAAGTTACTCCTGCAGAGATTCTAATTTGACATGGGAGGAAAATTTTTCACAGTGAAAATAACCAGCCATTGGAATAATCTCCCCAGGGAAGTGGTGGACTCCCCAACATTGGACACATAAGATTCAGCTGGACAGGGTGTTGAGCCATCATGTCTTGACCGTGCTTTTGCCAAGGAAGGTTGAACCAGATGATGTTTGAGGTCCCTTTGAACCTGGCATTCTATGATTCCATGTATAAACTCTACCCTGGCCACCCCTGCATTAGTCATCCCCAAGACAAACTGAATGCATTATCTTATTGTCTGCTTTCAAGTGAGTTCTAGTGGTTTTTATGGTTCTCTTGAATATCAGATGATCAGAACTCCTGGTCAGCTGAAGTGTTAATGGTTGTTGTAAAGAATTGAAACAAAAACATAGCAAACTGAGAATATAATATTTATATAGAAGTATGAATGCCACCAGCGTATATATGTATATAAAAAACCCCTGCAATTTCAATAAACTATGCTGTTATGATGACACTGGAGACGGCAAACCTCCAGCTCTGCACTGGTAGTATTGGAGTAACAGCAATATGCTCCATTAAGATCTGTTAGCTATTAAATTGCATTAGTTAATCAGTCTTGGGTGCTTTCTTACAAATTAATAGAAGACTGAAAAGTAGAAAAATTAACAGTAAAATTAGAAGACCTAATCTAAAAATAGGAGGAAGTTAACAGAAGAGTGAAGATTGAGACACAAATAGGTAAAACATGAGAAAAAAAATTTGCTGTAATCTATATAAGTGAATACTTGTAAGCGAATTCTATAAATTCTACCTCAACAATCAAAGTCGAAGGAACTTAACAATAAAATGTATTATTCCTTTTGATTTTGGCAAATATATGCAGCTGGAGGTGGTAAAACTAAATAACATCATTACCAATACTCTGTCTCAAAAGCATCACAAATAATGTCTTAAAAATTATTTTAAATCTATTTAGAGCTGTTATGAAAAGTTATTTAACTTGAAGTAATTTGTGAAATCTTGTGTGGAAATGAAATAACAACAGACTACATCTGGGTAAATTTGCAGATGCATAGTGGTTTTATTTCAAAATTTATTTTATTGCTATTTATTAACTATCTTTATTTGCAGTACTCCTGCATTTAAAATTTTGAAATCTTGTTTAAGTGTAAAGCTGTCCCTGATCATACTCCCATTGGCATGAATGACAACTCCTACTGACTTCAGCAGTACAGTTGGGGAAGCAGATTTTTAAGAGTAGATAGAAAAAATGGATAGAAAAAATAAAGTGAAAAAGGAAAATGTAATCTATATGCCATCCTGCAACCAAATCTTTAGAAAGGTAGTGTATTTTTTTAATACCTATATATATACCTTTTATCATATATTAGAAAATCATGGGGAATTTTTTCCTTCTAAAGTAGTCTTTGGTAGAATTAAATGAGAATTTTGCCTTTTATATTTTGCTATGGGTTTTTAAAAATATCCTGTCTTTATTTAATAATACAATATTTTTAAGAAAACAAATATTTTCTCTACGCACAGTAAAAAATTATAATGTCTGTAGTGCTTGTAAAAGTATTGTTTTTATAATAACTGTCTCAATTTATTGTTTAAATAAAGATGACAGCATTGAGTCCTGAAGCTTACCAAACAAGGACTCTTATTTAGAGCAGGTAATGTTCTTAATAGAGTTAAGTTCCTTTCACTAGGCCTGCAGGATGTGGTCATACCCTTTAAACCAGGCTAGAACCAGCTGAAAATGGTAATCTTTCTTAATTTCTAAGATATTTTATTGCTTTTTTATTATTACAGTCCTGAATAACCAACAAGAAATAGGGTTGTTATATGCGGTGACTCTGGGAAATGTTAGATTTGTTCTGTTTCTTGAGTTGATTCTGCCTTGCTTTTCTGCAAAGCTCACATGAATTATCATGTCATTTGTTATTTGATACTCAAAAATACAGGATCCAAGGAGTTTTAAGGTATCTAGATATACAGTGGTCTTATGTAAGTAAGTGAGATTTCTTCCTTACACAGGTTTGGATTGGGATAAATAATTTGGCCAAAGAATCTTGCATTTTTGTATCAATAATAAAAACTAGCTTTTCACTCTCTTTAATTTCTACACACTTTAAAATAGGGGCGTAATATGCAATGGTCGCTGAAGTCCAGCCTTTAGAATTCTATTATTTTGAATCCCATATAGCATAAGATTGACAGCTAGCCTGGGCTATTTTTGGCCAGAAATGTACTAAGCTAGCCTAACTGTTGGGCAGCAGTCATGGCTGGCAGACAAAAGAATGAAACGATACCATCCTAAAGAGTTTCTCAGCAGGGTGTTACCATGACCATCAAATTTAATTATATTGGCTGATGCACTTACATTCTTACAGCCTGAGAGCATTTCTGTGTCTGCTTTATCTGAAATGGTGTTTCCTATGCTCCAAAATAATAATCCTTTGAATTTTTAAAAAATTATCATCTTTTGAATTTTATTCTTTTTAATTATAATCTTTTGCATTTTTTTGAAAGCCAGGCTTTCAGTGATAGTACAGGACAGGTTTGGAGCTGACAGTGTGAACAGCAGTAATGACTCCACACTTGTACAAACAGGTTGTAATTTGCACACAAACTTGTACAATACAGGTTGCAAATTGTCAGTTTGTCAAATCCTGCAGCTTGACAGATGTGTGTTCACTAAGGTAAATTTTTTCATTGAGATTTAATTTTGAGGAGGGGTAAAGTATCTGGAGGTGTTTATGATTTTCATACTACTACAGAGTATTTGGGGGGCTGTAGGTTTGGGGGCATTTAAAAAATATTTTAGAAAGTAATTTTCCTTTCAAATTTCGGTTCAGTGTTTTTAATGCTAATAAATAATTTCTGCTTTACTGTGAAAGCACTCAGGTCAGTGTTAAGTATAATCCTTGTCAAAGAGCTGAATTCTATACAAAATTAAATATTTATTTCTTTTTCCCCTTTGCAATACTAAGTATTTGAAATGGGTCCATATGAATAACACAGAGAAAATGCTGCATAAAGAGTAGTGAATATTCCTGTTAACACATCTTTTTCAAGAACAATAATTCCTAAGCATCTCAAGACATGCTCAGGAAGGATTTTAATCATAGCATTGATAATTTGGAAGACAAGCAGAAAATACTTAAAATAAGGAAACTTTATTTCTCCCCTTTGTGTTTTTAATCATTAAATCATGGAGTAGAAACTGCTGGTAACTTAGATGACTGCTGAGAACAGAAAAGAAAAGAAAAATAGTGTATAAGAGTTCTCCTAACTATTATTATTTTATTTCCTCAAACAGACCCTACATTTTCAATTAGACCCTTCAGAAAAAAATTAATTATTTGTCTTTGGAAAAGTCTATACTGTTATAACTATACTTGGCTGAAATGAATCCATCACAAGCTATTAGCACGTTTACAGAGTTTGCATGATTCAGTGCAGCCAGCTCCCAGTCTGTTTCCTGCAAAAATAAAATTATTCCCAAAATTGTTTCATCAAAGCCAGGGGTGTTATCACTGAGGTGAGGTGTCAGTGTAAGTGAAACCGGTACTGTGTGAATCATGGTAAGTATGAATGAGTCAAAACATGGCTTAGAGAAAGGTGAGATTAATCAAACAAGAAAGAGTAACATTAACTATTTGGCTAATTTATGAAAATAATCTGTTGTATAATTCCACCTGTAGGTGGAATGTGAATACAGACTTGCAGGGAGGTAGATTTGCAGAATATAAGTAGGTGTCTGTGAATATAGAATTTTTGCTGTGAACCCATTCAGTGATGCTTTTTCTCATGGGATTTTTCATCAATTTTGGTTTATATGGATGTGCTCTGAGGGCATAGATCATGAAAAAAAAAAGCTTCTTCACAGAATCACAGACTGGAAGACTCTGACAAGTCCAAAATTCTTACACAACAGAGATTCATCAAGGTGCAGAGGATATACACCCTATGCAATACCACAAGCCATGGACCCCCAAACCCTTCTAATACCTTCCAACAAACTTTAAAAGACTAGCAAGTTATTTGCAAGGTCTGGGCAGATGAAACACTGCTGCAATTAATGTAAAAATGTAAGTGTGAAATTTGCAGTTCCAGAAATATAGTTTTCCAAAAAAATAAAAAAAAGACTTGAGCACTTGGGTTTCCTAAAAAAAGTCTGCTGGAGAAATAGAAAAGCAAAACAATCAAAAGTTCTGTTTTAAACCTCTGCAAAAAAAAATGTCACTGCTCCAAATACTGTCTGAAGAGAAATAATATTCTGCTTATTTTCATTTCACTGATTTATCACCAATAAAGGACTTGTCTGAATATTTCATATGCTGCCTGAATCTTGGTTTATCAACTGCATAGTTAGGTATTGATCAGTCCTTGCAAAGGTCAGCTGCACTGAGAAATGATCTTTTAAGAAATGGTGAGATTAGAATTCTCTAGGGGATGAAATAGAGAATATGTCTTCATAAAGGATGGACAGACAGTCTCACCTGCATCTCCAGGCATTTTCTGCTGCTTAGCCAAAAATTACATATATCAGAGCCACAGGGATTGGTTTACTTTTGAGAAAGACATCCACTACCTCTCTATGTACTTATTTTCCACTCAGTTGGACAAATTCAATTTACAAAACCCAAACAAAATGCAAACACCCATCTGCAAGAAGGCAAAAAGTCTTATTTCCTTTCTAGATCAGTTGAAAGGTTAAACTTAAATTTGCATATCTTACTAAACACATCCAGCTGTCTTCTACATTTTCTACTACATATTGAATGATGTAATTATAGTATGCACAAGAAAGTATAACAACTCTGCTAGACAGACTACAAAGCCTGTGTTTAAAGCGTAAGGCAAAAGGAAACAAACCAAATCCTTTCTTTTTCTACTTGAATATATATTCCTAAAAATGTCTTAATGACAACTTTCACTATAGCACTGTATATATATAATGCTGTAGCACCATAGGCTTGGCTATAGTTGATTCTGAAGCAGCAAAGGAATGACCCCAGTCCCTTCTTGAGGAAGGAATAAATTAGAAATAAAACCACCAAAATGGCTTTTGGAATGTAGACATGCCAAACTGAGATAAGACCCTACTAAATGAGTGCACCAGTAAAAAAGAGATGGTGAGTTCAACAATGGGCGGGGGGGGGGGGAAGGATGTGAACTCTACATTTTAAAGGGAGAAAAAGGCATATTTCAATTTGATGACTTTTACTCCTCTAGGATCTCTGAAAAAAATTAAGAAAGAGATTTATTACAATGAAAGATGGTGCTGCCTCTGAAGCATCCCACTTTAAAAATGGAATTTTAGCTGGCTGGGCTACTAAAATTATATTAAATTCACACTTGCTGTGTTTATCAGCAAAACTATTGACTTCCAGCCTCCCACTGCCCCCATTTCCTTACCTAGATTATATTGTTCATAAAAACAGTTACACCCCAAATAAACCTAGGCGGGTGTGAGCAGCCTGGCCAGGAACGCACTTTGAATGCGACTCAGGAATTCACAATAGCATCGGACTGTACCCCTGTGAATACAAGACAGAATATATCCAGTGCTGAAAGTGCTGTTTAATACCTTCCCAATTTTACTCTGCCAAAGGGTTTATTTCCTTACAAAACTTGTACAGATTACAGCATCAGCTTCGATGGAAAAATGAAGGTAGAGTGGTAAGCAAATCAAGCCACACTGCGTGAATATCGTGTATGTTTTGACACAATCCCTTTGTGTACATTTCTTGTACACAAGGACTGTACTGTCTGTTATGATTTTTCTAGTCTGTGTTTGAGCTAGGTAATGAAAGTATTGTTGCCCTATTTCTTGAATTGACATTTTACATTCTTGTCTTCAGGGTAATTTTTTTTTTCTTTTCCTACAAAGCTTTAATGAGAATTGAGACTACATCATAACCACAATTCCAAACCGTGGTTTTCGCAAATATTATCAGCAAAATAATTGCGGCAGAAAGTTCAGAGGTACTAGTTACAATGCCAAATTTAATGTATTCTGCATACTGGGGAGGAATACTTCACATTTTCTAAACCTCGTAATTGCTGGACCAAACAAATGGACAGAATTTATAATAACTAAACTGTAAAACTCTGAAAAAGGACTCTGAAAAAACAATGTTAATACATTTCATTATTACATAAATTCTGCCACAAATAAGTTTATTTTTTTCCTGGACACCTTGTTCATCCTGGACTAAATCTATACTACTGTGTTCTGACTTTAGCTGGGATAGAATTAATTTTCTTCCTAGTAGCTGGTACAGTGCTGAGTTTTGGATTTAGGATGATAATAATGTTGATAACACGCTGATGTTTTAGTTGTTGCTGAGCAGTGCTTGCACTAAGCCAAGGACTTTCCAGCTTCTTGTACTGCCCTGCCAATAAGGGGCTGGGGGTGCACAAGAAGCCTGGAGTGGGAACAGCCGGGAGACACACACAGGCCAAAGGGACACCCTGTACCATATGGCATCATGCTGAGCATTAAAAGTGGGGGGAGGTGGCCGGGGGGTGGTGTCCCTCTGCTCGGGGACTGGCTAGGCTTTGGTCTGCAGGTGGTAGGCAATTGCATTGTGCATCACTTCTGTTATATTTTTTTGTCTTTTCTCAATATTGTTATTTTCCCTTCCTTTTCTGTCCTGTTAGACTGTCTTTACCTCAGCCCACAAGTTTTACTTTTTTTCCTATTCTCTCCCCCATCCCACTGTGGGGAAGTGTGCGAGCGGCTGTTTGGTGTTTAGCTGCCTGCCCAGTTGAAACACAACACACAGTCAGTCAATACATAAACATGATTTCAAGAAAGAAAATTCTGTGATTATCTGACCCTGTAAACAACAACAAAAAAAAATAATAAAAAAATTATCCTTTCTTTGCCCAACATCCCTACTCCAGTTCTGGCAGTGGACTTTCAATATAGACTGCACAGGTAATTTTTTCTTGCCCTGCTCTGGCCCAGAAATATAGACTAAACTATAACTTCCTTATTTCGTTGTTGGTTGATACCACTTGTTAATGGCCCAGATGGTCATCTCCAATCAGCTCAACTTCAGGGGCTCTACTTTATGAAAACCATGTTTTAAAGCAAAATTTATATAGTGACTTCATTCTTATGCATTAGTTTGTTCGTCATGAAATCCATTCATTTGGAAAGGTATTCTTTCAATTTTCGTTGAATTTAATTTCAAGATTCAAACCCCAGCATTGATAATGTCACTATCACACTACCACAGTGTAACAGGGGTCTGCAAGACAAGACAATATCTTTGCACATTTGTAAATGAAATTAGACTCTTACGGTAATTAGTAGGAATGATTGTGGAATAAATGTTTCCAATAAATTAAATCAATGGAAATGACATGTGCTTCTAAGTTTGGAATTTGGCTTTTTATGTAACCAGTCGCCTTATTAAGCAACTGCTCTTTTATAACATTGGTGCACAATAAGTGCAATAATGACTGTGTCTGCAGTAAGAAGGCTGTAGCTCAGATCTGGTTCACCCTCAAAGACCCCATTTGGTCTATTGGGAGAAAATTTCTTCTTTGCAATAAAGAGTAGAAGGTGATAGAGTCTTAAATAACTTTAAAGCAGTAATAGAAATTATCATATTTATGATGGGAATTTAATTGCAGTGTAGTACATGGCAGTTTTGGAATGTAAAGCATTTTCAGGTATTTGCTTCATCCCTTCAGAATAACAGTTAATATTAACTTTACCAAGACTGCATCTTACTGTGCATCTCTCTCTCTCAAACACACACATCCTTACTAAACCCACCCCCAAAATAACAAAAAAAAAACCCAAACCCAAACAAACAACAACAAAAAAACCCAAAACACACACACACAAAAACAACCAAAACCAACAAGAGGACAAACATGTCAGTGCTAAATACATATATATATATTGTATTTTTTTTTCATATATTGTCATATATAAAAAAAACAGGGAAAGAGACTGACATAAGGAGCTCTGCAAATATGGTGAATATTTTTAATCACAGTTTGTGATTTTCCTAATCATGTTGTGACTTCATAAAACAGATCAAACCCCAAACCTACTGAAAGTTCTCTTTAAAGAGGCTATGCTGATTACTGAGGTAAAGGATATCAGCGTTTGCCCTTGCACCAGTAAACTACAGCTAAGCCTGTTATCATGCCAGCAGTTGTTTGCAGAGCTGTTAACAGAAGTATAAATTGGAAAAATATATAAAGAAAGAAATACCAAAGCAAAGAAGCAACAAAGCTTTGGCCTTAGGCCCATCTTTACTGCCCTCAATGATCAATCTTTGTCCTTCCTACCATGCACAGTCTATTACTAAACATTTCTTTTGTACTTGTATGTCATTATTTCTAATCAACCTCTATAATCAGCATTTAGTGTCTTCTTTAAGTGCAGACTAGATTTTCTAGTCTTCATTTCCCAAAACAATATTCTGTCTTGCACTGTTTCAGAACTAAACAGTTACTAAAAGTCTAATATTCTGGAAAAAAAAAAAAAAAGAAAGAAAGAAAAAAAGGTTTAGAAGATATTAGAATTATGTTAAAATGTGTCTACCATAAGTTAGTGTTTAGATTATGCAGAAAGTATAAATGCTGTGTTTGCACAAAATGACTTGTTATTTATGTTTTCTGGATCACTCCCTTAAGCAACTTTCATTATGGAGACTGAAGTGAAAAAAAGATCATTGAAAAATCAAATGATTGCTGATACTGGTGTTATTTTCAAAGCTATCTTCTTCATATGCTGAACAAACAAAAATAAAATATTGACCAATTTTGCACAAAAACCTCCCAGATTAAAAAAAAAAAAGTCTGTAAATGAGATTGTGCTATGTTTCTCCCCTTATCAAATATAATGAGCATTATGTGGTGACTGCTTTTATCTGTATTTTGCTATATTCATCTAAGCTAGATGTAATTTAATAATATTTTGATGCTTCTACTATTATTTTAAAGCCATCATATGTTGATTTAAACGCAGAGATTCTGTTTGCTTATATACTTATTTTATGACCTTTGATCCAAATAATTAATTAGTTGAACTGCAGAAGTACTTGCTCGGTGACTTTCAAATTTATGTTGGCATTCCAAATGTGAAGTATTCCTTGGCAGAATCCACAGTTTGTGTAAAACTGCTCCCTTTGCAAGTGGACCAAATGCCCTCTTCCTTAGCTGTGCCAGTTAGAGCGATATATGAGCTATATATGAGGGATATATACATTCCACTATATGAGGGAACACTGTCATTTGTGTGATATGTGTGCACCTCCGAGCCACTTCTTGGGTCCCTCCACAGAACAAGAACAGATCGTAATTTCTACTAATCAGTTCAGAATCCAACTAGAATAGTGAGCTGGCTGGTTTGGCTTCAAAACATCAGAAATTATTTCAGACAAGCCCTTTTGATTATAAAGGCAAAGGATGAGTAATCCTGACGGACACATAGCAGGAAAAGTAGTAAAGTACTCCACTTAAACTTAAGCTTAAGGCTACTGAATATTTTCAGCGGAGATCCCAGAAAGAACACACTTTTTCCTCTCATAATTTTCTTCCTTCCTTCCTTCTCAATTTATATTTAAATTATTTCATTTTTGCAAAAGCTACTTATGACCTAAATTCCACTAAAGATTCCTAGCTTTTCTCCTTCTGTGAATATCTTGCAAAAGAATTTTCAGTCCTCTCCTCGCATTATTTGAGTTCAGAATTCTTTAATATTTTCCATACCCCAGACTGATTTTACTTACTTGAGAACTCCCGACTCCCTCTGCCCACCATTTAAGTTTACCTCCACTCTATGCATTTGAACCCAGCATATTTCCAGTCTGTCTTTCACATAACCATTATTTTGCCTTCTCCAAAACTTTCCTTGCTGCATTTTGTGATATTGCTCTTCTCAGTGATGTCCCCACATTGTGATCAATGGAAGATTTGACTGGGAAGAGGGATACCTGTTGAGGCAAGGCTGTCCCCAAATGATTCACCACGGCTCCTTCAGCTACAGTTCAGGTGAGAACGCTTTGGGGACTGGTCATAAATAATCAGGAAATAGCTCAGTTTCCAGAGCTGGAGCAGTTGGCAGCAGTCCTCTGCTCAATAAGGAGGTGGCTACCAGGTGGTGGGATATAGGCAACTGCACCATCAAAGACAAAGAAGATATTCTCTTGAGCCAAGATGGGATAACTTATATTGTCTTCTTTAAAGCTTCCAATAATATTACTATATACTAGAAACAGGGTATTACAAAGGTAGATACTTTCCTTCAGCACAGTGGAGGTAGGCTACACTTCAGCAAAATTGATGCCAGGAAAATTAGACTTTCAGCAGCTTGTCCTCTTTTCTCTTTCAACCTTTGCCTGTTTGCATGTTTGGGTTTTTTTGACTTTTCAGTGCTCACTTATAGGGAAAAGTCTCTTTGATGTCGGTCTGTTAGATTAAGTGAAACAATAAATACCCTATATCCTAATATCTACCTCCTGAGTCAACAAGGATGCCTTTTGTCAGGAATATAGATAATTGAATTACCCTTTCCCCAGGTAAACAGAGGTTTTGATCAAGGGAGGCTTTCTCCATACCTTTTGAAATGAGTATTGCACTAACTCCTACTAAGCTGTCACTGTTTTTAATGAATTTTCATTCTAAAGTGACTTTCTGATCTAGGTAATTTAACTTACTACTCAGTATAGATTTATGAAGGACTGTTTATTGAAGATAGGAAAGTTTATCATAATAGAGTGGCTCATCATTAGTATTTTTTTTAAAAAGTTTTGAGTGATTTAATGTTAATTAGAGATGACAGATTACAACAATGGAGATTGAATTCTTCTGTTAAAAGGACGGCAACAAAGAACAAGCAAGTTCCTCATTCTTGACCAGAGCAGAGCTGGAAGATATCTGGGGACAAAATGTCAGAGTAGACTACAACCTAATTTACTCCAGCACATTCTGATGACCATAAACTATTTCCGAAGTATTTTTTTAATGTGAACGTATGGATATAATTAAGTAATTACTTTTTAAAAATGTCAAATATTGGTAGTGTAACTTGATCAGTGATACTGACATCCAAAAGACTAAGTAAAGTATTATATCACACAGTAGGCACAAAACCCCCAGCTTACCTCTTTCTTTCCTTCAGAAAAACAGAAGGGGGATATGATTCTGTTCTTCAATTGCAGAGGAAAGTCCTGTTCTGGAGCCCAGGAGTCAACCAACATGTGGATGAAGGCTAGCATAGTCTTCCTGGATTTCTTACAGGCTTTTGACAAAGTCCTTTATAACGGCTTTGGAAGTTAATCAGAATGGCATAAAGTAGGAATACCCTTTCCTATGCATAACATACTGTTTGAAGGATAGGTAGTAAGAGGTAAGAGTATGTGGATTTTCAATGTGGTTCTTTTGGTAGAATGACCAGGGAAGTTCTGCAGGGAACAATGCTAGGAGCTCTACTGTTCAACATGGGGAAAATGGCCTGAAAAAATATTTAGAGATGGGCAGAAATTAAAAAAGCATGCAACAGCTAGGAGAAAGTCTTGGGCAGGCAGGACTCATCAACATGGAAAAAGGACAACCTTGCACCATGTAATAGAGGTCTGTAAAATCATGACTGGTATGAAGTGGGTAAATGGTTTCTTGTAGTACAAAATCTAGGGGCTATCAAAGAAAGTTTTTAATAAGAGTCAGGTTGAAAGCAAACAAATGAGGTGTGACAGAGTACTGACCTGTGCTAGAGTGTCAAAGGACAGTATGTATACAAAAAGTGTGTGTAGGTCAAGGGAAGATTGGGAAAGTACATGAAAGAGGGATATTTTGAGGGTTACAGAGCAGGCGAATCACCTGGCTCAGGAAAGTCCCTGAGCTGACACACCAGAGACCAACCAGGAGAGTGCTACAGGGAATTGTCACATACACTTGCACTGTTCTTGTTCTCTTCCAGAAGTCCGTTTATGTCTGCTGGGTTGAGACTGGACTGGACTGACTGGAGACTAAATAACGTGCCAGATAGCCCCATGATCTGACCACTAGTGGCCTGTCTTCTATTTCAATTTTTTTTTATAAACGTTAAATGCTTAGCCTTACAAAGTATATGCTGTAGTGTAGTGAGGCTACTTTATCAATATGTTAAATTGCAAATAGATATGCTTCAAATGTTAGAAGAAACAAAGGAGCTTGGCATCTGAAAGTACACTATTAAGTGTACATCCTGAGACATACTAAATATATTAATTTTTTTTATGCATTAGTATATTGGGTTTATGTGGCAAGGTTTTAGTAGTTGGGGGGCTGCAGGGTTGGCTTTTCTGGGAAGACACCAGAAGCGGCCACTGTGTTGGACAGAGCCAGTTCCAGCTGGCTCTAAGATGGACACACAACTGGCCAAAGCTGAGCTAGTCAGTGACATTGGTAGCACCTGTGTGATAACACATTTAAGAAGGGTAAAAACCATCAGCTGTGAGAGAAGGGAGAACATATGAGAGGAACAACTTTGCAGAGAAGAAGGGGAGGAGGTGCTCCAGGCACTAGGGTGCAGGTCTCCCTGCAGCCTGTGGTGAGGCATGTTGTCCCCCTGCAGCTTATGGACGTCCCCAGTGGAGCAGATATCCACATAGTGGCCTGTGGATGACCCCACACCAGAGTACTGAAGGATGTGCCCTGCATGAAGCTGCAGTCCAAGGAAAGCCTATGCTGGAGCAGGATCCTGAGAGGAACTGTGGTCTGTGGAGAGGAGCCCATGCAAGGAGCAGGTTTTCTGGAAGGATCTGTGACGCTGTGTGGGACCCATGCTGGAACATTCCATTTCTGAAGGGCTGTGTCCTGTGGAAAGGATCCATGCTGGAACAGTTCATTAAGAACTGCAGCCTGTAGAAAGCACCCTTGTTAGAAAAGGTATATGGACAACTGTATCCTATGGGAGGGACCCCATGCTGGAGAAGTGGAAGAGTATGAGGAGGAAGGAGTGGCAGAGAAAAGGTACAAAGAAGTGACCACAACTGTCATTCCTCATCCTCCTGCACCACTCAGGTGGAGGAGGAGATAATAGACGAGCTGGAAGTGAAGGTGGTCTGGTTTAACCCTAGCCAGCAACAAAGCACCACGTAGCTGCTCATTCACTCCCCCACCCTGGTGGGATGGGAGAGAGAATTGGAAGAATAAAAGTGAGAAAACTTGTGGGTTGAGATAAAGGCAGTTTAATAGGGAAAGCAAAAGCCATGCACACAAGCAAAGCAAAACAAGGAATTCATTCACCACTTCCCACGGGCAGGCAGGTGTTCAGCCATCTCCAGGACAGAAGGGCTCCATAACACATAATGGTTACTCAGAAAGACAAACACCGTAGTGCCGGATCAGTGTCCTATCAACATTGTTCTCACACCAAATCCAAAACACAGCCCTGCACCAGCTACTAAGAAAATTGACTCTGTCCCAGCTGAAACCAGGACAGTAGGTTAGCCTGGGAAGAAGGGTGGGGTGGGAGGAAGGTGTTCTTAGATTTGTTCATATTTCTTATTATCCTACTCTGCTTAATTGCCATTAAAGTAATTCTCCTCAAGTCAGGTTTGTTTTGATCTTGATGGTAATTGGTAAGTGGTCTCCCTATCCTTATCTTGACCAATGAGCTTTTTGTCGTATTTTTTCTCCCCCTGTCTTGTTGATGGAAGGGGAGTGATAAAGCAGCTTGGTGGGCACCTGGTGGCCAGCCAAGATCAACTGACAACAACAATTGGTCACAATAACAAATTGGATCATAAAAGCAAAGCTGGACAACAGGTACAGAATTTCTTAAAGGTCTTGTTTCAAAATGTATAATTAGAAAAGCAAATCATGTTATTTGGACTGTCAACTGGGCCTGCACATCACAATTATTTACTTTTTCTCATGACTGCAGTGAAGCTGGTTTTAAAGCATTAAGTAAGTTTGTGCTCAATATTTTGCAGATGCTCAGAATCTCACTTGTACATGTTAGAGGCCTTGAGATACAGGATATTCTTTAATTTCAGCAGAAGATACCAAAACATTTATGACCAAGGTAGGTAGAAACCCAGCAGATGAGAAATAAATGAGCTGATTTCAATCAGCTGATCTTCCTCACAATATTTTGGGATCTCATGTAAACAACTGGAGTACTTTCAAGTTTGATAATCAGGGGAACTTAAACAACTTTGTGTTAGATAATACAACACTTACAACAGTAGACTGTACTTATCCTAAGGAATTAAGTCTAACCAAACAAATTTGTTTCAGGCAGAAAAGCTGTTGAACAGGCAGGTGGGAAAAAGGTAAGTGCTAGTTCCAAAATTTGCTTTAGAGTTAAAAAGAAAGGAATACAGGAAATAAAAATAAAAGGAAATTAATTAGTAGGAAAGAAAGAAGTGGGCTGGGCAAGGAGTGTGTATAGAAAGAAACTAAGATAAAAAGATTGTGCATGGTATAAGGAAAAAGGATGAAATTAAAAACAAGTCAGAATAGAACAATGAAAGTCCACAGGAATTGGACTTTCCTCTTTTGTTGGCTCTGCAGCCTGTACCAAACGTTAAGTCTCTTTCTGCCGCCTTTTGTAAAATTTTCCTTAAATGGAAGAAAGAAATTTTCTGCCTTCTGGCTCCCCTTCCTGTTTCCTCAGCATTCCTGCTTACACAATTCTGTGTCCACACAAGCACAAAGAAAGAATAGCCCTTGAAGTCCTCTCCTTTCTCTCCTGTTTTTCTGGAGATAAAGGGTTCACATTAAGCATTGACCCCAGCCTCGGTATGTTTTCTATGTATCATTAAGCTGGAGTTTGAAATACATTGCATTTTGAACCAAGCTAATTAATAGTGAATCTTCTGTCCTTTACCAGTCCATCAACACTATTCCGATCGCTTTCCTGAGTTCTTAAAGTGGAAGATGAAGGTGGTCATACTGGGGATCTTCAAAGAGAGCAGAAAGGTTTTTCTTAGCCATCATGCCAAGCTGTTTCTTATTCTTACACAGACATGTCTTCTGCTCCTGAACTTATCCTGTCTCCCTTTTCAGCTAGTTAGATTTGTTCCTTAAGACCTTACAGAACCTCACTCATTCTTCTAATTTCCAGCCTAAGTTTTCCCATTTATACCCATTTGTTCTTGTGTCAACCTTGTCGTTTAGTTTAAATAGCTTTCTCCTTCTTTAGCATTTATCTACCTCTGAAGTATTTATAGAGAAGAATGATATACCCTATCAAACTCTATTAAGTTATTTTAGTCTCCTCTTACAAGATAAGCTCTTTTTTCCCTGATCATCTTAGCAGTCCTTCTCTGCAACTATTGCAGTTTAATTAATCTTTCTTAAACACGGGCTATCAGAACACTGTATGCAGTATTGCAGAGGAAGTCTTACCAGTGCCTTGTCTAATTGCACTAATACTTCCTTATCTCTAACAGTAATACTTTCCTTCACCCATTCTAGGATTTCATTTGCTTTTTCATGGTCACACACAGTTTTATACCCATATTCTGGCTGACTAACCTGCAGCTGAAAATTTTCAACAAATTACAAATCTAATTATTTTTTTCTACTTCCATCTCTGTTTTAGATATAACAAAATTAGACCTAAATACACAACAGTGAAGTGTAAATACTTTATGAAGAAAAGTATTGGCCATAATTGGCAAAGTTCAATGCTCTGTGTCTATGTCTGTATCTGTTGCAATTCTATCAAAAGTTTATTTTCGAACTCCAGTTTCTACATGATGAAACTTGTCATGCCCATTGTTCCCAAGGATGACAAAAGTAGAAAGATTTGGTGCTTTTGTGATGACTAAAGAAAAAAATTACGTATATAGGTTTGTTGATAGCATGTTTGCATATGGCATCAAGGTTATAATTTAGCAAATGATTCAAATATATCCTCAGTATAAAAAAAAAATCTTATTTAAGTTGCCTTGTGGCCTCATTTGTCCCAGAAACAAAGGGCTGAATCAATGAACCTATTTCATGTACACATCGCATGTTACATTATCACACAGATCTATGAGTTCACACAACAAAAGGTCATCACAGTAGTCAAGAAATTATGTTATTTCTGCCCTGATTTACAAATTAATATGAAAATAATAATTTTGTAATTGATTCTTCAGAGTAATTTTAGTAATGGGGTCTTTAGTAGGCAGCACAACACCTACATTATTCAGCTTCTTTTACAGTCATTACTTGATTAAACTCTGTACATACCAAGAGATCTTACCATATAAGTCTGCATTTCTGAGAAGTGCTGTTGACACAAGCCATTACTTCCAATTACCTTGATGCTCAATCACTAGCTATCATGACAGACATGAAATTAACCCTTGTCAGAAGTGTTTGTGATGTCAGAAGTGCAGACAGCTGCCTGTTGCCTCACTCTTCCTGTTTTTTACCTTGAGGAAATTAGCTTCCTATGACTTGACCCCATGGTTTCCAAGAACTTTTTCTTGGAAAATTTTCCAAGATTTTTTTCTTCACGGATGCTAAATAGCTGTAGTTCAATTAAATCTGTCAACCAATGGACTCATAAATTGGACTATTTACACTTCACACAAAAAAAGCAGAGGACTATTTTATTTAATACTGCTAGAACTTGGACTGAGAACCCATGATGGGAGGGAAGTTGGTATCTACAGTTTTATGAAAGCAATAGCTCTTTGTGAAATCCATGAGTTGCTTTGTATTTAAGCTTTGGGTTTTCTTGTGCCTGATGATTTCTCTAACTTTGGATGTGCTCGAGTAAGCCAAGACTTACTGGTCAGCATTTATAATACTGAAGCAGACTTTCTTTGATCTGGAAGGCTACGTGTGTAGCACTGAATAAAACAGAACCAAGGCCTGGGCTCAGGCAGCAGCCCATGGTCATCTGCCTTGACTTAGCCTCCCTGGTGCTACTTTGGGCTGTGCAAACAAACTGCCTGCTGAAATAAGGTCATATATTGTATTTACCATCTACCTGTTAATGCAGACATGGGAGAAGAGAATTAGGGTGCGCGAGTGTGAGCCACGCTGTGCCATTTGGCTGCAGGGCCAGAGTATGGTGTCTGGTTAATGGTTAATCTTTTCCTCTTTTCCTTGGGAAAAGCTGTTATTTATGTAGTAAAATATAATATTTTTTTTTCACTGAAGCTTTTTGGTTTGACTCTGCTAGTTCTCAAAAGAAAGCGTTTTAAATATATGTATTTACTGGAACTATCTACATTTGACTTGATTTCCAAAATATTTTCAGTTTACCTCTACCACAGTTGGCTTAAAGTGTTCCATGAGACTGAATTCTGAAAACACTCTTCTCTCCAGATTTCTAATCTGTTTTATCCTGCCTAGCTGTGATTTTGTACCCCATGTTCATTTTCACCGATGCATTAAATTATTGCCTGCTTTTTTGCATTTTACTATATAGTACCTACAGCTTATATTTTATCTTTGGAGATTAGCCCGATAGTGAATTTTATAGCAGTGACACTAATGTATGTAGGAGAAACTATCACAGATTAAAAACAGTTTTCACATCAGAGAAATACTTGCTTGAAATTAACCTAATTCAGAAAACCATTGTATCATTTAAGTAGGCTTTCAGTTTCATGAGATTGTGTTCTTAAAAATGAGATTGTTTCATTTATTTGAATTAATTTAAAATACACTTTAATTCATGTATACACCAAATATACATGCATATTCTTTGCACATTTACATTTTAAGAGAACAGCTTTGAAGCACATCTCTGATGGCCTTTGATATTTCCTGACTTTCAAACTTTATTTAAGCCTCTCTTCTAACAGAAACTGGTCCAAGTGCAAAGTTGGGAGAGAATTTTAAGGACATGTAAGTGAAATGTTACATAGAATTCTTATTTCCATTTTATCTTGAGCTACTTTTACATTTGTCCTCTTTTGCGTTTGTGATTATTCTGGGATTATTAAAACTGTAAAACTGTGTACACATCATTCAGCTCAGAACTATTCACATTTTTATCACTTGGAATGGGAATCTGTTGACCATTATTATCAAGGGCAGTGCACGTTGCCACCTGTCCATCTGTATTTACTTAAGAGAATGTTCTAAATAGTGTTTGGCTTTGCTTACCTCATCTCCTAAAACTACTAAGCCAAAGTTTCCCTGAACTGTGACATGACCCAGCAACATTTCCAGTTATATCAGTGATAATCTTGTCTTGTCCCTGTTACAATTAGGGATGTATTGTGATATTAGTAAGCATCACAGAGCATCAAAACACACACAATTTCAGTTTCTAAACAAATCATGTTTTCTGCCTTTCTGTTTCTTAATTTAAATAGTTGGAATATTTTCTTCATAGTAACAGATACTTTGAAAAGCATCCAAGGTCTAAGTACACAACTAGACCAAAATACAGCATATTACAGCTCACATCTGGGTAATGTTTATAATAGAATTGCATGCATGGTTATTAATATCAGCATAAAGATCAGCATATACTTTAAAAGATAAATTTCTTTCTACTTGTTCTCTTTTTATCTGAACCAAGATAAGACATTTCAACTGGAGGCAGCAGTTGAAATATTTCCAAATAAAACCAGAAAAACCAGCCTACAGGGATAGTCTTACAATCGGTATTATGAGACTTTCAGCAAGACAGAAGTGCACACTTTTACATATTCTGCTTAAAAAATTCTCGCAGAGAAGAAAAAGGAAGTGGTGTGTTTAATCTAGAGGCAAATCTATAGAAAGGTTTGGCAATGGGCTCTGAATATATGAAAAACAAACAAGGAACTGCTCTCTTTGTTCACTGGGCATAGAACATAAAGGCTTAAAGAGCAGCTGGAGACATTTGATTTTACACAAGCAAAGCTTTGTAACAGTAAGAACGGATAAGCGGGAGACTAGCTTGACTGGGAGTCTAACTCAGGATGCTTTTAAGAACAGAGAAATGTGATGTCAGTGATTAAGTTGCCTTTCTTCTACCCTTGAGAGAGAGGATAGACTAGAAGAACTTCTGAGGTTCTGTGGTCTCCTACAACTGTGTGTAGATGCTTGAGAATCATTACCAAAATCACTGCCGCCTTTTGTCTGTAAAGGGTTTAATTTTCTGCAAGAGGAGGGCATTTGTAAATAGCAAGTTGTAAAATTCTTTCATAATCGCTGTGATATGCTTGTCATTTTTATGCTTTGTAGGTAGTCAATAGTGTTTGTTACAAGATCTATACTATACTTTTATCTTTATTATATGAAGCCCATTACTTGCCCCTATGTATGGGCAATGGAACTGAGTCTTCCACTGATAATAAGTCATTTAACTGCAGCCTCCATAGTCACATGAAAAGGATTGCAATATATTGATGCTGTTTGCAAGACAACCTGTCGAACTCTAATTAATAAAGATAAATCATCTACAGGGACCAGTTCACTGCAGCTAAGAGGAGACCTTTTGTATATACATCCTAAGGAAAAAAAAAAAAAAAAAAAAAGTTATGCAATTCTGGGCTAAAAATCATCTGGACTAATACTAGTAGTGCCACTTTTCATGCACATGTTATCTGTCATTTCTAGTCCTGAATTGGGTCTGGGAGAAACACTGACTGGACCACTTGCTGGAAGGCAATAACAGGATAAAGGTCTTTGTTGTTTCTTTGCTCTTTTTATCTGTCTTTTAAAGAAAATAGATTTTCTGAAAGGGAACAAAGATTGACCAAACATTCACTGGAGGACAAACTGTCACAAACAGGGGCTACATATGCCCCTGCATTCCAAAGGAGATGATAGCTGAACTCTTTTCTCATCCAATTCAAAAGAGGGTCCTGGTGTGTCATGGAAAGAAAGCTCAAATTCCCAAAGAGCTGTTATTTGATCCAATTATTTTGTGCAATTCTGCGTATGTCTCCATTAGTGAGCCTAACGGGCCAGAAATAGCTGTTAGACACAATTGGTATATTTTGCTGACTATTTTAATGTCTTGTGTTTAAACTCCTTGGGTTGAAATAAAGAATTCTCTTTTATGTATGTACTCTTCCTAACATTCTTTGTTTTGGAGTAGGTTTAAATAAAATAGTACTCAGTGCTCTCTTTCTTCAGTCTACATAATGCCATTCACCCTGAGTCACAGAAGCCTAGAGGTGATCCGGTGGATGCCTGAGCCCAGTTATTGTCATGCATTTTAATTATCTGGTGTTGACTTAATGCTTGTATCCGAGCAGAAAGAATATATCTAAAATAATACACAGAAAGAATAGATATGTCAAGATGGTATGTAAAGTACTTGGGAAGAAGCATCCAGGGAGACTAGAAAGCAGAAAAAGTTGTGATGATGACTAATGCTATTCTTACTAGGATTATTTTTTTTTTCTGCATCAAGCCTTAAACATTGCAATACCGCTAATGTGCGTTTTGTTTTACCTACATCAGTTACAATTTTTCCCTATAAATTAAACATATAAAATTGAGATTTCAAATAAATGGTTAGTAACAAAATACTGTTTTATCTTAGTTTTTGAGATGGGTTAAGAAGAGTTGCTACTACATCCTGTTTATGAAATAAGGTTAGGTGAAGCCTTGGAGTAAAAAGGGAATGAAGTCTGCAAGATCATAGCAAGCAAAACAAAATATAGGCTTTGGTCTATGCCCTGTCTAGAGGAACCAGTAGCAACTAAATTCCCAACCATTACTGAATATTGATATGCTTGAGGGAGATGACTCTAACTTAAAATGGAGAGAGAGAACTGTACGCTTTCTGTTACTGTGACAAAATCAAAACTCTCACCAAAGCACTCATCAGGCAGCAGGCATGCATGTGGCCAGATGGATAGGCAATCTCTGTCAAGAGTAATATAATCCTGCTCTTTGCTGAATAGTGGCCAATAATATTTCACTGCCTTTATGTAGCAAAGAGGCTTGAGTTTACTTCTAATGTCTGATTAATGCTCTGTGAACGGATCTTTGGCCAGTGTGTGCTTTGAATCACGTGAGGCCATGGGCATATAACCCTGTGATCGACTTTCATATGGACCTTGTTAGGAACTAGTGAAAGGCTTTATTTACAAAATGCACAAGGAAATAAACTGCCCCCCCCCCCCCAAAAAAAAAAAAAAGACATTTAAAAAAGTTTTTTTTTTCTCTGACAGCAGAGACAACAATTAGGAAGCAGATCCCATGCTCAGTATGTAGTCAGGTGCTTAGCTTTCCTTTTAGTCAGGCAAAATATTTGGTAAGTGATGAAAATAGGATTTTCAGGTACTTAGACATAGTCTGTTGCTTAACAAAAAAAAATTTAAAAGTTCCAGGCCTTCACATATGGATCATATAACTGCCAAGTACACCTCCTTTCTGGCTTTGGTGCAAGAACATATGAGGGGGGGTGGGGGGGGACGGGGACAGAGAGCTTGCTGAAGACCACCAGAAAGAGGAAAAGGCTATAAACAGTCAGTAGCAAAATTAACGCTCCAGATACCACTGTGCACAGTAATTGTATTGACCTTTAAGAAAAACAAAAGATATGCTAATGGAAATATATTTTTTTTAAATTGATTTATTATTTGTAGTGGCTTTATATGAAATTTAGGCAGAAGCTCTGTCTACAATATTTTCACTACTTTTAGCACATTTGTAAGTATTTGTGAAGAAGAGTAATGGATTCTTCAGATCACAGCAAGATCCTACCTTTCTGAAGACAGAACAAGAAATTATTACAGAATTTATCCTTTTCATAGAGAACTATAACCAGAATGCTTAATTATATTCAATAAATATTTTGTATAAATGAAATTATGAATTGTAAATAATTTAATCTTTAAATACATATAATGATTTCTATAGTTCAAGAGATATTGTTTTATGTTTTTTTTCATTTGTATGTGTATTTTTATGCTATTTATAGATGTTTTGGCAGAGCATGAACATCTTGGATTAAAGTCATCCTCTCTGAAGTGCCAGAAGGAGACTCGTCTTAGTGGTCTATATTTATTGAGTGCTAATGAACATTTTGCTTCGGATTTCATAAGTCAGGTCACTTTGCGTTGACAAATTAAAGTTGCTGGTTACATCTGCAGATGCTGAATGAATTGCAGTCGCTGCAGTTGCCAGTGGAAAAGCAGCTGACACATGAAGTACTTGCACATGCAGTTTAGATAGTGAGATATAAATCCTGCATCCAGGGCTCCTATGGAATGAGGTTGTCTCCCACCTTGCGGAAGAAATAGAATACCTCTGGCAGCTCAGTGTAGTGTTGGGTCACACAACAGAAATGCCTGCTCTCCGTTTTGAGCACGAGTCCATGCCTTCGTTCACACTTAGGGTTGTTTCTTGCCCTTGGATCAAGATCAGAGGCAGGTTTGAAGAAACTTCCAGGGTATTCTGAGGGAGAAAAATTGGACCTCATGTGCTTGTCAGCATGGATCCAGCCTGCCTGCAGGGTGTGTAGGCCAGCCAAAGCACAACATATCCCATCTGTCTTGGTACAGATGTCAGATGAGGACATGTGATGTTGTTCAAAGGACTGGCAGATGGAAGATGTAGGTAGCTTAAAATCTGCCCGCTTTCCTGCTGTATAGACAGCACCTTGCAGGTGTTCAGATATGGATGTATTCAGAGAAGTCAGGAAGCCTACCTGTTTGGTGTTTGGCCAAGGCTTCTAAAGACAATGTACACTCAATCCAATTATTCAAAAATGAAGTAAGAATATCCTTTGTGTATCCATAATTGATGTTAAGCACTATGGAATCAGTCTTTTAACTGGATTTTCTAAAGCACCTCTAGGAGTTAAAAACATCTAAGACACTTTAAAAAACGCTACTGAATTGTAGTATTTGGCATGTCAAAATTTAATTATGTTAGTGCTAGGGTTTTTTAATACTTTTGCTAGAATATGCTAGTCACACTTCATCTAGAAAGATCAAGAGAAGGAGCAGATGGTGGGATTATTTATTTCTGCCACCATTTTTGACAGCATTTCTTTCTATTTTGAAAACACCAAACATTCTTTTAATCAATATGTTTTTAAGTATACATCTGTATGCAGACATATATTTATGTATATGATAAATCCCAGGTGTGTGGAAATATGTGCACATATGTATTTATGATTTATTCACAAGACGTTACTTTGTCTATGATTTATGTACAAAATGTTACTTCAGAATGCCTACAAGTTGACAGTTTATTAATATTAATGTATTCCAACTGCTTTGGATTATCCCATTTATTGAACAATGAGAAAAAATAATATTCATGAACTCCAAGGAGACAAGCAAAATGACTGTTGCTGTTTTAAATGAAAACTTGTGAAATGTCTTAAGGGAAGTGTTTTGCATAGGGAAAAAACTATACATCTTTACTATTTCACAACAAGCAAAAACATTGTCACTTAATTTAAGCATGCCAGTCTTGCCCAGGATCAAATAAAAATATACCTAGTTGCACAAATAAAAAGGACTTCATGGGTCATATAAAATGTCTTCTTGTCTTAATGATACAAAATTATTTAAAACCCCATACGTGACATACATAAGAAATTGCTCACGTAAAGACAGTAAAATGAGAAAAACTAGGAACCTCTGATTTCCTTTCAGCCATGTACTGAATTCAGGCTTTTTATTATTTTATACATTTACTTTACTTAAGAAGGAATCACATGAATTACTGTTTTGCTGTACATTGGCCTGTTATGTATTGTATATGTAAAAAAATTATGGACTCAACATGAGGTCTTCTACTACATTCAGTAGGTTCAAGATTTCATCTGTTGTACCTGCGGAGTAAAACCTTTGATGTTGTAAGCATCTGCAGATAAAGAAGACAGTTGACTTTTTCTGGTTAACATCATATTATGAACACTCATTATTAGCTCACCTTCTTGGAATATTAATGGCAAGTAATAGGCACCTGAAACACCTGAGGTTGCAGCAGACTAAATGCTGTCTGGCTCCAATTAAACTGGGTGGATTCCTGGGACATTTAGAAAGGGTATGCTATCATGGAAGGCTTAATACTCTACTGGCTTTTGGCATTTCATATTCCTGCACAGAACTGCACAAGTGTTATTCTAGCTTTGCATTGAGTTACTTTTGTTCCCAAAAGGCATACCACGGAAACAAAATGTAAAATGAGTACAAAAGAAGTCCTACTACTAAAGAAACAACTGAGTACGAGAGTTTCATGTGTTGATTTGAGATGTACTGCCAGCGTGAAATGGTGAAGCTATTCAAGGTGTTCTTGTTAGTAATGTTTTTTCTGGCTTGTATGTAATTTCTATTTAATTTTCTATCTCCGTATTAGGTATTTTTCTGCCTTTGTATTAGGGACAAGAAAGGATATCAATTCAACTCACTGGACATTTCACAGTGAGACTTGTGTTGAAATGTTTCACAGAAGAGGTAGATTCTGAGAGACTAGAAGTAATAATAGATGCTTGTAATCTGATTTGAAAGTAGACACTTGTATTTCAGTCAGCAATAACTGGACATGTCCTTGTATCCAAGAGAAATTTTAAAGAATGCCTATGAGAAATAAAGAAGCAACATACAAAATTCACACACAAAATAAAAAGCACAGAATAGAAGGTGATGGGGTATGTAATGCAATTTTGATTTTACAATTATTTGTTCTCCAAAGTAAATATTTACATTTTCTGGATCCCTTGTTCATTACAATATCCAAATCAGGTCAAAACATCTAATATGAAAAATTTTTGTTCTTTTTCTGATTGCCAATTTTTAGCCATTGGAAGGACAGATATTTTTGCTATTGCATATTAATTTAACTTCTTTCTCAGAAAAATAGGCATTTGTCTATTAAAGATTTTTTTTCAGTGTAAGATTCAATTTTCTTTTGTAAAAGAAGACTGGATATAGGCAATTCACATATGTAAATTTTACTTTTGGTCACCAGTATGCAGTACTAATAAATGTGATGTGTCTCTCAAACATAGCTCAGGTTTTCTGTTGACAGCGCACACAACGGTTTCGGATAGGACCAGGTAAGAATTAATTAAAAGTTTCATTTTTGTGTAGTCATTTATTGTAGTAGTTAACACATCTGTTCAGAGAAATAAAGTAATTTGTTAAAAAAGTCCATAAACAAAAAAAAAACCACCTTATAAGTGATGTCATGTACCTATCACATCTGTTTGTTACTAAGATGCCAGCCTGGAAAATTTATTTCCCCTCATTTTTGTACTTTCTTCCATGCTCATAAATTGCATGAAATGACTTCCCTTGATCTTAAGCCAAAGCTCTACCTTCTGTTAATTCAAATTCTTCTAAAAATACATTTATCTCAATGAACCACAAAACTAAAGCCTTCTCCATCACATAGTTATGCTGGATTTGAATTTATGTACAGAATATTACTATGTTAGTGATAATAGTCAGAAAACCTAAATTTGGTCCTTTCACTGATCCTCATGGGATGTGTTTGGTCTTCCAAATTCTTGTTCTTTCCCATCATTTTTAATAGCTATCACAGTAACAGTAATGAAGTTAAAACCACTAGAGATCAGGCATCACTGTTCTTTGGGGTGTTTTACATTCGTTGAAGATGTGAATCTCCTTTACATTTTCCCTTCTTCGTGCTTCTTGAAAAGGCTGAAGCAGTTTGACAGGGCTTGTAAGGTCACACGTCATGCCAAGATGCAATTCACTTCTCTATGCTCGCCCCATAATCCGCTCTAGTAAAGGCTTGTATGAAAGGCACTTCTGAGAGGGACATGCCAAGAAGACATTCAGAGGCTTGGCAATATTATGGGCTACAGGACAGGCTGAGAAGCAGATATCAGCTAAATAATCTCTGTGGAGGTGACTAGATTACATGACCAGCGTTTTTCCAGTCTGAAAAAGTCAGAGTTCGTGTCGCTTCCAGATGTCTTGGTTAGCCTTCTCTGGGGTTGGGCTATGCAGTTGTGCTGTGTACAAAAGAATAAAGAGCAAAGTCTATCCAACAGTCTTTCACTGCCTTAAATAAATTATATTAGCTAAAAACATGGGGTGTTGTCTACCAAAAGGTAAAGGATGAGTGACTTAATTATGAGACTGAATTGTGTTTTGTTCCTCTTTCCTCTGGTTCTCCTACCTCAGGTCTAAAATTTATTATGTGAAAGGCTGATTTACATTTAGGAGATCTTCTAGCTGAACAATATCTTTATTTTATTTATATTGACAGGCTAGTACAACATCATCATGCCAACATGTGAGCATACAGTCCTGCAGAAAACAAAATGGCTTAGACTTATCTAGCTGGATTACATTGAAGAACCAATTCCAGATATAAAGAACTTGACATTTAATTTCTTCAATGTGTTAACAATGTCAGAAATTATTACTACAATGTAACAATCTATATTTGTATTCTATGCTTGGATTACAAAAAGAAGTTATGAAAATAACAGTCTTTGTTTGTCATTATGCTGTGGCTTAGTGGTATCAGCTGGTTTTCTCATTTTGGTTAAAATACAAGGGTTTTATAATTAGATCAGTACCAAAAACTTGCTTCAGATTACAAATCCAAATATAAGTTCTGTGGCCCAAGATGTTTGTTTTTTTTTTTTTTTAACCTAGAATGAAACTGTACTTGTCTGAAACAAGTTCTGCAAAATAAAAATTAATAAACAAAATAATCACTATTTAAGAAGTATTCTTTAAATAATCCAGGCAGTTAAATAACTCAGATAAGCTTTTTTACTTTCTTGACGTGGTTTAACTCCAGACAGTAGCTAAGTACCACTCAGCCGCTTGCTCACTCCCCTCTCACCAGAGAGCTGAGGAGGAGAATCAGGAAGGAATGTAAAACTCAAGGGTTAGGATAAGAACAATAAAACAAAAAAAAAGAAAAAAATCAATAATAATAATAATAATAGCAATGATAGTACTAGTAATAATAACAGCAGCAATTATAATGAAAGGGAGGGTGAAGAGGAGAGGAATAAAATCCAAAGGGAAGGAAGAAAAGACAACAAGTGATGCACAATAGAATTGCTCACCACCCCCTGAGCAATGCCCAGCCAGCCCCCCAGCACGCATTGGCCGGCCTTGCCCAACTCCTCCTAGTTTACATACTGAGCATGACACTCTATGGTATGGATTATCGCTTTGACTAGTTCGGGTCACCTCTCCTGGCTGTGCTCCCTCCCAGCTTCTTGTGCCATTCCAGCCATCCCGCTGGCAGGGTCTAAGAAACCAAAAAGTCCTTGACTTAGTGTAAATGTTACCTTAACAACAACTACAACCATCAGTGTGCTATCAACATTGTTCTTACACCAAATCCAAAACAGCCCTGCACCAGCTACTAAGGAGAAAATTAACTGTATTCCAGCTGAAAGCAGGACATTTCTCAGTATCCAGAAGTTCATAGCTCAGAATGCTGAAGAATCAAGTGAGCTCTAATATTTTTTTAAGGCCTAGGTTTTAAAGCTGTTAATTATCTTTAAACAGGTTTGGGTTTACTGCTGTTGTACAACTATGTGTCTGAACCAGTATTCTTCAAAGTTTCTTTTTTAAGTTGTATTTGGAATGTTTTTGATCAAACATTATAGTCACAACTGTCATTTACATCTGAGTGGTTTTATTCCTGTAAATAACAGCTCTAATTATTTAATCCTTCAAGGATGTCAACTTTACAGTGTTGCAAAGTCCTGCTTGAAATTTAGGTTGATGTAATAGACTTTTATGCAGCGTTTCATAAACTAATTATCATATCTTCACTACTGAAGTGCAGTTGTCAACTGCCAAGGAGAGTCCAAATGCCACTTTATTGTAGGGTTAGAGTTGACCATTCTCTAAATAGTGAAGAAAGGGGTAAAAAGATGAGTTTTAGCATATTGTATTCAAATCCTGGACTGCCACTTTGCTTGCTGCGTTGGATATCACCAGAGCACATCGTGTTCCAGTAAAGCTCTCACTGCAAACACTAATGGTGTTACAGCTGCTCAAATGCTGATCTAACTTACTAGGCATCCTTCAAAACACATGTACTTGGACAGAAAACATTAAGTTTTCTTTTTACAATAATATCTCCCATGAAAAAAAGAGTGATCTGGTGTCAACAGCTTCCTCCATAAGCAAGACTTCTTGTCTGAGCAAATCTTTCAGATGGTCTGATAGTAGCAAATCAGTTTACCATCTTTTAAAAAAACAAAAATAATAGACAACCACAAAACACTTCATCATACAGTACCAGCTCTCTCACTCTTAATTTACAAATTCCCTGAAATGCAGAGGTTTACCTCAGACTGTCATACTAATTATTGACACATACAGGTAAAGCTAAGCAAAACCAAATTTCTTCCCATTTAAGCCAATGGTTAACTTTTGAAGAGAAATGAAGCAGAGAAATAGTTATTAAAAGGAAAAATTATTCACATTAAACTTATTAAAAATATAAGTTTTTGCATAAGTTCAAAATAGATACAAAGTTTCATTGTATAAAATTGATTTGGTTTATTTTCCTGAAACATTATGATGATCATCATCATCTTCACCATTTTTGTCAAAATTAAAAATTATAAATGAAACAAAATATTTCTATTCCTTTTTAAATAAAATCAGATAATATTTTTAAGCAAATAAGTTTTAAACCATTATTTTAGTACTGTTAAATTAGCATTTTAACTTTTAAGTTTACATGAAAAATTTTACCTGGATCTAATACGTCTTTAACAGAATAAAAGATATGCTGACAATGTATGCAACCAAGGGTATTTACAGATAGTGTAAGCCAAAGAAGAATTTAGCCTTTTAGATTAAGCTTTTGTTCTTGTAGTCAGAAGAACTATTTGTGTTTGGCAGCAAGCCATACATAAGCAATGGGATTGATTGTACAGCAGAGCTGGAGCATAGAAGTCTCCAAGAGAACAGGTGGAACGCCTGAAAAGTAGGATTTGCTGCTAAAATAATGTAGTTCTGTACCATTTTGCAGTGACGGTGTAATTAGCTGTGAGCACATACAATTAGAAGTATTATTATCCTCAGCTAGGTAGCTGCCGCTGTCAGGTTTGATGCTCTTAACATTCTAAAGCAGTCACTCAAAATAGTGGAGGTTGTTGTTATCTGCAATAAGTACACTTTAGGCAGCGTGGATATAGCATATATTTATTGATAGATTTGATAGTATTTGTCCATGCATTTAGACACATCGATACCACCCACAATTTTTCTGAAATACCTGAACAGTTTGAAGTGAATCTTTGCCATTTTTTAATGTTGGGTTTTTGTTGTTGCTGTGCATACTGCTTAAGAAACTAGCACATCATGAGACAAGCTATGTGGAAATTTTCAAGTTAAAGTAAGCAACTTTTAAATTTTAAGCTTCATTGTCTTTATTTATAAAACTGGGTTTTTTTTCTATAACCTTCCAAATGGATCACAGAGGAGAAAAAAATAAACATGGAAAACTTCAGCTTTTCAGAGTGCTAGAGCAACAGTAGCCAGAGAAGAAATGGAAGTTGCAACAGAATCTGAACTTTGGTGTTTGTTGTTCAACATGGTTTCAAGCTCATTCAAAATTCTTTCCATCATTAAGTGGAGATCTTATGCAAATCAGATGCAAAATAGTAACAATAAAAAAATAAGTTATTTGGGAATCCTCCTGAGCTAATTTGTAGCATGAAGCCATTAAAATATTCTGGATATGAAACCATGATTTCACAACTCTGAAAGCAAATCGGACTTTTTCTGACAAGCCGAAAAAATGTCAAACACCTACTAAATAATAGGACTAAATAGAAATGCTACAGTGTTTTCTCAATCATTTCAAGTATAGGCATAGCTTTTCTTCACAGCACTGCTTATATAAAATATAAACCATCAGATACCTTAAATTAATATATTTCTAAATAAATGCAAAATGCTTGTAGTAGTCATTTGATTAACCCTTTAGAAACACTGGCAATGCTGTCATAGTCTCCAGTGTTTGTAATATGCTTACCTCCATTTTTTCTTAGGCATCATTGCATCAAAACTAAAGAGGCTATCTTGTCTTACTTTTTTCATATTCCAGTAGCAACAATAAAATTTGTTCCACCACTCAGAAACGTGGCTGTTTAAAATAGAAATAAACTCAGATATTCTTTGGAAAGATATAGGCTTTAAGACATGATGTAAATATTCTCACCCAGTGGAATACCTCTAAGCTACAACCTTACACCAGTCCTTTAAACATCTCCACTCATTTCCTATCTCTATTTCATTATAATTACAGAAACACACCTTGAAAATCATGTGTTACTGAAGTGACTGCATAGGTCTACAGAAAGTAAACATAACGTTAATACCTTTATCCTCTATCTGAACAAGGAGATATCTGCAACCTCAGTAATTTTGCAGACAACACCAAGTTGGGAGGGAGTGTTGACCTCTTTGAGGGTAGGAAGGCTCCGCAGAGGGATCTGGACCAGCTGGACCGATGCGCTGAGGCCAATTGTATGGGATTCTATAAGGCTCAGTGCCGGGTCTTGCACTTGGGACACAACAACACTACAGGCTTGGGGCAGAGTGGCTGGAAAGCTGCTTGGAGAAAAAGGACCTGGGGGTGCTGGTTGACAGCCAGCTGAACATGAGCCAGCAGGGTGCCCAGGTGGCCAAGAAGGCAACAGCATCCTGGCCTGTATGCGAAACAGTTGGGCAGCAGGACCAGGGAAGTGATTGTCGCCTGTACTCAGCACTGGTGACACCACATCTCAAACACTGCGTTCAGTTTTGGACCCCTCACTTCAAGAGGGATGTAGAGGTGCTGGAGCATGTCCAGAGAAGGGCAATGAAGCTGGTGAAGGGTCTGGAGCACAAATCTTCTGAGGAGCAGCTGAGGGGGCCGAGGGTCTTGTACCTGGAGTAATGGAATCTCAAGGGGGACTTTATCACTCTCTACAACTACGTGAAAGGAGGCTGTAGGCAGTTGAGGTAGGTCTCTTCTCCTAGACAGCAAGCAATAGGACCAGAGGAAATGGCCTCAGGTTGCACCAGTGGAGGTTTAGAATGGATATTAGGAAAACTTTCTTCACTGAAAGTGTGGTCAAGTATTGGAACAGGCTGCCCAGGGAGGCAGTGGAATCACCATCCCTGGAGGTGTTTAAAAAATGTGTAGATGTGGTGCTTAGGGACATGGTTTAGTGGTGGACTTGGCAGTCCTGCGTTAATGGTTGGACTTGATGATTTTAACAGTCTTTTTCAACCTAAATGATTCTATGATTCTATGATTAAGTTGTTCCAAACAAGTGAAATTTCTTATGCCTCATTTGGAGGCAATACATACTTTAGTCCATTACAGAAAGACCTAATTTACTTTAATATATCACTAAGGGACACTCAGTCAATAGACAAACAATAATTTACAGCTTGATCTGGCATCCTAAATTCCCAAGATGATAGGAACTGAGTATTGCCCAGCAGGTCACATGGCCTTAACTTCAGAAAGAACTAAGCAAGAGATTGAGTGTTCAATTCTACAACTTGAGTAAAGTGTAACTACATAACAAAAGAAGCAGGTAAATGACCCACTCAGGATTATCCATCATCATAGTTGCAGAAGCAGGAACTAGACTCAGATGTCCTGATTGTTTTACCCATGTTATTACGTCTAGATAATGTCTTCTGCCTTTTCGTCTCTAGTGTCAGATTCACTCAGGTTTTGCGCTAGTCTGGTTTCTGCTGTCACAGGACCTAGATCCAACACTTTGGCAATAAAAATCTGCTGGCGAGCCACAGCTAATGCATGTAAAAGATGTTTTCCAAGGTGCCAACACCTGGGCAGCATGGCCCTGAAAATATATTGGCTGCAGAAGACTTGTAGTTAGAGCAGCCAAGAGACACAATCATCCCTCTTCCCCTTAGGAGGAAACTGAGAGTTGGATTATTGTATTCTGGAACCCATTTGCCTCTATTTATTGCTTCTTCATATTCAGAATATCATAATTTTTCTTTTACTAGTGCATCAGTGGTCTATGCTTCCTCACGAGCTCTCACATGCATACACTTCTCGGTTTTAACTTCTTTTTTTCCCACCTGTTCTCTGGTGTCCTTTCAAAATTTCACAGACTGAAGTAAAGAGGTAACCATTACTGCTTAGAGCAAACAAAGAGCTCAAACACAGCACACTGGCAGGCTCACTGCTGTGGTTTACCTTCTTCTTCGTGTGTTTCTTCATAGCCTTCAGTCTACTTCAGCTTTTTTGCTTTCTCACTGATCTGTCTTGTCTTTGCTTTTCTGCAAAGACAGTCTTGCATTCCTTCTCCTCCTCTTAAACTCCCAACTTCTGTTCTATTTATCACTAAAAAGGTGGTTCTGTAATCACAAGTTAATGGAAAATGAAGTAATTTTCAAATCATGTGCTTCTGCACAAACATATATATCATAGACCAGAACCACCCTTGTGCACTTCTATGTCATGCTTCAGTTAGGATGTTTCTTCAGAAAATCTCTGTATAACCAAAGAGCAGAGAGGGGCACTTTGAGAGCCCATAAGTAATGTGATTCACTCTCTGGAGCTACTTCACTTTCTGTTTACCATAGTGAGAACGTTGAGGGTGATCGTGCAGTAACATAGTGCTTCTGGCAATGCCTTGGCTAGCTAGGAGGAATCTGGTCTCATTTATAGGTAAATCACAGACTGAGAGATAAAGAGATACATAATGGTGGTTGGTTGGTGGTTGTTTTTTTTTCAAAACAGTATCTTGCTTTTGATACTGGTCCCTGCAATGTGATAGTAGAATTGTTATAGGTCAGTTTATCCAGCTGAGCAGAAATTTGCCTGGGGATGTTTGAAGTGTGCTTGTTTCCCTCATGCCCTCCACCTGTATGGAGTGCAGCCAGCTCTAAAAAGCATTCAACCCTGTCTTTTTCCAGAAATACGAGCTGACAAATCATGTTTGTTTCTCATTAACAAATACAGAGGTTAAAGTGGAAAAAAGCAAACTTGGGTACTTTTCAAAAATAACTGCACAACAGTAGCAACCATAGAGCATTTCTTCAGAGACTGAAAGCTTGCTTGCATTCAGGGAAAAGCCTGTTAAGCGCGTATGTAACATTGCCATCTAGTGATTTCAGCAGTAACAACGCGTTTTAACAAATCTGATGTATGCACAGCCACCTCCCGTAATAACAACCTCCTTCCTTCTTCCTAATCTCCATGATTTATTATTTGGCACTCGTATTTATTATACCTTGTCCTACATTTAAATTGGAATTGCAGGAGAACCTTTTGAAAGGGCATCTAACACAATTTAAAGGGCTGACAGTAAATAAATAAGGTATTTACTGAAGAAGGCTAATACCTCCAAAAACCTGGAAAAGTTTCTTCTTCTTATAGCTTTTGGTTGCATGTTACTAACATTTATTAGAGGTATTTTCACTAAAAGTTCTGTGTTTTCACCAAGAACAGCTTCTGGAGAGGTTTTCAGCTGCATAAAGCAACCTAGTTAAGAGAAGAAAAATTTAATGACTCAAATGGACCTGAATATTAGGCAACAGAGGCACCGACATTTGACAGGAAGAGGCTGAAAAGCAGATATGCAACCATTTCATACGCATAGGAATCCATCTTTTGAATGGCAATTAATCGTATGCTTAAAATATAATCGGACTTGGGATAAATGTAGGCTAAGTGTAGGTCAAGCACATCCTCTATCATCTGCAGGACCACCTTAAACTAGATGTGTCATTTTAGACAGATCAATTTAGATGAGCTGATTTCCACCCAGGAAATCGTATCAACGTAGGCTTTCAGAAAGCTCAGCAGATCTGATCTGGAACAAGAGGAAGATGGAAAAAATGTATGGTTGTCTGCACAGTGTTGGAAAGGTGTACACATGTTCTTACCTCTTCTTCCTTCCTTGATATTTCACCTCAGCACTCAAACCACTCAATTGTTTGGATGTCTTCCTTATTTTCCAGAAGCACAGGGCTTTCCAGAATAGAAAGGACTGTGCTATAGCTCAGCCTCCCACAAACAACTCAGCCATATTCACTGGCTACATGGGGAAGTGGTCATAAAGACATAACAGACACATCTATGCCTTTAGAATTGTACAAACAGTCCTGTGGTACACTCAAATAGACTAAGAAAAAAAAGAAAATATTAAGGTAGAATGTTAATGTACACTAAACTAAGAAAAAAAAAAAAAGAAAATATTAAGGTAATTTGTTAATGTATCCACTGCTTTTGTAGGCCTTGCTATGGCAACTTGATGCATGCAAATGAAGGCATTTGTTTGGGTTTTACATACAACAATTGAGAAAAAAACTTAAACTTTGATGACATATTAGGTATGTGCTGAAGTGAGGGTTATCCCAAAGTAGTTTTCCCCCAAGCCGTTTTGTTTTCTTTGCTTAGATTAACATTCACTTATCTCTTTGCTTCTTCCCTCCTCCTTACGTTCTGGAAAAACACCAAAAATACCTGGTTCTTGGGCTTTTTCTTATCTCTACTATTCCAAATAATTTTTTGATTGAATTGGAATACCCTATACAGTATCTGCAGGAAGCAACAAATTCTTACAATCTGTCACTGTCTTAAATGTACAGTGTGAGTGCATTCCCTCACTCCAAAATGTTTCTTGTCCCTCAGAATACCAGAATGCTGATTAAAGAGCTTTCTTCTTATTTTTAAAGAAGAAATTTATATAAAAATGTACAGTTTCATAAGGCACAATATTTGTGAAGATCTACCTACCTGAACTCTTGGTAATTCAAGAACTGTAGTGCCTGGAAGGTTAAATAAAACATCATACTTTGTTTTATTTTCTTTATGACTTATAGCTACACTTTATACAAGCTATTCAAAATGTCAACTAATGTTTCTATAGGAAAGGATGAACACTTTCTTTTAAGTGACTTTGTATTGGTTTTAAGGCTTGCAAAAAAAGAGCACTTGTCACAATTACTTTTTTTTTTCCAGAAAAGACAAGTACATATTTACCTGATAAGCAAAAAGCAGTGGAAGTAGATCTTGAACCTTTATATTCTATTTCTTTCATCAATAATTGTATCACCTGTTAAAAGACACACACAAATACAAAATAGCATGCTATAAATCCTAGAATTTTGTTAACCACAAAAAATTTTACATCCAGCTATGTGATAGAGTTACAGTACACTGTGGTTTGCCATATAAATGAATGAAGTGAAACTAAAACAGGTTAATAGGTGGTGCAAAAAATGTAAATGGACATCTTTCCCTGTAACCTTTTGTGAAAAATGCTCCTGGGTCCATTTAAGGTAGTGATAACTTCTAGCTAAAGCAGCTATTTTATATTCAGGCAATGTTATCATCATTCAAGTGAAAGAATTATATATTCTAGGAATTGGAGTAGATGCACAAAATTTGACAGTAAGTTAAACTATCAAGCCAATGTCCAGAGGGACCAGACTGTAAATTTGAATGATATCTTTAATGTAGTGTTCACTGGTATGATAGCCTGCCTCTAAACCAGCTGAAATTGGAAATTTTGTGGAACCAAGTGAAAGGTTTAACCCTAGTCTTAAACAAATGCTTGTTCATCCCCCTTGATCCAGAGCAGTGTGCACCTACCTAGCCCCAAAACATAAGCCTCTAGTGGATGAATCACAAAAATTAAGAACCAGTCTCAGAATTTTCCCAGTGACTCTCATTTAAGCCTCTCTCCTGCCTTGCTCCTGGATAACTTTCCCCATCCAAAAGCTCTTTTCAGCTACTTGAAGAGCTTTTTTCTCTTCTAAACACTTTCCCTTTCTTCTAATGTGTGCATTAGGCTTCCTTTCACCTGTGAGGTGGTGGTTTTGGCACAGAGTCTGCTGAGGATGGCTGACAGGATCTGTGGAGTAGACATGGCCCCCCATGGAGGTGTTTCCACCTGCTGACTGTGACTAATGGAGAAGTTCAAAAGGTGGGGCAAATAAAAAGGAGGTGGGAACCCATGATTAAAAGAAGTAATCTTCCCTAATGATGTCCTGGATTCATCCCAGGATGTATTTTACAATTGAACAGCTATGTTATTTTTATGTTACCTGTCTATATTTATCTGTGTGTACAGACATTGTTGTTCATTTATTGCAGCAACACTTTGAGGCCTTGGTCAAAACCAAGCCCTGCTCATGCAGGGCCTCATAGCAGTACATACTGTGGGTGCAAATATTGTCACAAAGACCTCTAGTAGACTAAGGAAAAGAAGCACTACAATGAGTACTTTACAGAAAAGAACCTGAGAAACGAAATGCCTTGCTCAAGGCCTGCAGGAATCCTGTAGAGGATCATTTGCCCCTGAAGAGCTCATTCAGTAAGAAATCACTGCAATGATGAAACATAGTCAGCTGACTACGCATTCCAAATGTTCCATTAATTTGTTCATAGAATAACGCGCTGCTGGCTAAACAGTGCTAAAGTATAAAAGGAAGCTTTTATCAGCTCTACATGAAACATTTATGAGTATAAATAGAAAAACCAGAAGAAAAATAATTACTTGAAAAAGTGAATAGTTTAATCCAAAAAGACACCTGTGTAAAACTTTCTGCAAAATTTGTCATGTCCCCTGGATACCAAGCTTTGTTTCAAGGCAGTACTGTATGTGTTATATCTGCAATAAATATCCAGAACAATGATTTTTTATGATTCCATAATTTTAACGGTCCAGCAGACACTATGTATCTGTACTTGGCAGTGTTATTACTAAAATTTGCATATAACCCCAGGCATCATAAATAACATTTTTGAAAGAATAGTACTTTAGAAATATTACTAATTAAGGTAAGAATATTGTGCTGTTCAGAATAAAAAACTGTTGTGGTCTAAATTATCCTTAAGGAGGAAAGTTAATGACTTAAAAATGCAGTGAATGCGAAGGCAGAAGAGAGAGAGATTGCTAATTTCAAAGCTACAGATAGACAGCATCCAAAACACAGCAGTCCCAAAGATAGTTTTGTTTACCATTTGGAGCTGTAGAGTGACATGCAAATTCAGAACAAACAGACTGTGTGGATGATTAATTTTCTAGTTTTATGTATATCAGCTCTTCACTTTGTAAGAGGATGGACAGGTGAACAGGAAATACTATTGAGTGCTTCTCTGGCTGTCTGCCATACTCTGAATGATAGCTAATAACAAAATTACACCAACACTCCAGAGATTGTCTTAAAAGTGACAAAGAAAATTATAAGGTGAGAATCTGAACATTTCAAGTTTATCTTCATACCTTCACTTAAGCAACCATACTCAATTAGAAGTCGCTGCTTTATTACAATACAAATGTTCTGAGCTTTGACTTATTTTCCGTAACATGTTTTGCTGTTATCTGTATAAATATTCTAATGTCCCTTTATTTCCTCTTATTCAGTGAAAGCTATTTTCACATTTAACAAAGTTTCAAAACCGGGTGATTCTGTGCCAAAAATGTCACTACATGGTGCTTTGGCTAAATCAATTAGACTTTTTCAATTCTGATTGTTTTTAATTGGAAAAAAAGATACTAGAAAAACTTTGAAAGGATAAAAATATTAGATCCTGTTCTTGACTTCTGTCATTATAAATCTGACAAAATGATAGGAATAATGAATGGATCCATTCGATATCATCTGGCAGCAAACAATTTTATTCATCAGTAACAGTACTTGAGGATGTTGGAAAAAGCTCTTCAATTTTTAGGTGCAAAATAGCTACCTTTAGTTCCTAAAGCAAAAAAATGTCATTTCTGAGATTAGCTAGTATAAAGGATTATTTCAGAAAAATGGTCCAATCAATCCCTTAAAAAAAGCTCTGTTACAGAGGAAATTCATCATCATCAGTGACTATATTCAAGGCACCCAGGGCTGTCTACTCATTGTTTGATGCACATCTACCATCCAATAAAAGCATCCCAGCTGTAGAAAATGGTTAGATGACATAAAAGCCAGGCTGCAGGTCCTGGTATCCCTCAAGTCAGAGTTTCAAAGTGCAGCAGGGAGTTTTCACATAATCAAATTGATGTCTCTGCAGTTTGTTATATTAGAGGCTTCCTCTGCTGAAGCAGCCTTGTGGGATTCTGTGGATTTTTGTGTTTCACTGGTGCACATACAATCCATATAAAATAAACTTTGTAAAAATGAAAACCAGGAGATGTATTTGTTTGTCAAATAACCAGTCATGTCGCTCACTTTGGAATTTGAGAATCGCTGGGTTCTAAATGTGTGCTGCTACTAGTGATTTCTTCTTTAACTGGCTTTTATTAAATAATTGCGGCATAGATGATTTGCAAGAAGGAATGAAATCTATTTCACATTCTTATTATTTCCCTATCAAGAGCCACAAGAGCTACCTGCTTGTCAGCAAAGTAAAAAGCTAGACTACAAACACACATATAATCATGTGGATATGACACTTCTGCAGAGCAAGAGAAAATTCTTCCTAACCAAAGATTAGTCACTAAATTGCATTGTTTCTGCACAGATATGAAGAATGTAATGATTTTTCTTGCATCAGCAGGGCACCTTAGCTAAAAAATCCCCCTTGCCCGTATGACACTGTAAAGCTGTTCAGTGATACACTGCAGTTCTTTGGCCCTTTTAATGAAATAACATATTTGAGTGTAAGGCCTGTAACCTAGAAACACTCTCAAGCAACCCCTGCTCATGAAGAATAATGAGATTATCTCTGAGCAGCACAAGAACCCTGAATGGCCAGATGCCGTAATGGACCGAACTGGCTGTCACGTGCTGGTGAAAAGCTGAGACAGAGCTCAGGGCCCCGTGTGCATTTCAGTAACACCATGGCCTGGGCCTCTGTGTTAAATGGTGGTTAAGTTTTCAACTTGTGGGCAACAAAATATTTTGTCCGTTGGTCTGAGCAGCCCATTCATTCCCTATTGTACATTTTACGTAGTGCTGATTCTTTCTAAAAGTGCCGGCAGCAAGAAGGCAATGAGCAGGAATGAACAGTATGGAAGCAGGAGATGGGCTTTATGAACGGGGAAGTGCAGCACCAGTGAAGAGACCTGAAATGCTAGAGCTGCATTACATACATGCAATTCTCATCTCTTCTTGCTCCTGAAACAGCACAGCTTTAAGGGTAGATGGGATGGGTCAGCTCAGAAGACTAAAAAAATTTAAGCTAAAAAGAAAAGGAAGTGGGTATCCTAGAATGGACAGCTTTAATAGGTACTGACAACAACAAGAATTAAGTTTAGATCCTCACCAAGACACCTGGCGGGATCTTTTGTTATATACATTGGTAATGTAGACATTGCAGTCTTTTTTCCAACTTTATTGTTTCTCTTTATTTGTCTGTCCTCTATCCCCTTAAATTTCTCTTCACATAAAACTTTGGATTCAGTATTTGCAAATGGAAAAGAATTAACCTATTTTAAATATGCCCTTTTATCAGGTTTGAAGACTGGAAGAATTCATCTGGCTTTTTCTGGACTAATGAAATAAGAAATGGTTATTTCCAGAAGCCATATCACACCACCTAATATTAATGTATCTTGTCAGTAATATCCCTTTCTGGTTAATACAGCCACAGCTACATCTTCTGCAGAGCTCAGGATATTTTCAGCCTCCCTGTAGATTGTCTAAATGAAGAAGATGTGCTGATAGAATATTCTCCACATTTTGGGAGATGTACTGATAAGGTAGTCTGTGCTTTTGCTCTAGCCCACACATGGACTGTTATTATTCCCTGTATATTTTTTCTTCATTAGGAGTGGGGGAGGGGGGGAAATGAGAGCTGGCAGATACTTCAGCTTAAATTTTTAAAACATGTAAGCATGAACATTTTTACCTGAATTGGAATAGTCAGAGGTTTTAAATACCTGTCAAAATATTTCCCAAAGCCTGTGGATGGACAAGGTTCAGTACCTTTACATCTGTACCTCTAAAAAGTCTCCTGCTCTGTCAGATTTCAATCTTTTGAGTTTGGGCAATAGTTTCTGTCCTGGCTGCTGTCTTCAAATCACGTAAATAGTGAATGTAGGGAGTAAGAGGTCTGAAGTAACAGATATGCAGAAAGAAACCTGGGGCTCTTAGGTTTGCCTGGTAGTAAGGCAGCAGGTGTTGAGACTGTTGAGGAAAATCATGCTCAGTCATCAAATCAGGCTACATAGAAGAAGTAGTTGGGGTAACATCAGGTAAGTAAGGAGACTTGAATTTTACTTCTTACTTTCCTTATCTATTAATTCATATATTTTAAGGATAAAAGTATAACAATGATGATTTAGCCTGACCTCTTAAATGACACAGGGCAAGGAACTGCACTGGGCAATTTCTATATTAATAATCTCTGTTTGACTTACACCATATTTTTAAGAAAGTCATCCAATCTTAGTTCTTCAAATAATGAAAAACCCACCTCATCCCTTTCTGAGTTTTCCCAGTGATTAATTACTCTCACTGTTGAAATTTCTGCTATATTTCTAATTCAAATGTGTCTAGCCTCATTTACTAACCACTGGATCTCATTACACCTTTCCCTATTAGATTAAAAAGGCATCTACCATCAGAAATGTCTTTCTTATATAGTTACTTAAATAACATAATGAAGTCACCTTTTAACCTTTTCTTAGATAAACTAAATAGATCAGGTTCGTTTAGCAAACCTCAGTCCTGCCTCAAGGAAAAAGAGCAGTGATGCTCTTTGGAAGTCTTTCATGAAATATACTACATTAATTCAATGGATTATTTTTTTTTTTTTTTTTTTTTTACAGAAATCATTCTGCAAAGCTTCATATGATTTTATTTCACTTATTGACTTCCGGCAGAAATACCAAAAAAATTTCTCATTTTTTAGCATACAATGGCAAAAGTTCAGCTCCACAAAAGCACTTAACTGTGGTAATGCTGGTTTTTCCCAAAGAGAACTTTTAGCCAGTCATCTTCAGGAGTGGAATTCGCTTGTCATTGCAAGGTGGAATCCTGAGATCCTGATATTATTCAAGGAGAGAGCTGGACATGTAGAACTTGGATTCACAGACACCAGAAAGCTGGGTAGGAAGGTAGCCAATAGAGAGACACTTTTCTACAGATCTGCTTCTCACAGGTTTACAAGCCTATCTGAGATTGAGATTCTTAGCCTAAAGCCTCTCCTGGGTATAGAAACATAAATCATCCACTTAGGGTAAGGCTTTGAAGTATATAAAACTCAACCCTCTCTTCCAAAAAGAAGAAAAGGAAAAAAAAAAAAAAAAAAAAAAAAAAGAAAGAAAGAAAGAAAGAAAGAAAGATCTAATCTACTATGCCAGAGACAAAGATGACATCCATCCTCTAAGAAGGATGAAGCTAAGCATTCAGGTTTCACAGAGAGAAAGAAAACAAAATTGAGTTTGTACATGAGTGATGAGGGCACTCATCTAGGAGACAGCAGTCATTGGCTTGTTTATGAATGCTGTTCAGTAAAGGTTTATACAAAATGCCTTAGCAGGCCTAGAAGCAGGGACTTCAGAGCTGACTGCCCTTATTAACTAATTATACAGTCTTCCTCTTTCTCTGTTCTCATGTTATCCTATTGATAATAGTTTTATATATATCTAAAATATCCTAAAATATAATTGTATAACTATAAAGTATAAGCTCTTAAATATAAATATAAAAAATACATATTTTATATATATGTCAATGTAAATTCCACCATGTCCTACTTTAAGCACATCAAATGCTTCTGTGAATTTTGAGTTCCTTCACTTTTAAGTGAATACAATGAAAATTAAGGTTGGTCATCTCCTAGTTGAGACTGCTGTCAAAAACTCTACTTCATTCTTTTGAGTCATAACTTTGCCCAAACAAGCCATACAAACTTTAAAAACCATATATGGTGCATGTCATCCCCTTCAAATGCCTCTGGAGGTTATAAGGATGCTCATTTCTTGGTAGAAGCTCTATCAGAAGTTCTGTCACAGCCATACAAAGCAAAGCACAAATAATCTAAATTGTGCAAAGCTTTTCTATTCAACAGCGAAAGTTTTTTCTGGCTTTTTCCCTAAAAGGTTCCAGTTCCGTAAGTCTTCTGCTGAAATTTAAATCAAAGTTTTTTTACTATGGCTAGACAATACCTTTCTGTCTTCTGATCTAATTTTTCACATAATCAAAAACATGGAGATTCGAGACCAGCTAGACCATAATTGTTCTTCTGTCCTGTGTCCTGCTTATTTAGATAGTATGGCCTATTAGACCAAGTCTGTCTGTAATGGTTTATTTCTATATATACACTTGCTAGCAGACCATACAAATATGAACTTGTTCTCAAAGACAATAGGTATGAAAGATTTCCCTATTGCAAAAAGTTTTTGTATTTCCACAACCCAATTCATTATGTATTTACTACTTGTAAAAAACATTTTTATTTGTTTTGCCATCTCTGCATGTTGTAGAAGTGATACATTGCCAAATGTGTACTTCACACAACACCTCCATTAAGATTATAGCTGTGGGTAAGAAATTTTGTTGCTAATGTAATCTATGAAGTAGCTAATTTAAATTAAATGTTTAAGCTTCTTTTTGGCTACATGTTGACTTCAATCTAGAGACTGTTTCCAAGAAATGTGTTCCATTGAAGTGCCAAATTTCCTGATTGCCCACACTGATAAATTACAGGTGTGGCCTTGGGACATCAAAAGGAGACATTACTGAGTCTGTAAAGCTGTACAGTGCATTGCTGTAACAGAACTGATGCTTTGAATTAGCTGCATTGGGAACACCTCCACTTGGAGACCCCGAGTTTACAAGTAATTATTCCAAATGGCCATAGGCCATAGTTTTAACACTGAGCCCACTGACTGGCTCTCTAAATTCCTTGTATCTGTAGGGCTGTAAACTCAGCCAAACAAACATGGAACAAAAATTATGCTAGGAGGTACTTTGCAGAGCCAGATAAGCCTGCAACAAATTCATCCAGGATAAGATTATACAGTAGGAGTGGAGCAGATAATGTTGATGTACCTAGGTATTCAACTAAGCAGATCTGCACTGTTTCTTACAATCTGTCCTTAATAGTGGACATAAGCCTATGCTTTAATATTCTTCTTAGAATATCAAAGTGTTGGGGTTTTATTGTTTGGGTGGGTTTGGGTTTGGTTTTTTTGTTTGTTTGTTTGTTTGTTTGTTTTTAATTAAAGGGCTTCTGACAGCTCTATGCTTTAAAAAACAGTTACTGGGCCCACAGTGCTGAGTACAAGGAAGTGCATAGTCTGATTATGAGGCCCTAAACTGAGGTGCAGGAATGCCTAACAGACTTGGGTTTGATGTTTGTCTATTTTGCAAACTTTTTTTGAGGTAACAGCAGTATCTTTCTTTCTTTTTTTTTTCTTTTTTTCTTTCTTGTTTGTTTTTTTTTTTTAATCTGTCTTAAAGCCTAAAGGTAGAACAAGAATTGAAATGTTCTTTGTCTTTCTCAACTTTTTTGCCTAAAACCTAGCTGGGAAAAAGTTTCTAATTAGTGTTTTTGAATGATTTCTGAAAAAAAAAAGATCACTTATCTAAAAATGGAGAAAACTCTCTTTCTATCAGTACAAGGATTGTGACTTATCTGAACTTTCTCTGAGTTACATTTCAGGTATGAGCTGCAAGAAACCTTATAAGGTCTTGTAAGTTAGGAATAGTCTATTACTGTAAGAAAAAAATAAAAATAAAAATCTTTTTCTATTCCTCTTGAAAAAGCAATTCCCAGGGAGCTGGTTGTAAGTTTCCTTTCAAGACTTCTTTACCAACTGCCCTTTTAGCAGAAGATGATAGCTTTTCACACTCGATAACAAAAATGTTTTCATTTGCCAGTTGCAGAGTATTTTTGCTCTTGAATTTGTGTCTAAATCTTCTTTTCTTTGGAGAAGCCTTTAGGTCACAAGTTCCTTCTGAACTTGTGTTTTTAGCACACAGGGCAGTGGATAAAAGGAAACTTCATTTGAATGAAGGGGATATTTTCTCATTCTCATACAAGCCTGTAGCCTCAGGTGAAGAAAGAGGGATAAAAAAGCTACAATTCATCATATTGTTGATGATGAAAGAGGAATATGGTGCTGGGCTCTTGATCTAGCCCTAGAATTTGCAGGGCTAAGAGAGCACATGGAACTAAACCCCAGGGCAAGCACTGGGAGGCCTGAAGTGTAGTTGCACTCTTTGACTTTTGGGTTCCACACACCATTACTAACAGGCCCTTAAGGAAGCAATAAAGACCTGGGGAATTCACATGCATAGGGTTTAGATACTTTACATATTGGCCCATGTGAAAAACTGAGTCTGTTTCAATTTCTTGAAAAAACACTTCTCTCCATGTTTGAAACTGTAAAAGAGAAGAACAATCTGGCACATCCAGGCCATCAAGGTTGAGCTGCTCCAATATTAAGGAAATGGAGACAAAGAGTTTCAGCATGTGGAAAGAAGAGTCAATGGACACCTAGCAGCAGCTGAGAATACATTCAGAGGCTCTGTACTGCCTAAGTCACCACAGCAAGGGGAGGATGGTAGAGTAGATAACGTCAACATACTGGTGATGCCTTTGTCGTGCTGATGAACATAGGTGACCAATCTTCCATGGGGAAGTTACTGGAGTTCTGAAACATGCAAGTATCACACATAGTCAGGCTGACTTGTGTTCATGAAGATCCCATGGTGATGAATGAGATCTTGCAGTATTATGGAAAAATATTTTCCCTGACTGTAATATTCCTAAACTCTAGCCAATGGAGTACAGATTGAGATTTGCATCAGAAGGACTGGAACATTTGGGTATGTCATTCCTTCTGAAGACCACTGTGCTTTGCAGGTGTGGCAAAGTGCAGCCAGTTTGTGGTGACCTAACTACATAGTATTTTGTACATGGTACATTACAAAGGATTCACACGTGCTGAAATATGGCATAGGTGTGTTCAGTCTGAAATCTGACTTCCACCTGCTTCTGCACCGAGAAATGTTTGAGATGCGGTCTCTTTGTGTTGCAACAAAAAATTGTGTCAAAGACAAATATGACCTCTGTTACATCTGGCAGTCAGGATGGCTTCACCAGCAAGATGGTCATGGGAGGACCAGAGAGCCTCGGTACAGTGATTCTGAGAGTGACAACAGACTATAGGATCTTTGTTTGCTTTTCATGAGGTAGACAGTGGCTACAGAGAAGGCTAGTAGTCTCAGGCTAGTGCCTGTGGCGACAACATTGTACACAATATGAGAAGCTATCTTTTCCTGCAGTCAGCACTGGCCACACGATAGTGAGTGTATTTTTAGTGCAAAGACATCGGTTGAGACTGTTCCATCTCTGTTCCTTCTGCACTTCCTGCGGAGAAACGTAATGCCTGTTGTGGCTTAGATATTAGTGCTGACATAGAGTCTTCACAAAGTTTATTGCCAGAGTCAATATAGAAAGTGTGCCTGAGTATGAGAAGAAATAACTTGTATTTCCTTGAAAGTCTAGGTGGCATATACAGTGTCTTTATACTGCATTTATCTGGTATATAAAGCCAATCTACCAAGCCTAGACCTAGGCACTTGTTCCATACTTTGCTTCTGTCAGAAAAGCAGTAGACTCCTGACTTCAGGTGTGTTTTTAATAGAAGAACTTAATGAAAAGAGGTTTCCTGAAAGTATTACAGAGTCATTTGTCTAAATGTCATAGATGTTCCACAGATTGTATAGTCAGCTTCTTCAGGGATGAAAAAGAAGATTGCCTTTTTGGATTATCATCTTGCCCTTTCTCTAAGATGCTCACATTAAGATGAATGAAATTATTGCCTAAGAAAGCCCTTCGAAGCCTAGTGGAAACAGAGCATCTTCTAAGCCATTCTCTAATTCAGTCTCTCTCCTTCCATACTATAACCTTAATTAGTCCAGTTATGATATTCAACAGTAATGGATTCAATTAGATAGCTGGATGACCATGTCTTGTAAGTAATTATGAATGTTTTCAGCTAAGCCAACCAGTGTGCCGATTTTTAAAGACTGAATGAAAATGTATCTGGCAGATTAATTTTCATGTATAACCTCTTGCCCTAAAATCTTCAATCTGCAATTGAAGTCCATTCAATTTATTTGGACTGTTCATGTATTAACAATTGCCCCAACAGTCTCCCTATTATTGTTCAGATGATTTTCTTCCCATACTTTATTTCATACTCTATTTTTGTAAATGCTTCATAACATACAGTGCCTGTGGAAGTAAATGTGCTAAGCTATCAGTAAGTAAATGACTTTGGAAATTAGTTGGAGGTTAATTCTTTGCCTCATTGGCCCCCCAAAGTAGCCAAACTGTAATTGATTTTGATGGCATTCACAAAGTGCCTTAGCCTGTTGAATAATGAAGGAGCACTTATGGAGACAGCCAGTGAATACAGCAACAATTATGCAGGGTATCAATGAGACATCATTAAAAGTTTAATGCTTCCGCACTTAATCAACTTTGCCCTACCTTTAACAGCTTTGTTGCTTTAGGAAATCTGCAAAGTTTCAAGTGCCAGTGTGTTGTATATGTTTTTCATCCATCACTTCAGAGAAATGTTCACTCAGGGTAAACATGTCTAGTCCTGACATATTTAAGGAGCTGTTAAAGCATAAAAGAAAAATGATAGACAATTATTGGTGCTGGGAAAACTGTCAGGTCCTGCATGTGTGTGCTGCATGGAGCATTTGTCACTCACATGGTCACAGTGCCCTAATGACAACATCCTCTTGCTCCGTTGTTTGATCACTCACAGGTAACGTGAGAAAGGTCGGAGAATTTTTTAGCCATAACACATTCAGCCAATCAACTATCAAGCAATTATTCCTTGGGTCTTTTAACTGGTTTATGTAATTTATTTTATGACTGACAGTGGTGATTATATCTGTGTCTTAACAGGAATTTATTGAACTTTTTATATTTGTGTTAAATAATTGCTTAAGCAGAAGCCATGAGGAGTTTAGCAAGCTAATGAACCTGGACTATACAGTTATGATTTGTACACACTTGCTATCCATCTCAGTCAGTGTCTGAGGGAAAAAAATCCTAATTTACGAAGCTTGCATGCAGCAGTCTACTAAGCAGCAATGAATGGGCACAGGACACTAAGGTCACAGTGGTATTTAAAAATACCACACAATTTAGGATAAGGAGGATTTTTAAAGGCAAGTACAGTATCATTCCTCTAAAGACAGTTTTGCTATGGATCATTAAAGTTTTGGAACGGTAGCTCAATGTCTCAACCCTGAACTGTCAGTCCCACATTATTTCAACAACCCTGGCAATATCAGCCCACTTGCAACAAAAATGGGGTAGATGTCATGGGGTTTGATATTAATACGAAATCTGGGATCTCTACCATTTAAGCAAGGTATCGTCTTTCCTCAAATAGTGTTGGATATCTCTCTTCAGTGCATGAACTACACATTTAATTAAGAGCCAGGCCTTACCTGCACTTTCAGACACACTCAAAAAGTATAGTTCTTGTTATTTATTGCTAAGTTACTCCTAGATGTGTTTCACACTGCCTTAAGGAAAAGTACCTGTCATTCCACTTGGTCAAGCTTTATCTTTGGGTGTCTTGTAAAATTATGATCCTATTTCCAACATACAGGATTTTTATAGATTTTTCAAATCCTACACAACCCTGGACCACACCTGTTCAATAGTAGAGAGGTGGGAATGAAGCAGATGCTGAAACCAAGCAGTGCATCGTGGCTTAAATAGCTCAGATCTAGCACCTACTGCAGCAAACTTGTGTTGGAGAGAGCTAGTTGGAGTGTGAAGAGTACCAAAGCATGGATTCACTTATCAGCTTTGTAAACCATTGAGTATGAGTTCTGCAATTCCATTTCTGAGTGTTGTCCCTGGCTTAGTTTCACAAACATACCCGTGAAGTTTATTTCTGAGCTTTAGACACACAAATAGTCAAAGGTATTTTTCACCTGAATGAGTCTGCAAGTCAGTAAGTCCAGGAAGAATTTTGATTTGATTGTCTCTGATACTACCTTGAAAAACATTAACAGGTCTTCCTTCTGTAACAGCTGCATACAGGCCTTTTTCTTTCTTAATATGTTCAGCTTTCTTAACTTTGTCCTTGGCATATTGCAGCAAGGGGTCATTTCAAATGGGAATTTTAGACTGAATGAAACTTTTAATAAAACTAAAGGAAGCTTTTTTCTTCTGCAGAATTTCTATGTCAATTATTACAAAAATCTGTAGGGTAGATAGTGGGTGAAACAGGGAATATGGGAGTGGGGGTGGGGTTAAGATTTTGAAGTTGATGGCTGCCAGAGTGATGTGTTCTATCTCTGCCTCTCACACCGAGTTCATGCATGTTTCTGCACTCACCTCCAGATTTCTGCATCTTCCTGTAGCTAAGGCACTTGGTCTCTGATTTGCAAACATACCAAGCACACTTAAATCCAGCTGGCATAAAGTACACCAGGCACTAAGTGTTCTGAAAAGTAGGCTTCAGGTACCTTAGAGTAACTGTCTGGATGAGATGGAACTCATGACAGTTTGACTTTTTACCTTTGTTAGGGTTTTTTTCTTATAATTTTGTATAAGAACAATCATATATGTTAAAAAAAAATCTTGCAGACTCAATACACACATGTTCTTGTCCTTTATACAACATTCAGTGCTACCACTAATGCTCAAAGTAGGAAAAGAGTTTAGGAAGACCACTTTCTTTCTGGTTTTTAGCCTTCCATTTCAGTCTTTCAGTTGCTGAATGATTTCTATGTATGCAAGTAAATCTGCAAAACCCTGGATTTTTATTTTGGTTCAAATGTTATTGTAGAGTGTGTGTTAGAAATTCGGTTTTGCAAATTGTCACTATATTATGAGAAATGTCTGCGATTAGAAGCTATGTTCTCTCTCCAGCAATGTTTCTCCAATATTTTAATTTGAATGAGTCCTTTTGCTAAATGCATGAATACTTGAAAGGGACAAATTCCTTGTCTCTCCTCTTTCACATGAAGACCCTAACTCCCACTCTATAGCAATAAGTTTCCTTATTCTTTCTTTGTGCTGACAGATGTAATTTCTGTGGTGCCTAATTCTAGACACTTACTGCAGAGGTAGCTCAGGTGTTTAATTCAACCTTGCAATCTACTTAGTCAAATGGCTAATTTTAGCTCTGTGTTGATCATCCCAAACTATGTGCCTTGTTTTATTACCTTCAGACATGCTCCAACGTTTTGACATCTTAGTGTCTTTAATAACCTTTGGTATATATAACCTTGTCAAAGACTTTTTGAAAATCCAGATAAATTGTGTACCTTATTTTTTGTCCACATTCTGTGATACTTTCAAAGAACTCCAGCAGATCAGTAAGGCAAGATTTCCTTCTACCTGTTAACTTGGCCATGCTGCTTCTTTCCCCAGACACCACATTTGTCCATGCATTCACCTACCATTTTCTTTATTATAGACTATATCATCTAACCAGAGGCAAAAGTCAGACTTACCAGGATGTGGTCTGCAATACTCCCTCTAGAGTACATTCCATGGAGTTATACTGGCAGCTCACTAATACTCCGATGCAGTTGCTGCTTGTGATAACATGTTGCACTCTTGGCTAGCTGCTCTGTAATTTCACATACGAGTGTCATCCTGATAAATACCATCCAATCCTGCCGATTTGCTAAGATCTTACAACAAAAATCTGTTTGGTCTCATGCTTTCTGCATATTTATTTCAAACTAATATAACTCTTCTGACCTGTGGGGGAAAAAAAAAAAAAAAAAAAAAAAAAAGTGTCAGATGTGGGATTTTCCCCAGACTGCTTCAATGAAAAAAGCAAATAATTTTCTGAGTTTCTTTGCTATGATAGTACCATCTCTGAGTGCTCCCCTTATATTTCTGTCATTAGGTAGCTCCACCATTTCCTATCTGACTTCCTGCTTTTATTGTTTTTAAGGAAACTTTACTGTTAGCTCAAGCATTCTTTGAAAAGTGTTCAAATTCTTCAGCGCTCTTGATTTCCTATTTACATCTGACCTGCCAGAGGTCTGATCTGCCAGCAATTTTGCTTCTTAATTTTTACCTAATTGACCCTTTGGAAGTATTCATACAGTAAAAACAAAAGTGTTGGTGGTTTTACTTGCAGTATTTTAAAACACAGTATTGATGGGTGGCATTCCACTATATAATTAGCTTAATCAGAAATGGATATTAACATTAGAAGGCATCAACTCCAAATCAGAGACAAACTAGACAAGGGAATTTAAAAAATCAGGTCTTCGAGGAGAACTTTGAGAAATAGTAAAGCTGTGAAAATGCTTATTAAGAGATTTATATCATGGATCCCCCTTATCAGCAGGTTGCCCTGATGGTGGAATGACCTGGATGTGTTCTTGAACATGCTTTATGTGAGTCATCTCAAGGCAATGGGTCCTTTACCTAAGTAAAGACCTGCAGAGTTTATGTCATCAATGACTGATATTTCCTTATATTTACTTTATCAACTACTTATTCACAGCCTACTACACTTCTATTTAGAAAAATATTTCTGTGAGTGAATACCTTCGTCTGTTGTAGAAGACTGACAATTTGGTCATGCTCTTCTTATAAAAGTCTGTGATATAACAGATATAGAAAGTTATAGCACATCATTAACATTTTATACTGTAGGACACTGGTTTTGTTTTGTAACTCATGTCCTACTTTAGATTTAGTGCAGTGGACCATTTATTTCTAAGTTTTTCTAACAGGTCAATGCTATTCCTCCCCAGAGATACATAAATATTGAAGAGAAGTTTAGTGGAGCATAAGTTTTCACATATTGCTGTCTTCATCCCTAAATTATCTTTTTAAAATTTTTAATTGTGCAACTTTTTTTCACTAAAATTATTTCAAATTACTGTCCAGTAATAAAACCAAAAGTTTGGAATGTATAGCAATATTTTACTTTGATCAAATCAAAAGCTATTGTATCTATCATAAAGGGGAAGTGGCAGGGACATAAATCAATAGAACATCTGTGATTTTTCCCCCCTGTAATTCATCTGCTGTTCCTAGATGTAATTGTAAAAAGTCAAACACTGAACAGAATGTCTTACAGCCATCCTTGAAATTGTATTTAATTAGAGAAATTGTGTCACAGCATAGTTTACATTGTTTTCTTTCTAATGTCTTCTGTAGCAGTTCTACTAGCAATGCGTACTTAGTTAAGAAGCTTTCAATTTGAGGTACTAATGTAATCTGCCCAGATTAAATTCTAAAATATTGGACTGCAGCTCTACTTACAAAGCAGTGAATGTTTGAAAATAGTACCTTTACCTGCCTTCGGGGTCAGATCTGTTGTTTCTCAAGAAGAAATGAATTCATGTAATAGTATTACAGTTGTATAATGTATATTTGGCATATTTTGGCATTAATGTATAATGGCATATTTAATCGGTGCAAGGAAAAATCAGTATGGTACTCTCTAAAATGTAGGGTGGCACTCTGCCAGCTGATGGTCTGTCATCAAGCAATGAAAATTCACTTAAAATTTTTTAACAAAGACTTGCAGTATTTTGTGGTCTTAGCAAACTGAACTGGAAAAAAATAATAACAAAAAGAATGTGTTAAGGCATATTTAGCTGTGCTCATTTGGAGCTGGGACATTCACAAAAGATCTCTGCCTTTACCCAGACATCCTTCTTAAGCTATAACTCTATAATGAAAGGGGTAGTAAGGCCTGCATGGCAGAGATTTGTTTGTAGCAGTATGTCACCCCTAGGAGAATCTGGGGCCTTCCTTGTCCCCATAAATGTGATTGCTGACTGCTGTGTAATTAAGCACAATTATTGTGCTTGTTATAGGTAAGATCAAGAGTCCCTCAGTTTTAGTAACATGCTGAAATTTCTCTCAATATCAGTATGTAGAAATCTTCTTTCACGGGTATGTTTACTGGCAAATTGCCTTATGAGAGTAACATAATATAAATTATGCTAATTTATGCTTGACTTATATGACAGGCATGACCCAGACATGCTGGGTCAAAATGAAGGTTCCTCTAGCTCAGGTTTGTACCTCTTGGTAATAGCTATGGATAAGGTCAATCCTACCTTCTGTGGACTTCAGCCAAGCCGATTGCGTATGTCTTGAGGGAGAGAATGAGAAATAGCCTCATACCTAATGAAAACTCTGTCAGATGTCTGATGACTGTAGAAAGTTCTTTTGCAATTATCCTTCATTTTTTGCTCTTTAATATTGGGTATAGTGGAAAAACAGAGAGGGGAAAATTAAAAGACAAGGCTTCTGTCCTCACCTGAGACCTGAAGCTCATGTCACAGTCTGGAAACTGACCCCTCCCTTTCGAGGAAAGGAGGAAACAGCACTTCAGCCTTTACTCATCAAAGATTTTCAAAAACTGGGATTTTGTGTCTTTCATTTTCACGTCTACGTCCATTCACTATGGAACACACACCCCTTTCTCCTTTCCCACACTGTGGGGGAGTGCACATGGCTTCTTCTTGCTGACATGCCCCAGACAACAACTAATGGTAGAATGTGAGTGTAAATGGGGTGTGTGAATAGACTGTCCAAAACCATCCGCTGAGAGGATAATTGCCAAAAAAAAATGGTAACACCGTAAGGAAATTCCCAATAAGGAAGTTTAAGACAGCCATCTTTAAACAGTAATTGCTGAACTGCAGTGAGATTCTTGAGAAAGTAAGGAGTTCAAAAGAAGTGTCCAAGAAGGATGAAAAATTGTGAAACCACAGAGGGAGAAGAAAGTAATAGAGCAGCTGTGAAAACCAGTTCTCATACTGCCAGAAGTCATGGTCTCCTTCTGGGCCAACCAGAGTGATCTACCCATCAGGTACCATCAGGAGCATGCATCCAACTAGAGGACTGACAGCAGGGGAACAACATGCAGGGACCCACACACAGAGTGTGCTTATGTGACCTCGTGAAGAACTTTCTCCATGGCATAATAATTAACAAAGCATAGCGAGCAGGTTATACACAATGCTAGAGCACTCCCATCTTGGCCACCAGTGTGTAAATAGGGGAATGGGCACTTCCAGAGAAGGTGTACATGCTTATAACCCACTTTTCCAGGAGCGAGGGACAAAGGGGAACTAGGGATGCAAATCGGTGGTGAGGTTAGAACTTTGTGGAATTAATGACAGAAAAGAGTTTGAAAATGTTGTAGGTGTTTGTTAACATTTTTAAGTGTCTATTACTGTGGTTTATCAGTTGTATTGGTGATATTGATCCCAGATGCATAGTTTGCTGATTGCTGGTTAATTACGTGCAGTAAATAAATCAATAACCCACTTGATTTGAATGCTGGTCTGACTTAAACCATGTTATTAAGCAGTTTTTCACTACAGCACCACAGAACTTCCATATATTCCAACCAACTTCTTCCATATGTTCTATCTAATCAGGACCCCTATCTGTTTTTCACTCCCTATGCAGTGGGAAAAGGGGATCTTAGAGTTGCCTTCATCTCTCTTCTGCCTTTGAAAAATACAGGCATATGGCTTGTAGACACTTTGGTTTGTTTTTTCTCCCCAGTGCTGAATTCCTATTTCCGTACCCAGTCCTCAGAAATCTGGTGTCTTCCAATCCCATTTACTTACTGGGTTTTAACAACTTTGTGCCACACTTCAGCTCACTCTGAATGGCTTCAAAATGTTGACAGTAGTATGTGGCATGGGTAAACTAGGTGATTCCTTAGTTATTCAGCACCTAGGGTCCCTCGATCGGGTGTATAATGCCAGTGGGAAGGCTGAGCATTTCTTCTTCCAGTCTGTCTGGAGTGCTTGTCCATTAGGTCCAGAAGCAGCATAGCTGCTGAGACCGGCATTTGTCGGATGTCTCTGTTTCTCCATAAGAGCACCACAGAGGCTGCAGAGCATCACACAAACATCCCTGCCATGCCCGTAACCCAAGTGGAAGATGCACAGGGAGAGAAGTGGTATGATCCATTTTGGTACAGAAGAAGGCCCATATCAGGAAGAGATCATTATTTTCTGTTGATGTCTTCCCTGCTTCCTTTCTGCCCATTGTTGCTCTTCAGGTACCCCATGTCTTCTACCTGTCCAGCAGTTGAGTAGTTGTCCCAGGATAAAGTGCAGTACACACAAATTCGGAGTTTAATACTTCCTTTCTCCTCACAGAGAAATTTCCTTTATGACAGGCTCTGCAGACCTTGCTGCAGCTCAGCACTACAGCAGCACACAGACTCAGTGGTCTTTAGGGGGCCACAGAATCAGTGGTCTAAAAAAGCCTTGGTAAAGAGTTAAGAACTTCCTTTGTCCTTCACTATCAGCCCTTTCTTCTGACACAGCAAGGTAGGGCTTCTCTCAGGAGACCTGGTACAGATGCTGTCATATTTGACAATTTGGAGCAACCCTTCACTGTGGTCCTCCTCAAATAATCCTTACATTTAGTTGCAGGTGACAAGCAGTTCCATGGTAAATTGGAGGGCAGTCCTTGCAAATGTCACCAAGTCAGACAGAAAGACTGAGCTGTGGAGCTCAGTAACCTTTCTGGTATATAGTATCAAGATAAAGGAGTTCAGTCAAGCACTGCTAGTGACTGAGGACCCTGCTTCCATTTCTTTGTGTCCTCACACATATGATGACCCTTTGGATACCCTCGAAATACAGTAGGTGTTGCTGGCATTCCTTATTTGCTGTAATCTTTCAGTATCTTAATTTTAAACCTATGACTCTTACCTTCTCTTTGTTTTATTAGTTAGTATCTTCCCTTTGCATCTATGATTCCATGTCACATTTTTCCAGCTTGGAAAGGCTTTTTGATCTTAACTCTACCATGATGTTACCGAAATCTCGGAATGAAGAACTTATTGACACCAATGTGATGTAGATAAGCAGACACTTCTTTACTGACAGCCAGGTGCATGAGTGAGTCTTCTCACAATCAATGCACACCAAGTTTCAAAATCAGACACCATATATAGAACTTATTCATGCATATTCATTAAGTATTCATGCATAAACATAATATTTCCCGAAGATCATTAACATATTCTCCTCCCATATCCGATTCTGTGCAGTAAAGGTTAGAAGGGTCCAGAAATGGGTCTGGGGTACAATTTGGGCAGGTGGTATGTGAGTCAGTGGTCGCGATCTCCCCCTGCCGGAATTACCTTTTACTAAAGTTCACAGTTTTCTTGGCAGGTAACTACAAGCTGTTCCAGTCGACTCTCCCCAGTTCCCATTAATCCTATATTCTGACATTTCAATACACTTTCTACATACAGAAGACTAGTCAAATACAAAGAAACCTTTCAAACCCTAAATTTATTACCTAAGTTTTAAACAATGATTCTAGTCCATTCTTCTGGCTTTGGTACAAGACTGTACAAAGGATTTCATAACAGCTTTTACTGTGCAACTATAAATTTCATTAAAATATATTTCTTATCCCTCTATATTTTCTATTAAAAATATTTTATAAAATCAAATAAAGTCAATCAATCTTAATTTATTAGCAAATCTGTAACAATGAGATCAGTCTGCTGCTACTTCTTTGTCCCTGTGCTTCATTCTATGGTGGGCTTTATTTTCCTTACCAACAACCGGTAAAGCTTGTATTAGATCCCTTTTTCCACTCTACTTTTCTGTTCCATTGATACTTTTTTTTTTTTTTTTTTTAATACTATTTGCATTAGGATGCAAGGCATTAGGATGCATTGGCTCTATGGTCAGGACCAGGGATGCTTAAAAATAGCTATCCACAGTTCCTGCTTACTCCATTTACATCACCCACACTGAATCATTTGATTTCTACTCCCAGTCCTTCTGAAGACTATGATACAATACACTGTTTATCATACTGGTTATAATTCATCAATGCATTCTGTCAAGTTGATATCTCCTAGGTATACTTTCGGGCCTGAGCCCTCAGACCCCTCACCACTCACTTCCCATTCATCTCCATGTACCTCCCATTCTGTTTTCATTCTCCTGCCTCCCTTGCCATGACCCAAACTGTTTCCGTTTGCTTAATTCTCTTGCCCTTTAATCACTTTCACGTCAAATGAATAATTAGTGTTTCCAAAACACACATATTTAAAATTTATCGTAGAATCATAGAATCATTTATGTGGAAAAAGACCTTTAAGTTCATCACGTCCAACCATTAACCCACCACTGCCAAGTCCACCACTGAACCATGTCCCTGAGCACCACATCTACAAGTCTTTTAAATACCTCCAGGGATGGTGACTCAACCGCTTCCCTGGGCAGCCTGTTCTAATGCTTGACCACCCTTTCAGTGAATAAATATTTCCTAGTACCCAAACTAAACCTCCCCTGGCCATTTACTTTTCTCCCTTTTGTCCTATTGCTTGTTACTTGAGAGAAGACACTGACACCCACAAATCACATAATAGCTTCCCCCCTCCCCGCCCCCCCCCCTCGCCCCTCCCCATCCATGACATCCTCCTTTATGAGGGGATGGTACCAACACTTCTGCAAGTCCTATCAGGACTTCTGCTAAGGGGTGGATGATGTGTTTAGCTAGAGGCCAGGTTTATAGCCAGGTGTCCCTCAGAGCCACCGCGGCCTGTGGAGATAGAAACCTTTCTCACCCTAAGTGTGAACAGGTCCTTGATTTCAGCAATAAGTATTTCATGGAGCTGAACTCTTCCTTTCATAATGTTTCTAATACTGCTTTTCCAAAGAAACTGAGGGCATCATCTGGGATAAATGCTATGCGACTAAGATCAGTCAGAGGAACCACCTAGGAACAACCACAGGAATGGCTAACTTGCACAAAAGAATTGGGGATGAATGAGCTCAAAAAGATAGAATGGCAGGTGGGAATATGTATGCATGTTGAGAAAGGAGGGTTCACACCTTTTTTTCTGACAATCCCCCACTGAAATCTCATCCAGTATCTCTAATTTCCCAGCAACCTAAACAAGCTAAGGGATTTTAAAGTATTTTAAAAGCCATCTTTTTTTTTTTTTTCATAATAATAAAAGTTTCTCAGCCTCAGTAATAGTAGGGATTCTATAATTTAAAAACCTTTCCTTATGATTTTCACTGCTTCACTGGTTATGTTTTCTATACAGCAATGTTGCAGTGAAAAATTACTTATAGCAGAGTAACTAACCAGCATAAGACCCTACATAAATCCTGTTTGTGCTGGATGATTTGTGGCCAGTTCTTTGGTCAATAACCGTGTATCCAAATTTATAGAGCTACTGTCCTGTGCGATCCACATTATTTGAAATGGAAGTCAGGTTTACATGGCACAGGAATTGTAACATATTCAGGCTCCTGGGAAATTTTCCATGAGGAAAATATTATTTTCCCTCTCTAATTGGAATGTAGCTGTATTCAAAACTATAGTGCAATAATGAGAAAAAGGGACATTGAAACTGTGGTTATAAACAACTAAACATGATCTCTCCGTTCAGAATATCAGTTAAAATGTTTAGCAAAAACCTTAAACACACAAATAGACATAGCTGTAACAAGGGGGATTAAAAGATGTTGCCAATTATGTTTTCTGGATAAATCTGCTCTGCATAATTGTCCCCTTCCAGTGCCCACATGACAGTGTTACAGACTGTGTTGCAGTTTTAATATTGGGCAGAAGAGAATTTTTTCTAACAAAGATGGAGAACAACACACAGCAGAAAACTATATGTGAAGACCCTTGTTGAAGAAAGGAGGCATGGGAGAAATTCCTGGTGCCAAGGTTTGGGGAAAGAGGCACTGTTTGTTTCTTTATTAACCGGTGATAGTTTAGCAATGAATGTGTAAGCAGACTTGAAACAGTCACTACGGACTAGATATTTGCCCCCTTTTGGATATGCTCCCATCAGTCTGTCATTTTTTCAGTTGGCATGTCTCTCCCTGGGTATATACAATGGTAGAATTTTAAGGGTATAAGTAATATTATAGGCCTACTTAAGTACCTCTGGTCTCTCTGCTGCCCAAGTGTTTTATATCCGTATTTAAGCATATAAATTCTACTATAGTTTCTCTTTAGGTGGTGAAATCCTGCTTAGAATTTTAAAATAAGGGGGTTTGTAGCACTTGATTTACTCCTCGCCAGTATTTATGAGTAGTGAGAACAAGAATTATGAACAACCTAACTTGGAGAAGCTCCAAACAGAAGGAAGGAGCGACGCTTGGTGTAAAGAAAACAAAGGCATGCTCTGCATAGATTAGAACTTTCTCATCATCTTCTATTCTGCAAGACAGTGAGTTGCCTTTAGGAATCTGAATCCCAGGAAAATAAATTGGATTTTATATAGCAAGAATTCTGTACTATATATATATTTTATATATATATAAATTCTATATGATATAAGAATCAAAAAATTTTGTCTAGCAGCTAAACCCTAAGTCTTATGACGCAAATTAAGCATAAGAAACTAGTTGACAAATTTGAGAATTTTAGAGTGGGGGGATTTATTACTATTTCAAAAGTTTAAGATAAGGTTTTGTTTAATTGAACAAATGTTTTGGAACAAATTTATTAAATAAACCATTAGCAAAAAATAACAGGTACTTAAAGGTCCCCAAATCCTCTGTCTTTATTTGCCTTGCAAAACTGCTGAGATAGAAACTATTTGATTTGGTTTATTATTATGCTTCAGACATAAATTATATTGTGATTTATGGTTCTTCATAGCTAGATACAATGACTGCATATATTTTTAAATACATGTATTTTTTCATTTCATTGCTTTCTTCCTTGCTTTACTTTCTCTAGTGTATGGGGATTATTTCAAGATTACTTAAGCTTTTATAAATATATGACCTTACATTCCCAAAGGTGAAATTTTGTAGACAGAGGCTTATGCATGTTTATGCTTGGATTTCCATAAGTCATGATGTGCATACATAGAAATGAATATAATTTCTTTGCAGGAGGGCAATGGATTCAGTCCATTAGCCTTCACAAGCTGGAAGAAAGAGAATGATGGAAGCTGCTTCAGTCCTGAGGCTACAGTAGCCACAGCAGCAGCTGTTACACAATGTGCTCTTAGCGTGGATTAAATAGGTCAAGCTGAAGGCTGACTAGTCCTTGGATAGGCTGCAAAATGTAATGCCTCGGTACTTCACAACTCTCATGTGCCAAGAACGCATCTCCACTTGAATGTTGTGACATGAGCTGCTGTCACTTATGTCAGTGTTCTTGCCTCATATTGCACCAGTTCCTTATGGAAACATCTCCTTAACTGCACACTGGTCATTTACAGGTTATTGCTGCACAGCTCATCTGGCTCAGGACAAACTGGCTGGAGCTAACTGCACATGGAAGACTGGCTGGTGAGACAAGGAAGGGAGAAAAGCATTTCACCTCACTGCCACTCTCCCTTTGTCCTTTCATCACACTGCTCCATTTAGCCCATTTGCTTTCCCTGCTGTCCCATGAGGGTTGGAAATACGCAGGCTTACCCATTTTGATGCCTAGGAAGGGTGAGTGCAGCAAATTGGTGGGAAGCAATGCATGATCTGAGTTAAACCACAGCCCTCAGTCTCCAGCACTCCATGAATGAAAGCAAAGATGAAGAAGCAGCACAGTAAAAAAGATGGCAGTTAAAAGCTGGGTAGGATAAAAGGACATGGTTGCAATTCTAGCAAAATGATTGCTTGGTCATAAACCTCTGGGATCTTTTACAGAATCCAGTTTAAGTTTAGAAAGAAATCTAATTATGAGGCTGTTAACACTCCTAAGTAGAAGCTAAGCTCAGCTCTAAACCAAGACAGCTGAAGTGCCTTTGCTGCTGTGTCACTAATTGGTCATTTGGAGCACTGGGACTGCCAGGATTGACACAGTGAAAATGAAAGGCAATTCGTGAGTCACTGATAATTAAGTAGGGAGGAACCAAAGGAAAACCTGTTTTACTGCTGGTTTGGCAGTTTCAGAACCTTAGCCATGGCACAGCAGCAGAAAGCAAAATGCCACGCTGAGTTAGCAATGCATTTTTGGTGTGTGTTTTCACAGAAATTCAGTGCAAACCGAGGACTGCTAACAGATGTGGTGAGCTGACCCAAGGATTCTTTGGCTTTCCATGTCAATGCAAGACAGCAATATTTCATCATATCGAAGAACTTTCATTTCACACCTGACTGAAAGCCAAAACATGAAGTCCCAAAACAGATGTCGCTTTTGGATTATGTCAGTCGGAACAGTCAGCATGCATTAAAATTGCATGTGTCAAATGGCTTTGCTATATATGTTTAGCTGGTGTTCATCAAACTACTTTCCAGCCTGCCGTTGTGGTATAGCAAAACTGAGAAGAAATCATTAGAAAGTGTGAATCTGATAATCTGAGAACATGCTGGCCTTATTAGCTATAAGAAAAAGGCCCTGCTCCCCGAGCAATTTCTGCAAACTGTCAAACATCACCAGACATGACAGCATTTGCTTGGCTCTGGGATACTATCCATGCTGTAAACTATTTGCCTGGGGTTCTGCAGATAATGGAGATGAAACAAACACTGCAGCAAATGAACCTGTCTGTCTCACAGGCTGACATCAGACTGGATCTCCCCACAAAATGCAAGTATTATTACGGAAATTGCACCTTGACACTCTGATATAAGAAACACTTCCAGAATATTTGGAATATGTTATCTAAAATTATTTGTCTTGGGTGAGAAAGAAACAAACATACCAATGGAGCAGCAAGAAAAAAAAATACTGCAATTTTTTTCTTTAGTCATTAGATAAATGCATTTAAAATGACTGCAAAATGAAATACAAACACTAGGTAACAGGTCAGGGACCATTTATGAATAAAACCTATTGCTGTTGTTCACTTTGAGGTGTGCCCTTGAAGCCAGGGGTAAACTGGTTATAAATAACACTCAGAGTTCTGTTCAAATATGGCACAGCCTACGTTTGCCACAGCCGAAGCTTCGGGGAAAACAATTCCCAGCATTCCCCAAAGAGAAAGACACTCTCAGTTACTCTTACTCACGTAAAAATGAGTGGAAAATATCTTCCCCCCACCTCCCTCCATTAACCCACAGTCCCTGGAAATCTGATAACTGATAGGGCACAGGCAGAAATTTCTGCCCTGCGCATGGGCAATGCCTGTGCACCACATCCCTGCCCTCTGCATCTGAGTAAAGCTGCCAACCACACCTTATTCGTGTGGGAGAAAAGATGCTGATTTTCAGTACCACGATCCAAGTGACGCTGCTCTACTTCACCATCTGCCCATTAATTACCAGCTTGGTTTGATTCAGTAAACCAGCCTCCATCAGTTCCTGTTACTGCAGGATGAGAGGCATTAAAAGACAAATATGAGAATTTCAAAAATTCTATGGCACAGTAGACCTGGGGGCTATATCTGAAAGACTGGTCATAAGGGTCTGAAAGCTGAGAGCAGAAAAAAATAATTGCTCACTGGGTGTGATGCAGCTGAGTCACACTTCTGAAAAGTTAAACATCATTCAGAAACCATAGTGTAAATCCCATAACTGAGGCGATATAAAGCAATCTTTAAAGAAAAAAAAATAGGACATATGTATTAAAAGACATATTTCTATGTGATCCAGTTTTAAAAAGGGATTATTCCTAACTGTGTGTATTTTATGTATGCTCATGCACAAAATAAGTACAAAAACATTGAACTTTCAGTCAGAAAAATATTAACCTTAAAAATGGTGCAAGTAGCTCTAAGTATCTGTTCTACTACCTATGCAGAAATCTAGAGGCCTCATAACCTGCCTGATAATTGTCAACACACTGATAGAGGAATTACCTTCAGCAAGTGAAGTAGAGGTGGAATTCAGACATATGTCTGAACTTCCACTTGAGATACCTTATTTATTGTCACTGAAAATGTCTCTTTCCACTCAGAATTCACATTCTTCTGTTTTGGAAATGGGTTTTTATGCCTTTCATTCACTTATTTTACTCTGAGACAATGTTTATGTCCCTCCATATTTGTTTTTTTCTCTATCTAGCTCTTCCATCATTGAAAGTTGCTACAGTTTGTAAAAAAAATGAATACAATTTCTCTTTCCTTAAGGTATTCAGCTTAACTTGTTTTCCAGGCAAAAGTAGCAACCAGGAACTGAGTCACTAAATTGGGAGAGAGGTTGTCAAATACTTACCTTGAATTTGTTCCTTTTTGCATAACCCATCTAAATATTCACTGGGCCAGAGAGAAGCAAATCACCCAAAGGGCTGTATCTACATAAGAATAGCTTACACCCATAACCTAGATTATTTTCTGCCCCCAAAACAGGATATATTTTCTAAATCCCAGCTATCTCCTGAACAGAGCCTGAACATTATCAAGAAGAAAATGCTCCTTGCTAAAAACAATCACACACCAGCTCTCACCAGCAGGCTGAAGCCCAACCAGTCCCCAAGGAAAAGCCACCTTGGAAAACAAAAAAAAAACCCCTCACCCCATTCTTCCTGTACTACAGTTGTATTGCTGAGCATGACATTATATGGTAGGAATGTTCCTTTGACTGATTGGGATCCGCTATCCCAGCTGTGCCACTTAACAACTTCTTGATCACCTTCAGCATACTTGGTGGGGGAGGGTGCATAGAGTGGGAGAAAGACTTGACCCTGTGCAAACACTGTTCAGCTATAGCCAAAATATTATCAACACTGTTTTAGACACAAATCCAAAACACAGAACCACATAGGCTGCTATGAAGAAAATTAACTGCATCCCAACCAGACCCAATACAGAGACATATTAAAATAGCTAACTCTTGGGGTTCTCAGCAATAAAATACTCATAAATCACTCAACAATTTAAAAAGCAGCACAATTCTCCATTGTTCCCTCAGCTGAAAAACCTACGCTGCTGGACTAAATGTGGAGCTTTTTTCCTTTGGATCCACTGACTAGTTATGTATTATCTCCTAATAAATGGAGCATAACAGTAAGTTATTAATATTAACAGAGTTGCCATAAGTCACCTTAAGTCCTGATTCAAATAAAGGAAGTAGTATATTTTGTATAACACCATTAATAAGAAAAAAAAATATAATGGAAAAATTTAGAAGCCATTTAATTCTTCCCAAAACATAACTGAGGAACTTTTTACCTTCCGAAATAAATTTATAAGCATCTATGTCACCAAAGTGATCAAAATATCTCCAGTGGGGGGATGTTAAACTCCTCCTCAAGTTGTTCTGCTTTTCATGACCTATTTCCATATTCATGGAGGTGTGGGAGGCAAAGCAAGAGAGAATAAACAGGCAGACACCTGCAGAGCACAATCAGATGATATTCAGCAACTTTGAATTTGCATTTTTCCTACCTTGTTGGACTACAGCAGTAAGTGAAGGAAAGACTTCTCAAACCAACACAAGCAGCAACCTGTGCTCAAACCAGAAGTAGTCCTTAAGTCTGCTTAGATCTCAGAATAACCACAAAAACAAATAGAAATCTGTGCTAAAATGCTAAATGCTTGCCTCCAAAATGTGTCCCAGCAACTAGAGTACAACACAGTAACATGATTCTTGAATAATCATTTGTCTATGTGATCTTGTTTTAAGGGAGTCAGTTACCCTCATGCTATCTTAATTAGGACTTAGAATTACAACATGGGAAAAGGAATTATCCCAGTGTTTCTGCTGTTGGCTATTCACTCCATCAACAGTAAAGAAATTGATGATCTACTATGGAGACTTCTAGGTACAAAATGCCTAAAAATCTTTTCATAATTTTACTGAAAAATCCAAAATACAATAAATAGTTTTTTGCTTTCATGAAGGTTTCCAGGCTTGTCACTTCTAATATAATTTAAAAGCAAGCAGTTCAGAGTTTTCATCTTAATTTTAAATCTTCCTATGTATTTTCAAGGCATTCAGTGAAATCTCTGTAAGACCTCTGGCAGCAACAAGCAGCACTTTCTTCATAAACCCCAGAAATACTGGCAGCTGTGCGATAACATACACGAGAGTGTCCATATAGTACCACAAACTTTGTTTAAACCACTTTAAAATAAGTATATCAGTGCCTGTTCCAAGAAAGGTAAATAAGGATTGATTCAATAGCATCAAAGATGAAATAACACAGAAAAATAGAAGTATGGATTGTATTCACAAACCTTAGTAGATTCCATGAAGGATTATACTTAATGCAGCTAAATTTCATTATACTGCTCTCTGCCCCTTTGTTCAACTTCTCCAGAGAGAGCTACTCCAGCTTTGCATAATCTTCATTTTTTCAATCCTAAAACATTTCTGGAGAGATTCATTTAAATGAATAAATGAATTAAAATTTATAGAGAGCAAATATTCATAAAATGAGATGGATCTAAGAATAATGAATAAGGGATACATAATTTATGGCATTTCATTTTGTCACACACTGTCAAACTGACAATAACAGATTTCCTTATTTCCATGCAGATCACACCACAAATCACAACATGGTAAAACTGAAACAAACAAACAGCTTACACAAGGCATAGTGATCATTCTGCTGGTGGAAATAATTTTAAATACTGTAACGAATAGCAGATGTATCCATTTAAATAATAACATTGCATTCATTACTCATTATTTGATCTCTTCCATTTTTGATATGTTTTCACTTAGAGTAATAGATCTTGTGGCCAGAGGGATGTTGTTAATGTGGGCTTATCTACTAAATAGCACAACTCAAGGAACTTCATCCACTTATTCTAGTGGGCCATCAATGACATCTGCCTTTTCATTATGGTACTCCTTCAAGCATATGTGTACGTGGGAAGTTAGATATTCGTTCTGCTCATTTCCCAAGCTGTTAAATACCAGCCAGTTTTCAACCTGAAGCTCTATAGCTACATTAACGTGACCTTGTACCAAAACTAAGAATGGATCTTCCTAGTGCAAGTTAGTCTACATTGTATCTAGCTTAGCTTCGTACCAACAGGTCATACTGTCCTGCAATTCTCTGCTGCCTGCCTTACAGTCTGTGGGCAGCAGGAGGAAAGAGCATGTTTACACCTATGCAGATAAACCCTTAACTGGATTCCAGTCTATGATGGAGCCTACAATCGAATGTAAGTTGTTAATTCTTCTCACAATTAAAAATGTACCTCTTTTTTCTCTAGCCTTGACTGCATACATATTCAATTCCAAGGCACTGAACTTCTCTATACCTTTCTCAATAAGTTTACTTTCCAAAAATCTATTTTATATGGGTGTCTTTATACATGTGTGTAGTTCCCATAATTTTCCCTTCAGTGGACTAAAAAGACCAAGTTTTTTTAGCATCTTGTATCAGCTATCATCAGCTGGCTGGCTGATTCCCCACTTTCCTCAGACAGTGATTCCAGTCTCCATCACTAACTACATTAAAAAAAAAAAAAAAAAAAAAAACACAAAAAAAAACCACCGAAAAGCAAAAACCTCACCCTTAGTCATCTTCTGTGTGCCTTTCACTTGGGAAAAGCTCAGTGCAAACATCTGCATGCCTGCCTCATGGTAAAGTTACTCTCTAAGTCTGTCCCTTGCCATGCTTCCTACAAAAAAATGTAAACTTCTGATCTTAAATTACCTATCTCCTTCTCTCGCTCAGCTGCCTGCCTGCTACACCTTACTCTCAACAGAGTAAACCAGCCTTTTCTCAGGTCTGTTCTGTCACAGCTAGATTGCTTTGGCTACCTTTGTCATATCATTAAATGTTAATAGGGACATATATGTATTACACTGCATTAAAGCAGTATATATGTAGCCACTAAATAAAAAGTGTATATAATTGCAGTTTTAACAGAAATACCACCTTGCTTGCTTTCCACCTGCTCCACCTAGTTTAACTAAGCAGTGATTTCTACATTTGGGACATGTGAAAGAAAACCATCAACCAAACAAATATCAGCTATGCCAGATTTGTTTACGTACATATTTTTATTCTCCTTGTAGAAGTTTTTCTCATGATATGTAAGAAGCAACAACAGATTTATTTCTTTGTATGTAATACACACCTTGAGCTGTGTATATTCATGCTACTTTGAGATTAGGAATAATTTTTCTGTGTCACTCTGTGGGTACCTGAGTTTGTATCTATGTAGGCACATATTCAAAGCTGGTTTGGGCTGGGACAGTCAACTTTCTTTGTAGCTGGTGCAGGGCTGTGTTTTGGATTTGGTGTGAGAACCATGTTGGTAGCACACTGATGGTTTTAGCTGCTGGGTAACGTTTAGATTAAGTCACGGACTTCTCAGTTTGTCGGGCCCTGCCAGCAAGAGGGGTGGAGGGGCACAGGAAACTGGGAGGGGACACAGCCAGGACAGGTGACCTCAACTGACCAAAGGGATATTCCATACCATTTGATGTTATGCTGAGTGTATAAGCTGGGGAAGAAGAGGGGGGGGGGGGGGGGGGGGGGGGGGGAGACAATGACACATCTTGTGCTATGGTGTTTGTCTTCCCGAGTAACTGCTACATGTGATGGAGCCCGGCTGTCCTGGGGATGGCTGAGCACCTGCCTGCCCGTGGGAAGTGGTGAATGAATTCCTTGTTTTGCTTTGCTTGTGTGCATGGCTTTTGCTTTCCCTATTAAACTGCCTTTATCTCAACCCACAAATTTTCTCACTTTTACTCCTCCAATCCTCTCCCTCATCCCACCAGGAGGCGAAATGAATGAGCAGCTATGGGGTCTTGGTTGCCGGCAAGGGTTAAACAACAACACCACCTTAGAGGAAAATTATTCTTTTTCATCTACAATCACTGTTTATTTCACATATACACATAGGTTAGCAGAGTATATTATTATGCTTTGAATAAATGGCCTTACAGGAAAGATTATAGAAATACATTTATGAAAAGTGAGTTTGTAAATTTTGTAAACCAGTTCTAGAAATTATTTGATAAAAAGCCAATTTAAACATACACTCTTTTTGCACATACAGCTTAACTATTTACTAATATTTTTTTAAGACATCCTCTGAGCCAGTAGCTAAATATTTCCCTAGATCATTTGTAGTTTATTGTTCATAAGATATTTACATGAATGCTTTACGTATTCTCAGCCTGAGAAAGGATTTCATTAACAAAATAAAATACTGAAGTACCAGTAGTAGGGCTGAATCCTGCAGAAAAAATGTGTCAGATGCAGCAGAATAGTTGTCAAGCACAGCAAAGGACTCATACCAGACTTTGATTAATTTGATAAATTGAGAGTGATTCTAGTATATAAAAGTAGTCTTAAGTAGAAATGCCATTCACTTGTTTATGTTCTCAAAGATATTAAACAAAAAGTAATATACTGTTTTGGTATTATGACAGCATCTAGTACCTTCAACAAAAATCAGAATAATAGAAGACTAAATGAGCTGTTCAGGTCACGGCTAAATGACGAGTGTTAAGTCACCTCGCTAAATGAAAATCTTGAAGCTGTAGATAACCTAGCAATGGTATAAAAACTTGAATACAATAGAGTTTAACGTAATTAATGCTACATAAGTCTGAACTCTTTCATACATACATCATTTATTGTGTGACACAATATTACTGCCCTCCAAAGATGAGTATACAACCTAGCATTTTGGAACTCTTCTAATGTGAAGAAAATTTTTTAAAAAAGCTTTAAACTAATATATTGCTCTTTAAGGTGTTTAAGCCTTTGTTATAGCTTTGCTGTTTGAGGAGTAATTGAAGAAGCTTATTAATGTAAGTGTATCTTGTATGCTTTCAAAGAGAGACTTGCAATATTGTACAGAATGTAAGTCAAACACTTTCTACATACTAGATTTCAAAATAAAGCTATTTCACATTTTTAAGGTCAGATGAAATTGTTATGAACATTGAATCTGACCTCATGAGCCACACCGACCACTATATTTTGCAAAATGTTTCTGCACTGAGCTCATAAAAATGATTGATGCAGAGCTTTAAGAAATGCATTCAAGCCATGCATCAGTGGGGGGGTTGGTATATTTATCACAATTAATACAGAAATCATTATTTAGTATTCTCCAAATAAGAAATTGTTTGCTTTCTTGAATTTCATGATATTCTGTTAATGTCAAAATGCTAATTTGTAATTATACTGTGAATAGAATAGAATAGAATAGAATAGAATAGAATAGAATAGAATAGAATAGAATAGAATAGAACAGAATAGAATAGAATAGAATAGAATAGAATAGAATAGACTAGAATAGAATAGGAGTTCCTATTGAAAGGGACCTACAGTGATCATCTAGTCCAACTACCTGACCAATTCAGGGCTGATTAAAAGTTATAGCATGTTATTAAGAGTGTTTTCCAAATAGCTTTTAAACACCGGCAGGCTTAGGGTATTGACTACCTCTCTAGGAAGCCTGTTCCAGTGTTCGACTACTCCCTTTGTAAAGAAATGTTTCCAAATGTCTAGTCTGATCCTCCCCTGGCGCAGCGTTGAGCCATTCCCACATGTCCCATCACTGGATACCAGGGAGAAGAGATCAGCACCTCCCTTTCCTTTGCCTCTCCTCAGGGAGCTGTAGAGAGCTGTTACCTCTCAGCCTTCTTTACTGCAAACTAGACAAACCCAGATTCCTTATCCACTCTTCATATGACATTCCTTCCAGCCCTTTCACCAGCCATGTTGTTCTCCTCTGGATGCATCCAAGTACCTTAATATCCTTCTTAAATAGTTGGGCCCATAACTGCATATTCAAGGTGAGGCTGCACCAATACAGCCAGATAATCACTTGTTTTGATTAGCTAGTTATGCTGTGCTTAAAGCATCCCAGAAGGTGGTTTCCCCTCTTGGTTGCCAGGGCACACTGGTGACTCACTGAGCCTGCTGTCAACCAGCACCCCCCAAGATCCCTTTCTGCAGGGCTGTTCTCCAGCCACTCCTCTTACAATTTATGCTTGTGCTCAGTGTTGATCCATACCAAGTGCAGAATCTGGCACTTATTCTTGTTAAATTTCATGCTACTGCTGATTGTCCAGTGGTCCAAGCTCTCTAGATCCCTCTGCAAGGCCTCTTGTCCCTCAAAAGAGTCAACAGCATCTCCCAGTTCAGTATCATCAGCAACGTTATTAATAGTGCATTCAACTCCTGCATCCTGCATCACTGATAAAAATATTGAACAGAATTTGCCCTAGAATTGAATCCTGAGGAAAAGAACTGGTGACTGGCTGCTGATGACTGGACGCTGGCCAGATGTAGCCATTCACTACAACTCTTTGAGCCCTGCTGTTCAAACATTTCTTTACCCAGTGCACCATGTACCTGTTCATCTGACAGTTGCACAATGTGTCCAGAAGGATGCTGTGAGAGACAGTATCAAAAACCTCACTAAAATCCAGAAAACTACATCCACTGCCTTCCCTTCACCCACTAGGTGGGTGACCTTATTGTAGAAGGATATCAAATCTGTTAAACAAGGCTCCCCTTTGTGAATCCATGTTGCCTGTGCATGATGAATGCATTGTCTTTTAAATGCCTTTTAATAGCACCCAGTACAAAATTGTCCATAATTTCTCCAGGAATTGAGGTTAGAGTAACAGGTCTGTAGTTTCCTGGGTCTTACCTCATACCTTTCTAAATTAGAACACTGGCAAGCTTCCAGCCTTCTGGTTTCATGGCTGGTGCTGTGAAGGTTTTGGCTTCTACAACAATGAGATATTCTTTGATGACTATACCCTGGTAAGGAGGGATGGGATCCATCTGCTTAAAGAGGCAAGAGAATCTTTGGCAGCACACTGGTCAACCTGGTGAAGGGGGCTTTAAAATTCAACTTTTGTCAATGACCTGGATGAGGGGACTGAATGTACCCTCAGCAAATTTGCTGATGATACAGAACCGGGAGGAGCGGCTGATCCCCCAGGAGGCCGCACTGCCATTCAGCCAGGCCTGGACAGGCCGGAGAGTTGAGTGAAAAGGAACCTAGTGAAGTTCAGCAAAGGCAAGTGTAGGGTCCTGCACCTGGGGAGGGACAACCTCATGCACCAGTACAGGCTGGGGCTGACCCGCTGGAAGGCAGCTCTGCAGAGAAAGGCCTGGGAGTGCTGGTGGACAGCAAGGTGCCCGTGAACCAGCAGTGTGCCCTGGTGGCTGAGAAGGCCAACGGGATCTTGGAGTGCATGAGGAGGAGTGTGGCCAGCAAGTCGAGGGTTACCCTTCCCCTCTACTTTGCCCTGGTGAGGCCTCATCAGTAGTGCTGTGTCCAGTGCTGGGCTGCCCAGTTCAAGAGAGACAGGGAAATACTGGAGAGGGTCCCGCAGAGGGCTACAAGAATGGTGAGGGGACTGGAGCATCTCCCTCATGAGGGAGGGCTGAAAAAGCTGGGCCTGTTTAACCTGGGGAAAAGAAGACTGAGAGGGGATCTTATCAGCAAATATAAATATCTTAAGGGCAGGTTTCAAAGGGTGGGGTCAGACTCTTCAGTAGTGCTCAGCAGCAGGACAAGGGGCAACAGGCACAAACCGAAACAAGAAGTTCCATCTGATTAGGGGAAAAAAATTCCTTACCTTGAGGGTGACAGATCACTGGAACAGGCTGCCCAGAGAGGCTGTGGAGTCTCCTTCTCTGGAGACATTCAAAGCCTGTGTGGACGCCATCCTGTGCAACCTGCTGTAGGTGAAGCTGCTTTAGCAGGGGGGATGGACTAGATGACGTCCAGGGGCCCCTTCCAACCCCAACCATTCTGTGATTCTGTAAAGAAGCATTGAATGTCTCCACTTTTTCTTTAGCCTTATTTTCAGATGACCACTTTCATCAAGCATCAGACCAATGTTTTCCTTAGACTTCTTCTTGTCATTAATGCACTTTAAAAAGCCTTTTTTATTGTCTGACTCAACACTGGCCAGTTTCAACTCTAATTGAGCTTTGGCTTTTTGTGGTTTCTCCCTGCATATGTAAATCACAGCTCTGTAATTTTACTGTGAAGCCTCACCTTGCTTCCAGAGATGACACTTTTTTTTTTTTTTTCCTCCTGAGTTCCAAGAGGAGTTCCCTATTTAGGCAAGCTGGTCTTCTGCCCCGTGTTTGACTTACAACACAATGGGATTGACTGCTCCTGTGTTTTTAAAAGTTGATTCTTAAAAACTGACTGGCATTTTTGAACCCCTAAGGTCTTTAAAAGCAGATTCCCAGGTACGCTGCTAAGTAGCTCATTGAGTAGTTTAAAGTTTATTCTTGAAATCCAACATGGCAAATCTGCTGAACTTTTTCCTCATTACACCAAAAAAAATTTAAACGCAACCATTTTGTTATCACTGCAGGCAAGGGAGCCACCTACTATTATATCTCCCATGAGTCCTCTATTCACAAATAACAAGTTTACGAGAGCACCTTTCCTTGTTGGCTCACTGAGTACTTGTGACAAGAAATTATCTGGAACACGCTTCAGGAATTCCCAGGCTTGCTTGTTACACACAGCAGTACAGTATTCCCAGATGATGTCTGGGAGATTCAAATTTACCATAAAGGACAAGGACTACTGATCCAGAGATTTCTAATTGCCCATAGCATAAGTCATCAGTGCTATCATCCTGGCTGCGTGATGGATTGTGGACACCCTCAGTGACATCTGCTTTGTTTTACATCTCCCTAATCCTCACCCAGAGGCTCTCAACTACGTTATCCCTAACTGTAAGGGCTGTACAGTTAAACCTCTCCCATACATACAACTCCTCCACCTCACCTGCCCTGCTTATCCCTCCTCAACAGCCTATAGCCCTCCATCCCAGCACTCCAGTTGTGAAACTCCTTCCACCGAGTCTCACTAATACCAATGACATCACAGCTCTGGGAATGGACCAACACTTCCAGTTTATCCTGTTTGTTTCTCATACTGCATGCATTGGTGTACAAGCGATCCCGTAGATTAACAATAGATTTGCTCAAAGTTTAGTGGAGAAGGTAAGGAAAGAATTTTTCATGTATATGTGTGAATGGGATGGGTGGGTGAGTAATTGCCTCTCCCAAACAGATTTATGGGTTCAAGAAACATGGATGGAATCTGAAATATATTTGGGAAATTTTGAGTACTGTTATAAGTGAAAGCACTGTCTTCTAGGGTGTAAACTGAGGAGTAAATTCTGGGAGACCAAATCTATTTGGGTTTTAGTTTTCCTTGAAAAAGAGATTATAAGGTTAGCTGATGATGTAATCTGATCTTTTTAACCAGTAGTTGAATATATAGAAACCAAATGGATATTTCAAATCCAACATCTATTTCCAGACGGAGGACAGCAGGCTATGCTTTACAGAGCAACAGCGAAAGCCAGAAGAGTCACACAGAAGGCAGACTGCTCCCAGTACCTCACATGTTGAGAGATGAGGACAATTCATGTTTCCATGTCCTATGATGACAAGGCTATCACTATGGAGAATGACTTTTCTTTGAGTGACTGTCTCATTGTCCCAGCAGTGATACACCAACTACAACATTTGCTAATAGGTTTTCAACATGTGTTGTTATTACTCCGTTTCCCAGGCTGTGGTTTGGGAACTTTTTGTAAAAAAGTCTTGAGGCCAACTCATTCTTCAGAGCTCCACTGAGCGTTGTGAACAAGGCCCGCCAGAGCAGTCTGGAAAGTGTCAGTTCTCTATGGTTTTAGTGAAATTGTCATTTTGTCATAAGGGATCGATATGACACACAAAAGAAATCCAGTCTACTATGTTCCAAGTTGTTTTCACTCCTCATTCGATAACAAAATAACAATATGATACAAACAAAATATCTAAAAGTATTCTGGGGTTTCCCACCTTGTAGTTCAGATCTTGCCAGCTCAAGGTAATCAGAAGATTAAAAGAGGGGTGTGTGAGACATGCCTTGTTAATTGTAATGATCAATAAAAACATATGGATATATCTCACAAATTAGAACAATTGTTCTTCAAATTGTAATTCAGATTGTGAATATGCTATGAGATATGATGATCAAGTAAAAATTATCTTGCTTCTCTAACACTCCTCTTATATGAGTTGATCTATTTTTCTAATATTTATAGGTGAATTGACAGACTTTCTGCAGAAGACATTGAATGGAACCCCAAAAATAAACTTCTGAACACTGACATTTCTATCATCTACTCATAGAAATCATCATATTCTAAGTCCTTTTATAACTTCCTTGTTTCAGTCCTTGTAAATACGTTTCTTAAGCATCTGTTAAGGCAAAATATGTAGAAAACAACAAGGTTGATGTGCTTTTGCGTTTTGCAGGTGCACAGATTTTATGCAAAACTGTACAGGATTGTAGGTTTTGCTGAGAATAGATCCTAGTGTATTAACTAGTATGAACATCACCATTGTCCTTTTGGTAAAGACTTGATTCATCATCATGAATATACAAGATCTAAGGAAAACAGAATAGAGTTATTAAAGCATATGCTCTTAATGCAAGACATACAAGTTACCTAATTATCTAACCTTCTAGTGTTTGCTAGAAATATTGAATGTCAGACACCAAGAGCAGCAGCTTTAACTTCTAATACTTGCTGTTTTCTGCACCATAATAAGGTTTAGAATAGCACTTATAACACATGGGTTTATTGAGATATACCTTGACCATACTTTCATTAACATGGTACAGACCTCTTTGTATTTCTGTGTTTGGATGCTGGTACACCTATTAGAACAAAATTTATTTTCTGTAATCAGTTCAGTGGACAAATTCTACTGCTTACTTTAAGCACTAGCATTAGCAATGATGGCTTCCTCACTTGTAAAGTGTACTCATTTGTAAACTAAATTTGTCATAGTCCCCAAACAGCTGAGCCACTTGAGAGCATGCTTTTCCCCACATTTCACTATTATTGTTGAATGTGATTGTGATCTAATCTACACTGAAGTAACATGTATGAAAGTCACACTAAAAGCATGTTGCAAGTGAGAAAATAGGTCTAACTAAAATAATAAGAAGAATCAATGTCGAAAGCTGGATTCATGCATACACCCCTTCAGTAACGGTAGAAATGCTTTGATGGAACTCATTGCATCTAAATTTAGTCACCCAGAAATTAGTTATCTGGTCTAAATTAGTACCCTACTCTTTGGTGAATGAAAAATGAAGAATTCCTAATGAAGATAGTTCATCCTAACCAAAAAATATCTGAGATAGGTGGAGAAAATTTGCTTCTGAAGACTTTGAAGGTGATTGCATTTTTCCAGTAGAGATTGCCTAGACATGGGATAGCTTTCATTATGCTTTCTATTAGCTATCAAAAAGCTGGAATTTTTAGCCCAGCATCATTTTCTCAGATCTACTTATCGTCAATAGAGATAAAAAATAGTTTAGGATAGTGATTTTTTCTGCCTACCTTAGAAACCTATATGGACATTATATCCTATCCAATGATGATCCATGGATCACAGTATTAGGAGCTAATACATTGCAGCATGGAAGAAAATGGTTTTGGAAGGATTATTCATTTGACTCAGTCTGTAAAACTTACCAAAATGGAACATTTCCTCCGGTAATGTATTAAGTAAAGGAGTGAAATTATGGTCTGAAATGAAGCAGACAGTAGCTGGGCAATAAAATGAAAGTTAAAGAAAGACACTGATCAGCCACTCTGAAACTGAGATAGTGGAGGGGGGTAAGGAGCCCACAAAAAAATCTTTCTTATGTTTTGCTGCCTTTATAGAAGCAACAAAACTCCAAAATCCTGACCGTAAAAGGCTGTCAAAAATATTGAGAGAGAGTAATAGATCTGTGCACAAATCATCTGCTTTGGAGAAAAACATCATGAAATGTCTTGTGCCTAATAAAGATCTTTGTAAGTTTCTGAAATTATAGCAAATTCAGACTTGCATTTTTTTGGCTTCTTTATTTTTCAGAAATGTCAGAGTATTACACTGGCTCTAATTTTTCCTGCAATCATGATGGATTTTTCCTGAGGAGAAAGTCATACTATCAAGACACTGAGATATAATGTAAGCAATATAACAGGTATTGTGCTTAAATTACTGAAAGTGGTACGTTAATCAGACTTCTTCCTATCCAGGGCTTCCAGAATGTGATTCTTGTAGGGTCTGAACTACACAGCTACAACACCTAAGTAGAAATCCTACTTTAGACATTGCAGCTAATATTCTCCATTGTTGTCTACACAACCCTATTTCATAAGAGGGTTCAAACACTGAAATTCTCTGTTCCAAGGACTTCTTGACCTTAGACTCTCCAGTGATGCTAGATTATACCTCTCTAATAGGCAAACTGAAATCAATGCATCATCAAATGCAAAGTCCTTGAGTCTTTATACAGATTTTACCTACAAAGTCAGTGTACCAAGCCTCTTACATAGTCTTTGCTTTCATTATCTGTCTCTGACTTACCATAACTTTCTGTTTCTCAAAATAAAAATAAAGGCCTCTACAGGAAATCAGAAATTTACAAAATTAGTATAATCCATTTTTTACTTTTTTTTTTTTTTTTTTTTTGTGAATAAAGGAGAGTGAGAGGTTACAGAATTTGGCCTTTTTCTTAGCTTTTCACAGTCTCCTTGTTCTTTTCACTCATTAATAAAGATTTATGGTCAGGAACAAGAGACTTGTAAGACAAGGAGAACAAGACAAGAAGGCCCATGTGGCTTCGTCATAATCAGATATGAGCTCATTCTGTCTGCAGACACCAAAGGGAATATCTGTTTCATAACTTCAAATTACTGATTATAACATCAAAATGCTGTTTATACTTCAAGTTACTAAGTATTAAATTCATGTAACTCTAGCCATCTAAAAATTCCATGTCTAGTCTAAGGTTATCATTTAAGAGCCCTCCTAATCAATGAAAACAAAGTCCCTTCAGGGTGATTCCTCCCATCTACCTTGGGCGCACTCTCCATGCCACGGTGATGTTCCCTCTCCAATGGCTGCCACAGGAGGGGCAGACAGACAGCAGAGGCTATGTGCACAGCCTTTTAGATGGCTACAGTCAAATGCAACAAGTCTCATATTAAATCACATAAATATAATTGGTCTGAAAGCTTGAGGGTGGTAAGAGCAAGAGACTGAATTCCTTTAACCTAAGAGTGAATCAACAAACTGTTAGGTAGGGGGACAAAACTGGTGAGGCTGCTGCAGCCCTGCGCCCTCAAGTCCAGCCATCAGCGAGGCTGTGTGTGTTCCCGGCAGGCACGCACACGCAGGCACACATCTGTACACCTCATGCATGGACACACAAGGCTGGCCACACATGTCTGTGTGCACAGACAGACTCAGTGCTCACACAAACATGAACACCCATGGCCTCATCCACTCAGCAGAGCGCACACGTGCACTCACGCACCTGCTCTCGCTCCAGCTGCTGCCCCGCCAGGGACACATGAGCATCGGAGCCCCAGTCCCACTCCAGGGGCTGGACTTAGAGCCCCAGACACACATGCGCACACATGCGCATGTGGAAAGAGCCCCGCAGACAGGAGAAGAGTTTGCAATGGGGTTTGATGACAGGACAGACTGCCGTGACCAGGTGCAGGGCACGGTCAGCCAAGAGTACCGACCAGCCTGCAAGAGACCAGCCATTTTTATTCCCATATCCTACTATTTTCCCAAAGTTGGTCCTCTCCAAAGTATCAAGATCCATCCCACTCCCTGACACTACTTCCTCCCCTAAATGTTCAGTAAGAAGTCCTGTGCAATCCCAAAATGCTCTTCCCCTGCATCCTATACTGTGTCCCATACCCCTGGGCAGTGACCTCCCTCAGGACAAAAGATGCTCCAGAGGGCTGCCCCTGCTGACTTATCTTGATGGTTTCACACCCAGATCATAGACCTCAGGATCTCCTGGGACAGAACTGGGAGTGGCCTGGACAGTAAGTGCCCTCCTGAGTCCCTAATTTGGGTTCCTGCCTGCTCTTGGGCCCCTCTGCTCCCCTGGGCTGGTGCAGATGGGCCTTTGATGGACTGATGTCTCCTATGATGGGCCTGGGATCAGCCGGGGCAGGGTAGGAGTTTATGTGTGTCCCTCCTCCTCCTCGTCTCTCTGCATCCTTTCTGATGGTCAGAAGAGGAGCTTTTGTCACATAACCTAACACTGTATCCCTCCCTCACAGGGATGGAAAAGTATTTTAAACCTAAGTTGGATAGCATGCAACATAAATACAGGATCCCTTACAGAATATTCAAGAAATAAATTAATAGGAAAATAATTATATTAATTTGTAAATTGAGAGGGTTACTAAAGAGTTCTGTATTCAAAATCATATTTCTTTTTTGAATGTAAAATATTTTAGACACCATGAAATTATTTCTAGAAAGTCTTTCGACATTCAATGGCAAGAAGGCCAAAGAAATATTTCTAATTAAATACCCTGATGGGTGTTTTTTCCTGGTAATCTAACAGGTTTTTATTTAAAACAATGCTTAGTATTTTTTTTAGTCAATTAGTTAATGTGTGAGAGCATACAGGCTGTCTGGAATCACCTGAACAGATCTTCATGATTAGATAAACCCGGCATGAGCAGGCTCCTCAAAGACACTCCCTCCGCTGAACTAAAGAAATGTCTGTGATTCCCAGTACTGAACTCCCGATTGTAATCTCAGATGGTTTACAAAGATGCTACTGTCTGGATGCCAGTGCAACTGTGCTTAATTAGGACAAATACATTAAAATCAAGAGTAAAGCTTGTTGCTTTCAGGAATTAAAATGATGACAGAGAATGGAGGGGGTTTCTCCTTTTTTAGCATGAAAGGCGCTTAACAAGAAGGTGATCGGAGCTGTTTTGGTACAGTTTAGAACAACTCTGATCCAAAAAACACACTCAGTGTTCAGATCTAAATGCCTAAACATTTTCCTCTGGGAAGTCTGCTGTACTGTGTCCTGTACAGCCAGCAGGGTTTATTGAAAACATCAATAATGACAACGTGGAGATTCATGTGAGATAAAAACAGTGGTGATTGTCCCACCACATATTTCCAAAAGTAAGGCATGAAAATAATGTCAGGTAGCAAAGCTGGAATAAGATTTCCATTGCACCACTGTCATACACATCATATTAAAAAAGAAAAATGACTGCAGAATACTGTATAGTTAGTCTGCATATGCCTAGCACAGTTTTTCCTGGGCATTCATTGCAGATCTCCTCTGATTTTCTCAACGCTGGAGTCATCAAAGTAAAGGCAAACCTGTTCAAAGTTATTTATGCACTTGAATTAGCTCTGCTGAGCCACTCAAAACTCTTTTGCTCTGCAATTTTGAGGCAGAGCTGGGATATTATGGTCAAGTTGAATTTATATTTCCACCAGGTGTTCATGGACAGAATTATTAACACTTGTTTGCCCATGTAAAGAATGTATTTCCCTTTTTCTGGGCAAGTAGGTTAATTTAAATAATCTTGCATTTAAACCAATGAAACGTTGCAAAGATGGATGTGAGACTCCTTCAAGTATAATCCCTCATGTACTTCTCCCACAGTGCACATAAAATTCAGTTGAATTACCAACTGGCCAATGCTGCTGAGATGCAAATAAAGTTGCTGTGAAGCATAGATACAGCCCCAATTCCTCCCTTGGAAATCTCTTGTGGACATAAAGATTGGCATCTGAAGCAATGGATTACCAGATCAGAGAGAGACTTTGAGAATTCAATGTTGATGACAGAAAATATCTGTGAAGAAAAAAACCACCACAATATCAGCATCTACAAAACAAATCTGCAAGGAACAGTTCTAGCAGATTAAAGAAAAAACCCTCTCTAGAGTACTAGAATTGTAAAATAATTTCCTTTTTCTAAAATTTATTACTGTGGGGATAGAATAGCCTACTTGAAATGTCTTTTTTTTTTTTTTTTTTTTTTACCTTTTGGAGCAATGCCATAAAACATCTCTACTGATTTGTTGTCATCTGTGCTAGATATGGACAGACATGTCTTATTATCAAAGCATGGTTCCTAAGACATTGAATTGAAAATATTAAATCCTGCATGTAGAATAAACAGATTAAAAAAAAACCCAAAAAAACCCAAAAAAAACCCAACAAAATAAGTATAACAAAGTGCTTCTATATGATGTAAAGATTATTTCATTCTCTATTTTTTTTAAAATTTGAAAATCTGTATTTCTACAAATCTTCTGTATTAAATAACGAATATGTTTAGTGAGTGGAAATGAAAACAGAGAAAAAGATTTAAAGTGTCTTAAACCTTGTATAGGAGGGCTTTTGATATAAATTTATATGACAATTTACAGAGGCTGTATATCCGGAGATTATTCCTTCCATTTCCTTTAGAAATTGGCTTTGTAAATGTGAGGCAGTCCTCAAAGATATTTTGAATATAGGATTTAAACACATTCTGTACTGACTTTTGTCTCCATTAAGGGGCAATTCCAGAGGAGGTGACAAGAAATACCTCTAAATCTGTAGAAATGCTGTAAAATGAGGGTCTTTGATGATCATCTATTTAAATGCAGCAGCCTTGAATGGCAAGACACCTGTCCCTTTGCCAAAGCAATCCGGGTCTTCATTATTCTAGGGGGATGTAACTAAGCAACTGATCACCAGGTAGGAGATTTTGATCGCTGGAGGAGATTGCTAAGGGAGTTATCAGACAAAAAGAAAATCAGTGGAAGGGATTCACAGAGATGAAGGAAGATGTAGCAGAAAAAGGAGCAGCAGAACAGGTTTTCATGGTAGAAAAGTCCTTTCTAAAGTAACAAGAGCGATGTGAATAATGGACTTTCAGGTGGATTGTTCAACTTAGAACTGAGAAAAAGAAAAATCTTTTCCAAGTTGAACTGAAAAATGATGCTTCATTTCTTTCAGCAAAAACTAAGCCATGAAAACCCCCAGAATCCAGCTTTATTTTGACTCTCCCAAGACTTTCATACATCTTCATGTTAAATACAAGACTTACTATGTGTGTGATTTCTTAGTACCTCTTTTACATTTTTACGTCTTAGGCTGTTATTGAAATGAGTAGTTCACATAGCTTTCTGACTTTTTCAGGGACAAAACTGTATCTAGATTCATATTGGTGAATAGCTTCTATCTCTTTCAGCTGTGTATTTTCAGTAAATTTGCTCTTTGCTGAACTAATTTCACCCAGCTTTAACCACATCTACCTTTCAACCTTTTCATTTTTACTCTGGGTTAATTGCTTATTTATTATTAATCTTGTATGTTTAAATCTATTTCCTTCTCCTGAAATTTCTATAATGACTGGGGTTTTTTTCATTGTCAGAGAAGTACCTTATACTACATGTTTCCAAGTTAACAGTTAACAAGATAACGCAAGTCATGCTTTTGTAAAAAAACACGCTGATGTTTTATTTGAGTAACTTCCTAACAAAATGCGAAATTAATCTGTTTTCAATTTAGTACAACTTCTGCTGGACAACAAATACTGTCATTGACAGATCTAAAATTTGCAGGCCATTACTCCAATACTTAAAAAAAAATATATTAATTCCAAATTAGTCACTTTTTTGGAAGACTTGACATCAGTGTAATAAAGAAACACACAGCCCAGATGTAACAACTGAAGAGAAGCTTTTAAAGTTCCTCGGAAGGGTGGCAGCAGCACAGAGTCAGCGTCTCCTGAGCAATGGAGATTGAGACAGAAGAAGCTGCACATCAGAAAGCTAAGGAAGAGCAAAGCAAACCTTATGTTTTTCTCCTATTCCCATTGCAGTTCCAGATGGACTGGGAAGCCCCCTTCACAGCTGCACTTGCCTAGAGAGACAAAACAACGTGCACTGGAGGGCCTCTTGCTACAGTGCTGCAATCCAAATGAAAAGGCAATTAAGCAGTTTCCCTTTCTCCCTCTATCTGTTTCTATTAAATCATCTCCACCAGATTTGACTTAGACAGCAGACTCATAAAAACAAATATTTTGCCTCTGAAACAGGAAACTTCACACAACTGGTGAATATTTTCAACACAATTTCACACAGAGAGTAAGATCATCCATCCTCAAGCGCTGGACATTTATCATTGTTATCAAATTATGCATTCTGAACAAGTTATTTTGTTTGAAAATTTCCTTTTTTTGAAAAAAATCTGTATTAAAAAAGTGTTTACAAGGGAGAACCTGACTTTTGAGAAAACACAATCTTCTACAGCTTTAGAATAAATAGAAAGAATCTGCCTAGGGTAAAGTTAAAATTATTAACAGAAGGTTTTCACCTACAGAAATACATTTTGCACTAACAATCTAATAATGATATAATTCTATTGAAACCAATTTTGTTTATTAACATAAAAAAATACGTAGGACAACAGTTCTCTGTGCTGAGAACTGCTGTAAGCATTTTACATTATAAAGTTATACTTGCTGTCTGAGAAACACACTCAGAAATCATCTTGACTTTTTTAAGTCTATGACAATGAATTTCAGTTATTTTAATACTTTTCTTTTTTTTTCTGATTTTTCTCCTGAGTTAACTGTAGAATTGTAGCACTGTGAGAAAAGCTGTTCAAAAGTTTTGTGGTGTTTGTTCCCTCAGAAGCAGGTGCTGGACAAAGTCAGAAGTAGCATCAATCTCAGAATAAGACTGCAACTTTTAAAAAGTGCAGTCTTACAGACAAACCCAAACATTTCCAAAAATCAAGATTAATATCATTGCCATGCACTTTAGTCTTTATTTTGAACTGTTGGAAAACAAACTAAAAGACTACAGCATTCCTCAATTATTTGGTTTGCAAAATGGGAACCTCAGAGCACAGGTCCGTCAAAAAGTAGTGACAAAGTCTTATGAAAGATCTTTGCAGTGACCCTGGTACAACCAAATAGAGCACAGTCTCCTTTCTACCTCTAATCTGACTTTCACTTTGAAGAGTGATGCAGCAACAGCTCAGCTTATTTTCAAATCATTCACCCAGTCTTGCTGAAGAGCATAATGCTTTGCGTTACCATACTCTGATCTCAGATCCAGATGGTGATCTCAATGCAGCTTTTTTATGACTATCAGTGTTTTACAAAAATAGAAATGTGCAATACAAAGATGAAATCTTTCCCTTTGACTGTTCCTTATTTTATTTCCCACAGCATATTTCTCATGCTTTTCCTTTGTAAAGACTCTTGTATCTCCTAGTTCTCTGTTACATCTCTGCTTTTTCTCATTTATTTTGTAGCTATTTCTCTCCTTATCTCTACAGTTTCTCAAGACTGTGGTATCTCATTAAAACAAAATTGAAACTGTTAACCTCCCTATTCTCAGTAGTTACTCAAGGTCTTTGAAGGACACAACAATGCAATCACATACCCGTCAACTTTTAGAAACCTAGATTAACTTTTAGAAATGTTGAGTTTTCAAAGGAGAGCTACACAATGCAATTCTTGTCTTGTCTTCATCATGCTCTAAACAGTACTAGAACAGAGACAGTGTTCTGGACTCGGGGACAGAGATAGAAGAGAAACCTTGAAGTGAACACAAGTAAGAAAGCAAGACTGGGTTTACTTTTCCACTCAGCACAATCCCCAATAAATCAAGGTTATTTGGAGAATTGTATTTGCAAAATACTTATAAAACAGACTGGGGTTTACATACCCTATTCCCTTGTAGAGGATGGTGCTAGGGTTGCACCTTTTCATGGACTGACAGTAAACCAAGTCTCTGGAAGAGGTTAAGTCACTCCTTTCCCATCATACTGGTTAAGGCCCATTCTCAGGCTGTCCCTCTGACAAGGTGGACATACTATCTGTGCTGGCTTGTTGATCAAATTATAGAGATGCTGGTGACCTGGTCAGAAATCAGGCTATTTCTCAGTATAATCTTTTGAAACTCTTCATTCCAGGACTTCACATGATGGAGTTTTTGTCAGTACTTTTCACCGAACTCTGTGAAGCTGTGCAAAGTCTGCTCTCAGGTTTGATTCCTCTGTTTCCAGGCAGAATTCATTACAGGGCAAAAAGCATTAAACAGTCACTATGGGAGAGAAAGAGCATCAGGCAGAGAGCGAACAGGACAAAGAAGAGATTGAGAAATTCTCTCTCTAACAAAATACTGAAAGAAATATTAGAAAAGAAGATTTATAAGCATTCGAAGGTTAACAACAAAGTCAAGAATAATAGCCAATGCAAACGTTTGAAGCATAAAAATGGAAAGTAAATTTGAATGACTTTGAATAAGATTATATTATCAGTTAACAAAGGGAATTAAATGAGCCAAGTATAAATTGAGTTTGGTAGAGCTTTTTAGACAATGTGTCTACAAAATTAGACACAGAATTTAAAAAAATGATGCTGGAGGAACATATAGTAATATGAGTAGTGGTTCAAAGATGGTTAATGCAAAGTAATTTTAAATGGAAGAACATTGTTTTAGGTAAGCTTTCCTGTACCTCTGAAATTTGTATTAGGTCCATTCTGTTTTAACACTTCTAGTCATATTCTGAAAGAAAAGGATAGATGGTCTATTATTCATTCTTACAGATGATAATTAACTAAGAGAAGTTGCAAGTATAACGAAGGGGGAAATATATAAATGAATGTAACACACTGAAGAGTATTAGTGAAATGCACAGAAAATATAATTCCTCTAGGGACAAACTCTCCCTATGAATAATATTAATCATATAACTAAAATAAAAATTCCCTTCCTAGGGCAATTAAAAAAAATGGTTGGGAGGCTAATGCTGTAACAGATAGGGCATCAGGGTGCTTGGTTAATGCTTTCTCACTGAGAACCCAGTTTAGATTTCAGCTGCTTAAGGGACCTTGAACTTCTCACATCCCTGCTCCAGCATCTTCTATTCTAATACTGAGCTAGTTAGTGATAGACATCCTTCCCTAAGCAAAGTTTGTTAGACCATTCCAGCTATTTTTATATGCAACACTCTTCCACGCACTCAAACACAAGCCCTTAGTGAAGTGACAAGACCTATCTAATTGACCTCCAGCATGGCTTGCACTGGTGCTTTGCTCTGTGATTTCCCCTGAAACATGAGAACTACTGCTCGCAGAAGATGATTTCTTTTGACAATATAAAACTAAGGGTCTGGTTGTCTTTGCCTCTGACTGACTTAGTCCTTAACTAAACTATTCTCCAGTGATTAGCTTAGTGTGAGGAAAACCACCATCTTCTGCCTGGAAGGACTGTGTTCAAAGAAGTCAGGGTTTTTAATACATTGAATCATACATTTAATATAAAACTTACAGCCTCCAACTCATGTGTTACACAACCACACACAAAGGATTAATGCCTTTGGTTCTTTATTAATTCTTGTAGCAGATGTGACCCCTCGTCTACTCTCTGACTGTCTCCATGAAACTCACCTTCTCTGCAAGCTATATAAACTCACACCCACTGAATTATACCCTCCTATCAGATAATGCTATCAGGTAGGCCAGAGCTAACTCAGATCTTGTGTGTAAACTCCTCTACTCTCACATTTTTCAGGTCCCAAATGGAAGCAGTGTCTTCTATCACATTTTTCTGAATCACTATCCTGATATTTGTAAACAAATTCCTACATTGGAAAGCTCCCTACCTGTCTGGGAGAGGGTCTGAAAATATGCTCTTGCTGTTGTGGTTTAAATTTCTCTATGCCCTCCTGAACTTCTACTCTGGCTAATACAGTCTGCCTTTTGCCTAAAAGCAGACTTTCTGAAAATCAAATCAATACATTGATTGCCTAGATCTGACCTGTACGCCATTAAGATTTGACAAATATTTCAAAGTAGGCAGCTGCAATCAGCAAAGTGCACTGAAATTTATATTCAATTTACAAATCATAAGTTATACAGAAAAATAAAATCTGTGTTCTTGGGAAAGGGGATACTCCAGCTTCCTTTTGGCAGCTGTAACAAATTGTGTGTGGTGCATTTCAGCATATTTAAAGAAAGGATCTTTTTATATCCAAACATTACTGCTGAAGTTTCCTTCTTTGCTGGAGCATACCAATATTTAGCTTGTGTTAGCCGATGTGTTACATTTGTTTGTGTTACCTGAAAGAAGTTACCTAGTATCTTCCTTTAAAGTATCTGTGGACAATATAATTTTTATACGTACTGTTTTCCTGCCTCAGGAATAGGGCCTCCACAATTAACAACCTCAGCTTCTTAGTCCTTATTTTTAGGTACTTAGCCCTTACACTCATTGAACATCTTCATATAGACATGTGCTTTAAACTAATTCCATCACTTAGATTGAGCACAAATGCAATTATTTGAGTCTTCTTACTGACAAATCTTTTTTTTTCCCCCTTTCTTGTCTGTTAAGTGACTGCAGTGCAAGTGAGAGCAATGCACTTGAATTTCTTAATGTCATTGTCTTCTGTTCCAGCTACATCATTTTCTATTTATGGACATTGCTTTAGTTAGTTTATCTTTAACCAAGCAGTTGTGGTTCAGTCTAGTCCTCATGTTTTTCTGGTCATGCTCATCTACTTTTTCCGTCTGGACTAAAAGTTAATTTATGTAAACTGTGGTGGTATTTTTAACCAAAATTAATTATATTTTTCCATGACATGAAGTGAGCTCAGCTCAGATGGCAGTTCAAGGACATCTCTCAAAGTATAAAAGTTTATAAATGTGTCCTCTATTTGTCTAGGGGTCTATCAGATGGCTCATCAATCAAGCATAAAAAATATTTGGCATCAACCACATATTGTAACATTTTCCACCTTGCAGTTAGTAAAATGTGTTTTCAAATATTTGTGTACATTGCCTTAGCTACAATGTAAGTGAATGGTTCCTTTTATCTTTTTTGTTTCTTTTTTCTTAAAATGGCCAAAACCAAAAATCTTGCAATATAACTGTTGTAGTCATAGCCCAGTTATTATTATCTTTTAATTTCTCCCTTAGGATAAATGAAGGTTGCTTAAATGCACAGATGATGGGATGAATTGGGTCTTCCACTTCTCTTCTCCCACATCATCAGCATAAGTTTCTCTTGAAAGAAATTTCTCTCCATCATTTATCAACAGTCCTGGGAAACTGGAGAGGTTCCAGAAGACTGGAGGTTGCCTAAATTGATGCCAAACTACAGGTGCAGGAAGGTGGATCCAGGGAACTACAGGCCTCTCAGCCTGGCCTTGGTGCCAGGGAAGGTTATGGAGCCTAGTGGATGAGGGAAAGGCTGTGGATGTTGTCTATGTGGACCTTAGTAAAGCCTTTGACACCATCTCCCACAGCATTCTCCTAGAGAAACTGGCTGCTCATGTCTTGGACAGTGTAGTCTATGCTGGGTAAAAAGCTGGCTGGATGGCTGAGCCCAAAGAGCGGTAGTGAATGGAGTTACATCCAGCCGGTGGCTGTCACAAGTGGTGCTCCCCAGGGCTCAGTATTGGGGCCAATCCTGTTTTAATATCCTTATCAGCCATCTGGATGATGGGATCAAGTGCACCCTCAGTCAGTTTGCAGATGACACCAAGCTGGGCAGTAGTGTTGATCTCTTTGAGAGCAGGAAGGCTCTGCAGAGGGATCTGGACAGGCTGGAGCACTGAGCTGAGGCCAATTGTAGAAGACTCAACAAGGAGAAGTGTCGGGTCCTGCACTCGGGTCACACCAACCCCACACAGAGCTACAGGCTTGGGGCAGAGCGGCTGGAAAGCTGCCTGGTGGGAAAGGGCCTGGGGGTGCTGGTTGACAGCCGGATGAACATGAGCCAGCAGGGTGCCCAGGTGGCCAAGAAGGCCAATGGTGTCCTGGCCTGTATCAGTGAGAGTGTGGCCAGCAGGACAGGGGAGGTGATCGCCCCCCTGTACTGGGCACTGGTGATGCCGCACCTCAAACCCTGTGTTCAGCTCTGGGCCCCTCACTGCAAGAGGGAGCAGAGGGGCTGGAGCTGGTGAAGGGTCTAGAGGACAAATTTTATGAGAAGTGGCTGATGGAACTGGAGTTGTTTAGTCTGGATTAGAAGAGTCTTAGGGGGGGATCTTATTGCTCTCTACAGCTGCCTGACAGGAGGTTGTAGGCAGATGGGTGTCGGTCTCTTCTCCTAGACAACAAGCAATAAATAGGACCAGAGGAAATGGCCTCAGGTTGCACCAGGGGAGGTTTAGAATGGATATTAAGAAAAATTTCTTCACTGAAAGTGTGGTCAAGCATTGGAACAGGCTGCCCAGGGAGGTGGTGGAATCATCATCCCTGGAGGTGTTTAAAAAATGCGTAGCTGCGGTGCTTAGGGACATGGTTTAGTGGTGGACTTGGCAGTCCTGCGTCAATGGTCAAACTTGTTGATCTCAAAGGTCTTTTCCAACCTTAATGATTCTATGATCCTATGAAAGGCACCATCAGGCTTTTTCCTCAGCTCACGACTCCTATTACTGAAGTCACCTTCATGAGCTACATGCCTACTTTGCTTTTTCTTTTCTTAGGGTTAGCTCATTCTCCTCAATCCCAAATTTTATCTCTTTGCCTTTTTACTATATTTTCACATTTTCCAGTGTTAGTGCTCGCTGCAATACCCATGTACGTACCTTTTTCCATATTAAAATATTCAACGTCCAATTTGTCCTCAGATGAACAGTCCATTTACCTTCTGCCACAAAGATTATAGGAAGGAATTCACCAAAGCCATCAACATCTTTTTGTCTATGCTATATGTACTTTTTGATGCTTGCACCTCTGACCAGATTATGTTAGATGAGGTCCTCGTACCTTTCCTCAGAGCTATATACTTCATGTTGTGTCCTACTTCAAAATGGATGGTTGCTTTTATGTTTGTTATGCTATGTTTGTTGTGTTATGTTTTGTTGTGTTTGTTATGTTTTAATGTATGTTTTAATGTTCTTTGTTATGTTTTGTTATGTTTGTTATGTTTTCTATTATGTTGTTAGATTTTGCAGAGCAACAACAATCATGGAAGGCTGCTTCAAATTTTCTCACCAAAGGTTAACTTTGAGTCTCAGGTTTTGTTCCTGACCTGGTTACAGATTTATGAAAACATTTCTGTGACAAAATTCTAAAATGCTGGTTTTATTTGTATTCTCTGGTTAAAAATATATAACCCAGAAGTTTTAGTTTTACCTAGGCTGCAATATTGTTCACGTTTCAATAATGAAGTTTCTATTTAAGTCAAGCAGAATAATGTGTTCAAGAAAACAAATTACTTTGAAAAAACAGTTATTGTAAATGCTATTATGAAAAATAAAACCACATTCAAATTATCTTCCACCTCACTAACACAAGAGCTGCTTGAAATTCTTCTACTAATCTACCTTATTTCCAGGATTTTTATCTCTCATAAAACCAGGACTGATGAAAAAGTTTCTTCGTTCAGGTCAATTTACACATACCCATGGTAGCCTGTAGTGCTCAGGAATTATCCTGGACATAAGTTTCTTTGAAATAAGTTATTCAGTGCAGGCAAAATAAGTCAGAAACAGCATAAGAAAACCTGGGTTTCTGCAGTCCCTCCCCAAATTGCAGTGTGAACCACAAAGGCTGTTTTGATTCGCTGATGTATTCTATCTTCAAAATGATATGGAATAAGGTAGGAAAACAAAAGTAGAGGGAGTAATTTTGTCAAGTGATTGATGCCTCTGATTTTACTATAAGTTACAGGAAAGTAGTTATCAAAATCATCTGTAGAGCTGCTTTTAAAACAAAAAAGCTTCTATCATGGTCAGCATTATCCTTTCCACCCAATCATAAATTTTATCAGCATGCCCTTGTCTCATACAGAACTTTTCTAAGAAAACAGCTTTCTTTATCCACCATTTAGGGTAGTACTAAGAAGATCTAATGATTTTAGATTACTTAGAAAATAGGCAATAAAGATGTAGCTTTAAAGATGACAATCCCCCTTCCTAAGAAATGTTCTATTGCATTTTATTGCATTAGGGTTTGAGGGACTGGATTCTTTTCCATAACACAGCATCCAACAATCAGTCATAATACTTTAGATATTGAATTCAGCATAGGAGAATAAAATGAAATATTTTTATAAGAAAAAAATTTTTGACAGCAAAATGCATATAAATTAATAGTTTTCAGTCCGGAACAGTTTTTGCCTAGCTTTCCCACATTGGTAACAAGAAGTTGAGGGAGTGGTGCTTTAGGAGGTAGGCAAGTGAATGACACAGCCTTCAGGTGAGCTACGCTGTGAGCAAGTGCTCTGTCAGCTGGTCTACAATAGTGGTCGGGGTGGTCCAGCACTATAGTGAGCATGAGACAGCTGTTTGTTTGATATCGAACTACCTCAGCGTTTCTCTGCTGCAAGAACTTACGTTTGCCATCTCATTGCTGATGTGTTACAAACTCACAGCACATGACTTCCTAGTAACACATTTTATAGCCTTGGCCATAGCTTTGCCACTGATTTCCTTTGCATAACATTTGTTTATTTAAGTAAGCTTGAGCACTAGCTGAAAGAAAAATACTGAACAAGAAGTTAAACTAGAACCTTGTATCTTTAGTTCTAACTTAATTCGTCTGTGACTGAATATGTCCCTCTTTGGTCCCAATTAGAGGTCAGCAAAAATTTCAGGGACAGTTCCAGTTCTGGATGAAATATTGAAACGATTTTGGTCCAAATCCAGTTTGTTTCCTTGGAACCAAATTCATTAATCTGGGACATGGTACATAGAAATAATAATAATAATAATAATAAATAAATAAAAAAACAACAAACCAACAGATCAGAGAAATATGTATGACAGGAAAACCTGCCTTTCGTGAGACAAAAAAAAAATAAAAATGAAACTAGCCTCATAAATGAGTCTCCACAATAGACCTCAAGAGAGGACCAGAAGATCTTATTCTTCTAAAGCCTTTTTTGTCTCTGTTATCTATGATTCAGTGTTGGAATTTATTATGACAGGTTTTATTACTACAATATTTTAAGGCTAAAAATAAAACGGGAGGCTGTGCTATCATTTGCATTGCTTGAACTGTTTCGTGTCATTAATGAAATATTACTAGAACAAAAGTTCTAGTAACTTTAGTAGCTTCGGAACACAATGGGATATCTACTTTCTTTCTCCTATGTCACGGCACTGCAAACAGTAAACCAGTCAGGTTTTACATCTTATGCTTAGTTTAACTTGGTTTTTATTAAACAGCTGCAAATATGCCAACAACAGTGTAAACTTATCCTGTTAGAATCTGTTTTCATGGTCAATGTCAGCAGCGATATTATTCTGGGAATAATCCTAGAAAAATGACACTATATAATTTTTACACTTCAGCAGCATGACTTATCTAAAGATAGGCATTCCGACTGATCAAGGACACCATGCAGCAACATCAGTGCGGGGCACATATGGAGAAGAGAGAATGCAATTTAAATTTCACATTTGGCACTCAGTAGGATTAATCTGATTTGCAAAGGAGGTAGACAAGTAATGCAGCCATTAATAAAGATGCTTCACTATAGTAGATGATCTTTGAAGCATATACTTAAAAAATCAGATCTGCTTATATGTCCAAGTTCTGTTACTATATTTTAAACTTTATGGCAAGTAAGTTAGCTGGCTGTTAAGATACAATAATAATACACTAATGAAAATACAGTACCACCCCAATCCCTATATATGTTCATTCCCTTATTACGTTATTTGAGAAAAGTGTTTAATATAACAAATATTGATGTTGCCCAGATTAAGACTTGTTTGGATAACATCCAGCTCCCTGGAGTTCTAGTTAAGGATTCCACTGCTCTGTTGGATCAGTTTTCACAGGATGAGGTTAAAGAGGCAATTGCCTCTTTAAATTACCAATGGTCCCCAGAGAAGAATGGCTTGGGGGTTATTTTTCTGAAAATGTCAAGATCTCTCAGCAAAAAGAAAAAATTATCAAATACTAAAATTATAGTTTTGAAGAGATGTTTAATTACCTTTGAATAAATAGAGATTAAACAGACCTGAGGAACATCAAAACAGTTTCCTTGCTGTAAGTTAATCACAATTCTTAGTGAGACGTTTAGGAGCCAGTAAGGGACAGATATATTTAAATGACTAACAGACTTGTGCACAGAACAGCATTGTTCAGAAGACTAAATGGAGATAAGGTTTCCCAGATCGTGTTATCTGGGAAAAAAAAACAACCTGTGGTTTTTTTGCATTACAGACCAATACACAAAACTGCTTGGTGTTCTAGGTTCTTCTAACCTACTAAATAAATTGTGGTTGATCAAGAATCTCTTAACATCATTTGAACCAGACTCCAGCCCAATGATATGCTTATCAACTAAGGTGCACACTAGTCACAGATGAATTCGTGGAAAAGCAATCCAGCAAGTCATTAAAAAGACAAAACTAATACATTTGGTATTCCTGACCTCCACATTTATGGTGTTCAGTAGGGCCCCATGATTACCTTTATTCTATTCTTACATTCTTTCCAAGGCATCTGCTATTTGTTCCCATCAAAGGCAGGATGCTAGGCTGCATAGGCTTTTGATTTAAGCTGGTATGGCCAATATTACATTAGCTTGAGACTAGAGGCAACTGCAGTTCCACTGGGACTGTTGGCATGGCACTTGCAAGATGCTTGCCATAGGAATAGGAGATAAGAGATATTTTTGCCTTTAGAGTATTTCACTGATCATTATAAGAAAGTTTCTGCAAACCAGAGCAGCTCCCAGGATACAATTTTTTTTTTTTTTTTTTTTTTTTTTTGTCAGATAAAAAAATACATAATTAAGTGTACAATCGTTCTGGACAAGACGCAGTTTTATATTCTCTTCACAGTATTCATCCTTTTTGGATACTTCTTGTTAAATGTTAGAATATTTTTTAAAAATTCTGTATGAGAAAAAGATGGTGAAGTATCTTTCTGTAAAGCAGCACTGATTTTATTGCTCCATGAACTGCTTAGATTAATCCCACCTGTGCACCAGACATTTTGCTGGAATTCCTGCGGCTTGCTCTATGCCAGCACAGGCAAACGCTAGCAAGTGTGCAGCCGTGTCTTTTGTGAACACAGCTGCACAGATACCTGCCATCAATGAACAGACATTCATCTCTGCCTGCTGTGGATTTATTTAGCTTCCAGCTCTGGGTACATACGAACAACAAGGAATTGCCCATTGACGTTTTTAGTTCATCTGCTCTATTGAATCTTATTTGGATGAATTTAGCACTTTTATGTATCTTTTATACCTCTAACCAGATCCCCCACCTCCCATCCCCGCTTTTTCTCTTGTTTTCTTTATAATTTCGCCTTTATCTTCTATTCCAGTTTCTCATGACTCACATCATTTTCATTACATTGTCAGTTCTGAAAACAGTGAGAAATCTGTCAAGAACGGATGTAAATGAGATGTAATAGAGGAACATTTGAAATTTATTTTAGCAATCTGTGTGATATTAAAGAGATAAGGAGGGAAAAGAGAATGCTTGTTTAATACATATGGAGAGACAATGCTAAGCAAAGTGGAGAACAATATACAATCTATCCTCCCAAACATAGTCTGCTCAGATTAGCATGTTCAATCAAACCTTTACTACCTATAACGTTGTGCCAGATCTGACATTTTTAAAAATGGAAAGGCAAGATTTGTTCATGAAAATCCTCTGCAGTTATTGACATTATTATTTATTCAGGACAATTTATATGCTTGGTTCTTTATTAAAGGAAGTAAAAGGCACAAATCTTGGCTTGAAGATTTTATGATGCTGAGCCCTTCTGCGCTAAATCAAGTAGGTAGGCTTCTGCCAGAGACGCACTGATGTTAACGTGTCTCCGCATGAGACCAGGAATTTGCTGCTATAGGCAACTTGCAAGGTAAGACCTTTTGTAAAAATCAAACATAATAAATGAAACAAACCATCATATTTTTTTTCAAAGGAATCAAAAAGAACACAGCTCCTCACACATATATGCTAAAAACTATTCATTTCAAAATGAATTGTTTTCAAAAAACAGATATACTTATTAGTTACAGCTACATATTGATTTCAATTGTCATATCGTATTCACTTCTTGTGAATTAAGTTGTGATGCTTTCACCGTTCAGCGGGTGCTTATGGCCCAGGAGTTTGACAGAGGCCGGTTTCCTTTGTATAAGAACTTTAATTGCTCACAACTGTGTAACACAACAGCCACCAAAGCACAGCCCAAGCCAGAGCCCAGCAGAGTTCCTCACAGCAGGAAATAATGCAGGAAAGACACAAAAGTCTGGAAGAAAGCATAGCTGGTAGAAAAGGATAGAGCAGGATGTGTGAAATAGAACAAGTCAACAAGCACATGTGGAATGATTTGGCAGCAAAGACCTAACATGCTGAACCAGATGGCAGGTCCATTACCAACACAGATAACATTGGAACAAATGAATCATTAAGAAGCATATGAGGCGTGTGGGCTTGAAAGTAAAAATTTGGCTACAGAGAACATGGTTTTGGAATAACAAAACTATGTGTGTTCTGCAGAGTGAGGACTGGGCATGAGTGAAAATAATTCCTTAGAAATTCTTGAATAATATTACAGGGTTACTACTCTTAAATAAGCTTCTCTTTACTAAAGCAAAAAAAACATCTTTTGTTAAGTCCTCTAACTACAGTTATGAGTCTCTTTGGCTCCTGTTAATAACTCAAGTGTGGCGATATGTTACTGAATTAGGCTGAAGACATACAGAAGAATGAAAGACAGTGCTAGGATGCAGACAACTAAGATAAGAACTAAGATACATAATAATAATGTTTGTTCAGTGGAAGAAAAGCAAAAAGACAAGATCCTCTCCTGAAGACAACAGATATCAGTAGATTTAAAGCAACCTATGTAATACCAGTATCTTCTCTGCAACCCTGCTGTAAATTATATAATGCTACATGTGTAGAACAGGGAAGTTCTTAGACACATATGAAATATGAATATTTGCATTTGGTTTCAGTTTGCGTTTACATTTACAAGGAATTCAGATGACTAGACCTGTGTCACACTGACTCAGCAATGTGCCAAGATCAGAAATCTTGTTAACACTTTATTGTAAAGCAATCCTATCAGACTCCTTTATCTGTTTTCTTCCGAATGCCTTTTTCATTTTACATGCTGTATTGTTTACTGACAAAGAAGCTCCTGAACAAATAGTATATCATCAGGATTTAAGGTACTAGTAATCTCTCTAACCATTGTAAAGGTAGTTGTCTGACTCCCTATTATGAATTTGTCATAGCTTTTCTGTTCAGGAAAATTATCAGGCATTCAGAGCATTTGATACCTACATTGTGTAACCTAGTCAGAAAAATAGTTGCAAACTGCCTATTTGAAAGTCCTAAGTTAGGCATCTCAACCCATTTACTATACAGAAGTCTGGATGTGGAAGCCCACAGTAATATTTACATTTCTCAAATCTCTATTTCCTTGCTTCGTTGTTACAACAGCTGTGTCAGTTCTCTCTCATACACAGTCTAAATACAGCCTAAGTGACTCTCATTCACTGTATATTACATGATGCACCTCACTCAGCTTGTCACCTGAGTTAGGTATCTTGCTCAAGCCAGTTATCTTTGCCAATACAGAGAAATAAGCACACTAGCAGAATGGGTGCAACTATTTTCAGCAACTCTTCTGACACCATGAACTGCGATCTGATAGCGCTTGTCTTTCTCCAGCAGTTACATCGAAAGCTGAAGACACTGACTTGGACTTGACTCTCAACTACTGTTAATTAAAATTAACCAAAATAAGTTCCACAGAAACTGCAAGAGAAATGAAAACTCCAGATTTCCCCCTTATCAAGCTACTAAAGAGCAGATCTTTTTTTAGCATCCCTAGTCAAACGAAAGAACAAAAAAGAGGAGGAAAAAAATATTTCCTCAATTTTAATGTTTGCTCTTGCTTCTGTATGGATCACCACTGAAGAGTTTTTCTGTGGAAATAAAGTAACTAAAATAAAAATACCACAAACATTTGCAGGCACCACTCTTAGGTCAGCAGTCTTACCTACATTGTTCTGAAGGATTTTTAAGGTGAAATAGGCTGAAAGACGGAATGTGGTACACAAGTATGGTCTGGTACAGCAAAGCTGAGCCTGTATTACAAGTGATATTGCACAGGCTGTAACCTCCATCTAGTTTCAGGTTTAGAGCAGCAACAAAAATGTGAAAAAGTTGCCTGAATATTTTTTTTTAATTACTTTCTTTAGCTCCAAATTTTTTTACAGATTTATACTTTCCTAACACTTCAGTTTCCAGCTTCATAATGATCCTTTAATATTGTGTTTCAAAACACTAATGCAGCTCCTTTGGTAGAGAAGGCATCTCAGAAAACCAGGGGTAAATTTTTGGAAGTAAGACTGTAAACAGATTTGGCATCTTTATGAATTGTACATCTAATTCTCCCTTGCAGCACTCTAAATTTTGCTCTTACCTATCATGCCATACCATACCATGCAGTTCTTAGCATCATACCGCCCTCAATCCTGTGTTTAAAAACAAAAACACACAAAAAAAACCCTCCACACCAGAAAACCTTCCCATGTTCAAATATAAAATGCTCAATGATTTCCTCTGAACTTTGGAGGCTTTGGAAATAGTCCATGCTAAAGAATATCCATGCAGTGAAGAGCTAATCATTATCCTACAGTTCTTCAGATCATTTACATTTTACTCTCTAGAGCTTTTATTTCAGTTAGCTGGTAAGGCTACCTACTTGAAATATGTAAACATCCCCACCCAAAGAATAACTCCCCCACCAAGATTAACCCATCATTTTCTCAGGAGATAGGAGCAAATTTATAGCTGTGCACATGCTTACTCTACTTTCCAATTGATATTTAAATCCTTTTCTCCATTCTCAAGATATTTTTAATTATGAATTTGCACAGCAGAATAATTAAATCAAAGAGATAATTTTTGTAAAACTAAAGGTAGGCACACATTTAATAACCTCCAGAAGCACTCAAAAAATTTTACAGGGAAGTTCCTCTTCACAAACTGCAAACTCATCTTGAAATGGAATGTTTCCCTGAGAATACATGTCATGTAGGAAGTGGATTTAAAGCAGAAAATCAGTAGATATACTATATATTAGCATGAAATAGTTGCTTTTGTGTATAGTAAGGAATGGATTTTTTTTTGATTCCATGTGATTTCTCTTATCAAATCACCTGAGAGACACGTAATTTGTGGACATACCGAAGTTAAAGGTCTTGCTCAGCCAAAGGGAACCAGCTTCACAGTAAGGCTGTTACGATTCATATTAGGTTCAGGGTATCTCTTGTGTTGAGTTTCTCATGGACATGCTTTCCTCTCTCTCCCTCAGCTGAGTGCATACTGTGTTTTCTGGCTGTCATGAACAAGCCAGGTCAAAACAACAGTTGTCAAGTTTATGTTGCCTGACAGTCTTCACTTCTCACCTCCTTGACATACTGATTTTCCTGCTCTGACAAACGTATTTCTGTGTTTTCTATAAAGGGATTTTTACTTGAGATGTTTAATTTAAAATTAAAACATTCAATATTTGACAACCTTTTTTTAAAACTTACTCAAGCTTTATGTTTACCCAAGATGTAAATCAGGGTGGTTTTGATTTTAAATCAGTCTGGGGCTTTTAACCGGTGTTACTTTTTACAATAATTTTTCATCATTCAGGTACCTCATCAAATCTGTCACTATGGTAGAAATGTTTGCTTGGTGCATTTCCCTCTTTTTTCCCCTTTTAATATAGTCATACCTGGCCACTGGCCATATGAATTTCTACACAACCCATAACTTACCTCACATGAGGGAAGCAGAAATAAATGCAGTTATTAGATTTGCTGTACACTATTAAGAGCAATTACAATGACTGGAATCAGAGCAGTAACTAAAAAATTTCAGTGTCCTTTTAAGAACTAGCTAGTAATCTTTCTACAGAAATCATCCCTTTAAAAAAAAAAAAAAAAAAAAAAAAAAAAAAAAAAAAAAAGTAAAATAAAAGGAAGAAGATGATACCTTATAACTAAAATGAGTTTTACAAACAAATATTCTTAGGGAAGATGCAGCTTTTAGTAAGGAGAAAGAAGGATAGAGGGCTGAATTCCGCACAGAGGTGTCTCCCACACAGTGCAATTAAGTACTCTTTTACCACTGCAGAACATCTGAACTAATATACGTCCTGGACGTTTTTCTTTCTAACACTGAAATTTAGTAGAACCAATGCTGGACACATTCAAGTGAATGGATATTTCAGGCCTACAAGTTATTTCTAAGGCTATTGACAACATAACCAGCAAAGCCCTTCTGAATATTAATGTACCATAAACGACCTTCCAAGCAGCTTCAAGTTTCAAGACTATAGCTAGCATGATAACGTAGCACTACAGAGGCATATCTGCTCTCAGAGTGCTCTCTGTCACAGCTGGAACCTGTTACCCCAGTACCTGTCCCATGACAGGAGCAATGGCAGGCCTGAACTTGCCGATCTACGTTTGCCACAGAACACCAAAATGTCAAACAGTGTATTTGCACTAATTTCAGCTTGTTTTTCTCAAAATGCAATGAAGAAATACATAAGCTTCAGCCCCCAAACTGCCCCAATGAAGGAGCAGTAATTGCTTTCTCCCACGTAAAAAAAATAGCTGGTATTTTTCTGAGAAACTTTAATAGTTCTACAGGACAGATTTAGTAAGTCCTAATTACTATCCTTTGTATAATCCTATCTGATTTCTTTAAGCTTCCTTCTCAGAAAATAAAGATGCATTATAGCTTAGTTGGAGAATCCGAGCATTTATTCTGTCCTTTTCCTTGAAAAGAAAATTCATTTTATTGCTGTGTTACTGATGACCAACTAAATATTAACTGGAAATACAGCTCTGTGAATAAGTACACATGTATTCTCTACAGTTAAGAAAAGTAATTCTTTAATAAATTATAAGAAATAACTTTTCGATTGTTGCTTCTCTATCAAAGCTATTTACACCTTTATTTAAAAAATAAGTCATGTATTATCAAAGGGAAACAGGTTATACTATCATATTTGCTAGCTAATGAACAGTAATGTTCTGCAATTCTTACATAGGCACTTTTCATCTGCTATGATGTGAAGATCCGTATCTTAATCAAATGTAATTGAGTTAGTCTGGGTATGTCTATGCTTCATCCACTACAGTATAAACCTACCTTCAGAAAATTATTTACCCTATCAGCAGTCGAGGAAAAAAAAAAAAAAAGTATGTTGTCCCCAACTGTTGCATAGAAGGAAAGCAATTTTCACTCTCCTAAGGACATCAGAAGAAAAAGGAGCAATTAAAATTCATCTTATACAGATTCAAATATCTTACCGAGAAAGAGGCTTACTAGAAAACCCAAAAGGCTGTTATTACTTGTGTTGCAGTAACACCTGTGTGCATCTATTTATTTTTAAGATTCCTTTGGTATGCACACATGGGAAAAAGGGTGATCCTTGCCATCAAAGAAGGTGACCTTTAATACCAACTAGTACAGGAATTTCAACAGGCTGGAAGGAGTGACATGAGAAGACACAGAAATAGAAACAAAGGTATTGTACAACATGGTGGTGGGTGATACAACAGCATCACTAGTACAAACTGAAACAAGGAGAAAAGGTCCCTTAGAATAAGTCTCTTTAGAAGATTTACTATTTCAGGCACCAATGTGTCCACTACCCAGAGGGGCACATCTCATTTCCTGCATGTTTCTTCAACTGTTAATGACAGCAATGAAGACAGTCATCTCAAAAGAATCTTTTCAGGCTATTTAGCTCAAATGATGAAGCAGAAAAGTGAGACTGAGAGTTATAAACAAACAAACAAACTTCCCTGCAAATAAAAGCTTGATCTGTTAAGTTTTGCAGCATTTAAGGGCTTGTGAGCGGTAGAACACAAGGATATTGATTGCTGCACTTCTAGTGCTTTGAATCATAATCAAACCCAGACACATGGTTAAGTACAAAATTACATCAAATCCCCTTAATGGTAACTTTTACACTACAGTATTCCAGTGCCAAACAGTTCTAATTTAGAGCACTTACTGAATCCCCAGCATTGCTGTCAGTACGGGAATGAACATTTAAAGTCATTGAAACAATGTTACTTCTATCCCCACATCAGTGCCACTTCTTACACCCAGAACAGCTGGCATTTATGATGCACAATCCGAAAAGGACACAGAAACCCATAAAACGCTTTAAAAGGAACCTTAGTTACAGCATTAACAATGTAAGAAGCCCATACTTTATTCCTTCAAAGAGCCAATCAAGATTTAATTAATTCTCAGGATCCTTAGAGACAGTCAAGTAATCTAGTCACTTTCACAGAAAGGTTGCTGGAAGGTAGTGTAGCCTATGCTGTATTTTGCAATATTTTTTCCTTGGACCTCATCCTCAGAGAATAAAACATTATAGTAGGATCCCTAAAGGCTGTCCTTTGACTTTGAAAAACATACATAATAAAAATGTGCAGGTTTTATGTTGGGAAATGTCCTAGTTTTCTCTGTTGGCTTCCCCTTCACTCCTTCCTAATTTAATCAATGAGATCTTACTGGATTAAATACAGAAGTAGGAATTAGAAGGCCAATATTTGGCTATTATTTTTCTGTTAATATAAAAAATTACTGTTTCCTAGAAGTTTTCCCATTGAGAAAACAGGAACAACAGTTTGTCACAGCATTTACCTTCATAGAGTTTGGGCCTGAAATAATGATTATTATATTATATGAAAACCTCAGATGAAATAGTACCAAAAATAATCTATGCAATTAGAAGATAAAATTCAGGCTACTGTTCAGAAGATGGCATATTTGTGTCTTTTGCTTAGTCCTTTCCAAGGACTTTCAGTGGCAGGATACTGGCCATATTTTTCTATCTTTAAGTGGAATTCCTGAAACTTCCCCTATTAAATACATACCTAAAGATACTGACCTGGGAGTATCATATGCTAATGCACCAAAGCTCGTTGTTTCTGAGCATACACAAAGAACTCCAGTTAACGCTGATGCTGATTTCTTGCCAGCTGCAGGGCTGATTGACAACAGGGAGTCAAAACCAGGTCTCTTCTGCAGTGGATCTGCATAGAGGTACACTTACAGGGTAGATTATTAAATCTGCTGGGTCTTTAACAACCTGTAAAATTAGATGTTCTGAAATATTAGCAACAGCTTGGATGAGCATCAGCCTTTCCACTTTTAGCTGCATAAAAGGCATGCATCTACACCTACCTCAAGGCAGTGGTGTGAGGTGCCCTCTACTTCATGGCAGAAGATTCACTTAAAGGCTTATGGGATGGAGACAACTCTAAAGTTGCCTACCACCTCATCCCACCTGGGAGTAACCCTGAAAAATGGTGTCTGAAAACCATTTACCTTACACTTCCATGGTTATAACTGATAAGATGAAACTTACCTTTCTCTCTTGCAGAACTGCCAAAATTTGAAAACATGATGGGACAAATTCTTCCATAATAGGCCACTCTAGACTCTAAACCAGAAAATAACCAGAATGGACTGGAGTGAAAGGGATTTCTGGTACCCTGTGCTAGTTATCACATCCCTTTTCCTCAGATTCTGTCTTAAACCTCTTCAAAAAGTCTCACAGAATAAATAATTCTTCTCTTCCTATAAACATTTCTGGGAGGTAAAGATACTACTGGTCTTGAAGAAAGGCAGCTAATCTAAGGCAGTGCAGAAGATAATGCCAAATCTAGCCTTTTTGAACAAATCTACAAGACCAAACAAATCAGAATCCAATATGGGGATGATACTTGTTCAACTCTGCAGCTTTATAAGAACAAAAGATATACTATAAAACAAGGAAGGTCCTTTGAATTACCTTCCAGTTGGGGGTTGGGGGGTTGGGGGTGGGCGGGGCAACTATGCTTCACTGTTGCATCATGGAGTTTATGATCCATTTACTTGAATTTTACATTACATTTTCTTCATCTGGGAAATCAAGTTAAGTGTTCATAAACATTGTAAACATTGAATATAACCCAGAAAAGAGAGGAGATCTTTACACATAGTAACAGACAAAAGCACCAGCTGGACAAACACTAAAATCCTTTGTAAATGTGTCACTCTAAATGGCAGTCACACAATTTTCTCCACTTGGTTTATCTTTAAACCAACTAAAACATGCTAACATGGGAAAAGAAGCTATTCTGGCCAGAAAATATTTCTTGTCATTTTTCTTTAATATGTTTTTTTCAGTCTGCTGAATGAAACCGCAAGCTAAACCCCAGTATTTTAATAACAACCGCCCCCCCAAAAATATCTAATTTTATAAATAGGCTTCTCCTCAGAAAGGTTCTTATAAGCCAATCTTTCCATCACTATGTAATCTGTACTGGGGAATTCTCTCTTTGGGAAAGGAATACAAGTTTTTCCATTGGGCTGCTACACATAGTTAAGGAACAACTCATATTTGGGGGAAAAGATCTGTAATCAACAGGATCTCCTAGTGACAACATAAGATCCTAGTCCTCAAAGCCTTAAGTCATCTGCACTGTTTTTAGATAGATGTGAGATAACTCCATGCAATGTAATGTAGTGGTAGTACACTCTGCATTTCAACATACTACTTCAGGCTCAACAACAGTAATACCATTCACTCAGGCTCAAGTGAGTGAAAAATAAGGCTCACGGTCAGGTGTCTGCAAAACACCGTGTAGAAAGACTCAACAAGGTTCCTCGCTCCTTGTCTGCCCTGGCATGTCATGCACAAGTGGCCCGCTTTGTGCTGAAGAGCAAAATGTGGGAGCAGTCGAGCAGCAAGGGACTGGCAGCAGCTGCCGGTGAGCACAGCTGGAGCTCCTGAGTGACGTCAGTGAGCAATGTTGGAAATGAAGCCCAAAAGACTTGGAGTGTGACAGCACTGTCAGGGTACGGGGTGTAGCTTGTTAGGCTGACTGATAGATAGACTGTATAATTTTTTTTTCCCCATATGAAGATAAATAGATCTGTATTTGCTTGTAGGTAAAAAAAATGCCTTCCTGTCAATTAATTGAAAAATTACAGAGCTCACATTCACTAAACTTTTTATTCCTGTGCCAGAAAAACATATGAAGAAACGCTCTAACAGGGCATTTCGGTAAAAATAAATGAGACTATGCATGAGTGAGATTTGCAGTATCACCTTTCCTACCCAACTGACAACGCAAGAGACTCCAAGATCCTCATTATTTCTGTCAATTCATATTTTGTCTCCATACTAAAATACTGATGAAGCCACCAATGCTCTCATAAAAATATATCACCCAACTGGATGTTCACTTTAAACAAACTGAGTAGTGTCAAGCCAATTGCAGAATTATAACTGGGAAGTTTAATTTTGTCATGCAGCTGGCAAGGGCAGAAATTGTTTAGAGAAATTACAGGGTTGCAGAACTGTAATTCCTAGTAAATGCTACATGAGTTTTGGAGTTCCTAGATACTATAAATACATACATGTGGATCAGGAAGCTTTAATTAGCATTAGACACTTACATCCAAGGGTTGAGGGTTGGAACCTCAGTACCTTCTGCTTATTAACTTGGTTGTGACTTTTACTCTCCTTGTTAATTTCTTTCCATTTTGCATAAAATTATAATTTTAAAACCACAGCAATCACTTAATGCAAGTGTTTAAAAGCTTATCCGGTAGTTATTTGATCCAAACGCTAGTTACAGTAGTACCAGATTAATTATTTGTGACTTTGCTTTCCATTCACTTTAAGGTAACTTATTACTCTAAACTAAATTGCCTAGGATACAGTCTAACTTGAGCTACAACTTGCAGAGAATTTTGTAACATCACTTACAAGACAGTGCACTAATAAAAATATCTATTTTCTGGTCATAATGGCTCTAATTAAAATATCACTGTTATTCATCTGTAATTCCTATTTGTAGACCTTCCATTTTATTTAGTTTCTCACTTCTGTACTGTTCCAAATCTTGTCTTCTCAGACAGCTAACTTACTACATTACAATTTCGGAAGATTTCCCTAGGAGATTAGATAATCTTACCTTGTAATTACTTTTTTTTTTTTTTTAATAAGACCTACCAAGAGAATAGAGCAAATATGGGACTCCTAGCTGTCAAAACCAACTTTATTTTAATGGTACAGACTACACTGGGTCTGGTTGGAAAGGAGTTAATTTTCATCACAGCAGCCCATACAGCGCGGTGTTTTGCATATGCGACTGAAACAGTGTTGATAACACAGCAATATTTTATCTGTGACTGCACAGTGCTTGCACAAAGCCAATGCCTTCTCTATTTCTCACTTTGTTCCATCAGCAAATAGCCTCTGGGTGGGCATGAGGCTGGGGAGGGGGGGGGGGGGGGGGGGGACGGGACGACACAGCCAGCATAGCTAGCTGGTGGTTGACAATTATATCAATGGTAAAAACTGGATTAAGAGATTATAAACTTAAAAACAGGTGTGTAACCTACCTTAAAACCAAGGAAACTGTTTATAAAGGAAAAATTTAGTCATTTATAAAATTTCAGTTAAATGACTACAAATATATACAATTTGGTTTTGGTATCTGGGATGTAGTTTAAGCTATGTGGTTTTGAACAGAGGCACTAGGACTGCATGACTCCATTATTTATCAAGGAACTTGTCTTGGCATTACCTACATTTCATTTACAGTTGGTAAATTTTTATTCAAATTTATCTTTTTTATTGTATTGCTTCTTCATGCTTTCTCACGGCATTGATTTCAACAGAAGGCTTTGTCTGCCTTCAGGCTGTGTTCATTCATGGCCATTTGAGTTATCACAAACCTATAATCATCCACTTCAATTTGTTTTCCCCTGTCATTGAAGAAATTATTTACTATCTAGCTCCATGTTTTTAAAATGGTATCACTTTACACATAAGCTAAATACCATGTTTGCACATAGATTCCTTAGGTATTTGTGCATTCATTAATATTTGGTTTTAGTGGGGAGAAGACAGAGGAATTCTGTACATGTAAAGCAAATGAAGGCACTTAACTGAACAATCATTTGGCATTTTGTGTAAATACGGATAAATGGGACTCATTAAATACCCACAGCAGCTAATTCATTGCTTAACACATTTTTAGTTCACTACAGGTTCAGCTGGGCCAGTGGAACACCTGTTAAAGGTATAAATTTATGTTGAGCTTCATCGTCTCCACTAATTTTAGATATCTAAAAAATGATGATGCCATAGTAAGCTAGTTCTCTTAGCCTCCTTTGTAACTTCTGGAGAGAATTAGGAAATATGAAAAAATAATTCATCCCATTTAAAAGCAAAATAATTACAGGTGATATGAATTCCCATAGAAGAGCTCCTCTCTTGTGCCTAACATCTGGCTAGATGCCAGAAGGCTGAAGTTAGTGAAAATAATTCCCATGACGAGTCACCTCTTTATTTCAGACCATACAGTTTTGATCTTTCAATGGTTTAACACAGTGTTGTAAGAAGCAAAGTGTCCAATTAAGTCTTCAAGTTTAGACAGTAGAAATTTAGAATTGATATAAATTGGGCTGCACCTGTGACCAGTGGTTGGCCCTAACCATGACCCTAATCGTGACTGTAATCATAAATCCACTATTAAATTCCTACTCCCTTCATCCACCCCGGCAGAAAACAGCCAGACATGGGGTAGAGTTGCCCATTGGCTCAAATGGGAATATTCACATGCTTAAAGATAAACCTGTCTGAGTGCTTTGGTGGATCAAGGCCAAAGTATTCTCCAGGTTTCCTGGTGGCTGTTTTGCTGAATGGACTTTCAGGTTTGGGAAATAAAAGGCCACATTTCATTTCTCTTTGCCAAATACAAGTTGTGCGTCTTCTGAGAGTAGTCCACTTGAAGTAGCTATGCATTCTTACCATCCACTGTTCCTTTTTGTCCTTCATTTCCAATAATACTGAAAGACAATTTTGCTTTTCTTAAGAAATAAAGAGATGCAGTAATAAAACATGTTAATGACCTGACATAATAGCCATTGAAATCAGTGGATGTTTCTCCCTTGACTTCAACAGGTTTTGAATTGGGTTCTATAATGTTAAATTTAGGGAATAGCAATTAAAGAGTTTTCTGATCAACAGCCAAAAAATGAAAATGTCTGTAATATATAAATTCTACTGAAAACGGTGGCACAATAACTGTTCTCTTGTCTAAAATGAATTATTCTTAGCCTCTGTGATATAAACAATTTCAATAATTAGCATGTGCATATACGAAACACAAATGCATGTAGTAACTAAAAATTAAATTATGATTCAACAGATGTAATGAGATGTAAGTATTAATAACCTCATTAAAAAGTCTGATGAATACAAAAGCTCTCCCATTATAATTACTCTCAGAAAGAAAGGAAGTATTGTTAATCTGCTGAGCAGCTGATGACACAGAAAATTATAAACAATAGAAACATTGCACAAATTAATTCTAGATTGGAAAGACAGAATAGTTTATATTTAATAATAGGAAGACCATTTTTAGCAGGGAATAGGCATGATGTTCTGTTGGAGACTGTTTTAATTATTAGACTCCTTGTCTCTCCCGTGATACCTAAGTTTTTTTAAAAGAACTAATTTCCAATAACACGCCTAAACAAAGCTGATGCTGGCCAGGAGCATCCGACAAACACCACATCATCTGAATGCTAATGAAAGGTGTCCTTTCAAAAAGTTTTGAGGCTGTGAAAGACTAGTGGGAGACTTTTCAAAACGTAGAGTAACACAGAATTGCTTGGACAATTTTAGGCAATGGAGTTTGTGGTATTCATATTGGTTTGTTACATATAATTAGCAAATACAATAATGATTATGCTAATTCTGAAGACAGACCAGTTTTATATTTGTCTGAGCTCATATGTAGAGGCATAGCCACTGGAAAAAAAAAAACAACTAAAAAGACTAGGCTACCATTATTTATCATATTTGGCAAAAAAAATCATCACTGTTGTATCATGCACTGACAGCATACTTTGCATTTGGCACTTTCATTGTATCCGCGCCATCACCTTCCCGTCTTTTGGTAACACAGTAAACCTGGCACATATCAAACATATTTTGCATGCGAACTCCAGGCAATGATGTAAAATACAAGCTTATTTTTGCCTTCCATTAGCATTATTATTTCTGTTTAGTTACCAGTTCCTTGAAGAGCCAAACTGAGACAATTGCTTATATTAATCATGGCCAGAAATGCTAAGACAGCCCATAGGAGAACCATTTTTTACTTATTGGCTTTTTGTACAAGCTGTATTGGCAAAGTCATTTCACAAGTTTAATGGATGACTCTGGCTTGTAAAATATATTGGTCAAGGTAGGTCATATAGGGTAGTATTTACAGAAATAGAACCAGACAGGTTCAGTGACTAGAGTAGTTAAATTATAATGACAAAAAGGTTGAGTGTTTATCCTTGCTTTTTATGCCCTCAATAAATATTTTTCTGCTATAGGAAATTTAATGCTATAATGCGGTCAAAAGACCAGGCTTTAATTATTACAATCACTTCAGGTCAAAAGTTACATTATGCTGTAATTTGTGATTTATAAAACCCATCATCAGAAGCTTAATGTACCTGATGAAGATTGAAGTTGTGCCATCATGAAAGGTAGAATCATTTGTGTCCAAAAAACAAGACACTTGAAGTGTCTGTAGCAGTAGCAGTAAAGAGATTGGGAAAAATCCCTTCATTTTAAACCAAAAATAATTCATGGTGGAAGCTTTCAGTCAGCTATTAGAATCAAATCCAGCCATCTGCTTTTATCTCAAGGATGATTTGAGCTTTCTAGTGTAGAAATGTGCTTGTGAAGGCAAATTTGCCATCATGAAAACAAAACACTGAAATTCACACATTTTCATGTAAAGGTAAGTGGTTAACACTATAAGGTACTTTGAGGCCTAACTGACAGCGCCTTTTATTTTGTGCTTGGATTAACTATTTATGCTTTCCATTTTGAATTAGGATTTGGTTGTTCAATATTGGTAAGGGTCATTGAGTGCTCACCAATCCTGAACACTTTACTGTCTCACCTGAGGGGATTAGCTTTAATCATTGATTTAAAGTCCACTGATGTCTTTTGCCATTTCCACATAGGCAGGGGCAGAGATGCATGTTTGTTCTTGACCATGCATTGATCTGCCAGAAACAAGCCAGCTTAATAGCATGTTCTCATGGTACCACACCAAAATTACCGAACTCTTTAGAGAGGTATCAGTCTATTATTTGGGCCACAGGTGTGCATTAGTGCACCTACATGTCTTCCCGATGGATGCCACATTTTCTGCAGTGAATTCAGAGTGGATACAGTGAGTGCCTTGTGTTTATCCTTTCTTACCCATGTAAACCAACCCTCTACACCAGTGTGCTCCATAGCGCTGCTCCACTCTGCCATGCTGCCTTCTGCTCCGGCTTCCCAGGACAGAGCTGCTCTGGAGGGGCAGTGCAGCCAGTACACCCACATAGATGTGCCCAGTGACAGCTGGGAGTCTCACACAGTGATGAACAAGGAGTAGGGTGCCAGAACTAGCTGCTGCCAATGAGCAAAATGCCCAAGGAATACTCCTTCAAGGTAGGTAAGGGTCTTCCTCTTGCCATTCCTGAACAACGTAAATACACTTAGCAAAGCAAGACTTTTTCATGCAACTCAGAAGAAAGTACTAACATACAAAATGTTATTTTTTCAGCACTTACTGTAATACATTTTGAGCACCAGGCAGAAAGGCACACTAAATGTTTCAGATAACATTCATTGTGCTGTAGAGTAAGTAATCACATTGACAATTAATGAAATAAAGCTCTGGAGTTTATGGGAAAGAAAGCTGTGCTTGTGATAAAGAGGAATGAACAGAATAGTATCACATTAAGATGCTCTTCCAATGCAGAAGTTACTTCACAAAAAAAGTGAAAAGACTCTGCCAACAAGGCTTTCAAAGTTAAATAAATCTACTTGCATTTGCTGTTCTAATTTAGCAGGTCAGTATTTCAAAGAAACCCTGGAGATAAGCAAGCTGGCAGGAAAATGAGGGAAGTAGTCATGGGGAGGAGAGTGAGAAAAGGGTTTGGGTCTGAATTACGCTTGGCATTTACAGGTTGTGAGTAATGTTAATAAAAATTATGGCTGCAACAATGATGACTCTCTGTTATAATACATGCTGTCAGGAGCAGCCTCTTCAGTGACCTCTGGTAATATGATTCTGCTGGTGGATGCCTGAGAACTTGCTGAGGAAGCAAGTTAGAGCTGCAGAAACGGCAAGCCATTCCTCATTCCCCAAACAAGAATCTGGCACTGAACTGGAGATTCAAACACTACAACATACATTGCGCAAAAATAAATAAGAAAATAAGAAAACTTTTGACTGTGTAGAAATGTCTTTTGTTCACAGGAAAACTGCTGAATGAGCAAAGCGACTGGAAAAAGCATTGCCTTTTACATGCTTGAAAGAAACACAGTAATTTATTGCTTATATCTTTTGTTATACCTTCTTCAGCAATAGTACTCTATATTTTCAGCCTGCCTGTAAAAGTACAAATGCAGCAATTATCTACAGGCATTTGCCAGAGAAATACAACGTATAATTACAACAGCAAAAAGCCACTAAATTTGCAGTTCTTCTGGAGTTTGGTTTTATAATTTCAATAACACTTTAAAAAGAAAACAAAAAGACAGATGCTTACCTTAGCCACTAATCCTGGGGAAAATACTTTTTATCAGAGTAATACAGAGTAAAAAATAACTAATCATTAACACTCCACCAGTCTAGTTGCTAGAATCTGTAACTACCAATTTCCTGGGGTTTCTGCCTAACAGAAACTGTATTCATCATTTAATTTGTTCCTGAAGTACAGTGAAGTAGTTGAAGAAGCTGCATTTATGTGTAAAAGAGCCAGCACGCTGCTGTGAACAGGCTGATTCTTGCCTATCACAGTAAATAAAATAACTAAGCATTATCTTAAAAACTTATTTTAATCTTGAAACTCTTGTGCTGTTTCTTTTCCTTCTCCTCTCCTCCCCACACAACTTTGAGAAAAATATTTTCAGTTATGAATGTGGGAAGTAAGGCATGTGGATAACAAGCGCTATAGTTTAATCATTATTTTATCCCATCCACTTCTTTCGCATAAAACATATCTATTGCTTTGAAATGAAATGAAAATGTTACCTAAAATTTGGTACTTAGAACTAAAGAAGACACTCAGTTGTTACTGAAATTGGTTTTTTTTTTTCCCCAAATACTTTTGGTAAAATTCAATTATTTTGTTTTGAAATTTACCTAATATTTAAAAACAATGTTTTTTTTAAAAAAATGTCAAAAGTTAAATTGAAAAAATCACTTTGGATTAAAAAGAATATTTTAATTCCTTAAAAGTTTCTATTAGATTTTGAAATCAGGAGCCTTTCTCATGCATAATGTGAAACAACAAAGTAACAAAACCCACATTTATCACACTTGCAATTTCCTGAACTGACCGAAGTATTCCCACCAGATAATGTTATCATAGCTTTTCCCAAGTTTTGTCTCTTCTCGACTTGCTGATAAACACACAACATTATTTTGATGAAAGGATCTATACAGAAATGGAGAATGTTCAATATGTGCAGTTGAAACTTAACTAAGGTCATGGAACTCTCATAGATAGTCCGTGGCCATTTAACATAATAATATCTTTTCACATGTCTGTTCCAAACTCTCTTATGCTGGCTTTAAAATGCTATAGCACTTTGCTTAGCTCCTGGTGATAAATATTTTGACCGCTACAGCTGGAAACTAGACCATATACTTAATTGCCAAGCCTGGAATTCAACATGCATAGACAAGTGCCAGCAAAAAAACACATTGCTCAGGCATAGTACTTAAAATCCTTTCAATGGGCACATATATATGCAAAATGGAATGGAGCAATACATTTGTATGGAATACATACACATAGATACTACAAATATTTATGTACACACCTTCAGTCTTTGTGGGTTTGAAAGTGACTTCAATTACTTTTATTTTGCTGAAGAGCAAAAGCTTCCAGCTTTCTCCTGGAAGTTTGTGTCTTTACTACCATTAGCACTACTGGTCATACCTACTACTACAGCGTCTAAGGCCCCCCCCCCCCTCCCTAAATAAAAAAAAAGATTCATTCATTCATCTACAGAGGATACTGTTAGAGCCCAAAATAATGTACATTCTATCTAATCTAAATGAACAGAGCAGTTCCCAGGAGTAAAAAACAAGAGAGAATTATAGCAGTCACATCATAACACTTCAGAGCTTGAAGTTTGATGTCTGTAATCCTTGGAAAAATAATCCAAACGAGTTCTGGGAGAAGCTAAACAGAATGAAATGTGAAGGGAAACACTGTGAAGTTAATAAAGCAGGGATGAAAAGGTAAGCGGGGCAAAAGAAAAGCTGAGGTGAGGATCAAGAAAAGTGGATAAAGAAATCAATTCAGAAATGCAGAAGTTTTTTAAATTGCAAACAAAATTTTATATATGCATTTCTTATAAGCCTATTATTATAGGTATCCAAGTCCAATCACTTCCGTTCTTTTGGTGTTTTAGAGCTAACAGACTGAGAGAGCACACAGAAAACAAGGTTGCTTCAGAGGTTCCATTGCTTTCTTTTGGGGACTTCATGCAGGCAAGCAGCAGCAACAACAAGAGATCATACACTGAAATTATTAGGAAGGGGAACATATTAATTATTTTTTTTATACTGCTTTTGAAAAAAAGGGTACTGACTAATAAATTATTTCCGTAGCCTGATTCTGGCTAATATTACTATAATACATCTCACAATTATGTACTTACTAGACCTAGATAGATATATATATGCAAAATGGAATGGAGCAATACATTTGTATGGAATACATACACATAGATACTACAAATAATTATGTACACACCTTCAGTCTTTGTGGATATGAAAGTACAGCTCTATGCATTGAGATGGAGAACACTCTTACACTTCCCTGAAATGAGAGTGGTAGTTCCTGTACTTGAAATGCAGAGCCAGAACACCTTCTTTCCTTGGCCTGACTACAGGCAGTTGGTCACATGTCCTTTAATCTCTGCTTGCTTTCATCCAGCACTATAGAGCCCACGTGGTCGTTGCCAGAGAGTTTCACTGCTGTTAGGGAAGGCTGGTCTCCTGGCAAGGTTTCAGCCTTTAGAAAGTCTCAGTTGAAGGCAATAACTCCAAGCTGCAAGTCTGAGCTCTGGTCTTTACCCCCTCACTCCAGTTTCATTACGTGGCACATAGCCCAGGCTGAGATCCTCCTTGACATGATCACACAATGAAAGCACAAGGCAGCAAAGAGGCCTCAAAAACCATGCGCTGTCCGTGTGTGCGCACGTACACACATATAGCAGACATCTAAACAGATAACAGAAAGTGCACTTGTTCCCACGTGAGAAATACACAGATGACTCAGCTTTTTACAAAAACGTTACTGAATTCAGAATTGTCACATTATTTTTCAGATGTGTCATGAGCATGGAAAACATTTTTTTCAGAGTTAAAATTCTGTTCAGTAGCTGAGGAATAAATGCCTTGTTCTCCCATGCATTTTGACTGAGATTTAAACAACCACCTGTATTTGAGTAAGTTGTCTTAGACTGCCTTTGCAGCCAATGAGGAGAAGTTGGCATTTCTAGGGCACAATTTATCTCATCTTAAAATAGATGTCTAAAGCAGGTCAGACGAATTGTGCCCTTGCAGTGCCTTTTACTCCCCACTGACTATAAAAAGCATGACTAGCTCAGATGTACATGTTTACACTGTAGACATTTACAGGTAGGTGATAAATTCCACACTATATGGTTTATGATTAACTGACTTTGATGGTCCAGAAGGGATGAATCCCAACTGAATTTTTCCCAGCTTCCAAAGCTAGATCATTTACTGAGTTTCTCTGCAAAGTGGATACCACTATGTCTTCTAAGGGACTAAACTCATGCTGTAGCCTTAAGTGCTGTGGCACTAAAATGGACATTCAGCCTTATTTATTCATAGAACTGGTGGAAAAGCGGTCACCTCTGAAACCATTCCACCCTTTTGAAACCTCCTTTGGCACATTTGACTGAATAAACTCACAAATTCAATTTATTAGGGGAAAGCCAATAGAGACATATACAGTTAGCACTGCTGTAGCAGTATCTGAGAGAAACCATGATAAAAATTTAAAACAAAATTACAAAAATGGATTTTCACTTTCCATTTAGGCATAAGTAATTAATTGAAATGAGATATAATAACAGCATAAATCAAACCACTCATGTCAAGCTATATCTTCTGCTTCTTCATTTCCTTCCTACGTTTTTTAAACAACTAATTGAGTCTCTTATTTGTGATAAAAAATATCTCATCCTGATCCCACTGAAACAAAGCTAGTATTAAATATGAATGAGTTTCACTATTCAGCAATGTGCATCTCACTGTACATTTGTCTGATAGACTGTAAGATTTCTGTGTTTCGGGGACTGTCTTTTATTTATTGTTACTTTTCTAGAGTATATCATCTATGCAACTATCATACATAAATGATAGAAAGGGTAGCGTTATTTACACAGAAAGAATAATAAATTCACTGCAGTTTAAGCAAACATCTTCTTAAGTAGGGAAATGTCTTCTTAAGTAATGGTCATTCTGAATTGAAATATTTTACAGTTTCAAAATTTGTGCAGCAAGACTGAACTTTGATTTGTAACATTTCAGGCTCTGGGTACATTGCACAAGGATGAATGCTATTTGAAAATAACTGTTAGATGGAGCTACTGAGAGAAGCAGTAACGTTTTTCTACCACTATTACCATAAAAGAGAAAAACCTGGATGTCCTGAAAAGACTTAGAATCAAGAATCACTGAACACATTAAAAAAATCTCATGTTGGATTAAATTTTTTTGGGGTTTGGCCCTTGTAGAAACCACTCTCACTTTAAGGATGAGACAAAAATTAATTATTTGTGTTTCTTCATGCACCTTTAAATGGTATTTTCCACTTAAATTGTTATGCTGTAATTCCATTGTTCTATGGGAACATTAATATGATATCCATTTCTTTGTAATAGCCTAATATTTTTAATATAAACTCTTGAAAGGAAACTGAAAAAAAAACCCTATTTTTTTCAGAAGTTATACTTTCTCATTTCAAAGACCAGAAGTTACCTGTCATATTATTTTGAGTTAAATTACTTTACTATGATACTCTGACCACAGAGTATGAAGAGTTAGAATAAGGCAAATTTTGGTGTGAAATTCCTGTAAGGCAATAATTCTCATTTTTGTCCAATTTATTTAGCCTCATACAGCATGGAATCACTGCATGAACAGTTTTCCTTACAAGAATTTTCAAATGTTGTATGGTGTTGAATAAGGATTAGAGATGTCTCTGTAATCTCCAAGTCTACTCTGACTTTCAAAGGCCTTGCTATCCTATGATTCCTTGATAAAAATAAACAAAAAAATTCAAGCAGGCAAGATACTAGGATATATCTGGGAGCACAAGAGATTAGGTGGCAAGACCAGGGCAGAGTCACAGTTATGTCAGTGTTTGACATACAAAAGATTTGTTCTCTTAACAGGCTTAGATGAATTCTTTATCTGAGGTTTGGACTATTTGCTATACATTTGCTAAAAGTGCTGCTGATATAAATTAAATGTCACAAAGAACACCCTATGTCCTATTAAGACATTAAACTCTTGCTTTGTATTCAGGCCCATGGTGCTGTACATGACACAGTTTGTTTTGTACTCAATTTGAAAGGTTTCAATGGGCTTTCTTGTTTTAGAATTACATCCTGTAAATACAAAACTGAATTCATAACTAGGAAATTTATCAAACAGAAAAGAAAAAAAAAAGCAGGATCTGACACTTGATGATTAAATATACCTCTCTCTGGACTGAAGAGAGGTTCAGAAGATAATTGTTGATTGTTAATTTAAAAATGGCCTGAAGAGGTAACATAAAAAGTACACTAATTAACTTTGCCACTTGGAAAAGCTATACATTTTTACAATAAAATAGTTGTATTTTTTCTATTCTAAAAGCGCACATAATTAAACATTAATTTAATTTTAATTGGGTCCCTAGTGAACACTCCTATGCCATTTTGTCTTTTAAAACTTTGGCTAGTTTCAAACAAAAAACTTGCACTGGCAAATCTGCCAGAGGCATGATGTTGTCTTAGATTGACAGCTATGCCAGTAACTCTCTTTTAATAAGATGGGGATGGTTCTGTTGGTATAGATCATTTTGCTGAGTGTGGGTGACAGCCTCAGGCACGAGTAGTCCAAATGAGCGCTTGAAGCCCCATGCTTTTAGATAACCCCAGAGGTACAGCTACTCCAGCACTTCCCTACATCATTTTATCACTTACAAACTGCTCTGAAGCATCTGTCTAGTAACAAAGGAGAAGTAACCCAGTCAACTATTAAAATCCGAGCAACCTGAAGTTATTTTGCGTGCGTGCCTCAAAAAGAGTTTTCTCGCAGCAGTTAACTTATCTAAGTGTTTCCTGTGTAGACATATCAGCAGTGCCCACAGTGCTGCTTCTGAAGTAGCTCCTACACAGGAAGCTTACAAAAGAAAAAGCGTGGAGCTGGGTTTCTGCTTTACCATCACAAATGGGACAGTCTGAGACTGAAGGAGGTGGGCTGCAAAGAGCTTCAGGCGTAAAATAGGAACACAGTGCTATGCAACCCGGAAAAGGGATAATTTGCCTGTTTTAGTGAACAGCCAGGGTTCTTTGGAGCCTTCTACAGCGACAAGAAATCAGCTATTCCAGCAATAGAACTGTTCTGCTGGTCTAAGTAATGTCTATGCTAGGAGGCTATTGCCTGCATAATGCACAGTATCCCTGTATGCTCTTTGGGTTTGAAAAACCCACTTCAGTTTCTACAAAAGTGTTTTTTCATTTTTATTATTATTTGATTATATCGATATTGTACTAATTCCTACAAGCCAATGAAGCTTGGAAAAGAAACAGGAATGCTTGTTGATAAGACGCTGAGACCAATAATCAACACAAAACTTCTGTTGACTACACACAAGTTGATCAACCACAAGTAATGACTTCCCCAGTAATAGAAAAGAACCAGGGGAGGAAACCAACCCCAGGTCTTCAGAATTACAGACCAGCTTCCAAATCACTTGATTATTTTCCTGTCCCAGTGCAGTCTTACGTGGTGAGGACCTCAAACTACTAACACAGTAGCAATGCTGCAATGAAGCCGGGGGCTGAACCAGTGGCACAGCTATCCTACGTTCACAGGCCAGAGCTCTAGCAGAGCTGTGTAAATAGGGAGTAAGTTGGGTGAATAAGGCACCCATTTTTCTTAAAATAAGGTCCCAGATAAATGTACTACCTCAGTCTGGTTGGTTGATTGATACCAGAGAGGAGAGTAGCAAACTAAAGCAGGTCTCTGGAAACTAGAAAGACATCATGAATGCTGAAATGAACTGGCAACAGTAGTGAACGGAGGAAGAGTTTGAGCGTGTGGTACTTCAGCACCTATGAAGCAAGCAGTCTCGTTCTGTCAGAGCTGACAGCTGTGAACAAAAAGGGCTAAGGCAGGCTCTTTCTTGGGGAACTTCGCTGCTGCAACAACTTTTCTAAAGCTTCTGCAGTCCCTGTGGACCAGGTGGCTCAGGAATTCTGGGATTTGCTGTGGCTTTAGGTCACACGGCTTTCCCAGTTGCCTCAGACCGTCTTTGCTTCTTGAAGAAGAAAGTTAAGGATAATTAACCAACCTTGCTTAAGGGTTTCACGAAACTGCAACCAACTAAAAATGAGCTAAAATTTAACCATTCAGTGGTGACCATACCCATCCTTGCCAGAATCTCTATCTGCAAAATATAAACAGATAAATAAGATACTTTCTTTTCAGTTCTATGTTCCTTGTTACTGCCAGAAGTGGCAGCTACTTTTCTCTGGTGCACAGTGGTTGTTAGCCACCAGTACACATTCTTTTTCTTCACAACTGAAGTCCTGAAAATGGTAATACGATCTCAAATGCAGTGAAGTGTTAGTATATTTGTGCTTCTTCAAGAACACTTATTCTAACTCTTATTCTTACAGAGTTCTTATTGCCTGCCCACAGGCTTTTTAATTATCTAGCATCTATCTACCTGACATATTTGTTACACCTCGTACTTTTGGAAGACAGTACTTCTTACGCTTCATGCTTTCAACTCAGTCAAATTACAACATGGGTACGCTTTCCAGTTATCAAACCTATGGTCACGCTAGGCTTACTGAAATTTGGATCAAGACTTCAGCGAATGAGCACTTCTGGTGACATTAACCATTGCGTTTCTCAGCTCAGGTGCTCCAACTGCACTTTCAACTTTGAGCCTATATAACTCTTATAGGGAAAACAATCTGTATTAAACCATGCCTTAAGGAGATGTTGGATGTCCTTATCAATAACTGAGGAGGAAGTTGTAAGTCACTGTGAAGAAAAAGGAACCTTCCCTTAGAGAAAACTATGCTTAAACAAGGTGGAAACTTCAGTTCACTGAAAGAAAGAAAAAATATTATAAATTCAGGTATTTCTTCTTCTCAGAAAATGTCTTACATTTTAAGAGCAGCCTTTACTACATGGCACAGGATAAGTGAGGTTTTGCAACTGATAGGATACAAGCACATCCCTCCTTTCTGGGGCAAGGAAAGTATTTGTATAAGTCATGCTGATTTCAAGTAACGTTAATGGGGTAATTCTTTAATCAAACAAATTAACATTCTCTATGCAAACAAACAGGTATACCAAAGTCAAATCAAATATTTTGTCATTCTACAAGCAAGAATTTCAATTTCATATCAGAGCCTAAGCTTGGCATACAGCAACAGTATTAGTAAGAAAGAGACATGCAAACAAGAGCTAACAAACAAAATCAAAGCAATGCAATTTGGGATTCAAAATGTTAGTTTTAATCTAGGTTTTATGGTGTGATGGGTATTTAGGAGCCTGTTCTAATGCTCTAAGTAAGTATTACACCTGCATGAACGCAAAGGTCTTTCTGGTTGATAGAAAGACTCAGAGTGATGACAAAGGACTTCAGGTCAGGTATGTAGGCCTCAATTCATTAAGGCTTTTAGGCATTTGTAAGTGTTAAGCACTTGTTTAGATTGATTTAATCAATAAGGGTAGAGTTAATTGTATATGCAAGTAGCTTCCTGATTTGAACCCTTAATGCAAATATGTTGTAGACTTTTGTACTGGAAGATTTAGTTTTTGGCTATGGAGAATGCAAATCCATGAATTAATAAATCTTTTTTGCTTTCTTTTATTGTCTCAGTGCATCTTTTTTTCATTACCCAGTCGGTAGAGTTCCACCTTGCAATACTTCATATCAGCCTGTGGATACCAAATATGCATAATATATGGTACAAGCATTTTTCTCCCAGCAGTGGGTGGTCTTATTCCTTAATCAAGCTGACTTTTCAAATTAAAAAGCTTAGCTCAGCTTTTACTCTTAGAAAATTTATTTTATTCTACTTGACTACATTTATTTTAAAGTATGTGTGCGCATACATGCATGGCCCAGTGCCTAGTAACTGTATTATGTAGCCAGGAACATCTCAGTGTTTCCATCCCAGTTCCTTGCTTCTTGAGATTTATCACAAGGCAATAAAAATTCACTCAACTCTGAAAACAAGGCTTCTGTGCTTTAACACACTTTATTTTGTTCCGGGGTGGGGGGGTGGGGGGGGAGGGGAGTAATAAAATTGTAAGGAAATAAAAAGAGAAAGATAGAGAGCAAGAAAAAACTTCCCACAGAGCCTGCATTGGTTTTGTCTTTTTAGCATAGATTTTTCAGACCATTACTTAATACCAAAGGACAGTAATTTCCACAGGAAAAAGCACTTTAAGAGGCTTCTGACATCTCTAATACGTGCTTCTAATTGTTGCAGGCTTCTGACATCTCTAATACATGCTTCTAATTGTTGCACAGGGTCATCCTTTTTGGTTTTGCTTTAAATCAAGATACTCTCCTTATTCTTCTAGGTTGGATATAATTCTTGTCCTGTTACATGTTTTTTTGGCTTCAAATAAAGTTTATATGAACTGTCCCCTATGTTTCTGTTTTTCTAACATTTTAATGCACAGTACTACAGCTGCATTTCATAAAAGAAGGGTAAATACAGAAATCTCATGAGTCAAGGGTTTGAAGAACTGAAATGCATAATATAACTCAAGAAGAATGTGTTAATCTGAAATTATTCCTTTTCTGCAACATGAAACTCGGGACAGTCAAACTTTGAAAAAGGTGGCTTTTTTCATGTTGTAGCAACAGACAGATAAATAATCATTTTGCATGACAGAAAGCCAACTTCAAGGCCTAGCTGGGGACTTGAAGTGGACTGTGAATCTAAGACGCCCATATCACAAAAGGAACTGGTTATGAATAATTGTCTGTTATGAGGTTAATGTCCTTAGGCTTTTCAGTTTGAACTATACTACTCTATATTCAGTTAAGGACTCATTGCAGGCAAGACACGAATCTGCATTTTCCACCTCTGTTGACCCTTGTTCTCCCTTAGTTTGTTGGATCATTGGGAAGTGGTAAGTGTTCCTGGTTTTATATCTGCTATGCCATGATTACAGCAAGAAATAGCATAAGGGAAATCTCTGCCACCTCTGTTTCAACAGTGTTTTTTCTTCTGAAGTAAAATTCTCTTTTGGACATTCATGGCATAAAGAATATGTAATCATTCTGAAGAGAGCAGATATTATCAGAGCAGGCAGCCATCAGAAGCTAACCACAAACACGCACACAACGTCAGTGTCATCGTAATACAGAAGTCTGTCCTACACACAAAATTGGAATAATTAAGATAAGGATAGGGATCCCATGGGTGACAAATACAAATTATCCTCTAGAACAGTTCAAGGTGGCGATCTTCTTAAAAGCTACAACTGCTTTAAGTGCAACTCAGCTTCTGCTGAGATCTTTGCACATCATTCTTTCTCCCTGGTTTGTTTCTGCAGATTCAGGATGTGCTATCTATCTTTCATTCTCCATAATTTAAATGTAGGAGTTTTTATTGAGACAGAGAAGTGTTGATATTGTTGCTGTCAGAACTCACACACCTCCTAAAGGAAAGCCGGTAAATGAGAAATGAGTGAGCTGTGTGACTGCAGCCACCTATCTGTGCAGGGTTATCCTTAGATCCTTCTGCAGACAGAAAGGACTAGACACAGGAGGTCCATGAGAGCTCATCCAGTATAACTCAGTAATTATCAACTACATTCAAGCTTGTGCCTGGAAAAAAGTGACATTAACTTTAACAAACTGTTTACTTAGTATCTTTTACAAGTAAGAAATTCACTCCATTTTAGCCATTCTAAAATAGTTTTCTGAGGGTATGCCTTTCCATTTCATTTAATGTTGCTTCCCTTCCATTTGGTTCCTAGTAAAAATATATATTCCCTGTTTCCTGTCCTAATCCTTGTTAAAAGCAAATTGTTTTAAAATGCTTCTGAGACAATCAGCCAGTGTATGCCCTCTTCCTTCCCATTGTCAGTAAGTTTCCTAATTAATTCCACTCACATACATAAAAATTTTCCTAAGATGTGAAGTTTTGGATCTAGATTTTGTCATGAAGAGAACCAGGAGTGAACGTTTTCTTCCACCTCTGAGAACTCGTGTCTAAATCACACTTTGAGAGAGCAGATAAATCTAATCCACTGTCACGTTCAGGTTCACTGCAGCTTGCTGTTGTTAAGTCTTTGTTTTATAGAGATTCAGGCCTGCACTAGTGGAAATCATGACGTATTTGGTGACAAAACTCAGCAGGATAGATCATTGCACAATTAGTATCAAGTTTAGGTGCAGCCAGCATTAATAGTGTCACTTTATGAGCACTATAGTGACAAATACTCAAAGATCTTATCTCAGATAAGATAAAAGCTCCTTGGGATTTTGAAAGATTAGGGTTATAGTACAATCATGTGACATCCCCAAAAGTAATTTTGGTTCTGTTACAAAGTTTTATATTCATTTAGCTGATATATTACACTAATAAATCCTATTTTTATTGCATCCTATAGTGTGGTACACTGTTGTAAAGACTTTATTGGAGTCCTCTATTTGTTTTGGCTTGATGGATCGAAAAATTGTTTGCATTGTACAGGTCTGTTCATTTAACAGGTATTCATTTAAATGGGTAATAAGATACAAGGGTTGTGTAATGAGATGGAAAATTGCTAACTACATATTAGGTAATTACTATGGTTTTTGTCCAAATCAATTTTGGCAGAAAATAATAAATCTAGAAAATAGACTTAGAACCTACATTTCAGAGTGGTTAATCAGTAGGTAACTCCTGTGAAAATATTTTCCCATTTGTTCTTGTTTAATGCAGAAAGAAGCCATTGTCTTATTTAACAGCAGTTTCATAGTGAGATATAGGAGCCATATGAAAAGGGATATGCCTCTCAGAGAAAAATTTCCCCAGACACAAAGTCACACCTTCTATCTTTTTTCTCTATTGAGTATTCTCTATTGAGATTTTTGCTGGTCACCTCCCAGAATAAGTAGACTCCATAATGGCCAAGAAAAAGAAAGACAGACAGATGCAGAACATGTATATGTGACTAGGAAGGCAGCTCACGTGTGGACTTACCAGGGAGGGCTTGGGTCATGCTTTCCTCAGCCTTTCTATGGTCTCCCAGTAGAGCTCTTCCTCAGCCCTCCAACCAGAAGCTTTGTCCACATCAGAAGCTTTGGTCCCTCTCCCAGAACACTCACACTGGCAGCAACATGGCAGAAGAGACCACTGCGATGACATGCCATAGTCTGATAAACGTAAGGTTTTTAAACAAGAGGTTCCTGCAAGACATCTGCAGGAGCGGAGAGCTGCTGCAAAGCAAACAGGAAGTAATAATTACATCAATAGTTACTTGCAATATAATTACTACCTACACCTGAGCAAGATCGGGGTCTACCCTTACCACTGCCCAAAGCTTTGGCATTCACAAGGATGTTGGAAGCTTCCTTGTCTGAAGCCCCACAAGGGGCCACTATTACACTTTTCTCAAGTTGGGGAATCTCCTTCCCCCCATTCTTTGGGACCGTTTTCACCCTATTTGATATATGTGCATATACATATATTTTACAACTTTATGTTCTTCAACCTAGGGTTTAGCATAAACCAAAATTCTGAAAAGTCTCTATAGCATGTCCATGCAGTCATTATTTGTGCTTTTTGTCCACAGAACAATAATTCTGCTGTAATCAGGCCATTGTGGAGGACATGTAAAATGCCATGGTAGAAGCCAAGTAGAGCCTGACTAAGCCTGTACTTTATGCTGTGTGAATTGATGTCCAGCGCTCTCAGCTGAAGTCTAGGAGCTAAAATTATCTCCCACTAGGTTAACTAGCAACAACAAGGAGATATACAGCAGCTGCATGCATACTTCTCAGCTATTATAGATTGTGAAGAGACCTCCTGGACTATTTCAAAGCAAAATGAAAAGGCAAAGGAAAGCCATTTATGAATAATTTGGTTTAAGTCTTGCCTGAAACAATAGAATCTGCTCACATGGTCATTTACAGCTCAAAAGCTTTCTTGGAAGCTGCTTCTTTCCCCAGTCCCAGAGCTACTAAGTGCTAAGTTACAGCTGTGATGTACTACCAGACTGTGAAGCAATTTCAGTGCTAAAAAATTAAATATGCTTCTGACCTTTCTCCAGGACTGAAGCCAGCTAACCTAGAAAGGCCGGCACCCACATTGTTAAATAGTCTTTCTATGCAGAACATACTGACAATGTCCAAAGTGACTACTGAGAATAGTCATTGGACAGTGATAACTTCCAAACCATACCCAAGAATTATTTAGGAGACAGCTAGTGCACCCAGGCCAAAACCGAGAAAAAGATTGTACTAATAATTCAGCAATGTAGACAACATAATACTGGTATAATGAATGTTGCCTGACACTGTTTAATTTATTAGTATAAACATAGCATGACTGTACAGACTGACTTAATATATGTTACAATGTCAGATATATGAACAGGTTTTCATGTTATCAAACACCAACCATGAGAACCAGGACAAAGCAGAATTAACAGTCTGTTCAGTCGCACACTGCCATGACATGCCATAGTCTTATAAACGTGGGGTTTTTTTAAACAAGAGGTTCCTGCACAACATCTGCAGGAAACAAGAGCTACTGTAAAGCAAACAGGAAGTAATAATTACATCAGTAGTTACTTGAAATGTAGTTACTACCTACACCTGAACAAGATCAGGGTCTATCCTTACCACTGCCCAAAGCTTTGGCATTACTAGCATTCACCACACATCACTTACTCTGAGGAACCATCTGCTCTTTAGTTCTATTTTGTGCAATTGACAGGTGCATTATTTATAGTCCAATATAGTTAATCTAGTGTTAGGACCCTGACTTGAAATAAGCTCTGTGTGGGTGGATGCCTGCATTTGCCCAAAGCCCTATTAAAGCCTCTAAAGCTTCACAGGAGCACAATACTCAGACAAAATGCAGCTCGCTCCAAGCCTGGGAATCTAGTATGGTCTCAGAATTACATTTAAATAGAATTGGGTTTCTGCACTTCTATTTTAAGCATTTTGTTTATCATCATACTTCTCTGAGTCAAAATAAAACAAGTCTTGTTCTGATTCTGGCTTTCACACAGTGACTTTGTAAAAATTCTCTTTCATCCAAAAATCATACCTTCTAAGCATCTTGGTTCCTTAAGTAAATTGAACTGGACAGGAAGGTCAGTTAGCAGTGAAATAACATTATTTAAAAATAAATCCCCATCATGCATTGGAGGTATCCATTAGGGAAACATTAGTGAGATACAAATTTATGTTTCCCAGCTTGCAGCGTCAGACTGTCTGTTTTAATTTTGTTCATATGTTACTGGTTATCTGCAGTGGATTTAATATTCTGCAATACCACATTTTATGTGATCTCTCTGGTCCTCTTTGTCTTGCTTTCCATTTACTACTCCATGCTATTTGGTTGCATGAAGGAGCTTGGCTATTACTCTGTTGTTCCATTTCTGCTGCCAGAATAGTTTTGATCAATATAGCTTGCAAAAAATTAGATCGTATAATGCAGTGCATTTAACAAAACTTTTTTTCAGTTGTTCTAAAAGCTTTCATTTCAAATAGAGGAATTATAAATGGTCTACACCCCACTTTTGGCTTTTTAGTATATTTCTGCAGACTATTAAATATAAAATACATATGAACAGTTAGTTCATCCTTGAAGAAACACACTGAGTTTGAAGTTTTTTAATGCTACTGTATAAATTTATACTTAAGATATTTTCAGTTCCAACATGAAGCGTACAAGATAATGGGGCAGAGCTAACAGGATGACTTAGAACTTACCTCTAGCTATAGTATTTCTCCATCAATAAAAGAGCAACAATATACAAGGCAGTTGTGGTAGTCTCGCTTTCTGTGGACTCTACAGGGTAACAAGCTTTTATGTTGTCTATAACAGAGTTCACATTTCTATTACTGAAATTATTATCCATAACACCACACCAGGGTGTCTTTCTAATGACATTTTTATGCAAAATGTTTGATTCGGCAATGAGACCTATTCACACCTTTAAAATAATTTATGCATAGTTAAATGAACAATTGTTTCTAGCACACAGTCAGTAACCTAATCATTTTAATCTTAATAACCCACAAAGGAAACTCACAAGCAGTGATTACACCCTGTGAGGGCTGCTTTCCGTTCACCTTGGAGATTTCTGTAACAAAGCTCTGCCTGGAATTGGAGCAGTTCTCCGCTCCTAAGGGCTGCAGGCTAGAGAGTCTCGGTTTTGTAAGTATTTAAAAGGAGAAATCTTACTTTCCCTCAAATAAAGTTGGCCTGAGCATTTATCAGAATCAGAACTATTACAGTAAAGCGCACCAGCAAAGAGGTAACTTAAAAAGCTACCACTAGTTTTGCTCAAAGAAGCTGTCTTCTCTCCAGAAGTGTACCCTCGCCAATTTGGAAAGATCACTTGTGACTTTTCAGATTTCTGCCTAGCCACAAGTTGTTTTTCCTATTAATACTGAAAATGTATAAAATACACAGATGTTAAAAATAGCATGTTGACAGTTCCCCATAGTAGTTTATGGCACATCTGAGATATCACAAGGACTGCGGGTTTGGTTTTAAATATTTTTCCTAAATATAATTCAGAAAAAGATGACCAGCAGAGAAGAGATAAATAGTAGTTAAACACACAGACAACCTTCATCTCCAGAAATCAGCTTCGTAATAGCTTTATACAGATGTCTTCTCTGCTGTGTTCAGTTCATAACAGAACGAAATGTTTATTGATTTGAGAGATGTTTGGTCAAACAGAAAATACCTTGTTCTGCAAACACGGGATTAATGAAGGCTGTTTTCCTGCGGATTTCTGTCCTACACCTTATACCGCCACAAAAGTTCTGCCATCTGCATCCTCAATAACTTCACGTCACTTCTTTAGCATTTCATGTTTCCTCTTACCCACATTCCTGAACTGCTCTACCAGCAGTTCTCTTCCCTGAGTGCACCTGTCCTTGCAGCTCAGTGAGGGACGATGCTGGCACACACACATGCTAACACTGAGGTTTTGCATGGCTGGCTGAAGACTGGGTGGAACTTGTTGGGGTGACTTGAATGGGACACTCATGTCGCAGCCTTTCTAGCAGGGATTTTCAGTTCTTCCATTTCTATCTTCTAGCCAGTGTCTGCTTTTCACCATGTTTATAGAAAGTCAGAAAGTCCTAGATCTCTGTATTGGTGGTTGAAATAGGCTATTGGTTCAAAAGCTTTTAGGAAAAGGAATAATATATAGACAGAAGAATTAGCAAACAAACACAGCACACAATCACAGAGATCTTGTTTGCCCAAAAGATGAGGCTAAAAAGCATGTTTATGCCTCCTATGTTACCAGCATTACACTACACCAAGGAATACTAGACAAAATAGATAAAATCTGTTTACTTTTACACTAAATATAGACTAAGAGAAACAACAGGCCACTTCTTTTCCTCTTCTGAAGATGTGGACGCTGGTCTTGGTCCTTGCTCTGTGTCCTCACTCTGCTTCAATATTGCAGTGATTCAGGGAGTTTTCCCCTACACAAAGTTGTCTTTGGATAAATCTGGATTGTTGTAGTAGGCTTTCTTAAACACCAGTCCCACAGAAGCCAGAGTAGGACATGCAATTTCAATTTCCTTGAACTCTGATAAACTCCATTTTATCCTGACATTTGCTTACAGCCAGAGGCAGCTGGCACAGGGGAAGCCAACTTGTCAGCTTATCTAGTTTGCATTAAATTCTGTACAGATGTGCCCAGGCCCTAGGAGTGTCTCTTCCGTACATTGAGCTGTACTTTCACAAAATCATAGAATCACAGAATGGTCAAGGTTGGAAGGGACCTCTGGAGAGGTCCAATCCCCTGGTAAAGCGGGTTCACCTAAAGCAGGTTGCACAGAGTCAAGTCTGGAGTTCTGAGTGTTTCCAGAGATGGAGATTTCCCCCTTGGCCCAGTGATACTCTGGATCTGAGATTTATTAAAGGGAGATTAATAATCTCCCTTATTGAAGGGAGATTACCCTCCCCTTCGTCATGTGTAGTTCTTCACACCTGTGCAAAGCAATTTACCTATCTTATTGGAATACTACCAGACTGTACATCTGCCTTCAGTGGGTTTGAAATAACTAAACAAGCCACAGAGCAGGAAAGAATCCCAATCCCTCCCTCCTTTCTGGAAGAACCACCGTTAATCTCACTGATATGGTGCAGTTTGTATACACTCTTCAGTGATGAATGGCAGCTAATCCAGCTTGCATAATCATGAAGCAGAATTCATTTATTGTTTCCTTCCGGTTTGTATAGGTTCATTACTCCATGTTTTTCCATTCTTTATTGTGGAATGCATATTTACTAGATTATCTGTTTATCAACCTTAGAAAATATGTATTATTAAAAATACATTTCCTAGTGTATGTTCCAAATGTCATGTTCAGGGACATTGCAACATTCAGGGTATCATCAAAGCAATATTGAGTTTTCTCTCTAGGGTCAGAGTGAAAATCTAACCTTGTTATTAAAATGCTTGACTCAGACTAGAAACTTTTCTCTAAGCTTTGCCCTAACTTTTTTTTCGTAAATCATACCATCTTTCCATACATACTTACAAAGCAAAGGAAGAAAATAATGTTTCTTATTCACATTCTCACCTATATCTTCTATTTAGATTCATTCTGTGCAAACCTTATAGCTAGTCATGGAGGTGATAATAAGAATAAGAATAGTAATATCGGCATGGCTATAGCTCCAATACATAGATCAGTGGCCAGAAAATTTGAGATTGTATAGCCTCTTCAAAAAACTTGTGTTTTCTGCTTGGTTCACAGTATAGTTTCATGTATCACAATTTGCACCTTTACTGTCACCTTTCTTGTAGTTCCAGCAGAAAATGCAAGCTGCCATGTTGTAGAGCATTCTACAAAGCTGTGATTTGTACATGTCTAGCGTTAGTAGATAGATGAGGTGCAACAGATGGCACACAAGTACATAGCACAGTTTTGGTCTTTGTAGGATCAGTAAAATCTGTTGTACACTGCACAGGGTTTCTTTTGTGTACGACTTTGCATGAAGCATTTTAACAATTAATCTTAAAAGTTAACTTCGCAAAACAGCACTACAACGCAGGACAAGGGTACATGGACTGCTGACGGCCCTGGTATGTATTTTTTTGCCATCCAGGGCTCACATCTTAGTATCTTTCATGTAGGTTAAATTCACTCAAATACTGAGCAGAAATTAACAAAAATGTGTAAGCAAGAAATATACATCCATGAAATCAGACTCATAGTGAAGCTTGCAGATTGTATAAAGTCAGCTGCTTCTTTTAAATGTAGAGTCAGTTGTTATCTCCCAGAGCAAACCAGCATTTTTAAAATTTTAAAATAGGTATTCCATCAGCCACAGCATTACTGCTGAAGAAGGCCACTTCAGTGCAAGCAAATGATGACAGATGAAGCTCCTTGAATTACTGAAAGCCACATGCTAATAAAGGAACATTGATAACATATCATTATTTGTTCATTTTTATGTATTCAAGTGCATAAATAATTAAGAGAAAAATTGTAGATCCTTTTCTGCCATAACCATACATAATACAATACATAATACCATACATAACGCAATACAATTCAGCAGTTCATCCCACTTGCGTAATAGTATAACCAGTTACATACATTGACTTGAAAAGCATAATCTTGCTTAGCATTTCAGCTCTTAGTCACTTCTGTCATCCTTAAGACCTTTATAAATTAATTTCATTGTGTTTCATAAAGTTTAATTAAACCAAACTGTACGTAGTCTGGTTCCAGAATCTAGCAAAGTTCTGCTTAAAAACTTTATTTCTCCTTTGAATTGAGTTAACATTAGTTCTCACCAGAGATGTGAAAGCCTTGAAAGGTAAGCCCAGGTCATTCAGAACGTCCAATGTTATACTTTGAACAGCACCTGACAATGCTCAAAAAATAAATGCGCGTTACAGCTATAAGCTGAAATTTCTTTTTATGCAGATAACCCCTTCAATATATAAGCTGCTATATTATATAACAGCTTTTGTTTCCAAAATTATTCACGGTGATATACCTTCAGACAATCATGAGTTCAGCCCTGTCTTGAGAGTGGAGTTCATGGAAACAAGATTCCCACCCAAAGTAAACACTTTGTCTCCTGGCACTAACACCCAGTCTTCACTGATCTTACTTTCAGTTAATGACCAGCACTAGTAAGCTACTTGAAACTGTAGGGTGAGACCCAAATGACATACTATGTTCACAAAGACAACATAGTAAGACCTCCAAATATATTTCACAGGCCAATAGTTTCAGAAAAAAACCATTTTCAAGTTAAATCCATGTTTGAATACATGTTCTGTACTAGGACATTTGACTGCACAGCTGGACACACGGTGGTTGCTACCATAATATTTCACTGTGTTTCACTGTCTTTTCCAACAGTCCTGGACTAAAAAGATGGAGAAAAGATAGACCCGTGTAAAAATCCCCCTTGAAACATCTGTAGATAAAATGACTATATCTACATACTATCCCATGACTTCCCAGTGAGAGAAAAGCATCACGAGTTTCTTAGTCAACAAGAGCACTCTGACCAGAGCCAGAAAGAAACCTGTCATTATTTCACAATGATAGCAAAGAGAAACTGACAGATCAAAGAAATATTAATGAACACTCCTGATCATCAGTCATCACAATACCTCTCTCTGATGCACTATATCCGTCGAGAGAAGGAACTGAAACGTAGATGTATGTAAGGTGAAAAAAATAATGTAGCTAGACTGACAAGAAAAAAGATTCAAGCAAATAAAAATCAAGGATAAAAATCAAACATGAAGCAAGCAGGAGGAGGTTAGGAAAAAACAAAACTACCCCAGATTTTATATTGGTCAGGAATTACTGCCAGGGACTGTGCCGAAGCTGAAGAGTGGGAGGGCGAAGGAATGTGGGGTGACTGGAGAAGCCTGGCTAGAATTAAATCCATTTGGAAATCTGCCTGGTGAATGCATACTAACTCTCCATTTGAAATACTACAAAATCAATCACACACACACACACCCCCCAAAAAAGAGTAACATTTTTGATAATTTATTCATGGGGATTGCTCTTTTAGGATACTACACGTATTAATCAAATTACTCTAAAGTACTCCAAGAAACTCCATGAAACTTCTAGCAAAAAAATTAAAAATATATGTGTATGAATATAAACACAAAATTATGTGGTGGGTAGGCCCCAGGTAGCAGCCAAAATCCCATCCAGCCACTTGCCCACCTGCTGCCCGCTCAGTAGGACAGGGGGAGAAAACAGAAAGAACAGGAGCAAGAAAGCTTGTGGGTCAAGATAAAGGCAGGGAGATGTCTAACCAATTACTGAGGAAAAGCAGACTCAGCTTCAGGAAAATTAATTCATTGCCAGCTAAGATATATATATATTTAATTACTAATTCAGGTACTGGGAAACAAAACCAAACAAAACACCCCAACATTAAAACTTCTGGGGAAAATACACTTTGGGAAAACGCCTTTCCTTCACCCATTCCCCTGCTCGACTTCTGCTCTCCTCCTGCCTTGTTATCGCTGCTCGGTCCCTTCAGTGCAGCAACGTCGGCACAAGGAGTGCCAGGGTTGGGCGTGTTACAGCCAGGACAGAGTGGTTTCCCTCTGCCTCTTCTTCCTCCTCAGCCTTTTCGTCTGCTCCAACATGGGTCTTCCACAAGCTGTAGTCCTTCAGCAGTATCTGCTCTGCTCCTGTTCCTCCTCCCTCTCTGACCTTGGTTTTCCCTCTGCCGTTTCACCCTCTTTTTTCTCCCTCCTCTGCCTGTCCACCGTTTTGTCCCTTTGGTAAGCAAGTTTCCCCAGAGGCACCACCACCTTGGCTGAGGGCCTCAGCGCTGCTCTGTGGTGGGTTGGTCAGAGCCGGATGAAATTGCCCATGTCCAGCACAGGTCAGCCCCGGCCTCTCCTCACAGCAGCTGCCCTACAGCCCTCACTGACAGCATCCAGCCAGGGAAGCCCAGTGCAAATTCAGAAATACGAGTGGTACGTTAGTGTGTTGGGGAAAGCGTGTGTGTGCATTTATGAATATGTAATATATGTTGACGCATTTTGTATATATTTGTGCCCACAGAAATGCAATGCTATGAATAAAATCAAGTCAAAAGATACTAGTCAAAAAACTGCCAAAAAAAGGGAAAATGAGCTGAAAAATCCTGTTTTCAATGCATTACATTTTTTTTCTCGTGTTTGTATTCTTTATAGTCAATAGATATTTAAAAAGACTGTCAGATACACACATGTCCTCTGAAATTTCATTGAAATCCAGCATAAAATAATGGGACACTGCAGATGTGATTGCTGCATGCCTGATATTTTGAAGGATTTAGAACTTTGTTTCTTTTTTTAGTCTCTTAACAGTATGAGATTCCAGCATGAGCTAAAAATATTATGTAGGTAGTGATGATGTCACTTCTTTTGTATTCCTTGTAGAGCTGAAGTGTGCAGCTGGAACTGTATAAAAGCTGAGGAATTACTGTGTCATTCGAAGTCAAAATTATTATGCTTGAACTGCTGCAACTGTACATTCTCACAGGACTACTGGCCTCCAGGCTTATGGAAGCTAAACATACTGCTGCTAGCCAGGAGAGATTAGTAAACATATTGCTTGTGCTTCTAGAAAACTGTCACTGGGTACTCTCCCAAAAGAACAGGTTCTGATCTGTATTTTAAGCAGCAGCTGCTCAGCATGCTGAAATATCCTGCACAGATTTATTCTGGTTTGCTTTCTAAGGAGTTCTTTTAATCTCAGTTACCCACAAGTGTGGGACAGAAGTGGAAATTTGACATTAAACTGAGTGGTTGCTGGCACTTTGCAGAACAGAGAACAGCAGCGCTGGAAGAATTAGGTGATATTTAAGCAATAAAACTGTGCTGCTTGCTTTATCTCTTCTCCCATATCCATACCCACACATATGCTTTCTCACTCTTTCCCATTGAAAACACACACACACACCCCTCCTACCTACCAGTCCTTCATCAGGACTTAAGTATTTGTCAAAAAAGTCACAGTGCTACTGCAGCTGAAAAGGGCTTCTGGAGATTGTCTAGTCCATCCCCCCTGCTCAAAGCAGGGTCACCAAGAGAAGCAAATTGCTCAGCGCTGCATTCAGTCAGGTTTTGAGTATCTCCAAGGATAGAGACTCCACACTCTCTGCAGGCAACCATGGAGCTCACATGCTCCAAGCCCTTCATCATGTTCATCACCCTTCACTGGACTTGCTCCATTATGCCCATGGCTCTTTTCTACAGGGGAGCCCAGAACAGTAGCCAGTGGTCCAGCTGTGGCCTCTGTGATGCTAAACAGAGGGGAAAGATCACACCACCAACCTGCTGGTAACATTCCTCCTAACACAACCTGGAATACTGTTAATCAACTTTGTCTCTAGCTTACATTGCTCACTCATATTCAACTTCCTGTCCACCTGAACCTCCAGATCTTTCTCTGCAAAGCTGCTTTCCAGACCGTCAGTCCCCAGCCCGTAGCAGTGCATGCAGTTACTCTTTCCCAGATGCAGGACTTGGCTTTTCTCTTTGTTGAACTTCATGAGATTCCTGCTTGCCCATTTGTCCAGCCTGCTCTGGTGTATCAGACACTTCTCCTGAGTTTGTGTGGTCTGCAGACTTTCTGAGGGTGCACTTTATCCCATCATCCAGCTCATCGACAAAAGTATGAAACAGTACTGGCATCATTATCAGCCTCTCTGGTGCACCACTAGTGACTGGCCTCCAACTACACTGTGTTCTGCTGATCACGACCCTTTCAAGCTGAGGAGTTCAGCCACTTTTCAACCCACCTCGATGTATGCTTATCTAGCCTGTACTCATGAGCTTGTCTGTGAGGACATTACAGGAAACAGGGAAACAGCGTTGATAGCTCTGCCAAAATCAAGATAAAAAGGAGTCACTGCTCTCCCCTGATCCACCAAGCCAATCAGCTTGTTGCAAATGGGTATTCAGGCTGGTCAAGTATTTTTTGCCCTTTATATATCTATGCTGACTACTCCCAGTCACCTTCTTGTCTTAAACAACTTTGGAAACAGCTTCTGGCAAGATTTGCTCCTCCTTCTTGCCTTTCTTGAAAACAGGAGAGATATTTTCTTCCTTCCAGTCCTCAGGAACCTTCACCAAGAACTTGCAAAGATAATTCAGTGCCTCATAGTGACATTGGTCATCTCTCTCAGCGTTCATTGGTGCATCTATCTCATCAGCACCAAAGAAGTACTCTTCTTCCTGATTAGGTGGTCTTTAGCAGATACCCACACCAACTTCCAATATGTGAATGTTCCTTTTTTAGAAGCCATCATGCCTTTTCTGTTGAATCATTTCCACTTAAACTGCCAGAGCAAAAGGAGAAGCTATGGGCTTAATCCATTAAAGACAGAAGAATGACACCTTCTGGCTTCACTGTACTTTGATTGATGTGCTGAAGAAACGCACTAATTAACATATACAAAATATAATACTTTCAGAGGGCACTACTTAAATGTGCAGATGTGACAATAGTATATATCCTTTGGGGATTGTTAGATGCTTTCCAAATCAGAATGGTGTTGGAATCCCTCCTATTTCTCTCCAGAGGACAGCAATAGCATCTTAGAAGAATCTTCTGAAAAGATTTTTGGAACAGCATTCACATGACTTAAGCCGCTTGCTAGAATAGCTGCACATTCCCAAATGAAAAGCAAGAAAACTGAAAATAAAGTAGCTGCATCTAAGCTCATGAAGCAAAACAATTAAAAGCAGACAGTGATAGACATGGAAATGGTCACTCTGTAGCAGCCACCAGCTGTTATTCAGCAGAAACAGGGATGAAGATGGACTGGGTACAGGGTTTGCAGCTAAAGTTCCCTGACATGGGCAAGGCAGGATCCATGCAGGCTGTGATGTAAGGTCTGTTCTGGCTCTTGTCTTGCTCATTGACTAACACAGCCTTGCACTCTGCCTTTCTTATACTGAGCTTCAGGTTATAATCTCACTGCAAGATTTGGGAAAAAAAAAATCACTAAAAGCATCCATTCAGAAGATTACAAAGCAAACAGTCACTTCTCACTCAAATTTTTTTCCTCTGCTTTCCTTTGCTTGTATTTGACATTTTATGATATATCCCTATGGTTGAACAGAGTAGGAAAAAGTGTCTGCTGTATTTGACAAGTACCTTTTTAGTGGGGTCGAAATGAAATGTGATTTACCTTTATTTTCTACACAACTCTCACACAGACTATGGATCTGGATAGGTTTTAAGGTAAAGTAAATAATGGAAGAGTAAATAATGATGAAGTGTGCTTTGTTGCAGAAGGAAAAAAAATCCCACTATATTTAAGGTGCATCTGAGCAATGTGTTGGCAGCACTATGTGTGAGAAGGCTGGTCACCATAAGCAGAAAGAGGAAACAAAACCAGAAAACCCCAGCAAGTGGCAAATAATCATATAAGAACTTTAAAAATCAAAGGATGCAGTTTAGAATGGGACTTTAGGATGTAAGGAATGACCAGTTGTCTATTTTTACTTAAGAAATTTTCACATGTAACATTCATTTGCTAAAGATAAAATGTTAGAATGTGGGAAGGAGAAATTGAGAAGAGAACTGAGAATAAAGACAAGAAATGTTGGAATAATGTAGGTAATATGCAAGATTTCAGACTTCTTGATAGCAGTTATACAGGAAAAGTTAAAAAAAAAAAGTAAAAGCCAAAGATTACACCATACCAGCAAATAAATGTTCAGCAAATAAATGTTTTGAGTTGAGAAAGAAAACACTTGAGACAAGAAGTCATCTGAAAATACTCTTCTTATAAAAGAAAAATAGGATAGCTATTTCATTACAAAAAAAAAAAAAAAAAAAAAAAAGTTGTGAGAGCTGGAGCTGAAGGGGTTAAACATATAAGCTACACAGAAGTTACTACAAGATTTAAAACACAAAACCATCCCTTTGACATGAAAAGACAAAATAGCTGGAGGGTAGGAGAAGGAAAATCGTGCCATCCTAATTTCATGGATGACCAGAAAAGATCAAATAGAGAGAAACAAGTTATTTGAGAAATTTACCCTGTAGACCATGTTTCAGTGAGGATCTTAATAGAGACAAAAATAATCTAAGAGAGCACAGAGAACAATAGTTCAGAAATAGAAACCATGGCTACAGATGACCTATCATATGCATTGGGCAACAGCTCCGAAGTCTTCAGCTCTTTAATCTAAAAAGATCTTTGACAATTTCTTTACATAAATATCCTTAAAAATATGTAATAACCACCAACTTCAATGAGCTGATGCAGTCAAATAACAGGAGATCCCATTAACATCAAAAGGCTGAATTGGATTAAAGGTTCATGAGTAGTAACCAAGAATCACTACCTGAGAAACAGAATAATTAACAGCATGGTATTAGACCACTTTTTTTCTGCAAAAGCATAACTTCCTCTAAAATCATGCCACATATCCCTTACATTTCTGACAGCAGTGTATGTTACTTGCAGCTGATCCTTTCATACTCACAGACAAAAAGCACAGAGAACACTAACAGAAGTATAGATTCAATTTTTGAAAACCAGTCATACATTTCTATTTAATTTTTAGCACTCTATCTTCAGGAAGATCTCTGAATGGGCAATCTTTTTAATGGTCATTCATACATTAGTGCAAACAGAAATACAGCCTTTTGTGAAACATTTGTATGCAGTTTCATTTTCTATTGAGATGGAATATATTTATTGTCAAACATGTTATTTTGAAAATATTCCAAAGGGAACTTTACAGATATATTTTGGTAGCTGAAGTACAAATAAATGTGAAAAAAAGTGCAATAGCATCTTCTTTGCTCCTTCTTCCAAGTCTGGTAGCTAGGGAGTTAATAGTCCTGGAGAAATAAACTCCATTATGCCAAAATGTATAACAGTTTTGCAGCAAAACTGACTTTTTATGTCAGAAGTGTTAGGTAAATGGCACGGTCTCAAACATTACTCATGGAACCAGTAAATTACTGAAATAAACTCTGTCATCTGCTACCCTAAGCCTCCAGTTCACAGGCATTTGGGGAGTGGAAATTATCATCATACAGTATCCTAAAAACACCAATTTTAAAAGAAATTTTGGGTTAGGTTTTCTAATTTATATGCTGTAAAGATGTGATGGCACAAAACTATGGCAGATGGATGTGTTGCATTAAACAGCTAGTGGAAGTTTAAAGTACAAATTTCTTTAAAAGAAGAACAAAATGGAAAGGAATGCAATATGTATCATTGAAGTTCAGTTCACATGATAAACAGCTTGGAGCAAAAAAAAAGGGTATATTAGGTGTAGAATTATTTGGCCTCATCAATTAGGATCCATAAATATTTTAGTTCACAAGTTTTTTTCATCTCATAGCAAATATAATTGAATTGTGCATATCTTCAACACAATTAAATTGGTATTAGGGGAAGAAAACAGGTCTTTTTCCTCATATGCATAATCCAAGATTTAGAAATAATTGAATAATTATAATTTCAATAATTACTCAACACAGTTAAAGAAAGATCTCTCAGATTCAAAAAAAACCCAAGAAGCTGATGTGTTGGACACATTATTTACATCAATCTTTGAGAGTAAACTTTTATCTTGAAGCCTAATGCTATGTTTTTCCCTAAAGATTCACTCTGTGTGTTACACAGACAGCCTGAACTTGTCAGATGTGCAGTGAAAGCTCCAAGGAAGCCGCAAAAAACTTTAGGGGGAAAAAAAAAGAAGAAAGAAAAAGTCCCCCCAAGATCTGGTAATATGTAGATTATCTTGGACTTTTAACTACTCTCTCAGTTTTCTTCCCCAGCATGTACCAGCATGAGGAAAAGAACATTGTTATGCATTTTTCTTGGTATTTTTGTTTTGTTTCAGCTTTTCTGGTGTCAGAGAGCATTCTCCTCTCTGAAAAAAATCAATATCACATTACAGATTTTATCTCATTGGTATCACTGGTCTGGTCAACAAAGAAAGCTTTGCAAGAATAAACCAAACCAAAACAAAACAGAAAGAAAATGTGGTATAACTTCAGAGTCTGTTCCTGCCAGGTACATTGCAAGCTAAGAAAAAAACCTTCATTCTTTTAACATTTTAGAATCAAGCTTTCATTAGGTTCTGAGTACAGTGAAGGATACTGAACCTCTGTGATCCGAAAGTATCCTTTAAATGTATGTAAAAATAATCCAACACCCAAGTGTTTATCCCTCTGCTGTTCCGTCATTTTTCCCTTCTAGGAAGCACAATTCTTTTTGCTTTGTTAGAATTTGTTAGGCTGCTGCAATTTCATCTTTTAGAGAAGAAAGAAAATCTTCCGATAAGTGAAGAAAAAGTCAGGAACATACAAAGAGAACAATACTTCCTAGGAGAAAATATACATTTCAATACTTAGCTTTAATAGTATGAGTGAAAAGACTGAATTGGACCATTAAATTTAATTCATCACTGCAAACCTTTCATTCTGAACATCCATTGCAACTACCCGGGCCCCTCCTTCAGCATCCATATCTATGTAATTCATTCTGCCTTACTTCTAAGAACAAGAACAAAGTAAAAATTTTAAATTCATATTGTAGCTGAGTGTGAATCTTCCTTGACATTGAAAATTTTGCACTTGACATTAACATTCTATTGTTAAAAATAAAAGGTTATAATATTATCTGCACTAAGCAATGCTTTTCCTATTTTGCATGCTTCCTGGGTTTTTAAACAAATCTTATAGATCTTTGGACTTTACATTTTTTATTATGTATTTCATGCATCATTAGTTTGAAAAGCTTTTTTTTATTATAATACTTATTATGCTGAAATGGAGTTGGTTTAGCCTGTTAGGAAAAAGGGCTGTTGTGTAATTAGTGATACATAACTGAACTTTTCCTTGAACCATGCAATTCCTGCACTGTAATTAGATCTCCATATCCCATTTACATAATTTTAATACTCTGATGGGATGGAATTTGCTGTCCTCAGGACTGGTGAACAGTTCATTAGTAGTAACAGAGAAATTAGAAATGCATGGTGAAGACAACTCTCACTGGCTCTTCTGCTGCATCCAAACTACTTTGTTCTGTTAAACATGAAGCTTCAGTTCTTGCTGGCCTCTCGTCTCTGAATATTCAAGCTGCTTATCAACAACAAACTTGCCACCTCAGCTTCCCACATCATTTACAACCTACATAAGAAATATTTTAGTGCTCAGCTGAATGAGATATGGAAAAGTGCAGTGAGCAAAGGGTGTTTGGAGGGCTGTGGGCTATTTTTAGTTTGTCTGCACATTGACAATATTCTTTACCAAAGCTTTCTCTTATCTATGTCCTTACATTGATTTCCTTACCATCATATCTCAGGGTTTCTGTTTCCATGGGCATATTTAAAAACGAGAGAAGTTATGATCTAGCCAATCCTAATGTGAACTCACAGAAAGTGGTAGCTGAACCCTATCCCCTTGCCTAGAAATAGCAGATCTTGAGGATAGAATTATGCAAGACAGATGTGGTGGGCATTTTAAGCACACAGCTGAGTGGCAGCAGCACATTTTAGCCTGAATGAACGAACCCCCAGGGTTTCTTCATCCAGTCTTTCCAGTCCAATTAAGGACTGTCCCATTCTTTCAGCACCTGACAGATCCCTTGATTCCATTTTATAACCTGAAAGTGGGATTATTGTCAGCAGTCTGCAAGTGTGTCCTTTGGATTCCAATTATCATTTCCCTGTAACATGGACACAAATCACCAAAGCAGCCAAATCTTTCACTCGGATACTTCATTTCGTCTAGGTGTTGAGGCAGTTAAACTAGTTACCTATTACCTGACGAAGGAAATTGTGTTTACAAAGACCTGAATCACACTTTTTGCTCATTGGAATGTCATGTCTAGAGACAGAAGTTCAAAGTCTTCTTTGCTAAACTCTCTCCACTAGAGCAAAACTTCAGATATGTGTCCTGAAGTATTACTTGGCCTTCTCATTACAATGTAACTAACTCAATACTCCTGGATTTCTTAGGAAGAGATGTTTTATAGTGCATTTCTCCTTCTATTCAGTTTTGATTTATAATGTATATATCATCTGAGTGCTGTGTATTCTGTTCCAGTTTTAGAGTCTTGTATATAGTGAGATTACATGGAACTCTAATATGGACATTGACATAGAAATCAGTCGTTTTCCTCTTATTTAAGGTTTTACCATCTAATTATTATGTAATAACCTCATGAATATATACTTATTAAATATAGCTGCTTAAAACTTATTAAAGTGGGGTAGTGAAGTTGTGAGGTAGTTGTTGGTTTTTTTTAATTTGCTCCAGTAATTAATAATGCATTCCCATTTACCTGAGGTTTCAAATGTATAATGGCCTCGAGTAAATTTGTGTAACCCTATGAAAATCCTTAACACCTATGGAAGCATACCTTCTCTCTAACAGGCGAAAAATATATGTTTCTGTCTTATGATACTGTGGACACTCTTCATGCAATGCTATTGAAGACTGATTATGTACATGAAGATGATAACATTATTGAAATGTTGGATGCTCAGATTTTTTTATGGAGTCTTATACTGCTTTATTTCAATACTTTACTATTTTACAGTGATGGTAATGAGCATTATTATCACTTTTAATATTGTGCTATATCTTTAATACTTTTTAAACCTACATATTTTCATAGAAAGCACCATTGCAACTGAAGTCAATGAGGACATCCTTGTTAATCTCAGTGATTTGGGGTCACACCTGGACAGAATTACATTTTCATATACATGTTTTCCAAACTGAAAAGAGACTTCCTCTCAATGGTCTCAGTTCACAGCTCCTAAGCACAGTAATTTGCAAAGAATGGCTGTTACAGTTATGGAAGCTATTTAAACTAGTTATTACCTCTGGTAAGTACTTTCTATTTCACATAACTTCAGATATGTAATGTCCATTAAAATCTTTTATTATGAAATTTCTAATTAACTACTTTGCAACTATTGTTTAGAATGTATTCATCATGAGTTTGGTGCAAATTTGCCTTTATTTCTATTAATACTCCTTGATGATAAGGCAGGTGTATTGTCTGTGTATATCTGACCAAATTAAAATCTAAATTACTCCTTTGTGTTCTAGCATTTTAGTTGTTTGGTGCATTTCAAATGGGGAAAAAATCACTTTCTTTTAAGGGCATCAAAATCATTGGAAAAACAACATTTTTAAGCCTTTTGATGGTAGGTTTTTACATGCTAGAGAAACTTATTTGTATAAATGACAGAGCAAAAAAGAGACTCAGTCAAAGAAAAGAAGATAAACGCATAACACTGAGAAGAAATATGTAAACAGCTAGGCAAAAATAGCTTGAGTAGTTACATCAACTAGAGTATAATTTTGAAAACTGGCAATCTTCAGTCATCAAAAGAAAAATTACAGAACAGATCGTGAAAGCTTGGAAAGAACATCTCGGGCAGTGGACCAGTTCCCTGCAGCCAAATCATACAATCCTCTTCATAATTTCATTAGGTTTCCTCCGTAAACCTGTTAAACTGTGTTAACAACAGAGTGCTCAGAAACTCTACTTTTCAACTCACTAGCAACCTTATTCTGATATCCAACATTTCTCATCAGTTCTCACACATTTTCCACTGCCAATATTTTCTGTTCTCATAAGCAGAGGGTCTCCCTCCTTGGTGTTTACCAAGGTGATGATTTATCAGGGAAGATTATGGGAACTTTAACTTGCCATTAGCTCTTGTCTCCAGGATGCTGCTTCTCATCTCCCTAATCCCATATGCCAGGTTTACAAGCCAAGAAAAGTTGTGGTGTTGACATGCAGGCAACTATCTCATGCAAAAGGAGAGAGGAGATGGGGCTTATTATCACTTCTGATCACGCCTCCTTCTTTCACCTCCCCATAGCATGAGTTATGTGTGAAAGGAGACCTCAGCACTACTCACAAGGGGCTACATACATGATATATACTTTTGTTTTACCTGTAGAGAAGAATAATCTCCTCTGAGAGCCTTCACTAGGTTAAGCAGGCCAAACTCTTTCAACCGGCTCACATAAGAGCCTCTTCATTCCTCATCACCTTATTTGTTCTCCAAAGGGAAACTCATCAGCACCCGATACCATACTTTTAACACTGTCCTAACATGTTTTGGGTATAAGAAGGACCTATCTTATTCCGTCAAAATATCACTACAGTGAGGGTGCCTGTTTGTACTGTCCCACCCAAAACTAGACACTAAGCATGGTAAATAATGTATTCCACACAAGAAAAGGACTCCTTGACTTCAGTGGTCTTCAAATCAGACTCATTGTCCAGTAAGTAATATTTTTTGAAAATGTAAGTTGTTTAACATTTCCCATGACCAAGGTAACCCTGCATAAGCATTCAATATTTAAATAACATGCAAACAATAAAAAGCATCTTTCTCATTTTCATAATCATGTACCTACCAGCCACAGCCTAATTGCTAAGACAGAACAACACTCCTAATTATACCCATTGTGAATTTTTGCTTTTGGATGGAGTATGAAGTGGCATTGTATGTTTATAAATTGCTGGATTCAGGTGAGCTTCAAATTTCTGCAAGCTGATCTCACATTGGTCCTTTGACCTATATTTTTAATTTGGCATGAAATTACTGCAAGCTACATGGTGAAACTAATGAGGCTGCTGGAACTGCGCAGGGCAATAATCGACAGCTACTTCATTGCTGGAGAGTGTATTAAGACTATGTATGATATGAACTGAGAAAAGCTTTTTGTTTCAGAAACAATCTGATGTGTATTCACAGATTTTCTCAAAAAAATAACACTACAAGCACACATGGGAAATGCAAAAGGGCTACGATCATAAGTTAATTTGATCTAGACTTTTGACAAATCAAGAAAAAATATTCTGTACAATAAGTGTAAAGAGAAATTCAGAGCTGAAGTGTAATCCACAGTAACAGGCAGCAACAGAAAAACAGCAACCTATCATCTGTGTGGTGGCTTTTCACCATTCACTGGTAAAGATGACCTAGAGCCTTTCTTCCATGCTGCAATCCCATGCACCACAAACAGCTGTGTGTCCTGATGTAACCATAGACAGGCACAGGAAAAATATGCTGCGGTGTGATGGAGAAGCCAGAGTCCTGCTAGAGGACAAACTCAGATGCACCTTCAGAGTCTGCGTATTGGGTGATGGCACCCCAGTGTTGACAGAGGCAGAGCTGCAGGGGTAGCCTCTGTGAGAAGAGGCCAAGGGCAGCCCTGAGCTGGACACCATCAGTTCAAGGTGGCTCCAGGGGGAAGTCCATGCTGGAACAGAGGAAAAGTGTGAGCAGAAAGGAATGCAGACAGAAGCTGTTGTGTACTGACAACCTGCAGCCCCCATCCCCTCTTGTGCCACTCATGGGAGGAAAGGAGTGAGGAGAATGAGGGAGTGAAGTTGAGCCTGGGAGATGGGGGAGGAAAAGCATTGGTTTAATGTGGGGTTTTTTGTTGTTTCTCACTGCCCAAAGCTACTGTAATTGGCAATAAATGAATTTTCCTAAATTTGAGTTGGTTTTGCCCACAACAATAATTATTAAGCAATCTGCCTGTCTTTATCTCAACTTGATGATTTATCATGTACTTTCTCATTTTATTTTCTCCCTTTCCCGTTGAGGAGGGGCAGTAAGAGAGTGGCTGGCTGGGTGTTTGTCTGTCAGCCAAGGCCGACCCACCACACTTCATCACTCAGGTACCTCCTGCATTCAGACCTGCCTTTTTTTCAGTAACCAGTGGTAGCAATCCAGACCATTGTACACTGCGGATTTTGTGATCCACACAACAGTTAGTCTAAGTAGGTGCGGGCCTGGTCCTGTGCTGTTCTGTCCTGCACAAATAGTTGTGCCTTCAGGCCTGTGCTGCACAAATCCCTTGGGCACAGGATAAACTCAGAAGGCTGACTGTAATGGAGGGGCCTGAGGACAGCTCTCACTTGGGACCATCAAGGACACTACCCATGAGTCCTTAGCTATATCTAAAAGTGAAGCAACATGCTCTCATGCAAATGTCCTTTTGCTTGGCAACAGAAATTATTAGATCTGTTTTCCTCTAAGAAAATCCTACTAGAGCTCTAAATGCCAGCGAATCTCTACACAGACAGGATCTGCACTGCGTGCCATGCCCTGATGGGAGGCCTGTCTGATGCCACTCAGGTTGGGATTCTCAGCATCTGAAGGTATTTAAGATTATCTATCCTTTTTTCTCCATCTTCCATTAGCTCTATACAATGGTATTTTAGAGAATATTGTTGTGGTGGGTTAGCCTTGGCTATCAGCTGAAAGCCCACACAGCTGCTCACTCACTCTCTTCCTAGCAGAATGGGGGAGAAAATAGGAAGAACAGGAGCGGGAAAGTTAATGGGTTGAGGAAAAACCAGGGTCATCACTTAGCAAGTGCCTTCATAGAAAAAAAAACTCAGCTTGGGAAAATTAAGTTATTGCCAGTTAAATTAAAAATGTAATAAATTATTCAGGTGATGAGAAACAAAAGGACAAATATTAAACCAATGCCTTTCCTCCGCCCTTGTTCACACCTAACCTCACTCCCAACTCTTCTCCCTGCCCCAGGCAGCAGCGGGAGGCTGGGTATGGGGTTTATGATCAGTACATGGAGGCCTCCCCCTGCTGCTCCTCCCTCCTCGCGCTCCCCTCTGCCCAGCATGGTCTCTTGCCCAAGCAGCAGGGAATCACTGAGCCAGTCCCTGCAGCACCTCCTCCACTCCTCCGACCTTGGTGTTTCCTCTGCTGTTTCTCACTCTGTTTTGCTCCCTCCTCCTCTCCCTGTCAAGCATTTTCTTCCCTTTCTTAAATCCATTTCCCTGAGGTGCCACCACCATGGCCGTGGTGCCCAGCGGTGCTCTGTGGCAGGTGGGCTGGAACCAGCTGGAACCGGCCATGCCCAGCCCAGGGCAGCCCCAGCCGCCCCTCACAGAGGCCACCCCAGCCCCACCACCGGCACCTTGACGCAGACACCCAACTCAGCCTTAAAGAGTTTGAGTGCCTTTCTCACAAGTATCATAACAAACACTTGTACCCATGTGCTACACCCCCACACCTAGATGTACCTCATTAGACGCTTCTGTTTTCCACCCGGTGTTTTGGGTCAGAGTATGAAACCTCATGTGAACTGTTGGGCCTCTTGAGGGAGGAGGAGAGGGGTTAGGATCCACCTGCAATGCTAAAGCTGCATTCATTTAATTTGTACAGAATTTTTAGGGAAATATCTGTCAAAGATAACAACACTTCACCCATCAAACTATTTAGTAACTACTTCCAATAAGCAAATAAAAACTTGCATTTACACTTGCTGCTCTTACATAGATTATTAACGCTATTGAACAGTTGTTTATCACCAAAGATGCAACTGTGGTTCAGAACAGACTATCCAACTACACCTCTGCCTCAGCTCTACTCTGAAGGCATTAAGGACTTGCAACACTTTGAATGGCTCAGGACGTTGTTCTCTGTCCACACTGTACAACATGATATGACATTTAAACACAACTGAAGCAGAGATATATTAATAACTAATTATTTGGTTCAAGCACCAAACAGAATTAGTCAATAAAACCAGAAAAATACATTCACTTTGATATAAAACTAAATTATTTTATTTTTTTCCAGGAAAAATTAAACACTAAAAATGATGTCGCATTAAACATGTGCTTATCTTTATGAATGTTTTAGTCTCATCTGTATCCAAGCCAGGTGAATTTTATAACAAAGCATAGTTCAAAACTGAATATTGTTTAGCTGGCCATTCACAGTGAGTTAAGTGGGAAGATAGATGCCTCCTCTTGAATTAATATTTTTATGGCTAGTCAAAAAACACCTACATACACACAGAGGAACAAGTCAAGATAGTAAGAATGGTGTGAATATAAACATATTAGGCTTTTCTTTCTTCATGATGGTAAGCCCAAAGAGGTAAAAAGAGCAGTTCCAGTTCCTTCATTTGCCGGTATTTTACCAAAATAGTTTTGTACAGTAACATTATAGTTAGCACATTATATCTGGCAGCTAGAAATATACTTTGATTCAGTAGACTTATTTGACTCATCAGTCAAAACTGTCAAGATTCATCTTTCTCCTTTCACAGGGCAGGAAAATGAAATTCTAGAAGTCTAAGTTCTTGTTATAAAAGATCTGGTATATAAATTATCTTAGTGTCATATGCTAGCAGTTGAGGTATTACATCCTGTAGTGTCCAGATAGATAAAATTATCCGCATGGATTATTATAGGGCTGAATAAATTGTTGCATCCTTACTTTACGCATAAGCTGTTAACTGACCATTTCATTCGCTTGAACATCTAGGTGCTATTTTACAGACATTGTTTTTCCTTTGTCCTACTCCCTTTTTCCTAAACCACTTTATTCCTGTCCACACAAGCAGCGTGCAAGAGTCGAGCATCAAAGGCAGGAAGCAACTGACCAGGAACGCATAGGCGCTGCTTCATCAGCTTTAGAGGCTACATTCAGCCAAGTCCAGTAATTGAATTCACACACTGATATGCTCATATACTCTCATGCAGTGCTTCTAAAAAAGGGTGGTGACTCTCTTGCCCCAGAGTTTCCTGCTCCTACGGCATAGAACATCTTTCATTTCTCCTAAAGCACCACGTCAAGCAAAAGTGTTCCCAAGCACTTAATGGAACGTGCAGGCCAGGATACAGCTGAATGACGGGGGGGATGCATCAGCTCACATCTCCAAGTTATTAAATGTTCAGCATTTCAGCCTTCTTCATTGTTCTGAGTAGGTTCAGGCTTCAAGGGAACTTTTTACAAAGTCCTATGTGCTTATTTGAATTTGCCTTTCAGACTCGAGCTTCAAATTAAAATTAATGGTGCCAAAAGAGTTTAAATGCCCTGTCCTCTTAGGCTTCTTAGTGATCATCATTCACCATATATTAGGTGTGCTTTGCTATTCTTTTAAGCTTAGTGGCCCCTGTAAATATATCTCCCTTTATGAGATCTGAGGTACAAGGTTGTTCAACTAAGTTATCTCCAAAGTTAGTAATAAATAAATGATGTACAGCACAGCTCAATGTATACAGTGTTTGAGAATGACTCCACTACCTGGCAATACACACACATACCCAGCATCCCAAACAGACTTGCCTTCTGCTTCAGTCTGGCTGTGTTTTGCTGCTATTGCAGTTAACTGCAATATCATGCAATTAAAGTAGATTTGCAGTTTTGCTCCTTGATCTCCAAATTACATTGACCTAATTTTTTGTTTATTTGGTGCTTCGTTTGTTTTCAGGCTTTTTTTCTTTTTTTTTTTTTTTTTTTTTTTTTTTTAGGGAGGAAGTGAGAGTCTATGTTTACTCACACATTAACCCTAACACTTAGCAAAGAATAATAAATAATTTCTTCCAAAGATTTTTTTAAACTCTACCAAGGATGCTGAAGTTTTTCACTTTCCCCCAAGTAACATATTCCCTTTCTCTTGTAGGTCTGTACCTATATTGCTATTCAGGACTGGAAAAGAGCAGCCTTTCATCAGTCCTGAATACAGGGTAGAGCGCTGTGTAGAATTATGCATAAAGAGCACTAAACTTCTTCATATGCAGATCAATGTACATTATCAATTTTTAACTCTGTCCCACCTGCACTAGAACAACACAGACAAGCTTTGAGAATCCAAATTTTGCCCTGGAAATGCAACAGTTGCCTTATTTATCACCATTTCACACCACTAGTGTCTATTCATGTCCTATTCAAAACCTGTTAGAGAGATAGATAAGAACTAGGTATAACATCATCTGATGGGAACTCTACAACTAGAAAAAAAACAACATTCTGTTTTTTAAAAAGTCTTGCATTGCTCCTCCTACAACATCTAAATTGTAAATTAGCATGTAATTACTCAGTCACAGCAGTTTGCACTTGAGCCATGACTATCAAAGAGCAGCATGTCTAACACAGCAAATGTGCCAGACAAGTAGCTGAAGAGGACTGGGAAACTGAATTAGTTGTGTGTCAATGGTAATTATTAAGCCACAGTGGTGTGCAGTATTTAGGTTATTTAAACAAGAGAAATGATAGCTATTACAGGTAGAAGGGTTAACATGCAAGAACAAATGAGCCAAACGGACCATGCGCATGCTGCACACCACCTGTAACTGGAGTCACTTCCCACGTGAACAGCTCTTGCATGTGTCAATCGGATTAACACCTGAAGAACAGAGAATATGTAGCAAGAATATTAATTAAAAAATAATGTGAATTTGAATGTGATTATATTCTTAGACTTTTTAAATTTATTTTCGTCAATTATTTGGATGACAAAAATGATCACAGCAAATCTGTTTTCATTGAAAGGTTCAAATATTCATTGAAGGGGTATGGAAAGCGTATGTTCAGTCACACGTAATTCACAAGATACTGTCCCTTCTAGTCATATAAATGATACAATGTAGCTAGACTGAAATGAGCCAAACCTACAGACAAGCTCAGACAGGTTTTTTAAGCCATAACTGCATTCCAACACCGATTGTCTGAAAAAGATAGTTACTACAGTTTCACATATCTATACCAAACAGTAGATTTTATTGTTGTTGTTTTAACATCCCACTTAAATACAGTCCTAAAGTGTTTACATTTTCCTTTGGGTGCTAGATGAATCTGATGGTACTGAAACACCGAGTAATCTGTAATTCTGGTAACCCAGTGGTGGTAGTTCAGAACACGAACAGTTTAACTACCCTCACCTTTCTGGTGGCAATTATAGTTCACATGTTAGGCAGTCAATTTTTTAAAGGATATCTGAGCAGTAATACAGAACAGTACTAAACCAAGTTTCCAAGAAAGCTTGTAGTTTGCAGGAAATCTGAGCATTACTTAGTGTAACACAGAGTGCTGAGGAAGAAATTAATCAGCCAAGTAGCTTGGCTGTACAGATTTATAGGCTACTTCTGAATAATATGTGGTTTGTTCACTTTCTCTTTGCCACACATTATCTAACAGAGCTAAGTCTTCCTAATTAAAGAGATGATCCTTTAACTGTGAAATCTATATTCCATTATTTTCTCTATTTATTGCGCAAGCTGTCTTTTTTAAACATGACTCTTGACTTCCACTCTAGGTTAATTATTAGTTTTATCAAGACAACTCTTATAAAGCTTCTCTCCAAGAAGGAAACTCATTAGATAAAATCAAATGGCCTCTTTGGAGGAGGATAAATACGCTTTTTCACATAAAAGTAGACTGACATAAACCAGTAAAACAAACATTAATGTAAACGTAAGTCATAGGAAATTTTTCTCAACATTCTGATTTGACTCTTTTTTGTGTGTGTTTTCAGGACAGACATTTCTAATCAAACTTTTGTTTTCAAATACTTATGATTAACTTTTTATTCCAAGTTTTTATCAGAGGTCTATACTGACAACATGGTACAATAACCTTGAACATACTAATGCTAAAATGGTCCCTTCAGGACATTAACTCACATTCAGAAAAATACAGACTAATCACCATACCAGAAAGCACAACATTTCCTAGAATTCCTGGGACTATGCTTCCTTCAATATTATTAAGGAAATGTAGCTTTGATTACACTACAAGTTAAACTAATTCTAAAGAAGAAATAGCTGTCATCCAGCCTTTCTCTAAAGCAAAGTCTTTTTCTGAGAGTAAGTGTGAGTTGCTAGTGTGACAGGGCACTCCTGTGCTGAATGCAAGTGTGAGATTTGTGAGTTCTTCACTTTCTCTTTCACTGTGCAGATAGGCAGCGACTTGCAGTTTTGGTTAGGAGTTTAATTAAGAAATTGGACTCACAAGCCATCACAGAGATGCAAAGGGTGTTCTGTCATCACCAGCAATTCTCTCACTTACCAGGGACACAGCATACCAGATGAGCAAGAGTAACATATGTAATCCTTTTTCTCGGAAAAGGTAAAGGCAAAGCTCGGGCAATAGAGTGACAGTCTTTGTCGTGGCTGAAAGTCAGAGCTATGGGAACAGGAGATGTTAATTGACTTGACACTTTCCTTTTGCTCAATTCACTCATGAAGTTAACACAGCACATTTCAACAGCACTTACTAGTCAATCAGCCAGACAGGCCATAAAAGGCACATCTCTTCCCTCCTGTTTGCACTAGTTATTTGCTAAAAGAATAGTAAGTAGTAAGATAAGGCAAAAATAGTCCTTGCAAGTTACCTCTACCAGGCATATTTGTATGAAATTCCTTGATATTTTTAATTTAGAGTATGTGTTAAGATCACTAGAAACAGATTGGAACTCCACAGCCACAAGCTTGAAGGTGAGTAAGTTACTTAAAGGAAATCTTTTTGCTAGCTGCAAGGCAGGAAGGGAAAATATTCTCACTTTCTAATATGTGTGCATTAACCATTTTAATCTGTGTATATAGCTACAACATATAACAAGGGCAGATTTATATACTAACAAGGGCTGTAGTTAAGACATATGGCACCATTTTATTTGGGCAAGACAAAGAATGAAAAAAAATGCAATTCCTATTGAATTCTGTGTTTGTATGATTGAATTTATGAAACAAAGATACACTAACCTTGTTTTCTTTATTCAGGAAGGTGTTGTCCTTGGTATTTTTTTTTTCCCCCCCAGGGGAATGATCTAGCTTTTCTTCATGGAGCCATATTAAATCCTTTTCTTACAGCAGGCCTTGGCTTCTTCCTATTTTTTATGATAAAATGTTCAGAAACAGTCTCCTCCTTGTGAAAAAAGGGGTTTGGATTATTTGGGTGGAATTGCCTTTCTTGTGCCCCACTTGCTCCATCCTTTAGACTCAGGTTATTTCACTTCTTAAAAAGGCCATTCCCTTTCTGAAGAGCACCATTTAGCCAGCTGCCACAGGTTCCTAGTGTTCTGAATAGTTTTCCTCTTATTTTATCCCACCTTGAATCTTAGAAGTGCTTAATGTGCTGTTCTGACCAAGGGGGTAATGACAGAGATATTGTAGAATCTTCTGTACTACTCTGTGCACTTCTGTGCTTACCCCATCTCAAAAATACTGTAGACTTCAGCAAAGTCTTTATTACAAAAAGATCAGACACATTAAGTCTGTTTTTATTTTCCTGCTCTTATTTTTTCTTTTTTTAATCAAAAATTCATGTTATATTCCTGAATGAATTTGTAGAGAAAGTTCTGCTTCTTGCTTTTTTTATGGCACTGTAACTCCACCAGGATTTATCTTTTGCTTATGAGCATCCCCTACTGTCCCTCTTAGAATGAGCTGCTCGCCTAGATAGGATTCTGCATACAATACTACTAATTAATACTAATTCAATAATATACTTACATACTATAAAAACAACAACAACAATGTAGCATAATCCACGTAATAAGAAATCCATCACCCCCAAATCTATGTTTATGGCCAAAATGCCAAAATTGTGAAAGCCAAACTCTTCAAAAGGAAATAAGAAAATTCCGAAGTACTGGGAGTAAATCTTTCTGTAAGGAATCAGCAAACAGTAAAAGCTGTGCCTCACAGGTTTACACTTTTACACTAGTTGCCGTAAGATTCTTTAAATAGCAATAGTTGTATTTCTTCTATTAGTAGTACCTCACTCCCCAGATGGCTAAGATACAGGAAATCAAAACAAACTGTCGCCTTCTGGTGCTTTTGCTCTGTCAGCTGCCTACTTTGCAACACTTGCATATATATGCCAAATGTCTATCTAACACATATGAGATATGCCAGTACAATACAGTGAGATCTGGAATAAAATTTTCTTAATGGGACTAAAGCCTGTACTTACAGTCTGAAAACAGATTTCATTAGGCACCAGGGCCTATATATTCTTCACTTCAAGTTTGGATTTATAATCCTGAAGATCCCTGAAAACTTCCAATAGGATAGTATAATAGGCATAGAATAATAACTAGAGTTGGACCCTGTAGAACTTTAATAGGTCATTTCAATACTGACCAGGCAAGAATACCTAGAAACTTATTTCAGTTTCAGTTATGCCCTCACTACCACAGCAAAATTAACTTTACTCCACAGGAATCAGCAAATACTATTTAAATACTAATAAATATCAATAAAAATATTAAAAATAGTAAATAATACTATTTTCACTTGTAAGATGAAAATAGCTAAACCAAGATTGGCTGTTCTATAGTTGTATTATAGATGTGCATCACATGAGTACTAAGATGCAGGTAGATGATTTAAAGAGAGTGATTGATTCCAGTGCAGTGAATGGATTTATTAGAGCACAGCATAAATGGCTGGGTGACTCTTATTTTCACAATTCTTCTTGACCTGTCAAGTTATTGTCTTCATGAAGATCAAATGTTCATTGTTTGTCATATAACTCAGCATTGCCTCCATGATGTATGCTTCAGCCTAGAAAATATCATATCGCCTTTTGTATCTTGGAAGTCTGATGGGCATAACAACTAGGAAAATATTAGGACTAAAATGCTTATATTGACATCAGTCAAAATCTAAACGTATTCCCATGTCTCTGACCAAGTCACCAGAAGACAACTACAAAGATCAAGGTTACTTACATTACAGTTGAATGAGAATATGCAAAGAATTCTTCCTTTCACCAAATCTGTTGAATAATTGATCAAGGGAAAGTTTAACTTGGATTTAGCCAAACAAACATGCAAAAGGCTTTGTCACAAAACAGAGTTGTTGTCAGCACTACTGTTTTTCACTGTTGCTATTATTACACAATGTATGCTTACATAGTGCAATGCCAGTGTAAGCCATTTCATTTTCCCTTTGTATGTTTTCTTTAGAATTTTCCCTTCATCCTGGAGCAAAAAAAAAAAAAAAAAAAAAATCAGGATCAAAGCAGGTGAAATGATTTGAAGTGTTTGCACCTCCAAACATAGTAATAATATAAAGCCCCTTTCTGATGCATTTAAAAGTAACACACTAGCACGAAATATCCCAGAACATAATATTGATGTTAGGAAGGTTTGCATTAGAATACTAAATTGTAAGCTTACTTGATGCCCTCTAATGTTTTGTTGTATATAATAAAAATATTTTCAGTCACACAGTGTCAAGCCCTGTGTTCATGTGCCCTGTTTAGACATTTAAAAGCTTTATGTCTGAGTCATCTTGGAAATTCCATAATGAAGAGAAATCGGCATTTTCAGAAGGTGGTTCATGTACCTATCTTAGACATCTTAGGAAAGTCAGCATACCCTCACAAGCTGCTTGTTTGTCCAGATTAATTAACATATGGTTCTGGCTTTCTTAGACATGAAAGTCTAACTCTTGTAAATCTAAAATTAGGTGGAAATTAATATCTGCCCGTTCTTTTCTCAGTATCATAAATCATCTTCTCTGTACCTCTGTATAACATCTGAAATGTTTGGTAACATATCTGCTAAAATTGATTTAAACACAGTTAGATCAAACAGTAATCAAGAACAAAGTTGTGCCTGCAACATTCAAGTACTCTCCATACAAGTACTTGTTGAAATTCCAAAATCTGCCTTTAGATGGACTGAGTTGGAAAGGCCAAAATGGGTATTTGATAGGACTAGACAATCCCTTTACGTATTATATGTTGTGCTATGGGATGTCAACTATTCTGTAAAATCACAGAAACATTGGTTGGAAATTATCTCAGAATACGGCCTACTTTGGACCATGATCAAGTAGAAGTTCATCTGCTTCGCATGCTTGGATTATTAACAGAACCGGATTGGTTCAGTCATGGATTTGTGTAGTGAATTTTTGAAAGTCCCAAGGATGGAGACTCCTTGCCTCTCTCAAAGACCTCTTTCAAAGCTGAAGTACCTCCACAGTGAAGATTTTTTTCCTAATCTGCATCCTGAATCTCCCAAACTACTACTTGTGGCTGCTGCACTGTCTACCACTGCCTCTGCCAAGAAGAGTTTTGAGCCCATTATTCTTGTAACTCCCCTTCAGTTAGCTGCAGACTGCAATCAGAAAGTCAAGCCAATGTCAACGTGCATCCAGCTCATGTGCTTTCTAGATACTAATCAAACAGAGGATGTTTCCACTTTCTTCTGTCTAAAAAAAAAAAAAAAAAAAAAAAGATAAATTGGGGGCTTAAAAGAAAAAGCATAGAGTGGCAGTTTGGAAGTTCTTTTCTTTCTGACTTCTACAATATAAAACCTTTGCTGGAACAGTTTTATTTGAGAATCTCTGGTTTTTCTGATTGAACACTTCAAACCATTTTGAAATTAAATATGTCTAAGAAGTGAGGAAAAGTGCTGAAGTGTGAGTAAGTTAGTATCAGTTGGCTAAATTTGGCTATGTGTTATACTCAATTTCTGCTACAAAATTTCAATCAAATTCCCAGCATCATGAGTAGGCCTGCTGTTATTACTGCTGTTAATTCCACTTCTGACATAAATACAGAAGACAAAGAAAGGATTTTTTTCCTCATGATGATGGTGCTGCTTGCACAGCAAGTAGCATGTATTCTAGTTCAAAGCACAAGATTTTGAATGTACCAAACACTGCTGTTCTAAGAGGGGAGAATTCTAACAACCTTTTCAACCCAGATGAAATGCTTTAGGAGCTGTAGGTAACATGTTCCTATAAGATTACTGTCACATAGTAATACAAAGCTAAGACCATCAAATAAGAAAATGAAGATGTGGCTGCCCCTGAAATTTAAGTAGGTCATACAAGCAAGATACTATTTAAAGACAGTTTTGCAAATATAGGATAAATGTTATATGTATATTGCATATAGTATGACTTTCATTACAACCACAACTTTGTTTGCTCTTCATAAACATCAGAGCAGTAGTCAGGTGTGTTCACAGAAAGAGACATTTTAACTTTCATCTTGAAAAACAGAAGGTCTTATATGCTTCCGTAAATCTTTAGACAACATAATTTTGAATATTTTATCCAGTCAAGTGACAGAAATAATTCTAGATATTTTAATCAGACTAATAGCCAACAACTGAAAAAGCTGCTAGGAAGTTTAACAAAATACTGAATATAGATTTGTTTTTAAAATAATATCCCTTTTGAGTAACTAACTTTTCTAAAGAAACAAATAAACTATGATCTTTGCATGTCATTCCACAAATACAGAAAATATGAAATATCATGTAATGTTTGAGAAAAATATAGCTGTGATGTCATAGCAAAAAATTGTTTATTTTTCATGAAGCACACCACTGCATCAACCAATTCTTATTGTGACAGGTATTGCAACTGTGCAACATTACAAAAACTATTGACAGGAGCTCATGTGAGTTCCTATCAAAGATAAAAAGAATAGTGTGTATGGTTTAGAAAACATACACTAAGTGAACTATTTCACTAGTTGGGAATAGGAGCAAAAATTACAGCCTAGTCCTTTTGACTATGATTATTTATAGCTGGTAACAAAACAGACCATGGACTGTTGGCTGGCTCCGAGAGCAAGCAGCACACAGTGGCTCATACCCTCATGGCTCTATTCTGTCCCCCCACCAAAACAATGTGGCCTCATCTTTACTGACTTTGGGAGTGCTCCGTGGTAAGTCTTTCTTACAGATTCAAAAATTAGCAAAATTCAAAGGTGAGTCTCTGATCTCTTTCTGTCAGCACCTCATCTGCCACTTGAATGCAAAAGACATAATATAAAAAAGCAGGTCTACTCTCAGAGCCAACTGCAGGTGCTTCTGCTGGGGAAAAAGAAAATACACACATTGATTTCTCCACTGAACTCTCTATATATCCCACCAAGCTATGTGAAAAGAAGGGAACCTTTAGTCATTTTAGACTGCTACTACAGCTTGCCAAGCAAAGCCTGGTTTTGGAAAGCCAGAATTAGCAATTAATGCAATCACGGCATGTTGTATTATCTTTCTTTATAAAGAATATGTCTTGGAGGTGGCAAACAGGGACAAAATGAGATTCCCAAGATCCTACATAATCCAGGCTTTGGCAAACAAATGTGGATTCTCTAGTCATAGAGGTTCATTGGTGACTTGAATTAACTTTAGCTGAAAATGTTGAGGTTTTTGATTATTAAAGGAGTGAGATTCTGGTAAAGACTTTCTAGCAGGAAAGCAGGGAGCTGAGGTAGGAACCTGATGCTTTTTCAGGTAGGATTACATGATGATGATGCCTGCTGTAACAAGGCATTGACACCTCAGGATCAGAGAGATCCCCCCAGACCCATGTTCTTTTTTCCAGTATTTAAAAATGCACTGTTATTTCACAGTAGGAAAAAATGCTTAGTCTCTCCCTGCAGCATGAATACAGCCTTAAATAGTTGGAACAGTATTTGGTCTTTGATTCATCTTTCAGTATTACCCAGTCATTTATGTTTTAAATTATAAGTGAACAGTCTATCTCAGAAAGAATGCCACTATTTTATTTCTAAGGGTTGTATTATACATGATGAGCTGAATGCTATAGCTCTTATCATAAAACAGTAATACTTTGCATTAAGAGAAATAAATTTCCTTTTACTGATGACTTCTTTTTTTCCTGAGATGATTTGCACATCATGATTTCTTTTAAGGAGAGGGAGATGTAGTTAGCTAATGTAAGCTAACGCAGCTGGATACAAAAAATACACACAATAGTAGACAAAACTTCATTGCCACAGTATGATTCATTCTACGCTGTATTTCCTTCTAGCAAATTTCTAATTAAAGTCTGGAGTTTTAAAAGCATTTTTTGTTCTGAAACTGCATAGCAGTGATGGACTTAGAATAGATTACCGAGGCAAACACTATGGCTCTGTGAACACTTTAAGCTTGTATAAACTTGTGTACTCTAACCTTATCCTCACTCTTCATTCCTCAGCAGTCCCTTTCTCCCTCTCCCTTAAGCCAGAAAAAGCACTTATGGAGCCATGCAACATACTGGACTGAGTTAAAATAACTTTTTTTCCGCCTCCTTTTTGCTGGGTCACTGTCCAGCTACATGGTTACCAATCTTAGCATTAATGACTGGAGAAAAAAGGAAGGAATGAGCACCCATATCTAAGCAGAAGGCTAGACCAATTCCTTCACTATCTGGATTAAACATTTCAATGAATCACAGTGTAAACGTTACAGAGGACATATCTGTAAAAACATGCCACTGGAAATAAATAATATCTCATGTGAAACTCAATATCCTGCATCACAGAATCATTAAACTACTAATTAAGTTCATCATTAAAAATAATTGAATGGTATTATACACCCAAAACTCAGAAAATTCACATATGACATTCATCTGTTTGTCCAGAACATACTTCTCCAGATTATTGGTGTATTTCCCTGAGCAGTGCAATTAATCTCCAAACTCCCAGATTTCTGTGCACTGCCCTAAGAGTGTGTGACTACTTGGTGGAAGTCAAAAAAGAGAATATTGTCTTCAGATTGTGGTAGGCTGTATCTAGTCTGACACAATTTGCAGGTTTAGTGCTTAGCAGAAAGCTCTGCACTTGTGTCCACACCTTGTATTTTGTTGTATTTTCCATTATTTTAAATTGTATTTAATTGTGTATTCACAGTATGAAGATTCTTAAATTTTTAGGGGGTGTGTTTCCTGATTCTATGGCCAATTCACATGTCAGATCATTCCTCAGAGCTAATACTAATTGTGGATTTAGTTGACATGTATAGTGAAAATGTCAATGACAGGGTATTTTTAACACATAATGGCAGCTACAGATTTAGTCCTTTTCAGTATTAATTCCTGACAGTTATTGTACCATTTAATTTAGGAGAGAATTTTAAATAGAGAAGTTATCATCTGATGACTGAATGTTCCTTTTTATCTCATTTATATCAATTGTCAGTGCACAGAGGCATTACCATGATCAATTCAAATGTATGAATAGTTGTGCCACCCATGAAAATATGTGAAAACTGTCGGAACAGAATAAAGCATTGATGAAATGTCTGTTCTTTTGTTTTAATTTTTACTAACGTCCACTGCTAAGACAGCTTATAGGAACTTGCAATTTGCAGGACTGTGCAATGCCAGACTGTAGAGTAATTCGGAAGCTCTGATCGATTAGAAAAACCTTTTTGTAGCAGCTGGCATGGCAACCTTTTAAATTTTAGATCTGAGTCGCATATTTCACTGAAGAGGACTAAGGGATGAAGCTTAGAATTTTGATCAATAGGGAGGAGAGAATAAAAATAAACATAGGTCAATATAACAATAAAATATTTTATTTACAAACCTGATACCATGGTCTAATCTCACAATAATTATTTTAAATAAATTAATAATGTTTTTTGATTGGGTGCTAATTTTTTTGGGGGTGGTGGTGGGTGTTATGTTTACACAGCAAGAGGTGGAATACCACCATTCAAGTTTTCTTTTTTCCAGGTAAGCCAGAGGTAAACTCCTGGACTCCAGTAAACAGTGACTGGATAGGACACATGCCAAGATGCTTGCAGGTGTCTCAGCACACAGCTCACACCGCCTGTGCTGTCAGTGCCCTGCCCAGGAGCCGCTGCCCTCCTCCCAGGAGGCTTCTCCTCTCTCGCACTTGTGGAGATGGGCAGATTTTATCCTACAAGAGCTCAGAGACTGAAGCAAAAATTTTTACTAAATCAATTTGTCAGACCCTGTGCTCTTACACAAAGCATCCTTGTTGAGACAAGTTCTCTTCTACTTGGTTGTTTCCAGAACCAGTCTTCTTCAGCCAGTCTTATGTCCTCACTCTAATGCCCTAGATTTATTTGTCTTAGAAAGTTGTCAGCCTTTTTATCTTCTTGCCCCTGTTTTGCAGAAAAATTCACCTACACTTGCAAAGCATCACAAGTGAATTTGGGAACTCCCACCACAACATAAATGACAGGCCAAAATTCAGAAAGTGCCACCTTAGAAAGTCATTTATATGCCTCTTTGATTTTAGGTATATGCCTCAGTATCATGCATATCAAAGCACAAATTCAAGTCTAAGCATGTGAAAAAGTGTTGGTGGTGAACACAAATGTGTGATTAAAGCCATTTCTACAATTAGATCATTAATGTCTGAATAAGTAATATACTTAATGTCTAAATATACATTTCTAAAGTGGAATAAAATGGGATTGTGATATGACCTTAAGCATAGATCTATTCAGCTCTTGTTACATATACTGGATTTTTGTTCACGTTCTTGCTGGCATGTTTTCACTCAGTGCCATCTAGATTTCAGTGCCTGGACAAACACCAAGCAATTGCATGAGTGAGTTTATTTTGACAGGGTAGTGGTGAGGAGATGGCACCACTGCATTTCTCAGCACTGCCCCAGCAGGCTTTTAACTCTGAAACATGACATGTCCTCTTGCAAATCCCAAAGTCATGGAGACATGACTCCAGAACACTGGAACAGGATGCATAAACAAAAAACCACCAGAGCAGGCAATACAGTAAACCCATCTCCAAAAAGCTACAGAGCCGTTATTACTTCCTAGTGAAAAATATTATTGAATCATAATTTCATACTAAAAAGAAGCTTTGATAAGGCATATGGACAGCCTTCTTTCTAAACATTGCTATAATCTTATGTCAAGTGCACCAGACATATGAAATACTATTTTAATAGATGGGAAAAATTGCAGGCAAATCTCAGCTTCCATAGCCATCAATAAAAGTTTATCAGGTATTTGGTTTGCTGTTGTTTGGCTCTTCAGGAATGTGGAAACCTCACCTAATGCTCTGAAGTTATAATTTCTGCTTGAAAGATAAAGATTCTTAAAATTATGTTATAAACTAGTAAAAGTAATCATTAAAAAAGAAATAGTGAAAAATCTACTGTTGCTGTTAAGGATCTATTTATTTGGAAACAAAGAATTATTTGCTTGATTTGTTATATAGAAAAGAACATGGAAAATCACCCACAGATCCCTGCACTGAGATCAGCATGAGTACTCTGACTGTAGCTAAAGTATGAAAAATTTATCCTGGATTTTAGTTTAATATTGATGTTTGATTCTAAGGAGAATTCCCAGTCTGTGTTACCTAGCAATATATTGCAGTAAAAACATGAAGCTTGATGCACCTCTGAGAAAATAAATGTTCTTTGGTACTTAAAACTGTTTGTTTGAAATATTTCTGTAGGTGTAAAATCTAGTGATATCAAGTGGTCCTGTCATAGCAAATAAATTAACAGGGAGTTTTTGCATATTTTTGATGAATTAAAATTCTCTCTTTCCAAAATAGGACTGCAACAAATATAATTACTCAGCTGAAGGTTAATTTGGTGATTATAACCAAGTACATAGGACCAACATTTTTTTCTTTACAAGATTTCCAGCAAAAAAGGTTATTCATGAGGTAGCTTTTCCTAAGATATTCTAAGATCAAAAAGTCATTTTTAACATATTTTTTTTTTAATATAGCTGATCATTTTGGTTTGCTTTCTGGATATCCTGTATACAATTACTTTTGGTGCCTTGCCACTTATATATATTATTGCAATGAAAGAGATTACATAAAATAGCCATAAACTACACCTTTCCTATTGATATGGAATGCTTTAATCACATAAAACTGAAGAGTCTGTTTCACGTTGCTTCAAAGCAAATATCATTATCGTAGCAATGTAATTTAGTAATATACCTTAGACAGGAGCATAGTTTCATACCATTATAGTAATTCACAATAGACTAGGTTATGATTTTATCTACCTTTCAATGCAGGAAGCATGAATAACTGCACTCGATGTTTTCCTTTCCCACCAAGTCTTTGGGTAAAAGAGTTGAGTCTCAGATCTGTGCTTTCCATGGATTCAAGCTATCAAGATAGGTATGCCAAAGGGAAGCATACTTTGCTGTAACACAACACAGCTAATTTCCTTTCTTCTTCTTAGTAATACCACTAGTGTGGAGCAACATGGGAGCTGAGGACAGTATTTGACAGATGTCCACACACAGGTTTCGCATGTGCACTGAGGTGTAGTCAGCGGAGCTCGTCACTATGATCAGTGTGATCTGGAAAGTGGGTTCAACTTTCCCCGAAACAGGTACATAAGACAAATCGATTAGATTCAGGTTTTGAACACTTTTGTTTGTTACAAATGTTTATATTTTCCCTAGCAAGTCTGACAAAACATTCAAATACTTGATATACGTATACCCAACATGACAGATCCTGAGCTTTGCAGAAAACCCATTAGTTTCTGTAAGTTCCCAACCAAACATCACCTACATTTTCCTTTCCTCTGGGTACTCCCAAGCTATCAATATAGTAAAATTGGTTTGATTCATTAGTCAAATCAAAGAATTTGCTAAAGTTATTGCCAGAAGTAGCTTGTCTAACATTTTGTACATAAATAAGAAAACATGTTATTAAAGTAAGTTTGAAGATCATTTAAAAAAAAGAGAATCTTCACTTTCAGCATAAGCCAACTTTTCATCAGTACAGATTCACTCCCTAATTGCCCCCTGAAAAAGCAAAAAATAATATCCAGCCTTTTGTTCATATACATTAAATCACTCATGCTATAAGGGAACTATGAGAGATCTTATTTCATGTTATGGAGAAAGACTTGACCCTTCATCCCCAGATGGCAATTTATACGATGTATCCATTACAATTTCACATCATGAAGTCTGTAGATGACAGTTTCCCCAGCGCACAATAACCCAGCATACTCTAATCTTCTCTATATGGAGTAGATAAAACTCCAGATTTATAATAAGTACTGTGCTGTTAAGGGTCCAAGACATAGATTACAAAAACATTTTAGTCTTTGAATATACTATAATACTTCATCTCTCCCTCAAAAAAAGAAAAACCTTTAGCAGAATCTAATGGTGTCTGTTTCCCACATGAAAATGGGATTTGCCATGTCCATACAAGTTTTTTATCATTAAAAATCTAAATATTGGAGAACAGTATCAATTTGTTATATCAATGCTACACAGTACCGTAGGTATGATAGCCAAATTAAAACTATGTTTAAATACTTTTCCTACTATTTCCTAGTATTCAAATATCCACTTGTACACATTAGAGAGATATTAACTGGCAATTATTTCAGGTACTTGATATCACATTTTAGACAGATTAAAGATACAGAAAGATACATTTTAATTAGAAATATATTTGACTACAGATGACCCAAAATACATGCATGATACAGTTTTACTAGTTTAATACCAGTAACTTTTAAAAAAATATTTTTAAATAATAAATAATACATTAATTAAAATAAATAAAAATTTTAAAAAACAGGTATCTTCAATTTATCACAAAAGTTTCATGAAAAATATCCTAATTTGTATATTTCAAGGACTGTGGAAGATTTTTTTGGATTTATTTCAAGCACTTCTGAGCCAAAAATGGTCATCAAATTTTAAGTCTACTTCCTACTCTACAAAACACCAATAGCCAGTGGATACGGACTTTGATGTAGCATCTAGCTTAAAACTGCCGTGCTTTGGGAAAATGCAAGAAGATACATGCATTTTTAAATATTTTTATGGCATTATTCTCATTTATTTATTTCATTTGCATACAGTACTACTAGGACTGTTCTAGTAAGGTCTATTTACAGTAGGGTAGTTTGAAACATTCATTTAATTTGGTGAAAGGAGAGATCTGATATAGTACAAGATTTGAATCATAGAAACATGGAATCATAGAATCGTTTAGGTTGGAAAAGACCTTTGAGATCATCAAGTCCAAACGTTAACTCAGCACTGCAAGTCCATCACTAAACCATGTCCCTCAGCACTGCATATACCTATTTTTTAAACACCTCCAGGGATGGTGATTCTACCACCTCCCTGGGCAGCCCATTCCAATGCTTCAACACCCTTTCCATGAAGACATTTTTCCTACTATCAAATCTAAGCCTCCACTGGTGCAACTTGAGGCCATTTCCTGTTGTCCTGTTGTTGTAATCTGGGAGAAGAGACCAACCCCCACCTGCCTGCAGTCTCCTGTCAGGTAGCTGCAGGGAATGATAAAGTCCCCCCTGAGCACCCTCCTCTCCAGACTAAACAACTCCAGTTCCCTCAGCCACTCTTCATAAGATTTGTTCTCTAGACCCTTCACCAGATTCGTTGCCTGTCTCTGGACACGCTCCAGCACCTCAATATCTTTCTTGCAGTGAGGGGCCCAGAACTGAACAATATTCGAGCTCTGGCCTCACCATTGCCCAGTACAGGGGGACAATCACTTCCCTGGTCCTGCTGGACACACTGTTTCAGAAACAAGCCAGGATGCTGTTGGCCTTCTTGGCCACCTGGGCACACTGCTGGCTCATGTTCAGCCGGCTGTCATCCAGCACCCCCAGGTCCTTTCCCACCAGGCAGCTTTCCAGTTGCTCTTCCCCAAGCCTGTAGCGCTGTGTGGGGTTGGTGTGACCCAAGTGCAGGGCCTGTCACTGAGCCTTGTTGAATCTCATACAATTGGCCTTGGCTCAGCGGTCAAACCTGCGCAGATCCCTCTGAAGTGCCTTCCTGCCTTCAAGCAGATCAACACTCTCCCACAGCTTGGTGTTGCCTGCAAACTTATTGAGGGTGTACTTGATCCCCTCATCCAGATCATTGATAAAGATATTAAAACAGGACTGTCCCCAATACTGAGCCCTGGTGAATACCACCTGTGATCAGCCGCCAGCTGGATGTGACTCCATTCACTACCACTCATTGGGCTTGGCCGGCCAGCCAGCTTTTAACCCAGCACAAAGTATGCCCATCCAAGCCACAAGCACCCAGTTTCTCCAGGAAAATGCTGTGGGAAATGGTGTCAAATTTCTTGTCCTACTAAGGTCCAAGTAGACAACAACCACAGCCTTTCCCTCATCCACTAGGCAGGTCGTCTGGTCATAGAAGGAGGTCAGGTTCATGAAGCTGGACTTGCCTTTCACAAATCCATGCTGGCTGGGGCTGATACCCCTGATGTCTTGCACGTGCCATGTGATGGTGCTCAGGGTGATCTGCTCCATAACCTTCCTCAGCACCAAGGTCAGGCTGACAGGCCTGTAGTTCCCGGGATCCTCCTTCCTGTTCTCCTTGTAGATGGGCATCATGTTAGCTAACCTCTGATCTTCTGGAACCTCTCCAGTTTGCCAGGACTGTTGATAAATGATGGAGAGCGGCCTGGTGAGCTCTTCTGCAGATCCCTCAGTACCCTCGGGTGGATCCCATCTGGCCCCACAGACATGTGTGTGTCTAAGTGGAGCAGCAGGTCACGAATTGTTTCCTCCTGGACTATGGAGACTTCGTTCTGCTCCTCATTCCTGTCTTCCAGATCAGGGGGCTGAGGACCCAGTTAAAGACTGAGGCAAGGAAGGCATTAAGCACCTCAGGCTTTTCCTCATCCTTTGTGGCATTGTTGCCCCCTGCATGCAATAAAGGATGGAGATTTTCCTTGGCCTTCCTTTGGTTTCTAATGTATTTGTAAAAATATTTTTTGTTATCTTTTACAGCAGTGGTCAACTTAAGCTCTAGATGGGTTTTCGCCTGATTTTCTCCCTGTATAACTTCATGACATTCTTATAGTCCTCCTGAGTTGCCTACCCCTTCTTCTGAAGGTGGTAAATTCTCCTTTTTTTGTGAGTTCCAGCCAAAGCTCTCTGTCTGGCCAGGCTGGTTTTCTTCCCCATTGGCTCACCTCTCATCACATGGGGACAGCCGGTTCCTACCCTTTAGGCCTTCCTTCTTGAAGAATGTCCAGCTTTCCCAGACCCCTTGGCTCTTCACAACTATCTCCCAAAGGACTCTTGTCAACCAGACGCTTAAACAGGCCAAAGATGGCCCTCTGGAAGTCCAGGGTAGTGGTTCTTCTGACCCTCCTCCTTACTCCTCCTAGAATTGAAAACTTTATTGTCTCACGATCACTATGCCCAAGGCGGCCTCTGACCACCACAACACATACCAAACCTTCTCTGTTTGTAAACACCAGGTTCAGCAGGGCATCTCCCCTGGCTGGCTCCCACACCAGCTGTGTCAACGCTGGCATGCCACCCCCAGGCTCATCTCTAAGGAGTCCAATTTTATTCCTTTCCCCCTTCGAATTTAGTTTAAAGCTCTCTCAATGAACCCTGCAAACTTTTGACCTAGAATCCTTTTCCCCTTTTCCCATTTTGTGATATTTTATTGAACTTATTAATTGCACTGATGCATTCTTTAAATTCTACTCAGTCTACCTGTGATTCTAGAAAATTTATTTCAAAATCTTTTAAAATAGATTTTGCTTGGAAACTTAACCCCCATAACATTTAAATATTATGTTATTAAACTATATACTGTCATTATGTCAAACCTTAGAATAGTTTTTATTTATATGTATAATGCAAGAAATAATTTTATTGATGTTGATTTAAAATGTATTCTTGTAGTGGTCACTGAATATTAGCTTTTAATAGTGGTTTTGTAATGGCATTTTCAGTAGATAAAGCTCCAAGAGATACTATTTTGTTCTTTTTAACTTGCTGATAAAATCAGTGCTAATTGATTAAATGTGACTTTGATTCTGGGATGCTATTATCCATAGAAATGGGCCAAAACAGAAGATGTTTCTTTTCATTTGTCTCTCATAGCATTCACCGCAACTCTATTTCTAAATTGTCTTAGTCCCTCAGGGAGATTTCATCACTTTCCATTGACATAACAATTGTTTTTTAGCTGACAGTTTGATGAGTCTCCTGCAGCAACCTCACTTAAATAACCTGTAAATAATGGGACTATACCAGTCAAAGATGAGATAGTTTTTAAAGGACTTTAACATTTACCTTTTATCTGACTGTAGAACATTAATGGATTTTCTTCATTTCATAAATGTGAAAAACCAATGACTCATATAGAGAGCAGATGAGTGGACAGATGTGATGGGTCTTTATATGGAAATTACACCCCTGTACCTAGTGATTAATGAAGAGTTGTAGACATTCTGAGTTTGTGATAACATCTATTTAAAACCAACAACACTGACTTTACAAGTAAGGTTGATGCCTTTTGACCAGCCACCTGTTAAATTATGAACCTTTTAAATATAAACTACAGTCCAACATCCTTACATACTTTTTTCAACTCTGCCATTATTCAATTGTTTTGTGGTGCAGGAATGGACTGTCTTAAAAAAACTGTTAACAGTATTTGCCTACAATAAGATGTGCCTGTTCATCTTTCAAAATGGAATACTTTATTTAGCTTTTGGATATGATGAATCCATTTGGTAGCTTATGAGACTTCCTAGAAGGTGACTGTAGTGGTAGCTATAGAGATGAGATGCCAAATAAAGCTAAATGAAAAATATGATTAGTTCATCTCCAGTTTGTTGATCATCAAGCAGCATTTATTAAAATTTTAAAAGCTAGTATTTCTACAATCAAAGGATAATAAATACTAAATTTGTAAATACTTATGCAGAAACGTTACAAACTATAATTTTAGGAACATCATAAAAACAGACACATAGCTGTTCAGCATGGACACTCATTTATTTATACAAAACTGATCTCTTCCATGAAAATACTTGTAAGTCTTCGAGGATTAAATTGATCCAACTTTTACTCCACACATCTTAATTTCAACTTAAAAACCAGGAATTTTGCATACACTTATAAGGGAACTTGTCTAATGGAGCTCCTTGAGCAAAATGAAGACTTGAAATGCAGAAGAAACACTGGACTATCATGTTCCAAAAGTGGAAGAATGTGGGAGTGAAACCACTACTTAAAACTCATTTCGTTATGGAGTCCTCTGTGTTCTATGATAGGAGAAAGGCTTAGACAGGGCTGACAGTCACTTTTGCTCCGAACTGTGAAGCAAAATTTTTCAGGTGTATCACACGCATTCCTTTGCAACACTTGGAGTTTCAGAATGATTACCAGATATCATGCTATACATCAAGAGGTTTTCCTGGTTAGTTCCAGATACTTGAAAATCCTTTTATCACCAATTTGCAAAACAAGGCTATGCATTTTACGTAGATGTATGTGTTGCTGCATGTTTCATGAGCAAGCTAGAGGAGCTAAGCTTCTCTTGTAGAGTCTCACAAACTCTGTTAAGTATTATCATACCCACAGAGATTGAGTTAACTTCCAACATTAGATAGATAAGTCCTTTAGCCAACACCAGGGCAAGGTGGAAGTAAAAAGAATTATTTACTAAATATGAGATAAACTACAGTTTACAAAAATTTATCAAAACACGCACACAACTTAAATGAAAGAACTATCCATCAGCCTTGTATTTATAGTAATTTAAGTTAAAATAATTCAGGGCACAAGTTAAAACAACTATTCAGGGCACGTGGCTTGACCTTTATTAGCTTAAACATTTAACTAGGACATCACAAGTCCCTAAGACACCAGTTGGCAGACAGCTGTTTTGAATATGTGTTTACTGCATTAAAAAGATGGCCATAGATTTTAGCTTCTAACTTAAACTGTCAGTGGTTTGGGAGTTTGTATGAAAACACAGTGTGTTTATGCTCTTAAGCTACATTGTAGAATCATAGAATGGTTTGGGTTGGAAAGGACCTTAAATATTATCTAGTTCCTACCACTCCATATACAAACAATAATCATTTAGATAGGTAAAAACTCTTAAGATGTTGAATATGGCAAAGAATAAATACAAATTTTTGTCCAAGCAGGTTGTCTAGTGACCACTAGCAGTCATGCAGACAGTAGGAAATGAAAATTTGGGTGAAATCTGATTCCAAAATCGTAACAAGGATAAATGCTTAGCACATGTTACCCGTTCTCCAGTAACATATTAATTATTACATTTCAGTCCAACAAGTCTGATCTGCCTCCAGATTAGAATCTTCCTGCTTCCTTTTCTTCAGTATTTGATCTGATTTTTTATGGAGAAAAGAAGCAAACCAAAACCAAAAGCAAAGTAACAGCAGATCCTCATATTCTCTCAGTGATCTTCAGGGTGGTTTGAGGACATGCTTCTGCTGATGAAATTATTCAGGTTCCCCAGGATAAATAACAGAACTGAATCCTCAGCCTTTGCTGAACAGGGCTTTCACTTCATTTTCTTAAAACAATACAGATACTTCCAGTAAACTGGCCTCAGGAAGTGCAGCTTACTACGCAGTATTTTCTAAATAGGAATTATTGAGGTGTAGTACTACCTGAGGAACTTCTGTGATTACATTATTATTACTTCTTCACATGGAAAATTACATCAGCTTTGAACACTTCATTCCAAGCTAGACAAAGCAGAAGTACCTTCCAGCATTTTCCAGCACCTCACAGTTTCAGAGTGTTAGTATACACTGTACTGGATTTATGGAATGCATCAAACCTGTTATTGATCCATGAATCATCTCAGAGAATGGATTTTTTCATATACATAAATGTCTAGGATTAATCAAAAGTATTCAAGCCATTAAGTAACATAATGTGTTTAGAAAGCTGTGTTCTCCAGCAAAGGAGGAAGGGATAATACTTTTTAAAACATCCATTGGTCCTCCAAAAGCCAAAAGGAAATCACTGGGAGAGTCAAAACAAAATTTCCCCTCATTATTATCATGGGCAGCAAATCCATGGGGAAAAAAAAATATAAGCCTGATTCTGTAGTGTTGTCACTCCATTGGCTTTGGTGGAGAAACTGTGCTCTACAGCAAGGTGAAGAAGGATTAGGTCTTTATGGCTATATGGCGTTTAGCAGATGCCATTACCATAATAAAAAGGTGTATTTATTATTTTAAATAATTTTATAGACAGAAATGATCATATAAAGTATTCAAATGTTATTTTGAATCCTTTTATATTATTTTTTATATTCAATCATATATAGAGGAATTCTTTACATTTTACTTTTATTGCCCAGCCTTACTTGGAGGTTTTGGGGAATAAACAGCACTGAAAACAGATGGCTGGAATTACAAAGCTTTACCTTGTGCAGTAAAATGAGGCTTTGTGCAGATGGACCTGTAGATATTACTGCCAGTATTGTACCTTATCCATATGGACTGCAAGATTTATGGCAAAAGTAATTATTTTCAAATTCATCCTTGGATACAAGCTAATGCCCCCCTGTTTGCATGTCTCTACTCTTTCTAATGTGTGGCATTAGAGAAGAAATAATCTAAAATAAACATTAAAGTGTTTCTATGGTAAGTCAGACACGATACATGAAATAGTGTTCTAATATTTTAAGAAAGGACTCTCTGAGCACTGTGCTTGAGCATGGCAACATAAAGCATGCAGGTAAGCAAGTACTGTGGCAGCTCAGTGTGTTCACACCAGAGGATTCACGTTCCTGCAGACTGAGATTTCTGTGGAGAGCATGGAGCTAACAGGCAAGAGGCAGTGAGTTGATAGCATGGAAAAAAGGCAGGAAAAAGTTGTCCCAGCGCCTTTAAGAACCTGTTACGGCAGCTGTGTGTTCAACACAGGGCTGTCCTCCAGGGCTTGGCACACTTGCTGGTATAGTGGGAATATTCTTAAATCATATATATCATTCTAAATCTTGTGTCCTGCAATCAACCAGCTACAGGTCCTGCAAGGTGTTAGGCAGAGGTCAGATGGGTGTGATGTAGTGTAAGAACCATGGGATGGGCTGTTCTTACCACTCAGAAGAAAGACTTCTCCAGTGCTTAAAGGCTGAGAAAAGAGTTGGGAGAAAGTCTCTGTTCAGAACGGTTGTGGAAGTACGAAGACAAAGGCTCAACACATCACCAGCAGGATCTCAAGACAAGTCCATAGCAAAGGCTTTCCTATGGCTTCCCACCACTGTTTGTACAGGGGAATAGCCACATTTCAGCCTTGACAAGCACAAACAGCAAACAGGTATGGAGAAATAAATATGGAAATGTGATTTCTTGTATTCACAAATGTAGAGGTGTCCATTCCTAGATGACATTATATTATCTTTTAATATGTTTTATTTAAAATGTTGATATTTTCATCTACAGATCTGTAAATAGATAGTGCACATGGTTTTCAATTACAACTGTATCTGAGTATACAGAGCCATAAATAAAGGAACTAAGACCCAACGATCTTTACAGGAAGAAAATCAGGAATGTTACCTTCACCGTTTAAATTTTCCATTGCTCTTCAAACATTCCCATTTTCCCTATTTTGTTCTTCAGTTTCATCTATGAAGTTTTCATTGTCTGATTACACACAACATTGAGGTACTCTCTAATGCTAAATGTTTCAGTACTGTGGTGCACTTTCAGGAACCAAAAGGTTTAACTAATTGCTTTTTGTAAAGTCTAATTGCTATTTGTAAAGTGGTTTGAGATCGTCGTACTAAAAAAAAAAAAATAAAAAAAAAAGATTACTGTTATAATGAGTTACTAGAAAGCAATCTCTTGTAGTGTTTAACACCTTAGTTTGCATAAATCGGATCACATTCATAATACATTTTGGGATTTTCTTTCTTTTGCCTTCAGGAGCAACAAAAATCATATGAACAGTAACAACAGTACATAAAAACCCCATCTGAATAACTTACTAAAAATACTGAAGAACAAAACAATATAGAACAAAACCATTTCTCCTACACAAAATCATATATGGAGTATTTCAGGCTAACTGAGCATAGCAACAAATGGTTAGTTTGGAATACCTGCAGAAAGAAATATACTTCAGAGAAATTTGTTTCTCAAATTATGGCAAAAACACACTGGTTGCATAGGAAGGTATTTTTTTTCTCTGGAAAAATAAATTTTATGTTTAAAAATAACTTTTGCTTTTTACTGAGATAATTTTGTTCTTGGATATCACAGGCTTGATTTGCTTAAGCTGAAAGGAAATAACAGCTGCAAAGTTGTTCATATATGATGAACAAGAGCATAATATAAAACAACATACCCAACAACAACAAGCAACAGAACATTGCTCAGCTTAATGCCTGGATCCACATTACATCCCTGACTATTTACTCAGAACATCTTTGTGCAGTGTGCCCTCAGAGGCCCAAGAGCTACTTGTTCCACCCGTATACAAATGCCACTAAAACTGTAAACCCAAATTATCTTATGAAGAAAGTCACAAGGGAACTGAGTAAGCATGATATTAACTGATAAATACATGAAGAATAATTAATAATTTTAAAATTTGGAAGTACCAGTCACCTCTGAAAATTCCTTACCTACATTTGAAGTCTTAGCAACTTAGAAAACTACCTCTAAGAAGGACTGTTTTCAGTTTCTGTGTTACATTTAAAGTTTCACTGACATAGTTGCACAGTAGCTATCGAAAAGTCTGTCAGCCTGATCATGGAAGAAAGTTTCATAAAAAGCTACAGATGAATGATCTTATCCTTTAAAGCTATTATTCTTCAGACTGTTGAAAATATCAATATAATTCCCTTGGCTCTAGTCAGTTTTTCTTCTGAAGATTAAAAATCAGCCCAATTTATGCACAAAAGAAAAAATGTCCTTGTCCTCATTTTGGCATAGTGAAGGCCCTATAGCATTTTGTGTACCTTACGATGCCTGTTCAATTGCATCACATTTGTGCTGTGCTTCAGGAAAAATAAAACACCCTCTAAGCCCTAAGGCAAAGCTATTTACAGACAGCTAGAAGCCATTATATGTTAGCACTGATGGATAAAACAGCTCAAACAAATAGGGAACAAATCTTCCACAATGCTGTACAGTAGTCTGTGAACGAGAATAGCAATCTACATGGATGGATTCTGACATAAAGACACAGGAATGGTATAATGGAATATATATTATAAAGAAAGCAGTGCCTTGTGAGATCTGGGAAGAGGAACACAGAGCAAGGGAAGAAAATGGAAAACATAGACAGTTTAAACTAACTGAACAGCTGGTTCAGTGAAATAACAATTTTGTAGTTTATTTCAGATTCCACAAAAAATAGAGAGGTATATTGCCTGTTCTGGGTATACTGCAGCTCGTGGTAACCTGCATTAGTAAGTTTTCTGTCATTGAGAAAGATAATGTTCTAGTAAAAATGCTTCTGAAATTACTTTCTTGATATTTCACAGGAGCAAAGTACTCTTTGTGAAGTAACATGAGGAGACTAAGCGCATGTTTAAAAATACAGTGTTAGCTTATTGTTACACGTCTGATTTTTAATCAGATTTTGAAAAGAATATTGGAATGAAATAAGCAACAGTAAACTGCCATTTGGATAGTAGTTTGTTTAAAATATGCAGTATAGAGTCTGGAAATCACAATACTTCACATTTCTTACGCTTTTTTTTCAAAAAAAAGACAGTATTGTGGCACATGATGTCGAATGCACGTATTTTAAAGAAAGGGATTTATAAATTTCAGGGGGTTATATGTGCATCTTTATTCTTCTCTGCATATTTGTTAGCATTCATAGTTTTGTTCATACAAATGCCTTCAACCATTCAAATAACCTGCCTGACAAGGCAGTACAAGGTGCAGCTACTGTGAAACAACCAACTGGATTTTTTCTGAGCTGTTTGGTAAATTTTATGATCCTTTCTAGCAGTTCTCTTCCTAGACTGAGTTAAAGGCTTTTTTTAGGTTATTAATTCCTCATGAAGGTTTGCACTGTGCTTGGGAAGAGGATATGTCTCTAATCACAGGTAGGGTGGTATTTTAGACATGCTTTGATGCATCAGTACATTGATACTCGGTGTTTACTGCTATTCGCCTCATGCCTCATTGGTTGCTGACATTGCCCTTGCCCTTAGGGTCAGGACTGGCTGGCTACAGCCATTCCAGCTATAATCTTAAGCATCTAACCATGGTGCTAAGTGTGGAAACGATACTCCAGGTCACTTCTGTATAACCAAACCCACCTAGCCATAGCAATCCCTGGTGTATTAATCTGAAACACAGAAATGAGGTAAAGCATCCTCTCCACCATCCTCTCCACCTGCAATTCATGAAGTGGCACATCTCTTCTCAGTCAGGAGACTGCCTAGACCTGGCCGATTGCCTGTGCATCAGCCAGCTTGTTTAGTACTGTTGCATCAGACTTTCCTTTAAAGGTAGGTCTTGTACTTGCTGCTGTAGAGCAAAGCCAGTTCCACGAGGGCCTGGCTGGATTTCCTCGCTGCCAGCAGACCCCACATTTGAGAGCAAGCCAGCAGTCTAGGCTGGCTGCACACCGTGGAAGAGCAATGGCATATGCTTAGAAACAAACGTTTCAGCCCCAGCTATTTTCACCAGCAAAGTACAGCTTTGGTCTGGCTGAAATGTTTATCAAACTTGGGTTGACCTCTGCTATTTCAGCAGAGCAAAACACTTGAAGCGATTATGAAAAAATATTTTGCTCCGGCATTTAACGATTTAATTAATATTTCAGTGATTCAAAGTTTATTTCAAAGTTATTTATAAATATTTTGTGAAAGTACAACACAGAAATAATCTCATTCAGGCTAAAAGGTGTTTCAATTTGAAACAACATTCTTTTCTTGATCAGGTGTTACCTGCGTTAGTAAGTTTTCTGTCATTGAGAAAGATAATGTTCTAGTAAAGATGCTTCTGAAATTACTTTCTTGATATTTCACAGGAGCAAAGTACTCTTTGTGAAGTAACATGAAGTAACAAATATGTATATGCAGCGGGATGGTTGCAAAATAAGGGATTAGCCCCTAAAAATGAAAATGTGAAACAAAAATTACAAACCATTAGGAAATGCAGTTCCAGCACATTATGCATTTATGGCTGTGATAATTTGCCTGCTTCATGACATGCACTTTCTGTCTGGATTACTTTTTCCATAAGACACCACCACCTTGTCATGGTGAATTGCAGTGACAGATCATACAGGTCCTAATCAGTTGTTTCTCACATTTGCATCTGAGTTAACCCTCTTGGGTATCATTCCACTCATAATTCTGTTAAGGTGAATTATATTATTTTTCCCCCAGATAAGTAGTAAATCGATACACGTTTCAAGAATAATAAAAAAAAACCAAAAACCAACAACAAAAAACAACTATCGACAATCTAGGCTGTTTTTTCTAAAATTCAGAAAGAAAGAAAAAGAAAAGCCCACCTTTCTGATCCATTGAGGAGGAAAGTAAAAAAAAAAATCCAAATATTTTGTTTAAGTAATTTTGAACTAAAATCTTTGTGATTTTTTATTCATAATTAATTTAATTCTTAGAATGTAATTTGTAAAAATAATTACACTGTTTTTTATAAAAAAGGCCAAAATGTTTGCATTTTCCTTTCTCAAAGGAACACCTAAAATGCCTTTTTTATGCTGACCTAAAGCAGTGCTATTGTTTCATTTTCATATTTTTCCTTATAGTAACAGAATAGGAATATTCAACCTATTTATAAGAGATTGTATTGCAGTATTTATAGATGAACCCATGTTGTTCATAAATTTTTCAGCTATTGCTTTAGCTTAGCAGAAAGCTTTGCTGGTCAAAATAAGAAAAAAGGCATATCTGATTCTGAAAATACAGAGAAATGTGTAATAAAGTCTCTGTCTACAAACCTTAAGTGTTTCAGAATAAGCAGAGCTCTTTTTTTCTTTTGATTAGCATCCTCATTTTGGCTGGGATAGAGTTAATTTTCTTCCTAGTAGCTGGTACAGTGCTGCATTTTGGATTTAGGATGAGAATAATGTTGGTAACACACTGATGGTTTATGTGCTGCTGAGCAGTGCTTGCACTAAGCCAAGGACTTTCCAGCTTCTCCCTGCCAGTGAGGAGGCTGGGGGTGCACAAGAAGCTGGGGGAGGGGACAGACACAGCCAGGACAGCTGACCCAAATGGGCCAAAGGGACATTCCATACCATATGGCATCATGCTGAGCATTAAAACTGGGGGGAGTGGGCTGGGGGGTGGTGTCCTGCTGCTCGGGGACTGGCTGGGCATCAGTCTGTGGGTGGTGAGCAATTGCACTGTGCATCACTTGTTTTGTATGTTCTTTTATTATCACTATTATTTCGCCTTCATTTTCCGTGCTATTAAACTGTCTTTATCTCAGCCCATGAGTTTTACCTTTTTTCTATTCTCTCCCCCATCCCACTGGGGAAAGTGAGCAATGGCTGTGTGGTGTTTAGCTGCCTGCCCAGTTAAACCACAAAAGTTAGAAAGGTCCTTAACTCAGCACATAAGGAATTAACATAGCAGCTGTTTTATCTTGGCGAGTATTTTTCGGTCATATAAGAAAAACGGTAAGCCTGTTTAGCCCCAAGGATGATTTCTGCATAATTTCCTTCGGTGAATCTTCTCTTCACATTAATTTGACTTATTCAAATTCCTTTTTTCTTGTGGCAATCTTGTTCCTCCTGGAACATTTCTTCTTTAGAAGATACCTATGGCCACCCAGGTGCTATGAGAACACTCACAGTACAGCCAGCAATCACAGAACTATGGCCATGGCTTTGTTAATGTCCCTCCACATTTTTCTGTATCTATTTCTCATACAGAGCATCTGATGTTCAAACCTTCCTGATCATTTTCTGAAAATTTACTGGTTTCCTCATTTCTGCTCAGAGTCTTGGTCCCAGCAAAACTTTGATGGTTACAACATGCTTCTGTCTCTCGCAGCACGATCACTGTAGCTTTTACTTACAAGTATTGGTATATTTCCCTCTTTTCAGGAATAATTTCTGCATTTTTAGCACACTGTTCCCCTAGCGCATATGGAACATGTCACTATATTTCTGTGAAGTATTTGTAATTGTTAAACAGAGCTCATATTCCAGGAAAAAAAGGGAAGATTTCATTTTTCTTATGTTCTTAAAATGGAACATCTGTACAAGAAGCCACCTTGACTTCTAGAATTCATTTCAAACACCATATTTACACATGATGATATGGACACTAAAAAAAAATTGTGCTAAAGAGTTTCTGGTGGTTTGCTTTTTGTTTTATTTTAGGTTGCTGGTTTGACTTCATGCAATAATTATTTCATATCTTAAGTCTTCACTAAAAACAATCTGAAATCTTTCTCAGTGGAAGTTTATTAACTGGACAATACAGAAAATCTGATCAAGGCGTCTGTGTCCTATTCACATGTAACTAGAATACACTGAATTTGGAAGGGGGGGAGGCATAAAGCAACTAAGATCCATCTGTGACTATAAACAAAATATCATGCTATCTCCCTTCTCGCTACTGTATGAAGCATGAAAGATAAAGCTGTATCACAATATCATATTCTGTAGTTGGTCATGGCAACAATTTCAGAATTATTTTAATCAGTAAAAATTATGTCAGAAAACATGTAGTCTAAAAATGCTTTACTTTGTAAGAAAATGAGCTGTTGATTTTATTACTTGTTTTTCTTATTAAGAGAGAAGCTTTTAAAGCTGCTTGCAGTGTTAATTGTATATTTCTGTCCTGTCTTGCAGAGAATGACATAAAATCACTGATGTGTTTGTTTTAGTTTCCAAAAGCTAATGTAAGGGAATAAAACCTACTTAGCATGAAGTCAATCCTGCTTACTGTAAAACATTTTATTGTTAAAACATTATGATACATTCCTTCTGCATAAGAACAAAGAAATAAGGGGAAGCTAAGGAAGAAAACACGATCAATTTAAACTCTCTGATTTAAAAAGAAAGAAAATTTTTATTTTTTATCAAGTCCACTGTAATCTATGAGGGAAGATAAACTTTAAATAGCACTTAGTATTGAGAACAAATAAATTGCTAATGCCACTCGATCAAAATGGGTTACTCATTGACCATACAGACCAGTACAAAGTTGTAAGAGTTACAATAAGCTAAAAATTACAAAAGTATTTAGCTTCGTTCAAAAGAGACTGGGGGGTGGGTGGGGTGGGAGTGGGAATAATCTATCACCCATATCATACCTAAGTCATAATACAAGCATTTCAATGTATTTTCTTATTAGTGGTGGGCTTCCACGCTCACAATATAGAAAGGCAACAGTACCTGTGTATGGTGAAGGTCAAGGTTAGTAAAGTCAAATACCTGCTGAATGGACCTTTTACTTGTAGACATCTGCTTTATAGCTCAAACTTACTGTGTTTCTGTATCTGAAAAATATCACTACTCTAATTGTAGTGCAGCCTAGCTATGCCTGGTGTCTGACTAGCTCTTTAAACAAGGAGCTCTTTAAACAAAGCTCTGACACGCTCCTTCCATAGGCTTTTCACAATCCGTGTCCTTATGTCCTAAATACAGAGCCACAAACTATTGCTGGCTTTTTTCCCCCGGGGGTGAGATAAAAGAAAATTCATAAACTTGGCCTATTATCTTCATTCTCATTTAGCCCATGCCAGAATATTTAAGCAATTTTTAGGTAGATAATTAAATCATGTAACAAGTATCTATTTTGGAGAAGCCGTTTTCTCTTTCATCTTCTCTGCAAACTGACTTCTTGCAGAATAGTGGGCTTTCTTGTTTGCTGTTTTAGTTTTACCTCTCTTTTAATACACCTACTATGCATTTACCAGAGAGGAAATGAGATCAAAGAGACGCACGCCAGGCATTGACTCTGCAGCCTTAAGTCAACCCTGGGGATGTTCTGTCTATGTCATTGTGGTGGGTTGACCTTGGCTAGATGCCAGGTGCCCACCAAGCTGCTCTATCACTCCTCCTCCGTCAACAGTACTGAAATACTCCTATCTGCTTCCCTCCGTTTCTGTTTCTTCATGGTGAGATTTTTCCTGGCTACCTCAAAATTATTTTACTATAGTATGTAACCACATTAAAATATTCCGTAATTCTCAACAGTTTACTCCAGCGGCTGATCTCACTAAAAATGACTCCCCAACAGGCTGTGGACTGCAGCAGCATAGATTAATGTGCACCATATGGACGATTCCCTCTGAGTGGGAAACAGAGAGACAGACTATTCTCCTGCCTTCTCAGTCTCTCCCCTTTCTCTTTCCCACCTATTACGCCTTCCCAGGGTAAGCTGGTGATTTTGCTGCTTCTTTCCAGAGCAGTGTAGCCTAGTGTTATTTGAGGCAATTCAGTAATTTTCTGTCTCTTAATTTTTCTTTTTTATTTTTCTTTTCTAAAACAGCTGGGACCTACATTTGTTTTCTAAATTTTCCTCTATTACCTCCAACTCAATCTTTCCATGTATAAATTGTTTTCTCACTTATTTTTTTCCCCTTCTCCTCTTTTCTGAGTTCCATATGCCTTAAAGTGCTTTCCTTCGTACTATGTAGGCGATTTTGTCTCTTTCTCATTTTCATTAAAATTTTGCTAAATGGAAGAATACAGGCCATTTCTGTTGCAACTCCACAAAAGGCTAGGGTCCAGATATCGAACTGCACTGACATCAAAAAACAGATTTTGGTCAAAGGATTTCTGTGATACTATTATATGTCTGAAGAAAAGCTAAGAATATTAAGAGGTAAGAATAGAAAATCAACTTAAAAGAGCCTGCATTATTCAATAAACCTGAGACCTCACAGATGAACACAGCTTATCCAATGCACTGTGAAAAAGGAGTCCTCGTATACTGTGAGAACAAACCAGACTTTGAAACTTGCTGCATCTGAACACACACCTGATATCAAACAGCCACTCACATGCCAGGTACGTATAGAACTGTAGCACTTCTATAGAAACTGTTTGAAAATAGTACTTTCTTCCTCCTCAGTCCTTTTCCCTCTATGTCTTCAGTGTTACACCTGCACGCTCCAGGGAAAAGCTACGTTTGCTGCTATTAGACTTTGAAATTAGAACATAGCAAGAAGGAGCTGAATTAGATTCTACATCCTTATGGATCTTCAAAAGAATTGGCATTTTATGTTCCAGGTAGTTACAGATAAGCAAGCAATAGGTTTCACCCATCTCTCTTGTTCCAGGATTTATAATGAATGAGACTATGCCTGAAGACATTTATTGATCAATAGGTCTGTTACTACATTTTACAGTGAGAAAGGTAACTTCAGGGAGGTTTGCAGGCATGTCAATTAGAAAATCTTAAGCACACCTACTGAAGATTCATTGTAAAACAGCAAAGACAAAACCTAGCATTTTATCCTTTGCAGTCATTTTTTCAGCACTAATCTTTCCCTCAAAAAGAAAAGTGACACGAATGTAGCACTGACCCAGTTATTAACCTGCTGCTCTTGTTCTACAAGAACAGCTGCTGTCCATCTCAGAAAACAGCAAATTGGCACCACTTTAATTGCCATTGCAATGAATGCCTCGCAGCTCCATTCTAAGAAATTCTTGTGAAATAGAAAATATCGTCTACATCCAGTTTTTTGTCTCTTTAAATATGTAGTTGGCAACTTTTTTACAACATAATAGCACAGCCTACTGTAAACTGTCTGCTAGTTGTCAAAAGAACAGACAATGTATAAACTGAAAACAAAATTGCATGTGTCATATCTGAGAGAAAATATGTTGCTTGTTCAAAATTGAATGAATGCTTTATAGAAATGCAGGGTGTTCTGCCCCAGCAAGTTTAGTTATTCAAACTTCATTTTACTGTGTTGTGCTGGGACACAGATTTATGTCTCCATTAGAATAAAACAGAAATAGCACAGACTACTTTGTTTTTAAAGTAGAAAAAAGAACAAAGTAACATATTACCAGGGTCAGTGTTGAATAGTACCAGCAGACACAAACCCATTGCTAAGCATTTCTGAACAACTATCCAAGTACTTTACTGTTTTGAGCTCTATCAGAATGGATGATTGAGTTTTCCCCTTCCCTGTGGCACAGCAGGGACACTCTAGTTCCAGTGACTGTTCTCCCAGGTTAATTCTGACCCAGTGACTCCTCTTGTTTTCTATTCCGGCCAAGCCAAAAATATGCTTTGCTCTCAAGAGCGAGTTATGATTTATTCAGTGCTCTGTAAAAGCCCTGAAGGTGTCTGCAATATCGAACAAACAAGCATAAGCCTGCTAGACACTACTACAGCTTGCGGAAAAAGAAAGTATTCAGGCATTCTTTCTAAGGCAGAAACAGCCATGGAAGTGGAGAGCTGCTGCAGATTATTTCATTTCAATGAATTTCAGCCATCTGAAATATAGACACCTACTTTTTAATTGTGCTATGTTTTCTTTATAGACCACAAAGACATATAGGCAATTCTAGAGTATGATTCATTTTAAATGTCAACAATAGGATGAGATGAATTGCACCCCAGGGGTGACTATTACTCTTTGTTGACTCTGAAGGGAACCTGAAGTGACTAGCCAGGCAGTAAAGACCTGCACTATATATTTAAAACTTAACTGAAATTAATCCCACTCTGTCTTACTCAGTTTTGTGAGAAAAATTGTGACTTGCATTTCAGGCGGGCGGTCTAAATGTCTATATCTGTTTGCATTGCCTCTGACTGTATAGGTGATTTGCTGCATCATCAACACCATCATCTGAAACTCCCCGAGAACATGAACAAACAATCCACACAGCGCAGAGAGGTGCCATTATTATTACTTAGGCCAGGCCAGGTAATCTACAGAAGAGGCACCTGTCAGGGCTTTACCTCACCAGAAACAGGTCAACAACAGTCTTATCTAAGAGTCCTCTTGTAGTTGTGCTCTAATATGAGCCTTTCAATCTGTGGATTTTTTCCAAATCACTGCCAAGTATAATGGGGTACATTGCAGATTCGTACTATTCTGAAAAACAAAACAAGTTAACGTAGGTTTCTTCATACAGTTTTCACACGTGTCGTAAGGGTCTAACCTGTCCTTTCAGTTGATGCAGGCAGTGGTTTCTGGACAACAACTCAGCTGGTCAGCCCCAGAAACTCAATTCAGTTGTCTGAGGGCAAGTATTTAATGTCATTTGAGATGCCATGGAGTATATGAGAAAATCTCTAAGGTCTGGCAAATTCTATAGGATGTCCTCATTTCCAGAGAAGCTGTTGGAGCCAGGCAAAAAATCATATGAGGTCTCAAATGATGAAAGCAATTGGTGTTGAGCCAACTGGATAAAGGCTAAGATCTCTGCTTAGATCTCCATTGACACAGAGACATTTATATGTCAATGTCTAAAACTCATATTGAATGACCTCAGGTGGAACTCAGTCTCTAGTGCTGCTCCCATGGATGTCTAAATACAGCGCAAAATTTTGGTCTCTTAATCTCTGTATGAAACCCCCTTACATTGTCACCTATGACTTTCTAATGTTCTATAAACATATGCCACATGTTCTGGACAGCTTCCCTCACCACCCTGAGCTCATTTAAATGGTGTATTACATGAGGACAGATTATCCAGAATTAGTCCATCACTGAAATATCTCTCTCTGGTGGAGAAGAACAGTTTTCGGCAAAATTATGCAATAGTGGGAGAAAAAAATGGGTTGTGGATTAACCACATGTACATATAGAGGAACATAACCAGGTGAAATTTTTCAAAACTGGAAAATCATTAAAAAATACTTCTGTTCCAGCAGCCCTACTCTTGATCTACAATACAGTAACTGGGGCTGTACTAAGCATCATATAGTATATGATCTGAATTTGGAACCTCTAATGTTTAGTAATCCTTGGACAGGGATTTTCTGAGAGTCCAGCATCTTTACAATTCCTTGTACTTAAGAGCTAAAGTTTGGACATTTATGATGTCTTTTTTGCACGCATAAATTTTATACAGTGATCCAAAAGAAGCAATTTTAGCTATTTAATTTTTGTTTTCTGCAGTAGCAATTCAATATCAGTACATGTTGGATTAAAGAACATGAAGAATCAACATAACCACAAATATAGCTAACATGATTACCAATAAAATCAAAATAAAGAACTGTGACGATAGTTAAAAAATATCTGTAGAAAATATAATTGCCACTGGCTGAATATCATGTAACTTGAAAAAAAATAGCTTATGAAAACCTAAATGAGGAAAAACACACTGTGTTTAAAATAATCCAGTTACAATATAAATTTATAAAATGTGCTGCTATGTGCTACAGGCAGCATTCAAAATAAAAATGTGGAAGTTTACATGTGGAACAGACTTTCTCTGTAGCAAATGAAGTTTTCTAGTTCACATATGTGAAGTGGCTACTATATTGTCATGTATTAGTCCATTTTAAGCACTATTTCTATATATTTTTCTATTGTCTACATATATTTTTCCACAGAGTCAGAATGCATTAGGATGTATTTCATGTGCACGTTTTGTATGCTGAACTGGCTCGCTGCAGCATATTACTTCAGAGTACCAAATGTCCCTACCCTATCAGTTGTTTTCGGCGGAACAGAGATGCAGACAGGAGAGGTTGAAGTGGGATGAACCAGATGACAGCTACTTCTGACTCCTTTTTCCTTGTGTTATGGCAAAGGCCACAAGTCCATCTGCTAAGTCTTTGCTCCCCTGAGCTCTCCATCACGTCTATACCCTTTCCTTTCCCTTCTGTCCTAAGATGGCATTGACATCTCATCTTAACTCTGAGTGGTCAGTATCAATTCAAATTCCACGGTACTTTTGTGTATATTCTATAACTTAAAAATTCATTATATTATCTTTAAAGAATTATATGGTTTAGACCATTTTAACACAGGGTACCAATGGCAATTCAGCTGAAAGGCAGCCATCCTTTTTATTGGAAAGCTTCAGTTCCCCTCTTTTGCAGCACAAAGAGAAAATCCCATCTTTAAACACGATGCTGAACAAGATGTTGCTCATAATTCAGCGGGTTACATACTTCCTTCTGAGCTGGAGTTGGAGCACTGCCTCAGCATAATGTTTTAAAAGGTCCCTTTTTTACTGCAGCAGCCACCTTTCAAAATTAGCCCTACTGGTGACATTCTTACCACTGGTGGGCTCACACTTTCCTCTCAAACTGTCCATTTTATCATTCGTTCAGGTTGTTATTTATTTCTTGAGCCATTTCTAACATTTCTCTGCCATAATCTTGATAACACATAAGAAAATAAAAATAAGCAATTGCTGGAACCATAAACAAGTAATTTAAAATTATGAACTATTTTGTGTGTACTCCATACAGGTTCTTTGCAGCACTCTGTCTGAACAGGCTACTACCAGGCCAACATTTCCCGGTATGTGTAAATTATATCTAAAGTTATTACTAAGGTTCTTTCTTTGCTGTCTCATCATAAAGATTTCCTCTTCACAGAGGAATAAAACCTCACCACAAGGAATGACAGAAGAACTGGAAAAAAATCTGCCAGCAGACTTTAACAGGTCATAAGCATGGCCAAACTTGACAACACTTGTCCCTGCCCAAAGAAGGCTGCTGGTTCAAACAGTCACTGAAGCTTAGGTTTAGGACACATTAAAAGGATCAGTTGTCAGTCTCTGTTCTCATGTTTTTAAACTCTTCCATAGCAAAGGCCACCATGGAGATCAAAGGAAACATTCAAGTCAAGATGGTGACAGCCACTCTGGTTAAAGGGAGAAGGTCAGAAATTATTTTCTAAACCCTAGTGCCTAGAATAAACAATTCCTGTGCAACAAAAATTGTTGGTAAATGACATTTTTCAGAATATTTTTCAGTCAGTTAAGCCTAGATCCCCCTGGCCAGGTTTCAGTCTTGTGTAAACCTACACCAAAGAAATAAAACATTAAGCGTGCTGGTTTAATTGTCCTTTCAATTACTTTTGTTAGTCATATTTATTATTTTGGCAGTAATATGTCTACAGACTTCCAAGGTTGTAAGTTTTTTCTGCTTTTTTTTCTCACGTGCCACAATGGGTTCATATGTTGCCCTTGCACCCTATCAATGCACAGGCCTTTGAGCTGTCTTCCCCCTCTGTCCTGCAGTCCTGACTGAGCACCATCCTGTAGAAACAGAATGCTCGTGGCCCTTAAGCCTTACTTGTGGACCTGTTCAGCTTTCCTTCACTTTGCTAACTTCTCCCCTTCTCTATCCTTACCTGTAAAACTCTATTCAACTCTTCGCCTGCATTTCTCTTTTTCCATTATTCCGTTCTGTTCCCCTCCATCTTTTTCTTGGTTCCCTTTCCCTCCCTCTCCTTTTCCATAACCTCTCCCTGTGTCATCTTCACGCTTTCTCAAGCCTCACTCTTCCTTTGTCTCTCTTCTCACGTCTTTGTTCAGTTTTAAGTGTCGGGATCTTTCTCTTTTGTTTTGGCACTTCGAAAGTTCTAGAATTGCTCTCTCCAGCTCATCATTCACCTGTGTGGCCATTTACTCACTCCTAGTTCATTGGGATTTTTCATTGCTTTTCTTTCCAGAATACTCCTGCAAAGTAAAAGGCCAAGATCAGCCCATTTCACTCTTGGCTAGGAAAAGGCACAGATTCAGATCATGCAGTCTTAGTCCATTTCCATCATCAGCAAGCTCACAGGGCTCATTACTGGAATGTGATGCTAGCAGCTGCAGCTGGCAGACCAGGCCCCCAAATTTATGAGTCCTGACGGAGTACTGGGATGGGGTTGGCATGCTGACATATATGTCCTGCAGTAAGGAAAAATGTAACTCTAAAAAACAGTGTTAAACATTGCATCGAGGTGTCTGTCAGTCTGGGAGAAATGAAAGGCTTTTTTTTAGCTCCTAGACTGTACTGTTGTTACAGCAAAGACAACCATTTGACCATAGCCTTTTGAGGACTTGTTCATGCAATGAATATTGTTGGTGTATAATTCAGTAGAAGGTTGTGAAAAAGCATTAGGAGATACGAGGATCAGTGGTGGTTTTTTTTCTCCTCCTTCTACCACTGTTCCATTTCATATTGCAGAAAGAAGATTAATATATTCCTGTGTAAGACACAGGATAAAATAAGATCACTGTGGAAGGAAGTTTATTTACTAGCACAGTCTCTCTACAGATGTACGTCTCTCATTGGATGCAAGTTAATCTACAAAAGAAATTCACTGTGATTTTCAGTTATGATTTCCCATATTAGCTGTTCATTTCAGAGGTCTTGCCAGTATGTAAGCAGTAAAAGAAAAAACTAGGTAAAAAAAAAAAAATAAATGTCTGAGATGAGAATCTAGGTCTATAGTCAAGAGTCATAAAAAAACCCCAAGGCTCTACAGTATAGTCTAGTAGCAACCAACGTACTGAGAAGACACTTGAATACTTCAGGTGAAGAACGAGTCAGCTCTAGAATGTGATACCTGAGGGGACTGAACAAGGGTAGAAAATATCTGTCTGTTTAGTGTCCAAAGTGAATGCAGACTCTCACAAAGCCCCACACCACATTCCTTTCAGAGTTGCATTTCCACTGTGAAAATCTGAACAGTTTTGAGAAATCCACCTTTTATAATTCTTCATCCAAAAAGCGAGACACACACCCAGTTACCTGGCCTCACTCAGACAGGAAAGACACCAACCAAAGGAGTCCTCAGAGATGCAGGGAACAACTGGAATAAGCATGTTGTGCTGTGCTCTGCTTGTGATCGTCATATGAACATTTGTCCCATTGATTTCAAATGCAGTTTTACTCCCAACTCAGCAAGACCAGAACTTCACCATTTATCTTCAGTTTCTGGTGCCTCTGTGTGGCCAGCTGTGTTGTAACCACAACCAAATAGCCAAACATAATGGAGAAACAGGGCTGATGACAACTACACATTGAGGATACAAGAAGCTGATCATAAACATTACATAGAGCACTTGCCACTCTATCATTTCAGTAGTGTTGCTGTTATCAGCTGTTTGCAGGTCAGTGGTACCTACAATCAGGACAAAAGTCCCTCTGGGCTGTTCACACAAGAAGACAATCCCTACTCTAAAGGCATTATTGTGTCTTTTAAGCAAGACATAAGTGACTGTGACAATCCAAGTGAGAAGGCAGTGATGAATGGTTGATGTAATGCAGCTATTGTAAAACTACATATGCCTGAAATTCATTAATTTAGGTCTTATTAATTAATTCAGATTCTATCCACCACACAGCCTGGTCACACTGGCTTGGTAGATACATTGTCTGCTGACTGTATATAGGTCTATTCATTTAAGTAGTAGTTACAGGCAGATGGTACAGAGCAAAGATTAGATCTACTGTTTCATGCATGGCAATGTGATAAAGCTTTAAGTAGGTCATGTACATGGGTTCCTCTGTGTTGCATGCATTTATGCATGGCTTCGCAGGAAACACTTTTCCAGAACCAGACCCCTTCCGTATAGCTTATGTAAGAGTCATAATTTAAAAAGGAGGCACTGCTCTTATTTAAGGGTTTTCTTCTTTTTATTTCTGTATTGCTTCTGAAGTTTAGTTTCATTTCAATATAATTCTACTCCTATTAAAAGTAGATTTGTGTGTATTTATAAACCTGTGATTACTACACATATCAAAATTTCACAATTTTGATGAATCCTTCAGCCAAGCCTACATACTTCCATCCATCCTGGTGGGGAAAGAAATTCTCTTTCTACACAAGGCATGTGAAGTAATGCAGTTACTCCCCCCACACTTGTTGGAATCCTTTCATTATCAAATCTAAAGAGTAGGGATAACAGGGAAACTAATCTCCCAGGCCTGAGAAGGCAACTAATCAGAGTGATAGGTATCTTCATTTGAAGCTCCTCAAACCTCATAAACTTTAGAAAACTCTCCTGGTGCAGCTGGAAATGCATCTATTAGTTACATCATGACATCAGTTACACTACCATGTTTCCATTCAGGTTTTCGCTGCCATCCCTTCGCTATATTGTTCATCACAGAGCATATACTATTCAGATATATTACTGCCACTTAAAAAAAAAAAAAGTATTAGAAGTACTCAGTTTAAAGTTGCACAATTTTAAACTCTGTCATCTTACTTAGTCCATGGCTGTTATCAAGCTTCCAGTTCAGCACTGCCCAGCTTGCCCGGCAGGCTAGAAATATAGGATTGGCATTTTCTTGCCAATGGAATGATTTTCAGCAACAAGCACAAAACCATTCTCAACATCCACTTTTAGTCATTGGTATGTTTTGGAGCAGCAGTCTTCTGCTGCCCCAAAGACTGGACTTCCCCAAAGTCTAGTCTTACTTTGGGGGATAAAATAAATTCATTTTAAGACATCTGAATTTTTCCCCCCCTCAGTTTCTTTTCTGTTGCTGCAGGGAATGACTGCTGCATTATCCCATCGCAACCAGGCTATAGCACCAGCAAGCACAAACGCTGAGCATTAGCTAGAGGGAAGATTGGCTTGCAAACAATAACAACAGCTCATGGCTAAGGTTTGCCCAAGTCCTGGTTGAAGCAGGTGGGCTTCCACCAATCTTACATTTTGGGAGCATATTCCCATTGTGTGATACACATTAGTGTATATTTGTAGACCAGACTACAATGCCACTGCAATTAATTTGCTTTCATGGTGTATGATGCCATGTGGAAGAGGGTAGAGAAGTTTATTCTCAGCAGCAGTAATGGCATGTGAATATAAAATACGGACATCAATTTAAATTAATGCTGATATGTCCTACATCTCCCATATATCAACAAACAAGTTATGTAGGTACATAGCAGAGTCATCTCTCACAATAATTTTTTTCTCATCTACCACCACTGATTTTAATGAAGTTACTTCTGATTTACAGTGGTATGCAAAGACAGTGAGGTCTATGTTATACAGATATATAAATGTAAGGGCTTGAAAAAGGCAGACAGCTTAAAAACTCAGAGACCTTGAAAAATGTGATTATTTAGCAAGTGCATACTAAATCATGGTAATTTGTGAGTACTTGTCTCAGATGATAGCCATGTTAGAAATGTTTGAAAACTTATCTCTAGAAATACATGACAACAATTACTACAGCTATATACTTTCTGGATAAATCCTAGTGGTAAAAAGCTGTGCAGATAAACAAGGCCGTATATCTGTGCACAACTGCTGTTTAAGTGAATGGAGTAAATATTACAGTCTACTAGTAAATTCCATACAACTCTGTAATACTTACACCATCAAGCTTGATATATCACGTACCATGAAGAAAACCATTTACAAGGGAGAGCTGCAAGTGAGAAAAATAACATGTGCTTGGGATGAAACCTGAGGAAAATTGAAGGAAGAACTCTTCAGAAACGCATTCAGCTACAATTTGTCTTTTTCCAGGTTGTTACCAGAAATTCCAGTTCTCAAAATCGGAACATTCCACAGAAGAGATTTGTATTAATTCAACTTTGGAGGGAAAACAACAACAAAAAAACCCAAACCACACACAACAAAAAGAAACACCACACACACACAGACAGAACCTTTTCTTATTTTATTCCCTTCTCTCATTTTATTTCCAGTTCACCTCATGAGCCCTGTGGCCTTCCAGAACCCTACAGCTTCTGACAACCTTTCCTCATAACTGTGATATAGATAGCCTTACTTGAAGAGCTTCAAAAAAATATCATGGAAAATACCTAACCAGCTCTAAAAAAAGCTGAAAAATATATGATCTTATCTACACTCTCTATAATATCATTTCACTAATCACAAATCTCAAACAGGAACTGGTATAAAATAAAGAGTCAACAAGGAATATTTATTACCACAGCCTAAGAAGAAGTGGGAGTTTTCTCATAGTATATTTTCAGTTAATCTAAAGAGAGGTGTCACCTTCAATTTATTACTATTTTGTTTTGTATGCCAGACTTAACATAAAGATAACTTCTTTTCCACTGATGGCAGCTTGAATTATTCAGTAAATGCCAAATGCGGTAGCTTAAGTATCCCATTTTTATGGCAAATAGATTACATCTGAATTCACAATGCCTCCATCTTAAAATAGAGAAGCTTGATCAAAAGCATATGTGGGTTTAAGCTATTTCTTTTTGGCTTTGGTGGATTTGTCCTTTAAAAATAAGTTATTGTTCTGTATGATAATCCTTCTTTGTCTATATCACGTGCACACGCCAGCAGGGCTATGGTCTTATTGGCAACATGGAAACATGGTGGGATGGTTCCTGTGACTGGAGTGTTGGAATGGAAGGACAGGCATGACAGGTGAGGAGGGGGTTTCACCCTCAATGCCAATGACCAGCTGGAGTTCATGAAGCTCTGCCTGGGGGTGGATGAGGAGCTGATAGAGAGCTTATGGGTCAGGATTAAAGGGAGGGCAAGGACAGGTGACATTATAGTGAGGGTCTGCTGCAGGTCACCTGACCAGGAAGACCAAGGGGATGAGGACCCCTGCAGACAGATAGGATCTGCCTCATGTTCACAAGCCCTGGCCCTCATGGGGGACTTTAACTACCCCAATGTCTATTGAAGGGACAACACACCAGGGCACAAGCAATCCAGGAGGCTCCTGGAATGCGTTGATGATAACTTCTTTTTCCAAGTGATAGAAGAGCCAATGAGGAGAGGTGCTATGCTGGACCTTGTTCTCATCAACAAGGAGGGGCTGGTGGGAATGTGAAGCTCAAGGGCAGCCTTGGCTGCAAGGCCATGAAATGGTAGAGTTCAATATCCTCAGGGCAGCGAGGAGGGCACACAGCAAACTCACTACCCTGGGCTTTAGGAGAGCAGATTTTGGCCTCTTCAGGGATCTGCTTGATAGAGTACCATGGGATAAATTCCTGGAGGGAAAAGGGGCCCAAGAAAGATGGTTAATGGTCAAGGATCACCTCCTCCAAGCTCAGGAATGATGTGTCCCAACAAAGAGGAAGTCAGACAAAAACGCCAGGAGGCCTGCATGCATGAACAAGGAGCTCATGGACAAACTCAAACACAAAAAGGAAGCCTACAGAGGGTAGAAGCCAGGGCAGTTAGCCTGGGAGGAATACAGAGAAATTGCCTGAGCAGCCAGGGACCAGGTTAGTAAAGCTAAAGCCCTGAAAGAATTAAATCTGGACAGGGATGTCAAGAGCAACAGGAAAAGAAAAAAGGAAAACCAAGAGAGTTAGAGGATGGTCAGTCTTACCTCAGTGCCTGGCAAGATCATGAAGCAGATCCTCCTGGAAACTATGCTAAGACACATGGAAAATAAGGAGGTGACTGGTGACAGCCAGCATGGCTTCACTAAAGGTAAATTGTGCCTGACAAATCTGGTGTCTTCTATGACAGAATTAAAGCATTGTTGGACAAGGGAAGAGCAACTGATGTCATCTATCTGGATTTGTGCCAAGCATTTGACACTGTCACGCATGACAACTTTGTCTCTAAACTGGAGAGACATGGATTTGACAGATGGACCACCCTTCATTGCTGTACCTGATCATTGATGTATCCGAGAACTGAATGTTAATGCCTCTTTATAGACATAAATAACAATAATGTTGGGTTTTTGTCTGGTTTATTGATGGATGGGGTTTCTCACTCAGGATGTATGTTTAACTGCTGTATATCAATATCAGACTACAAAAAACAAGTTAATGAACTGCCACAATGCAAAATTATTTTTTTCACAGTCATGTTAGTTTTCTTGTGGCCGTACACCAGATACTATGTCACAACAAGCTCTCATTGTGCTGTACAGATGAATAAGCACTTGCTGCTTCTACTTAAATTTAAAAATAGAAAAATAGTAAGTGAACAACTTTATCATATTTGGATGCAATGACTTGCCATATTCAGCAGGGATTTTATATGTCTAAACACATACACAGAGCACAAAGGACTACAAGGCTTAAAATAGCCTCTGGTTATTTAAGTTTCACACAGTTAATTAGGAGCCTACCTATAAAAACCTTATGTTATTGAACTTCCCTCTTAGCCTTATTTCTGTTACAATGCAAGTTGCTCAAGAAACTACAACTTTGTTATGTTCATTGTTAGGAAAGAGAAGTAAGATCTTGGAGGCTGATAATGAATGAGGAAGCTAGATAAATGTCCATGGGCTGTGCTTTTTATTATTGATGAGTTTTACTGGACCATAAAAAAGGACAGTATTAAAAATAAATCTGAGCAAACAGCACAGTTTAAACAGTGTTATTTAGAAAATATTCAAACATCTGCCTGCTCACACAAAGTCACTGACAGGCCCTACAAACTCTTGATTTAGTGCAAGGGTCTTCACTAGCTAACTAACTTGTTTTGCTTTTCCCAAGTTTCTCAATGCCTTACTTCCTCCTATTTACTCCTCTCGATCTACAACAACTATTTGAGAACACTACTCTAATTTTGTTTTATTATTTAATTCGTATATTTTTAACCTATACTACAGTACAGCACCAGTCTGATACAGCTGGTAGGTTTAAAGCTGGTTATATTTTCAGGGAACTTTGTAGTAACAACAGTGTACCAGCTCTTATTTCACAATTGATTTATTGGGTAGATTATATTGTGCTAGGAGAACTTGAACTGTCTGAAGGAAGGGAGGCAAGAGTTGTTTGTCTGACTCAGACCTGCACAGTTGATGGATATCACTAGCCTGAGAGAAAGAAAGCAGAAAGAAAGTACCAGCACTGGCTACAAGCCATGTTTGTATTTCTGAACAAAAAAAAAAAAAAAAAAAAAACAAACAAAAACTAAAAACTAACTCCTATTATTTTTAACTTTTTAGTTCAGGAGGCAGAAATCCATCCCCTTCCTTGTATGTAAATAAGATTGTATCATGCTTACACTTGGCTCTCATCAGTTTAGCTTCTTGAAGAAACAACCTACCAATTCCTCATTTATTGGCTGTTTTGCCAATAATGTGCTCTGTTAGTTTAGCTATTATAGATATGACTCTACATGAGGGAAGACTTAATATTGAAATATTGACTACAGAACAAAAATATTTCAGAAAATTTAGTCTGGAGGAAGGAAATAAGATTTTGACTTTCCTCTGAAAAAATACTACATTAAATGTAGCAATCATGGGACAATCACATGTCCCAGAAATGTATCATGGGAGAGAAATACTTTTCAGCAATCTATACTAATGACAGTCCATAAAATTGGTTTCTGAAAATTAGATATTAGGAAATTTTATTCACCAAGTACTTTTGCATGACAGGACTCTTACAAGGTAAAATAAAAATAACTGTATGTAAGATCTTAACTTCTAAATATTACCCTATTTTTTTAAAAGATAGTCAAGACTTTTCAAATGTTTGGTGGTTTATATTATTCTAAAACCTAAACCAGAAACAAAACAAAAAAACCCTACTCCTGTAATCTCACTGCTATCAGTTACCAAATTTAGAAGGCTAAATTTGCATCATGAAGTTTGTTTCTAGGAAAGAGAACTGTAGGAATTTTTTTTTAAAAAAAAATCTCTACTAGATTTAACTGGAATAAACATGCATCTCATCAGGTACTATAATCTGGTACCAGAAAAGGTCACAATAATGGCAGAACTTCAATATCCAACACACCAGCGTTGCCCACTTTGACTCATTGATTTTTGTGAAGCCTGTAATACCTACAGATCTTCCCATATATTGTATCATTGCTGGAACAAATTCTTGGGTGGACCACCTGTCCTTCAAGCTCTTGCAACATTTTTTTTTTACCTTTATATCTAATTTAGAAACACAAATTAGGTTAAGATTAGAGTTATGATAAGAGTTAAGATTTGTAAAATGGGCTGAACTGCGGCTTTTACAGCTGACTTCTGCAAGGCCAAGTCCTGATATTCCAGCACCAAAAGCTGTCAGTGAGGTAAGATGAAGCTCCCAAATTAGGTATCAGTTTGGACTATAATTTATAGATCGGATGAAAGGTAACATGATCCCTGGCTTCTGAATTGGTTGTGTGTTAAGGTTCCAATTTGGACAAGCTAGTTTCACAGATCCATGATAAAGGTCAGTTCTGAGATTAAAGCATTTGTGAAAGCTTATGTTCTACAGCCAGTTTAGTGTTGGATCCTAGAAATTCCAAGTAAAAGAGGGCTGACAGCTGTAGAGGTTAACCACTGCTGACAGTTCAATGCTAACAGTTTTGCCTGGTCAGTGCTTAAGGCTGGGCTTTAGCATGGGACTGAAAGTCAGGTCATGAACTGAGGAATCACCTCTCCTCGTGGCTCTGAAAGGCCCAGAGGGGTAACGATTAGGAACTAACGCTGTAAGGTGAGCTCTGAAATGGTGCACTTCCTACTGTGATTAAAAGCTGGGATAAACTCAAGGATTGAGAAAGCATGGGTTGAAGAGCAATGTTTTGTTATTTCTACATCACTGCCTGCAGCGCCCAGAGAAGAACTGATCTCTTGTTACAACTTCTACTAGTGGTGGTGCATGCCTCTAAGGCTCAGGTTAGGATTACGATCAACGTTACAGTTGGAAATGCTGTTTTAATTGATGAATCTACAAAAGGTGAATAATGTTTCTAACGAGGGCATGCTTTCTATTTTACCTTTTAAAACCAGGTGAGATTTAGGGAAAATCCTAAGATTTGGTAAAATCTAGATCAAAGAATCAGTTTTATGATCTATCCTAGGACTCTTACAGGAATAAGATGAGAGCTAACAGTAACATGTAATTGCTGGTCCTGCCATGTGTGTAGTTATCTTAACCATAGTTAATGCAAGAGCAAGGTCCAAGTTCAGAATCTGGGGGAAAGGTTTCAGGACTTTTTGGCTGATCCATCCTGCAGACCATTCCAGGGTGAAGTGAGGACTGGCTCAAATAGGAATAACCATCTTTCAGTTTGGTGGCTAAGATTACTTAGCTTATCTTTCAGGATACGGTCAAAATGAGGGTTCAAAGCAGTGTTCGACAAATTATTCATTTCTCACACTTTCTGCAAGGTCTCCAGATCCTGAAAGACTAAGTGAAAGATGTCAGGGGCCTCACCTCCCTTACTACAGCACCAATTGTCTTACTAATCAACAAAGAAAGGCTTAGGGTAGTTAGAATTCAGGTTTATTAAAGCCTAGTCCAAACATCTGCAAAAGTCTTCAGTGAAAAGTGGTGATGATGAAAGCTCATCATATAATGTTCAGTACCAGGGAAAACTTGTTTTTCCAGCCTATGATTTTGGTTGGGGGGGGAATATTCAGGAAAGTGAAGGCTTACATTCCATAAAAGCCACATAAGGAAGATGAGGAATGGTGACAGCAGGAGCTGATGTGTAATTGCTAGTATTAATTTAGATATAGTTTGATCTTAGTTTTGGTTTGAATTTTAAGCCAGCATTAGACTGTCTTCGCAATCCAGCTCTACACATTTGCATTTACTGGTGGGTCCACTAAAGCTTACAAATATAATGTTGGCTGATAGTAAGAGAAATTAATTTCCAAATCAGGTGCAGATACATGGCCTTTGATAAAATTCAGGACCGTGCTCAGATTACAAGTTGGCAAAGCAGAGGCTGAGAGATCCGTGTTTATTGATTGATCTTGGAAGGTCTTTTACTGTAGTTTAAGGGCAGATAATAACAGACCTGTTGCTCTTTCAGACATGGGTCCAATTTCTTGATCGGTAACTGAGATCAGAGTTTGGAAGTGAAGAGTGAAGATTTTCGTGGAATATTTCAGAAAGAAAAATGATTGCTGTATCTACCTGCGCTTTTTGTTGTTTGTACAGAGGGAGAGGCTGCATTGTATTAAACCTTGGTTTACAGTTTGGATCAATGGCAGCATTGGTCTTAGTGACAGGAAAAAAAGCTTAGGCTGAATGCGAGAGTTTCTGCTCCCAATGAATCCCAGAAGTCCTGTGGGATTAAGCAAGTTACTGAAGAAAATAGGAATTTAAACCATACTGCAATACCTAGCTAGGGAGTGATCCACATGGTTGGCAAATCAGGCCAATGTTCAGGCTAGGACCGGTTTTAGCTACATGTATGGGGGGGGGAAAAAGTGTTAGATTCTCCTCGGTCCAGCTGTTTTTGAAAGACCCAATTCTAACAGAGGTAATAAAGTTTTAGTGCCAAACAAAGGTTGACCTACGTTCATCAGGGTTAGGACTGGGCTTCAGTCAGGTAAATGCAGATGGACAGTAGTATTAACTTCACTGGTTGTGCCTGGCACGGAATTAATTGTCTTCATAGTAGCTTGTATGGGGCTATGGTTTAGATTTGTACAGAAAGCAGCGTTGGTAGCACACTGACATTTTAGTTACTGGTGAACAGTGCCTACACAATATCAAGGCTTTTTCTGCTTCTCTTGCTGCCCTGTCAGCAAGGAGGCTGGGGGGGGGTGGGGGTGGGGTGGTGTGCATAAGAAGCTGAGAGGCGACACAGCTGGCACAGCTGACCCCAGCTGGCCAAGGGGACATCCCATCATGCTCAACAATAAAAGGAGGAAGGGAGGATGTTTGAACTTACCTCATTTGTCTTTGCAAGTAACCATTACGTGTGATGGAGCCCTGCTGTCCTGGAAATGGCTGAACACCTGCTGGCCGATGGGAAACAGTGAATTAATTCCTGACTTTTCTTTGCTTGCATGCATGGGTTTTGCTTCCCCTAGTAAACTGCCTTTATCTCAACCCACGAGTTTTCTCACGTTTGCCCTTTGGATTCTCTCCCTCACCCCACCTGGGGGAAGAGGAATCAGGGAAAGTGAGCAGCCAGATGAGGCTTTGCCTGCTGGGGTTAACCCACAACACTTTGTCAAGGGCAGGCTTTCAGGAGGAGGCGAGAACACTGTGAACCGAACCATCTTAACTGTAAGACTGATGATTACTTTGGATTCTCACATAAAAGAAATCTTGTTTGACAGTAGAGCTTAGAATTAGGATTCAGAGTCACTGATAATCTTACATTTTCAACAAAATACTTTGGGATAAAGCTTGAAAAGGTACTAGCTTGAGCAATTCCCTTAGGCAGTTCTCATGGGTATGAGGTATAGAATGCAAATTAATTCCATGATAAAGGACAAGGATAGGGTTATTCCTTGGAAAGGCAGAAAGTCTTCAATTTCATTGAGAAGAGGCCTTCAGATTAAGTTGAGGACAGGTGTCACCCTTAAGCATAGGGCTAAAAGTACATCTTTTTCTCCTATCTTTTGATGACACCTTCAATAGCCCTAAACTCTGCTACAGTGCAGAACTTCAGGTAAAAAAAAAAAAAAAAATCACTTACACTCAGAATTTAAACAGGCAGAAAATTGTGATTTTTAATTTTGGTTTGTTTGGTTTACAAATGAGCTGAAGACAAGGACATACACAGTCTTCAGTGGATTTCCTGAATTCATTTAAATCTTGACTTCTGTTTAGGCCTTGGGGTAGCTTCAGAAAAAGAGAGAACACAGAGGCAAGATAATATTTATTTTTTAAAAGAGGTATTCACAGTTACCATGAAGATACATACTGGTCTGATTTAACTTAAAGTTAGATCTCACAGCGCTGATAGATTCTAAACCAAGCCTAGGAATAGGACGATGGTTATGGTCCTGTAACCAGGGGATGTCAAAACTGATGTTATAGCCTAATTGAAAGAAACCTTTGAGACAGGTGGGAACAAGCATGTGGTTGCTCTAAATTCATAAAACCTAATCTTGTCTTGAGACACAAAGCAGGTAGAGAGCTAAAGTTATAGCTGAAGTTTGGATTCATTTACAGGAAGGGAGTCCTAGAAATACATTGTACTGAGGAGACCTTTAAAGAGACAAATTACACAGGCTTCACTTGAATGGATCAGATCTTACCTGATCTAGTTTAATGCCCTAGGCTTGACCTAGATAATCCTAGGTCAAGTTTCATATTATGGTTACAGTGAGGATTATAATTCAGTAAGGTAGGTAGCTAAGGTTTTGGTTTTTCAAGAGAGGTGCTTGTTTAGCTTCTATCTGCTCTGATAACCAGAACTGGCAGATGGATAACCCTTCATTGCAACCCTATATCTAGCTGTAGCTCAGGGCCTGCCATGGGGTCAAGATCAAAACTGTCCAGCTTAGAGCTAGGACATGTCCTCCACCTGTCTTTATGGCCTTTCTCACAAGGATTCTCCTCTGAGAACTCTCCCAGAAGCTTCTCACTAATCAAATACAAAAGCCAAGCCCCTGTCAGACCTCCTACTTCATATCCTCTGGCAGGGCCACACTCAGCAACTCCCATGAAATCACCTTCTCTCCTCACCTTACTGAGGAATCTACATTCTTGACAAACTGCCTCCTCCCTTCTGGGCTACCTGGTTCATGAAACACAGCCCTAGAATTAGCATAGGTGTGGCACATCAGCCAGATTCAAAGTAACCTCAAGCTTAACTGTGACCTCAAACCTAAAGGCAGCTTCTTCAAAATATTTCCTTTCTGAGCTCTCAACCCTCTGGTTTACCACATCCAGCCTTCATCCCAGGCTTAGCAGTCCCCATCACCCAGACTAGGTTTCAACTTTCTGCTGTGGGTTTTGCCAGCCAGCCTCTGTCCCAGTTCTCCCACAGACTTCAGACAGCCAGAAGGGTTTTGCAGCTCCAGCCCCTCAGCAACTAGGTTGACATGAGGAGCTAATCCCAAGCTATTGCTCAGGACTAACTCCTTTGGCCCACACTGCAAGTACTTTGCAAGGAAAGAAAACCCTCTCAATTTCATTTGAAAGCCTCTTCTCAAAACCATTCTCACAATACTTCATAACATATACTGGAAGAATCACATTATCTTGACTCAAATCATGAGCTTTGGACACACCATCACTGATGGTTCCTATGCCAAGCTTAGGCTACGGAAGGCAAGGACATGAGGAAATAAGCCTTCATCCCACCTTCAGAACTGAGCTGCCCTGTTAAGACAGATCCCCAACTGGCTTTATTCCAAGTACCAACCTGGGAAAGCTGTTTCAGCCTTAGTTAAGCCTCGGGTCAGAAATCAGTCCAGAATATAAGCCTGGAGCAACACAAGACTGGAGAGGAGCTCCCTCCAGTTAAGATGAGAGCTTTCAGTGTTTTGATTGGTACTAACTTTATAGTTAGTTTAGACAAGTTATAACAGCTTGGCCTGTTAACTGTATCCAGCTGGCTTCTCAGTTAGTATGTATCCTCAGCCTCCTTCAACAGTCTGTATTATGGGGTCTATGTTGTGTCCATGTCTTCCTGACTGCCTTTTAACATGCCCCCAACATTCAACAAGCCACAAAACCCAAACTGAATCATACTGCCAAGTCTGCTGGACATCACTCTGATTAATCAGTACCATATTTCACAAATTTTTGTGCAGCCTTCAGCCCAGACGCACTTATCTACTCCTAACCCTCATTCATACCTAATCCTATAAATCATTTAGAAACATTTATGCATGGCAGATCACCTTAGTTATTCATATCTAATCACAGTAATTAGGTAGTCAACTGAAATGCAAGGTCTTGTCCAAAATTAACTGAGTTATGAAACTTGTACCATTTCTTTTGGGAAAGCCTTTCAACCTATCATAAGTTCTATCTTCAAAATATGAATCTCCAATTCATATTTTACACCTTATACAGCTCAGGTATATCCAGCAAATCAATCCTACAACTGTCAACTAATTACATTTTCAACTTAACTTCAGGGATTCTTCTGTAGTCATAGAAAAGCAGCAACCAGTTTAAGCTGAGACTTAGTTTTAAGATTCTATTGATGTACTTTAATACATTAACTCTGCAAGCAGAGTACAAACTCCTAATTGTCGGGCTCTCCACGTCATTTGGATAGGACCAGATTTCTTCTTATCCTATTTGTAAGGCTCATGGTACCTCTGATAGACAGTCTATTCACAGGAAAACGAATGAGCTTCAATCATATTTTAAGCTCATGCTCATCCTCCATTACTTTGTCTGAATTTCAACTTTCTAACTAAACGCAACTGTGAACATTAATACAAGTCTATTCTTGCTAGAATGGAATGAAATACAGTAAGGAATCACAAATCAGGCCTTAACTCAGAAATCATCCCAGACTCACAACCCTCCCTGAGCAAGCCCAAGTAATCCTAACCTCATCACCAACCCTAAACATGTTGGTCACAGGACTGAGTAGCTCAGACACAGGAAAATCTGGGGGTAGAGGGTGGGGGTGGTGGAATCAAACCAGCAGTTCTCCTTGATAAGGAGCTTCAGTCCTCTCAGCCTCAGATTTATCACATTGGTTATTCTCAGCCTCCAGACAAGATCTTCATTAACAAGTCAGCAGCTGTACTGGCCCACAATGAGTAGTTCCTAAAGAAAGACCAATGTGTCCCAGATGAGTACCTATCCTCATCTTGACTTTGTTAAAAAAATGAAAAATAAGAAAAAAAATTCTTCCCTAATTGTACTTGTAGTGACCTAACCTGGACTTAAACCTAAGACTTCCCCTAGACTAAATGTTAAATATAAATCAGCCATAGGGTCAAAACTGGAACCATTCAGCCAGCATGCTGCCATGAGTGCCATGGCTTCAGCCAAGCCCTTCTAGAGCTGTTTGGCACCAAGAAAGTCAGGTTCAATGGTTAGAGGACAATATCACCCCACCACTACCAGGTAATAGGAGATTATCTACTTTTCCCCAAGACATTGATTCATGTTCACCACAAAAAGTCCTTAATAAGTAGCTGAAGAAACTAAGGAACAATAGAGACCAGCAAAGAAATTAGCAGAACAGGATAAAGTAACTAACAATTCCACCCCAAAGGCATAACTATAACAACATACAATTCCCTCTTCTATTCCTACAGACATACTCCACACCCTCATTTTGGTGATTTTAGATGGAGTAACCAACCACTAAGTTGCTTGGCATCTTCTGAAGTAACATCCACAAATATTGGCTGCTTAATCTCAAGGTTCCCTCAGCTATCCTGCTGAGGAGCAAAGTTTCATGCAAGCTGCTGATGTTCTGGGGATGGGGCAGGGAGTCACATTCTGACTTGTAGTCATGGCTCCTTCCCACCCCTCTAGCCACTTCTGCTGCTGGTTTTGTTCTTTCTACAGCTCTTTGCTGCTCTGAAATGTGAAGGCATGCTAGCAATTTTGGTTCCTCTTCAACTCCTCAACAAGCACACACACAGCGTACGTGTATTATGCATTGCAACAGAAATGAAAGGCTCACTATTTTTCTGCTATAGAAGACTCTGACTTTTTTCTTCTTGATCATTTTTTTCCCCTCAAGATTGCAAGTGGTTTTCTTAAAGTGATTACCTGTTCCAACCCCAGTCACTGTAGATCAAATGGCACAAATTCTTCCATTTTGTGACATTAGTTTCTTCTAGTAGTAATGTGTCTCAAACATAATAAACAACATACATGGATTCCTTTATTCATCACCTCTTCTTCTCACTGAAATCTGGATTAAGAAAACTCCTTAACACCAATGTAGCATTAAGAAGCAGGCATTTTTATTGCAGCGCTGGATGCACAGGGGATGGTTCCACCTAATGTGCATGCCGCATGTTTCATTCAAACAAAATCATGTAGTCTACACTTATGTTTATGCATTACATTTCTCAGAAAAAACGTATGTATTCATTAAATAGGTGGTACTACATTAATTAAGCATCACGCATGCTCCTTACAGGCATCTCCAAGTCTTCTAAGGGGTCTCAAACAACAGTCAACCCTATCATTACGGCTGAACCTTAATTTAGCTCCCTTGTATGGGGAGAACTAGTTTGTTTCACTAGTTACCTATACAACGGTCTCCTCAGCTACCATACAGTCTCCTCCGTGACCGTAAGTTTTAAAGGGCTGTTTCCCTCTTAGCATGAAATTGCACAACCAGGGTTGGTTAGCAATCTCTCCACAGTGATTTCACTAAAACAAACAATATAGTTACAAAACTAAACCAGACTATATTACAGGGTAACATTCTCTTTATCAGATGTGAACAGCACCTCATTCTTTTGGTCTCTTTTTCTTTTAGGATCTTTTTCTTTGTGTGGGGATGATGGATAGAGGACTGCTTTCTCTTTCTTAGGACCCGAGACATCATATGTGCATGCCTTTCATCCCCATTCCCTGCCAGATACCTGACAAATTCTTTTCTATCACACCTGGACAGACCAAACTATACTTTTCATTTTTTTAGTTATCCAGAGCACATCAAATAAGTACTGTGTAGGTTAAACTTTTTTAAGCTAAGGCTTTTGGGTTTTTTTTCGTTGTTTCATTTTTTGTTTTTTAAGTTGGTAACTATTTTATTTGTTTTGGGTAACAGTTATTGCTTCGCATGTTTTGGATGAGAGAAAATTAGCTTTACTGGAGCCTTTTTCTGACAAGATGTTTTCTTGCCTCCTTCCCTAATGAAAAAGGTGAGTTTTCCCTCCTAGAAGAGATCCGATGAAAACAGAACTCAGATCTCCATCCTGTCTTTCAGATGTCTTTTTATGTGCTGTATTTGAAGCAAAGCCTCCATGAAAATTCCCCCCCACCCCCCGCCTATCTACCAGATGTCAACAGAACATTTTCTCCAGGTGGGCGCTCCGCAGGAGCTCTCTGCAAAGGGGAAGAAGTATGAAGGGGGTGAAGGCTGTGCTTTCTCTATAAGCCTCAGAACCAGCAACCATTCACAAGTCTAGACTGGCAGCAAAGAAAAATAGACAAATAAATAAATTACAGAGCTTTTAGGATACTTCCATTCCCAGAAAATTAGCCTTTACAGAGATTAAAGCAACAAAAATCAATTTGCTCTTGTTGAAGTTAGCCCTCATTCCACAGATGGGATGTGCAGGATGCACCACTTGTCATCTCATACTTTTCCAAAGCCTAAAAGGAAGGATCTCTTCTCAAACTAAATTAAGAATGCACCTTGTCCAGCTGTTCATGGCCCTTTTTTACATTGTTGAAGTCATCTGAAACTTAGTTCCCTCAAACAGAAGCTAACCATACCTTAAATCAAACAATATCAACCAACTCTATTGACTCCAAATATACTTCAGTTGTTCAAGACACATCTAGTGAGCCTGAAGAATGAAATGCCTAATTTCAGATCTCAGAAAGGCAATACAGACAGGCAGATCAAGCTCACTGTCATCTGCTTCATACTAGTTCTCAAAGTCCTGAAAATCTGTCTTGGCCAGATTTGGGTGGATTTTGACAGAAAGGAGATCTCCAACTCAAAGATCAGCTTCCACCCTAGTATTTATTGTCTGCTCTAATACCACAGACAATCTACAGCATTTGAGAAAAGACCAGTGGCGTTTTCTCTTACTGTCATTCTTGGAAATAGGTTTTCTATTTTGGCTGAAGTATCCAGAAGAAAAACCTGGTTAGATACAGATATCTTTGTTACAAAGTTTCAGCCCCATATTGCAGAAGTTTGGCAGACTTACAAGATCTGAAACAAGACACTGTAAGTACAAGTACCTACCAGTCCCCTCTAGTATAATGACTACATAAGTACTACATTCTGCATGCCTTTTTAACAAGTACTTAAAAAAAAAAAAAACCACACAAAAAAACCACCTTTAAATTAAAAGTGGAAAACAATACCACAAAAGTGGAAAACAAGAATACAGAACCACATACTACGCTCAAGAAAATAACATGTTTTTTAGAATGTTAAGAGGGTTTTTGGGGGGGTTTTGGATTGCTCTTTTTTAACTGCTGCTCTCACTACTCTAAAGTACTTCATCGCTTTAACAGGGAGAGGCATTGATAATGTAGAAGTTAAAAAAAGACTGGTTGTGATCTAATGATGCACTAACACTAAGTTACTTAAAACAAGCAGATTTTCATTTTTATTAACGTAAAGTTAGACAGAAGTTTTATAGTTGTACGATTGTAACAAAAAGTAAAATAAATTCTGAATAGAATAGAAATTCTGAATGGAAATGGAGTGGCACAGAGGGGGAAAGATTCTGAAACTATTTCTAAAATTCAAAAATTAGCATGCAAATTCTGGGTATTGATCTGAAACTAAGTTTTCTGCTAAATGCATTATCTACTCAGAATGGCTTATTTAACAGATCCATGTGTCCCAAAGACTGAAGATGTCAGATTTTGATACTATCTATGGCGACAGGATACAGCTATGAAGATTAACCCTAATATTTACCAAAGCTTTGAAGCTATTTAGGTCCAGACTACAAGCCTCACCATCTGTTAATGTTTTCCAGTGAAAAGGCGAGGTTAAATATGCACTGACATTACTACTACAAAGAGAAAGAAAGCAGAGATTCTTTCTGGCATCGGCTGTGCTGCAATGGGGCACAGACATTTTCAGTGATTGTGGAGATAATTGATAAATGTCGATATTGTTAATTCCACATGCAGGAGGTGGTGAAATTCCAGCATCTGACACAAAATCATTCCCCCTCCTTCCCCCCCCCAAGAGCAAACACTGGCCCCTGCTGACATCTCCTCAGGTCAAGGCAACAGGGAAAGAGCAGTACATCCCCAAAGTTTGTGGCAGGTGACAGGCAGAAGGGATTGCTTTGTAGACTGAAATATGCTCATTGTAGTTTTAAAGTTCCCTCTTTGTAGCGCAGGGGCAGACTTGTAGTTGTCTTTCCTTTGTGTCCAAACCCAGAAATGACCTTTTGCACAAACATCAGTTACTTCACGGTTTGTAGAGTGAAAGAAGAGCCAAGATGGGAGAAGACTGTCAGGGAGAAGAGTGTCATCATGTCTGTTGATACTACGCCCTCAAACCAGCATACATTTGCATCACCTGACTAGGCAAGGCCTAAGGAGAAATCAAGTAACAGTCTGAAAAAACATGACTGCTAAACATCAAAGCTACCATGGGACAGCAGACCTCAGAGCTACAGGCTGGCCCTCCGAAGTCATTCTAAGAAACTCCGGCTTCTTCCATTGAGACACAATCATCACTTTTACAGGGAGACTCTCAAAATCCTGTCTTATGGAAAAATGTGTCCTGTGTTCCAAATATTTAGAGACCAAATCAAACCCTACCAGCATAATAATGTCTTTGAATTTATTAAGATGTCCATATATTCCAGCATGAAAGGGGAGAACTACTGAAACCAGAGGCAAGATTAATCAGTAAGTGTTGGATTGACTCACATAATGACATTTCCCCTTAGCTGTTCTGAATAATTTCATTCACTAAAGAGAATTAGACAGTCATTTTCATTTACCAGTATGTCAGTGATTTCTACACAGACTTTCAATTTCTACATTGCTTTAGCTGCATCCCTGTTTTAAAGAGGCTTAGAATGATTTACAAAGGCATTTGAATTGTCATTTCCACCTGGATCCTGGAGGTTAGTTTCCACTCTGCAATCACAATGAAAATACATAAAATAAAAGGATGCACTGGCTACAGATAAAGCATACCAATGTCAGCACAACTGGTAATTTTTTACCCAAGCCGTACTACTACAATGTTATGCCACTTTAGCGCTTACTTTTTAAATAACAGATTACATCACAGCTAAGGCTGCATGGTGACTTTTCATGCAGTTCTGTGGAACAAGACAAGTATTTGTGGGTTTTGCAGCTTTCTTAACCAGATTTTTCATCTCAGAGTCCACAGCACACCCCATGGTATTCTTCTAATTAAAGTTTCACCTTTTTCTGAGAGAATGCAGATATAGGTCTTTCCCACTGAAACCAGCCCAAATTTATGTGGAAAAATCTATGCTTAAAAAAAAAAAAAAAAAAAGAAGTTTTCACTTTGCAGTAGGAAAATAAATCATTATTGCTTCAAAAGTTGAAAATGCTGAGAGTGTGGGTGCATCCCTGCAGGGCATGAGAAATGGTGCCAGTGATACCCAGACATCAGAAACACCGAAGGAAGTTGAGGACACCAGTATCCCCAGCCTTTCCATGCCCTGGAAGGCATCACAGCGAGTGACACACTGGAAATACAGACACATGCCTTAGTCCCTGCTCTCTCACCAGAGCTGAGGCCCCTCTCTCCAGCAGGCAGGACACACTGTCCTAATCAGGATGTGGACCAGGGAATACCCTCTCAGAAGGTGGTACCTAAGCCACCTTGCTCCTTCTCACATAACAGACACCAGGAAGAGAAGGAAGTGCCAAAAAGGAAGAGATCACCACAACTGTCCTAAGCCCAACAGAGCTCCACAGGCACACAGACGCCAGCTCCAACACCTTCCTGAGCTTTTCCCTGGGTTAAGCAAGGAGCGCTTTTGTCCCAGCCCTTCATTTGGGCTGCTGTGTTCGGGCACGTTCAGCTGCAAGCAGGATATACACAGCATTAAAGTAGAAAGCACTGGCTTGTTGACTAAGCCACACGGAAGGCAGCTGGAATTCCGTGAACTACAAGGCTAGGCACCAGTATGCTCCCAGCTCAAGGGGGTCCCTCTGGGTCTTTGCTGGCCAGACAAGCACCAGTCTGGCAAAGGAGAGGTCAGCCTGCACAGCTCCAGGAACGACTCCTCCACGCTGCCAAGCTGTCCTCTTCCACCAGCTCCATCAACACAGATGACTTGACTCAATTACCCAATGATCCTGACTAGCCTTCTTCCCCCCCCCCCCCCCCCCCCCCCACCCACTTCTTCCTTTTTAGGGTTTTGTCCTTGGTCGCTGTTTGGGTTTTTTTTTTTTATGATCCTGGATCTCTGAGCTACTGGCAATCTGGCCTCAACTCTCCTACTGCTGGCTACAGTTTTATCCTTCTTACCTTTCAACAGAATTCCTCACAGGTCTTTTTCAGTGGTGTGAGCATGCCGGTGCGGAACCAAGTCAGAGCCTTGGGACACCAGCCATTAAACCTTTAAGGATGGGGAGGTCCAGCAATGGTTCTTTCCTCACCTTTTCCTAATATAATCTGCATGGCATAAGACCAAGCTTGTAAATCCTGGCTAAGATCATGCCCGAGATGAGATAAATATCAGTGGTTCACAGCTGCTAAGATGTATATTCAGTAGCAGAGGTTTAGGGTTTTACCAACTGCAATTTAAATGCCTGCAAGGCAGGCAAGATTTTAAAGGCATTGTACTTAAAGCAAGAAACAGAGACCCAAACAATACTCAGTGATTCAACAGAGTTGTGTTGGGGGGGGGTTTAACATGGAGGCAACTCAGATGGGGGCAAACAGTGCGTAATGCAAGGTACATGCCAAAGGAGAAGAGGCAGCAAAGCACACTCTGCTGTAGTTGCTTGACTTTCCCCAGCACATACAAAACATACCCAGGGAAAACTCCCTTGGCTTATAAGGAGAACAGAATTTCTCTGTCCGTTCGCTACTCACTCTTTGTTCCATTTGGAACAGAAATTCTAGAAATATTAGCTAGCACTTCTAATCGAAGAAAACCAAGGTTGAGGTATTCCAGTACAGAAGAAAAATAACACAAGTCAGGAGTAATGACAAATATTTTATTTGCCTTTATAGAACTAGCCAATATCTGTTATAAATCTGTTTATGTATGTCTCCAGAAAATAGATGGTTGTGTTTGCTCAAACCACATTTGAATCAGCTTCAAAAAGATGTTTCATTTATGTCCATTAATTCACCTTCAGTTCCAAAAGAAGGGTTCAGTGGGTTCTTATTTCCTCTGAAGTACTGAGCTAGGTAATTATTATGTCCCTGAGCTGCAAGAGGCATCCAGGTGCTTCACACATTTCTATTTATACCCAAGCTTTACACTTCAGGTAATTGACGCATAAGGAAAATCATAATCACAATCCATCAAACTTTTTTCAACATGTGTCTAGCCATGTACAGGCTTAAACAGACTTCAAACAGCATAAGTGTCATACTGAACTGACAACACAGGGCTTGTCCAAACAGTGAGAATCAAGAGGCTGCACACTTCTGAGGACATGGGCCTGAAGTCTCATTCAGAAAATAGGATCCTCAGAAACTGATTCTTAGGACTACATGTCACAGTATATTATGTTGGCTAGACCTGAGCTTATGGTCAGGTAATTTATAAAAATTACCTTTATACTCAGTTTATTAAAAAAACAACAAAAACAAATGAGCAAACACACACAAAAAAAACCACCACACACACAAAACCCAACATTTTCTAGGGCTCAGTTCAACGTTTGTATCTAAATTAGATGACAGTGTCAGCAGCGTAGAGTACATTTCCATAATTAAGTCCCTCAGATTAAAAGTTTCTTATTGCAAGCTTTGACATTATGTGCTCTTTGTTGCATGGATATAGTACATGTCAGGGAGCCACATTTTGATTATTGTCACATTGAATAACACAAGTGGTGCAGAGAGCTGTAAGAACCACTGTATTTCATTCACAGCCTGATCTTGACATCTAAATCTAAAACCAAATTATTCAGCTCAGGACAGCAATCTGTTATCCCCTGCCCTACACATCTTTCTTACATTTCAGCTCTTCCTTGAGAAGACAGCAGGAAAAATGATGCAGGCTGAAGAAGAAAGAGGGAAAGCTAGATGCTACATGATATGCACGAGTGCTGTTACCTGGCATTTTTAACTATGTTCTTTTTTACATTTATTTAACTAGTAGGTCTCCAGCTCTGTGAGCCTCTGGTTCACCTTGGAGCACTAGGGAAAAGGCAGCTGAGACAGGAACCACATGGCAACCACAACTTTTCATCTCAGATATAATTCACTTAGCCGACTGTCCTGTTTAATATCTTCTAGTGCAGCACCACACGCTAAAAATTCAGATTAAGTATCTCACATGGGAAAATTTTAACATTACTGCTAATTATTAAGTATGTGCAGTCTGAAAGAACCAAACAGCCCTTCTACTTCTCTGACACATTTTCTACTTGAACAGAAAGGGGAAGAACAGTTAAAAAATGTTGATTAATGCATGTCTTGTGATATCCCACTAATTAAGGCAGATTCCAGCTTTCACTAAGTACAGCTCCACAAATGACTTTACTACCAGTACTAAGTAATGGAGTCTAAGGTACAAAAGTAAAAATGTAATAGAATTTAATGATACGCTCTATACAGCTAACGGCCTCTACTCCCATGAAATGTTACAATAGCCTCTCTCCATACCATCTACCTGTGGTGTCATCTGCTCCCCAAGCAGGCACAATTCACTCTGTGGTTTCAGAGGATCTTTTTAAACTACGTAGCTGGAACTTAGTTGTAATGCCTCTGTTGTAATCCAGCATATAAGAAATAAAAACGCTGACTCTCCCAGTCTTAAAAAGCCACATTTTAAAGGGTTGTAAACATTTAATTATTTTATGATTTAATGCATTTTTTTATCAGAGTAACAGTTTTGAACATAGATATCAAAGCCCAGGATGAGCAGCTGATCCAATATATCTGGCTAGTAATACCACTTTCAACAAACACATTTGATGAGCAAACATGTCCTTCTAGCCACCTACACTCATACCCATCTGTTAGGATGGCAACACGCCTCTGCACAAAGTAACCTGCCAGTATTAGAAGGCTAGAAACAAGCCAAAAGTAGCATTAAGGAGAAATCTAAATAACATTGTGCTTACCGGAGCTTCTTCCCGAATTTCATCTTACTTGTAACAAGCAGTCTTACACTACTGCATACTGACCTTTTAAATTTCGTTCCAGTTGTGCACAATTACAGGACGAGCAGCACACAGGAAAGAAGAATTGGTTGGTTGTGGGTACTCACAGCTGCCAAAACCCCTTGAGATGGATTGCAGCTGGTAGTTGAGGAGCCCATTAAGGATATCCGTCAATTTACTTTGAACAGCCGGACACAGCAGGTGCTGCAGGTGAAGATAATTCCCTAGAAGACAGTACCACCTGGGACAGTCACAATCAGCACAGAAAGGCTAACTACAAGCTCTGTCTCTATAATGACAGCCTAGAATGGCAAGAAGTATAACTCACCCAGCCTGAATAGCAAACCTTGTCATAAATTTGTTTTACAAACCTGTGCATTGTAATTCTCAAAAAGCACAATATCTCAGAAAACTTTTTATTCATCAGTAAGTCTAGAGCTTATGCACTCACTGCAGTTGTGTGCCTTTGCCACTGTGAAGTGGGTAGAAATTATTCTGTTTTCTGCAAAAAATAAACAGTAAAAATGGTAATTTTACATTTCTAGGAATATAATGAGTGGGATTTTCCTAATTTTGAGGTTTGCACTTTACCAAAAATAATTTCTGTTTTGATAGAGTGCTTTGGGGTTTTTTTCATAAATATAAAATTACCCCCAGCAGCTTTTAGCATATGTAGGCCATTCTTTTAGAAACTATGTCTTTCCAAAAGAACTTGGAAAAATTACAGCATATTTCTTAACAAAACTGATGATTAACAAAGTATTCCTTTATAGATAACCTGTAAAATTTTGAGATGAGATTAGAAAAACATTTCCCACTTTGGCACTAAAACTCCATTTTCTAAGCTTCAGAAAATACTGGGTTTAATTAGTATGCCATATGCTGCTGTGTATACCTCTTTTCAAGCAGAAAGCCTTTGCTTTGGGATCTCTCTGAGGCTCAGCCACCCTGACATATCCAAATTTCCCACTGACCGTACAAACTATTTAGGACCTAGTCCAACGCTCAGTGGAAAAGATTGTTATCATCTCTACCCTGTTCCCCTCGCCGTGATAGCTGTGCACAGCGAGGAGCTACGGTCCCACCCTTTGATATGGTTACAGTTAACTGAGATTCTTCATACTTTCTGTAACAGAGCAGAGATGGGAGAAGTTATTCATTTTAAAATGTTTTTAATTGTAAGAAATCTATGCCAAGAAGATGAGTCTTCCAGTTCTCCCTGAGAGGGACAATGCCAAATATTACAGCCAGCCCATGACTGGAGAAAGCATCCAAGAAAGGATGGCTGCGCAGAGAAGTCAGGGTGAGTATAAGCGAGTTTGCAGGTATGTCAGCCCCCCTCAAGATTTTTTGCCTAACTCAAAGCAATGCAGGGTCACTTTGCCTCAAGAACACTGCGGAATCTATTAGGGTCTGCCTTTCTTGATGAAATTTTCTTGAAGAAAAAGAAAACAGAAAGAAGCCAGACAGAGGTCAGAGCTGCTTCACCAAGTGTAGAGAGGAGGAACCTCACATACTGATCTGTTTTCTGCTATCATCTCTATGGATAGTCTATATTCAGCGTTGAATGGCTGTTAGCATCATGCCCTCTACAGCAGCTCATTCACTCTTTATATTATCACCTAAAATTCTCTGATCTCAAACTTACATTATGAAAAGGATTTCAATTGCCCAAAATAATCTAGCCCTTAGACCTGCCATAACTTTCACACCATCCTGTTTTTCGCTCCTGCTTCAATGATACACCTGGGGGGGATTCCCTCTAATTTAGGTTAAGAATAATGTAAGGCATTCATTATTTGCTCTTCATTATTACATCATATCTAGCCCAAAAGGGATACAGCCTATGTCCAGTCAAGACTAAGATCATAAAATAATGTGATAAATAATGCTATTTTCATTTGTTGTGTTGCTTCAACATTTAAAACCAGACACTGAGAAAAGCAATATCTTGCACTCATAGGAACCACTTCTCTAGCAAAGCTTGCGGAAAGCTCAGTCATATATAACCTAGAAAAATCACATACTGAAGAGAGAAACAGTAGGCTCATTCCCCTGAGTAGAGGAGAATTTCTCCTCTAATGTTTGTTTTCTAACTGAATACTGCATATTTTTTTGCTTTCTTTTTTTTTTTTTTTTTTTTGTATCTTCTATTTCTCACTGCCTGAAAACTGTTATTTTTCTTCTCATTTCTTCCAAGCTGCTGCTTAGAACTTTTGAAAAATAGCTGCTTTGTACTAGCACATAGCTTGGAGTTAGATGGAATAATATCATTTAAATTCAAAAACATTAGTCAGACTGGTTTGGGTTATAGGGTTATATGACAGAATATGTCAATTAAATCATTATAGAATTGACAGTGAAGAAAAGTTCATTCTTGCTAAATCCAGCAAAAGAAACCCAAAGGACAAAGTGCTCCTAAAACACGGAAAAGAGGATGCTCTATTTTTAAGACTCCGGAGCTGAGTCTTCTAATCATGCACCGAATTAGCACCCTACTAGCAGTGTTTCTTAAATTTCAAATACACAATCAGCTTGATACCTTGTGGTTAATTTACCTAATGTACTAGATCTACCTCTAAAACGCAGTACTGCTCAACTGTGCAGCAAGCTACAGAAGGAATAGATACAATTATAGACACAATGCAATTTGCTTGTATACAGTATCCTCCATACCGGAGGCAAAAAATGCTTTGTAGACATGATCAGTTATGGACTAGCTAGAAAAGGAATATTTTAAGGAGTGATTTAAGTAGAGGAAGTAAATCATCAATCAGATAGCAAAAAGTTCCTTTGTTGCACTTTTAACTCAAGAGAGAGCTGGGAGAGAGCAAAAAGTCAAACGAAGATGTGGAGTTGAAGAATAGGCTGGGAAGAGCAGACTGTGAAAGCAAAGCAGAGCAAAGCCATGAAGAATTCTAACAGAGAAGGGTCTGGAACTTCCAGCATATCACACACCATTCTTCCATAAAGTATCATAATGCACTGCCTGTAACTTCAGTTGAATTAAATATCAAGGCACTTCTGAAAATTTCACTCAGTTCCCATCTACTTATTTAACCAATTGAACACCCTTGCAGATCTGGTAGCTGGCATAATAACAGAAGAACACTACGGATATAATGTTGGGAGTCAATATGAACATTATGCCACGCACAATCTCTGCTACAATTTCATGGCTACAGAGAAAGTATATATTTGGTAAGTGGGTATGATGAGTGGGTTTTATCACTTGCAAACTGTAAAGTGTTCCAGCAGTCCTGGAAAAATTGTGGCTAGCTAGGAGGTCTTTTAAGTAACGTAATGAATAGACAGCCTAAGATTATAAACTCAGAGAATGCTGAACTTGCTATATCAGTTTTGTGCGATCCTGTTCCAAAGAATAATTGGATAACATTACCAAAACTACCTCCCTCATAAAAGAACCAGGAAGAAAATTGTGAAAACAAGAGAGGGTGGGATTTCATCACCAAAGTGAGAAAAAGTTACTCTACAGCTATTATTCTGATCCTGTGTTCGCATTTACGTTCCACTTTTGTGACTCTGTAACCAAGAAGTATTTGCCTTTACTAAAGGGGCTGAATCTTCAGTTTTACATAAACCGCTTGTTTGTAAGTGTATTTGTGGCCAAGTAAAATCTCATTTAATCCTTGCAAGCAGAAGCAGAGTGTTTGTTTGAAAACTATACATCCAGATAGAACATTATCACAAACCCTTGGAGCCAAAGGAAGATTAGGGGAAGCTGTTCCCTACAAACATCAGTAAAGAGCATCAAAAGCATTCAAAAGCCACCACAAAGAGGGCAGTTTTCTCAAAAGGGCATTATCCGGTTCTTGCCTAGCATAGGACAAGCATTGGACAGGTGGTTTTAACATTTCTGGGAAATCCTACACTGTAACACTTTGCATTTCAGTTGCTTTTCTAAAATACAGCTTGGAAAAAAAAATCCTCATTTTCTGCCAGGGGTTTCAGTAAGTAGCAAAATCTCTGAGGTGGAGGCTCTTTTTTAATGCCTCTCAACTTACCCCTATAGTGTCTGAAAAAGATAAGTTACCGACAAGTCACTATCTTAGTAAGAAAAACAGAAAAAACTTATCAAGTCTGATGAAATCAAAACTTGAACAAACACATCATTCAGAGAAGCAGCAGAGTCTGTCAGAACAGCATATCCCCTCCTAGTTATGCTTCTTGACTTTTTTTCCAGAGACAAAAGTACCCATTTGAAAAAGCATGCAGGTAGAACCAAGCAGAGACTTTTCCAGCAATTGTTTTCATCATTCAACAGTTTTTCTTAACCGCAGCAGTCTCTCATGAATAACCTCAACAGTGTCCAGGGGCTCTGTGCTTATTCCAGGACCGAATACATGTGACTGATGGGAAATCAGAACACTAAAACACTTGAGTGTTGTGCAATCTCACCAGGCAGAATTGCTGCAAAATTGTTTAGCATGTTTTGTTGTCCTTAAAACTGAAACTACAGACACATTTTAAGACTCACTAGGAAACAAATTCTATCCTTCCTTTCTATGGATGGACAAAAAAAACAAAAAACAAAAAACCAAAAAAACCACCAACAAATTCCATACTTGCAGTTTTTAAGAACAAGACTACATCTATACTTCCACTTGCATTGATCATTTCAATAATATTAGCTGAGTAATATTTGATTTAATTAATATTTCAAAGACCAGTTTCCACTCAATAGCAACACTTTTCTATCTGAGCAATAGGAATATGTACTAGACCACTGGATATGATTCATCCATTTTGAGGCTACTCTAAACTATATTTTACCATATCACCTGAACTAAACTTTGATATTCTTTGCAAAGTTGCATATGAATCTCTCTTGCTGGTTTCAAATGTGTAAAAAACATCACATGGGAGGCAAGGAAAGACTGCTGAGCATCTGATAGAACCACTAAATGGCGTACAGTGGACAGGAGGGTCAGATTTCCAGATTTTGTGCTTAGATCACATTTTCTTCATGTGCTCAATTGTAAAAAGATTTGCTCAATGCAGATCCGGCTCTAGCAACTCTGGTGCAATGCAGACAATATTACACCTAGAAATGTAGCAATGAGCTTGAGAAGGAAACTTTTATTTCATTTGCCACGTGGCATGCTACAAATACCTAAACTCTTTTTTTTTTAGTCTTTTTAAGCACTCAAGTGCTCAGATTTATCAGATTTAGTATTAACCTTTTAAGGGACAAGTTTAATGTTTAAAATTTTACATTAAAGATAGTTGTTAAATGTATTTAAACTGTGTCTAAGACATTAAAAATGAATGTAGCCTATGTATTATCATTATTGCTCAACATACTTATTTCTGTATGGTCTAAGAGACAAATACGACAAGATTGAAGAATACTGGTATTAAGGATGAGAGACGATCCTTGTTCCAATAGCTACCAATCTCAATCAACAAACCGGAATGGGCAGAAGGGGAGACATATACCATTAACACCAATAAAAGAGAGATGGCTACAAGCCCCATGATAATTCCACGACTGATTCACTTTTATTTCATTATTTCAGCTTTTGGATAAGAATCACAGAAATTAGCCTGCATCCTTCATTTCTATGTTCAAACAGTTTTGTGCAGCTTTTCTGCCAGCTCCTTTCTCAGGTAGAAAATGTGATTTCTGCTTACAAATCCAATTCCTTCCATTATTTATGCAAGAAATAATAGAAATTTGCATCCCTTGGAACTTCCTAGTAATTACTATGATCAAAGTCTACAACTGTAATTACGTGATAGGGTAAGTAGGGAATTAACTAAATATGTCCTTTAGAAGAATTTGAGAAGTCTGGTAATGAGGGGAACTTCAGAAATGACGTGTTCTTTGTTATATTCAGTGCTTGAAAAGCAGGAGAATGAAACCCTGTACTACGCTGTCTTCTTTCATGCTGTGTATCATACTGGAAGGGACAGAGGGAGAGGGGAAACAGCTGCCTTAGGTGCCAGCAGGAATTCAGCATCAACAAATGGTCCCACTGAGTTCCTGCTGTTTGGTCTAGTGATCAGTTCAAATCCAGATGCATGCTTCTGCTGCTCCTCTTGCTCACCTGTAGTATGCACTGAATTAACAATTACTTTCTTCCATTCCTGTCCTGCTCCCTGTAGTCACCCTAACGCTTTTGCTTCTGTTTAATCTGTCTTCCACACAGGCACACTTTGGGATAGTGAGTAGGGCTTTTTCCACCACTCCAGGTAATCAGAATCCAGAATAGCAGCAAAGAGTTACTTGTACAGCTGCTTAACTTACCGTATCACTCAGCTGGACAGAGGATATGAAGATTTTGGACTGATTTTAGGAATCCTCATGGAGGAACCAAGTCCTGGAATATCTGTCACCAGTTTCTGGAGTACCTACCATGCTCACCTTTTGTGCCCCATTAACATTCAAGTCACTCCAGGTGTGTCATTAGGTCGTTTCAGAGAGTACCTGTTGATTCCCAAACACATATTCTCCTTAGCTGTATTATGTCATTAAAAATTAGTTTTGAGATTTCACTGTCTCATCCTTTTCAACCTGAAGCATAAGTAAGGACCTCATGCTTCACAGAAGCAAGCCAAAGTTATCCAAACCAAAAAATCATTTAGTAGCTTTGGTATCTCACATTCCCCTTATTTAAGGAATAGTAAGTCAGAAGTTTTAAGGGTCCTTTCCATCTGGGAAGACAACAAGCTGATTTTGAGCTAAAAAGAGATAAAGCAGTAATACTCGGAAGCCAAAGCTGAAAATGAAAATCTGAGAACTTTTTTTTTTACTTAAAATCAATTTGGAAACACTTCATATTTCTTTGCAGAATGAATCTGACAATTTTCAAGCTAAGGCAGTTGTAGAATAGCTTAAAGCAAGGTTCATATTGGAAGATTTTTTTAATCCTAACTTTACAGAGCGGAACGGATCAGTGAAGCCTTAGATGGAATTTGACTCCATAGAACATGCAATTTCACAAAAACAGATATGATCCAAAATAATGCAGCAGTGTAAGCAAGACTATACTGTGTCAAGGCTAAAATCTGGCTAATCCAGTATCCTGGCTCCAGAAATAGCTGACAGAAGACAACTAAGGAAGAACATAAGCAAAGGGCAAGTATATCCTGACGTTTCCCAGATCTGGAGGTGCAGAAGACACAGGCAAATTCTATGCATGTAAGAGCTTCTGATGGATTTTTTTTTTCCATCAGTTGTCCAATACTTTTTGAAATGGGTAAATTGTATCTGTTGGGAAAATAAGTAAATAAAGTACACTTCTTTTAACATCCTAACTGGAAAAACAAACAACCAAGAAAACATAATCATATCACATCTTCTTAGCTATTAAAATGTCAGTGGTGTTGTAAACTCTCATAATTTTATTATGAAGAGGTTTTCTTATTTTGTTTAACTTCAAACCACAGCCAAGCCCTCTGAACTGAAGACAGGTGAATGAGGCAATTTCTGTTTTCAGTTTCATGTGAAGGAAAAAAGTGTGTATTGTTCCAAACTTTTTGTTTTGGAACAGATTGGGTTCCTGGCTGGGCTCCTGAATATGTCAAGGTACACTCTATATTCCACCTCCCCAAACCCACCAGACTGGAGGACCTAAGGATTGCACTAAAATTGCCACCAGGTCTGTGAAGCAAGGTTTCCTTGATATGAGAAGGAGCGTGCACAAGGGCAAAAGGGGCATACGCCCAGGTGTCATTCCAATAGATAACGGCCAGTGAAACACTCAGACCCAGACCTAGGAAGGTCTCCAGGGCCACATAACCTGGGTGTAGCTAAACACACACAGGCATCTGGCTTGGAAATCAATAAGGATAGGAAGTATTAAGAAATAAAAAGCATAATTTAATGAAATTAAAAGTATTTTGTGAATCCAGCCATTCTTGTAATTTAGTCCTGGCCAGCAGCGGTTTTAGCAGGAGCTAAAAACGTGAGTCCACCTTCCCCTGCCCCAGCATTGCTGGGATGTAGCACAAGTAAGGTAGGAAGGTGAAGGAAGGCGGGTCACTGTGTTCAAAGAACCGTGTTCAGCTTTCTATTTTGTGACAGAAACATGCTTGTGCTTCTTACCACCCTAGCAGCCAGTCTGATTTTTCTGCAAAAGTTCAGTGCAAAATGCACAGAATTTCTCCAGCATTTACTCTTGCCCTTCCTATATAATAACTGAAAGGCTCACTGGAAGTTGGAGAAGGCATTTAATAATCGATTGCATTTTTTTCAGTCATGGAAAATAGAATTTTTATTTAAAAAATAGATTATTAACTCCTGCTTCTGTCTGATAAAGAGTTAATTATACCACACTAAATTGCAGAAGATCACACTGACATCTGGTGGCCTTTCTTACCTACTAACATTGCTCCCACCAATTTCAGCAAATAATTCATGCAAGAATGGTAGCAATATCAAAATGACATTATGGTTGTGTTTGTATCTGCCTGGGTTTGGCTGTTATTATTCAAAACCTGAGTTAAGAGGTAATGAGTCCACTCCTCAGTACCACGTTGAAGTACTGCCTTTGAATTAGCTACCATGTTAAGTCGCATTTGCTGCTGGCCCTGGCATCAGGAAGCCACAAGCTTTCATAAACGACAATTAAAGGTGCCAGAGCTGCCACAACAACTCTGTGGCTGTTCTGGGAGTTATCAGCTTTCACAATGACACATTGCATTAAACAGAACTGCAAACAGTGGGACTAAAAGCATCTTATTAATGTTATTGCTATTGCAGGATCTAGTAGACCTAATCACAGGCAGGACTCCATCACAGAAGACATCATACAAACCATGAAAACGATGGGCCTGCCCTTTAGCAGGCTATAATCTAACTATAAGACAAGGAACAGTCAACAGATTTAAGGCGCTACAGACCAACACATCAAAGCCCAGCTTCTTAAAAGATGTAATTAAACAGGAACTTTTTTTAAAAAAGAAGCAGAATCATCCTGTGGCAGTGAAAGAGAGTGAAACTCTGAGAAGAAAGAAGTGTCTCCTTCTTTTAAGACATCATAAATTTTGAGGGGAAAATACCTCAAATTCATCTCCGGGGAGGATTATTTATGTAACAGAAGATCCCCTGAGTTGGTACAGCAAAGATCTCAGGAGACACACTGTTCCGCTGCAAAGAGAAGAAAGAAAATGTTGCCTTCCCCCCCCAGAAACACATTTTTGTCCAGAAACACAGGATTGCGTACTTCTGCACTCACTGTTGTGAAGGAGACTACTATAATGTTCCCATGGCTCTGAATGTCTCGGTGGAGAGGTGGAGAGAAGTGACCTGGCCCACTCCTCCACACACAGAACAGACAAAGAAAACTAAATGAGTCTCTGCTGTCAGTGATCATCAGGAATTTCATTTTAGCTCAAGAGAACAAAATCCTGCCAGTAAAGGTTTTCCTGTCAGTTCTCAGGCTGCCAACTCCACCACAAGGTATTTTCTAGAACCGGGGTCTCTGTCGCAGAGAACCAGAGTCCACCAGAAATTGTATTCATCAGTGATAGGAATTTTATTCTGAATCTGCCCAAGGAGACGCACGTGGCTCTTACCCACAGAAGGACATTCTGAAGGACATCTCACGGTGTTAAAACTTAGTTTCCCCTGTGTCATTTTCCTTCATTTAATTTTCTCTGCTGTAATGTTGTAAGATGAAGGGTGAAGGAGCCAACCTATGGCTTATGGGCTACAACTACAATATCGCCTGCACACTTCATTCAGCTTGCAGCCTACCAGCTACCAGACACCCTCCTCAGGGTCCTTCAGATGCAGGCAGAAAGCAGACCTTAAGTCTGAAGAAATTATTCTCATAGCCCAGCGCTTGCTTCCTAAAGCCTGTCACGCTGTGGTCCCCGTTCACACGATTGAAATGAAAACCACTTCTGACTGCAAAACCTGACACCCATGACCATTTCCATCTCATGGCTGCTACAAATTCATTGCATGAAGGGGCACACTTTTTGGTGGTTACAGGACAGACATGTCCATTGAAGTAATAGAGCATCACCCTTTGCCCTCAAGTGATATGGTACCTAAGTAAGCAGAGAAGTAGAATATCAGCACAGTAAAATCCTAAGAATAATCTGTAGCATTTGCAAGTGGATACAGGTACTTCAAACTTACAAATTAGTATTTAAATGCCATAATGCCCATTTGTATAAAAAGGTCAGAAGAAGATAAATACAAATAACTTAAGTAAAATATAATATTTGAACACTGATAGAATGTGTAGACTTTTCTTTTTGAAAAAAAGTCATAACAATCAGTATCTTCCTGGGAAACATTTACATTTTTATAAATTTACCTTTCTGATAAAGAACAGTTCTGTTCAAGTTGTTTCATCCAGTTCCAGTCAACATATTATCATTGAGCAATAAGCCTTTTAAAGGCACGCATAAGATACAGACATTTCCTAGAAGACCTTCACAATCCAGGTAGACAATCCAAATAAAATGGGCAGGAGTGTCAAAAAAAAAAAAAAAAAAAAGCATTAATATACAGAAAAGTATGAATGTCTTTAGCTCTGTGATTTAGGAAGGAGTGAGACAAGCGGGAAAACCTTTCAGAAATTAGGGGCCATTCCCAGAATGAAGTGTGAAAGCCTGTTGGATGAAAGGATTTGATAGGAAGGTACTGGAAGACGTGGATAACTGGGAGAAGATGTGAGGACCACTTTGGTCAGCATGATGCAGGCAAGGAAAGGAAACAAAAGAGCTAAGAGATGGACTCAGGAGTCTGCTTTGCTAGGGCCCCTGGCCATGAGCCTACAGCGTTGCTTCAAAGCAAGCCAGTAAAAGGGCTGCAGATGATCCCAGGAGTGAGCAAGGAAGACGCTTTTGAAGGAAGGAAAAAATACTTCAGCCACAGAAATCCACTGAAAAAGGAGGCACAGCATAGAAAGGAAAATATTATCTAGATGCAAACAAGTTTCTTAATGGGCATGGAACCGGAACCTTCTAAGTAGATGCTGATGAGCTTTCAGAATATGACTGCATATTATGATTGCCCTGCAGGCAAATGACCATTCACAATTCTTAAGTGAAAACAGAAATATGGATGGAGTTTTTTATGATAGCCACTCACTGAAACAACCATGTTTACCTAATGACGTAAACCAAATGAAATATCCCAGTTACTCCACGAAAATTGACACGATGTTTATGAATTTTCTGACAGTCCATTTCATGTTACCACAAGGCATCTGCACCTGCAGTAAACTTTCAAATTTAGTTCATCTTTCTTTCTTACTGGCCCATAAGCTTTTAAAATCTTGCAGTTTGCACTATGTTACTCAGAAGATACTTATAATGAAGTTATATGATTGTCAATAAAAAACTATTTCTAAGGTGAATTTTTTAAAACATGTATAGGCTATTACGTTTTTAAGGACTAATAACTTTGTGGTACATTCATCTGATATATCTACTTGTTAACCGAGACAGTTCACTGGCTGTACACGTACAAGCCACAGAATCAATATAAGTCATTACCACTGGTGTTAAATTGTGTAACTAAAGGGTGTAGTATGTTTGAAAAATGAATGTATTTTATTCACGTACTAGTCTGCTAAACCAGCAAAGCTATCGGCATTGGTGAAAGCCTAAATCACGGCAGGAAAACTGTGAAGATTTTTGTTCATCAGCGAACAGCTTCATAATTTTCTGTATTAAGACAAAACCAGGAAGTCTTCAACAAACTGTAGTATACCAGAAACCAAAAACCAAACCTGAAGAGAACTTCATAGTCATGACCTCATTCAAAAAATCTAAAATAAATTTCTAGAGAAAACTAAAAGAATTGGAGACAGGTAAGTCAGAGAAGTCCACTTCTTAGATGTATCAATACACCACTGCCTCAATAATATTTCTAAAAAGCAAAGCTTTGTACATAAATAACAGATTTTCAAAGAAGAGCACAGGAGTAACTGCACAACCTGTATCTCTAGCCTCTGGCAAAAGAAAACATAAAGGTGAAACCGTTGTGGAAAGCAGCGTGATTTAGTAGCTGTTTCACATCCATAGTCCCAAGAGACTGCTGGAGAGAAGCTGTTGGCAAAACATACTGACTTAGGAAATTCATAAATGTTCCTCAGCTCCTCATCACCCAAAGTTCATTCTATGCGCACTGAGGACAGCCTACCACTCTGAAGCTTTTAAGACCACGGAGAGGTTTGCAGCTGAGTAATGCAAGTGTTTTCTAAATAAAGCAATTAAGAGAAACTACACCTGGTAGAAAACTTCAGAAAAATGTTGGTCAGGCATTACTGAACTATGAAAATACACAGTAACAGGGCAGAAGGGATAGCTCCCTAGAGCTAATTGGTATCTTATTAGGAAAGGGCACTCAAAAGAACCTGCCGGCATGATTTTGAATTGCATTACTTTATAATTCTTCTTTTGGTTTGGGTTTTTTTTTTCCCCAAAACATAACTCCAGAAAGTTTCTTGAACTACTAGGGAACAAGCCAGATTAGACCTACTAGTTAGTGAACTCTTGCTTATAATTCATTATAATGACATTCTGGACCCGTTTTGTTTTACAGTTTGCACTGGAATGAAGCCACTGGAGTGCAGACATTGCCTCTGGCAGTCACTGATACAGCAAGTCAGGCTGGGTCACTCCAAAGGTCCAAGAATGCACCTGGCAGCAGGGACTGGCTGCAGGAGAAAAAGGTCTTTGAGCACTGTCTGAGTCCCTGGATTATTTTCTTTCCTCTGCTTTTATAAAATCAACTGTTTTCAGTACATCCACACAGATTACCTTAAAAAATGCCTTCAATGTAGCTGGCTTGCCACGCACACACATCTGCATGCAAACATTAAAACAAGGCTAAGTAAATTCTTTGAAAGAGAAAATTTTATACGATTAGTCTCACCATTATAAAAATATATGTGACTCCAGGTGCATCTATCACACACAGAGCAATAGCACAGTCTGGTGTTTGAGACTAATGGTCTTAGATAAAAGAATACTGTGAGTGAAAATTGTGTGGATCAGAGGAGGTGACCCTAGAAAAATTAAGAAATTGGTATGTGTGAGTCGCCACTTTATTGATTGATATGATACTCCATAAGAACAAGGCAAAAAGATTAGCTACCAGGAATTATTATCTCCCAGACTGCACTTTTAATGTTGACTGTGTTCAGGTTCACAGCAGCAGAAGCAAGAATGTACATATGCCCCTGCTCTATCTCAGGGCGTTAGTTCATGAATTCAAATAATGAGTGTTAGAGCAGCGTTAACCTTGGGATATTTTCTGTTAGAAAATGCTCCCCACACTTCCTTAACTATTACCATTTGCATTTACACAATATGGTAGAATTGTTAGCATTCCCAATTTAAGAATAATCTTTTATCCTTGGAAAAAATAAATTGCTTCTGTATAACTTTATGTATTGGGATAAAGAGTCTAGGTAGTGCAACAATCTTAAAATTTATTTCAGTCAGTGTTTAAATTTTAAACATGAGACAGGTCCTCATAAGTGTAATGAGTAACCAGAGGCCAAACTATAGCATCATGCATCAGCTTTCATTTAGTCTAACGCCAATTGGTCTCTGATTAAATTGAGTGAGAAAATTTCCTGAGCAAATCTTCAGACTCAGTCCTCATTAGACAAATTTTCTCCCTACTGATATAAAAAGGAATTTTTCTCTGTCTTGTAAATACACCACCCTGCAAGAAAGCAGGACTTTCTCATTCATGCATATGAGAAGGTCTCATTGCAAAACAGCCTTGCGCAAGTTTAACAGAAGTTCATCCTTCAGTCCAAACAAAACTGAGCAGTGACAAATAGATCACTAAATCCTTTCCACAGTGAGACCTCGGTTACTTACACTACTGTGTGTCAGCAGTTGTTTGATTACAGGATCACAGAACGGGCTAAGCTGGAAGGCACCTCTGGAGATCATGGTTAAGCGTGACTTTCCCTACATAAATCCACAGACATCCCAATCCTCTTCTTGTCCCTTGCATTTGGAAATGGCTTCAAGAAGGATGTGCTCCATCACTGTCCCAGGGAGTGGCATGACCGGCCGATAGTTCCCCCAGATTCTCCTTTTTACCCCTCTTTGATAGCTGCCTTCCAGCTCAGAACCACCTGTGCTCAAGGTGCAACATAAGTATGTTTGTATGGTCTGAACCCAGCTCACCACGTCCTGCTGAGGGGTGGGAGAGATCAATGCCAGCACAGCTATGACAGGCATGAACACATAATTACCAACCATCCAAAAAATGTTCTTGCTAATAATGCCTTGCTGGGCTGCAACCAGCTGGAAAATTATCTGTACCCATCTGTGAAAAGGTGCTGTATACCACCTTGGCAAATCACATACTTGTGTAAGAAAGCAAGCTGCACAGTAGGAACCTCAGAATCTGGGCTCCTCTCACCTCATTTGTGTGTTTGAAAGTCCAGCACCTAAATTTAAACTAGTTACCTGGGGGTCTCTTCAGAGTTAGAGGAACAAAGCAGAGCAGAGCAGAGTTCAGCCCTTTGTAAAGGTTCTAGCACAGATCAAATGAATCCTGTTGTGCAGCTGTTTCCTTCTCCATGCCTAGGAGCCAAAGATAACTGACTTAGTCTTCAACACTAAACCTATATACTCCAGAATAAAGTAAGATTATCTGCCTTATCACTTTGTCTTCTTGAATTTTTAGCTAGTTATAGAAATATAGAGGTAAAAAGTTATCAACAGCAGCTTAGATTCCTTAGGCATAAGGTCTTAGACCATCAGCTCTAACCCTTCACGCCAGAACAAGGTGAAACATCATCTACACAATTCTTGGTCTAATCTGTTCTCAGAAATCTCCATTAGTGAGAGTCCCAGCCCATGCCTTGGTAACTCCTTTCTGAGGAATGCTCATAACTAGGAATTGTGCCCTAATCTCAACTCTCCCTTGGAGAAAAGTAAGGCAGTTAAATTCTTGCACGCAATGGACATGTGCAGTAACAGATCACTCTCTAGTTCCTTTTTTCAACAGCTTTTTACAGCCGCTATTTCTTTTCTAGAATGAAACAACTCAAGTGTTCAGCTTTTCATCCTAAACCACGTTTTGAACCGCTGATTATTTTTATTACCCTTTTACGTGCTCTCTCCGATTTATCAGCATCTGCTTTAGCATGAAATACCCAGTATTGGCCACCAAATTCCAGCTGAAACCTTACTACTGCTAACTTAGCAGTATGATTAATTGCCATGCCCTCAATACAAAACTTGCATTAGCATATCCCAGAATGACACTTCCCATTAATGGTTTAGCATTGTGCTGTTTAGTCAAAAACAGTTTGTACTCACTCAAATCCTTCTTTTCCATGTTAACTGTAGTACTTTGCTTTATACTAATTCTTAGCAACGAGCCCTTGTTCTGCATTTTGTGCAATGTCTTCTGGATACCCATCATTAAGTCACCCTGACACAGAACAGTTGTACTCTCCTTAGCTTCACCATGCACCCAGACATATCACACACAAGGGAGGAGTGTTTGCAAAAGAATCATTTCACTTTCAGTGCAGCTTCAGCAAAATAACAAGTAAAATGGTGGAATTTATACAGTCCAATATATTCTAAAGCAGGGAGAATTATAACAACCCATTAAGCAAAATTGTCCCCAAAACAATAAGCTTTCCAAATTGATGAAGATACCTAGATAACCAGGCCAAGTAGAAACCATGAATTAATACAAAATGCTATTGAAGGCAGCAATTTCATTGTTTTACATGCTGAATTGTTCATGTGTAGAATATAAACTATTAAAACAAATTAAAACAAATAAATGAGAAAAAGGAGAGGAAAACTAAATGTTGAAACACAGACACGTATCTTTAATACATGTTCAGGCTGAAGAATGTGATACCAGGATAACCATAAAACAGAACAGGGAAGGAGAACTATAACAAAACGGACATATCTTAAGCAGGGCAAGAGGTAAACAACCCCATTGACAAGGTAACAGTCTGCAGCAAGAAGGTTAAAAAAAAAAAAAAGGATAGAAAAGTAAAGGTGTATTTAAAGATAGACACCATGTCAAATTCAACTAAAATGAAGAAAATCATACAAGGCAGATAGAATCCAATCCTCGAATTGTTCTTGCTGTCATTAGTACACAAACTAACAAAAATAAAAACAAAACAAAACAACAAAAGAAACAGGTTCTTTGCCATGCACAATATGGAACAAGTGTCCAACTAATACAGAGCATGACACACTGAATAATCCAGTCTCAATGTGAAGACTACATCATAATTTTCTATACCATTTAGTCAAAAAAATGCAGAAAATGTCACTGTAATCATTACAGAGTAAATTGCCAGGGAGTATTATATGTCTTCTGAAAGGCAGACCTAGAAATGCCATCAGGACATAAAGACTGTATTTATGGAGGTTTTCCTCTTCCTTAACTATGTTTTTCCTCTTTTCAGTATTCTTTTCATTTTAAATTATATTCACTTATGCATTCTTGTAATTAAATCTTATCAGACAAGAAAATATGTTTTTATTTGGCAGGGGGGAAACAAAGAAAGCAAGGGGATATCTTTTCCCTCCTGTAACTTGCTTTTGACACAGTGAATCAAAGCAAAGACTTCAGTTCAATAGTCTGTGGACTTCATACTCCAGAGAATAAAATAAGTTACTGCTGTCTTAAAAGGAATTAATTTCTGTAGGATCTCCTCCAAAAATGCATTTACATGAATCTTGTATGTTTATTGCAGATGTGTGGGGTAAGGAATAGATGTGTTCACTGGCAGTACAAATATCAAGACTCAGCAGAAATATTTCACAAGTTTAATTTCACCACCTCCCCAATTCAGTGTCAAAGAAAAGGCACAAAGAAGAAACTGGGAGGTTCAAGGCTATACAGTTATCCAAATTCAAGAATACTCAGCTCCACACGCCTTTCTTCAAATCAGATTTTTCAGTTTAATTATTCATCCAAAAGCCTAGCTCTGCAAAAGTGGATCTGACTGTAATGAGTTAAACTGGAATGCTTACAACACTCGTACAAGTAAAATAATTTGTTGCCTCAGATTTCAGTCAAATCCACAGCTAAAGTAGATTCACAAACAGCCATGGTGACTAACATTGATTTTCATAACCTCCAAGTACCCAGAAATCTTCGTTATTTTCTCAAGTGTAGGGTTTTCAGGAGTCACCTATTTTTTTACATTAGCTCCAGACTAAAGTTTAGAAGACTTCAACCAAATCCCACTTTAAAGTTACAGCTTCTTTACAGTGCAGTTCTCCAAATTCTGACTAGTACAAATTCCTGCAGACATATATGACCTGCTCTGAGGTCCACATACCATCTTCTTGATTTGAGAGAACAGCTCAATACACTGGTCACTGTGTTCAAAGACTCAAAACCTTGGAATCTGCACTCTGAAAGAGTATCATCTCTTATTCCCCAGAATACCTTGAAGACCACCCTGGAGCTTCATTCTGCTGTCATGACTTTTATGCTCCCTTCTCTGCCTGTGTCAAAGAACATGAAACACGACGTCTCCATTGCATTGCAGTTTCTCTGTAGCCACCATACACTTTTCTGTTCATCTCTCTTTATGTGTCTTCTTTTTCTCTCCTCTCTTTTCACCTGAATCTTTTTCCTACTATTCATTTTTTGTCTAATTTATACTACTAAATGTTATCAGCGGTATAACAGTGGAGGAAAAAAGTGTGTAACTTCATGGTTTGGGTTTCAGGCCAGGTAGTGAAAAGTAGTAACCTCTGTATTGTCTTAATTGCACTTGTCTGTTTACCCATACTTGCCCTTAGATTTACAGCTGTTTCCCCATTTGTAGCAATAAGGTATTGGGAACCAATGTTCTACATGCATTCAGGACCAAAACCAATAATAAATATAAATGAGTCTGACATCACATTTTTCTACCTAATTCTTCAACTGTGCATCTGTGAGCTGCTCCCAAAGCTTGTCACGCTAGAAGAATGCAACAATTACAGAGTGTTTTTCCCCTTGGATATAGTTTGAGGTCTGTATTTATTGAGGGTAAGGAACACATCGACAAGTAACTAGTAAAAGACAGATTTTTCTCCCACAAATAAATAATTCAAGAAGGAATGAACAATGTTATTGTTATTGCCTTTTATTTTGTTAATCAGAACTTTATAAATGTTTAAGCCAAATTCACAAAACTGGGCATAAATTCATTTCTTGTAAAACGAAGAAAACAAAGACACATAATAAGTTTTTGCAGGATCATCTATTTTTTTCCCAATTCGTGAGTTAAAAGAACTGCCTTTACAGAAACACAGAGTCACACCATCGCTGAGGTCTAAAGGCACCTCTGGAGGTCATCTGTTCCAACCCACCTGCTCAAGCAGGATCAGCTAGAGCCAGTTGTCCAGCTGGCTTTTGAATATCTCCAAGGAGGGAGACTCCATAGCCTCCACGGGCAGCCTGTGCCAGTCCTCGCTCACCCTCACAGCAAAAAAATCCATGTGTTTCCTGCTGTTCAGCAGGAACCTCCTGTGTTTCATTTTGTGCCCACTGGCTCTTGTCCTGTCACTGGGAACCACTGAAAAGAGTCAGGCCCCAACATCTTTACACCCTCCCTTCAGATATTTGGGCATGTTGATGAATCCTCCCCAAGACTTCTCCAGGCTCAACAGTCCCAATTCCCGCAGCGTCTCCTCAGAGCTGAGATGCTCCAGCCCCTTCATTATCTTAGTGGCTCTTTGCTGGACTCTCTCCAGTGGCTCCACACCTCTCTTGTTCTGAGGAGCACTGAGCAGGATACTGCACTGCAGATGTGCCCTCATCAGTGCTGAATAGAGGGGAAGCATCACCTCCCCTGACCTGCTGCAATACTTTGTCTAAGGCAACCCAGGATACCATATTTCTTCTTTGCCACAATGGCAATTTGGTGTCCACTAGGACCCCCAGATCCTTTCCTGGAACGCTGCTTTCCAGATTGATGGCCCCCAGCAGGTCCTGGTGCCTGGGATTGTTGCCTGGTGCCAGATGTTGTACTGTCCCTTGTTGAACTGTGTGAGGCTCCTGTCAGCCCCTTTCTCCAGCCTGTTGAGGTCCCTCTGGATGGCAGCAGAACCCTCTGGCATATCAGCCACTCGTCCCAGTTTTGTGTCATCGGTATACATGATGAGTGTACACTCTGGCCCATCATCTGGATCATCAATGAAGATGCTGACCAGGACTGGACCCAGTACTGACCCCTGGTGTACAGCACTAGTTACTGGCCTCCAACTAGATTCTGCACCACCAGTCAGCACCCGCTGGGGCCCAGTCACTCAGCCATTTCTCAGTCCACCCTGCTGCCTGGTCATCCAGCCCATACTTCATCAGCCTCTCTATGACGAAGCACAGTCTGGATCCACTAGTAGACACATTTATCCTGAGGGGAAAAAAAATCAACAGAAGTGAATGCTTTACCCAGAATTATTTTCAAAAGGAAAATAGAATTGTCAGAGTTCTTAATCTTAATTATCACCTTTTACATGATACTAATCAACATCTAATAGAAATAAGACAGCACCAAGTTCCAAGGATTTTAAATCCCTTAAAAGTTGGGTGTCTTGAGAGATGAACCTACATCTTTCTTTATGCATCTAGATTACTGATTTGGCTTTGATGGATGAGTGCCTTCAAGCCCCTTTGGCAGGTGTTTGAAAACTGTGGGTTTGACCGTATTTTCACAAGAAAGAAACCATAAGATGTTTCCATTGTCTGCTTGCTTGCTTCAGCTACACCTGAAGACCTTCCTACAACCGTGTTTCCTCCAGGTGAAGAGCAACAAATAACTTTGCAAGATTGTATTTCAGATTGCACTGTTTCACTGGTCCTGATAAAATCTAAAGTACTGAAGTGAGAAAGCAGGACAAGGGAGAAAACTGGAAATAATTTACTCTTGACAACAAAATTCAGTGTAAATCATTGGCCCATTCAAGTCAGATATTTAATATTAACCTCAGTGGAGCAAAAACCGACACCTCAAAAGACTGATTTGCAATCAAACAAGTTAATACTGTTGAGGACAAACCATTATCATTCATTAAGTTCTCTGAAAAGCAGCAAATGCTATTTTATCTTTTCTGCCTCAGTGTTTACTGACCAGTTTGCCTGGAGCCTCCTACAAAGTACTATGACTTTTGTTTTTGTGAATGCATTGTCAGCTGCAAAAGACTGAAGTATTCTTTTAATAACAATTGGAACTGACAGGTAAGTCCCTGCACTTGCAAATATTTGAAATGTTTCAAATTTTATTAAAATTCACTGTGGTTTATGCAGTTTATAAGATATGCAGGTTGAACTGAAATAACTCATAAAATGTACGAAGATTAATTGTTTCTTTAATTAATTCCTAAAACACACAGGTGCGTTTCCACTTTGAAATTTAGCTGCATTTCGTCTTAACATATGTCAAAAGAAAAGTCAAAACATTTGGTTTACTTAATGCTAAACAGAAACTGTGCAGTATTTTACAGTTCTCAGGCAGTTTTCTCTGTTGAATTATTTCACCTCATTTGGGAAACATTTGCACTTATTTTGATCTATCCAAACGTGCAGCAAGAGTGAAGCACCTGCCTTTCAGTGAATGTCATCTAGCTGTACTCGTGCATCAGAGAAATGGACTCAGGGCTCCCCGTATCACCAGTTACCTACTGCACAGCACTCTCAGGTGTTCACTGAACCCTGCATTTCTGAAGTTATCATTTTGACATGGGCAACAGTAATGTGTGATGAAGATGAGGGAGAAAAACATCTGCCATCAACCATTTTAAGTATAAAAATAGCTGCCTTCAACAAGAAAAGAAGATATTATGCTATTAATCCATAACAATGTTTTCTCTTTGTGACTGACAGACTATAAAGAAGTCAAGAGCAAAGAACCTGGGAAAACTTGTGACATCTGGTGCTTATTTTGATCACATTTTTCACTCCTTGCACGGTGGTGGTTGCAAGTGGCATGTAAATAAATACCTCTTTCAGGAACCTCAGTCCAAATATCGTAATCTGTTCCAACATGGTGATTACCCACTTTGCTACAGATAAAGTAGAATATAAACCTACCTTCTGATCACAATGTCAATCAAAGGTTCTGTTAAAGGGCTAACAGTCAACATGGTATTTCAAAAAAACTATTGAGCTCCTTGAAGATCAAGAAATATTCAGTGCTTAACATGCCATCAGTGCTTACAAACAACCATCGTTTCTACACAGCTTGCATTATTCAACGCCTATTCAACAAAAATTAATCCCTTCTTACTTTGCAAGACCTATGTGGCCATAGTACAAAACTGCTACTAGCCACTGAGTCCTGTTCAGGCTGAGAGAACCAAGGGAAAACACTGAGACTGAAAGCAGTCTTCAATTAAACTTCATTTCAATTCATAACATTATCTACATTCATAACATATATTAATTAATAAAAATATTCAGTCAATACTATTTTAACTAAGATCTTATTTTACCTGTCATAACACTTGATTCCACACATTAACGGCAGAATGTAACAAATCATTCAGCCAGTAACACGGCTGAATAGGGGGAACTTCAAGGAGGAATCGCTCTCATTCATTGCTCAGAATTGCTCTGGGAATTATTTGTGACTTGTTTTTAACTCTGAAGATTTCTTACGGTTAGTTCATTAATATTTATCCAATGCTCAGCAATCAGAATTTAAAATCATTAAGTTAATTAGCACAATTAGGACACATGTTAAAACTAAAAGGGTTATTACTGTGGTTTAGTGAGGTTGAAGAAACATTTTTTACAGCTTTGACTATATGCTAGCAGGAAAAAGCGGTGCTCAGAACCTGATTTTGTCTCAGTAAAGTGGACAGCAGTTTTGACACCAAGTTCAAGGACAGCAGAATCACATCCCAACAAGACAGACAGTCAATAGTCAAGTGCAGAAGTCATGAATGAATATGTACTTAGCAGTAAAAGTTTATATCCTCACCCATAAGAAAATGGACCATATTATGGTTTTCATTCTTCTTATAGCTACTTCCAGGAGAATGATGTGTCCTGAAATATTTTGTGCTAGATATAGTGCATCGGATACTCCAAATGTTCCTCAATGGTCTAAACCAAAAATTAGGCAGTGCTTTCTCTTCACCTTAGCTTGTAACCTAATTATGGCAGGAGATTTTTCGAGGGCTTGTAGGTGCTAACATAAAATATGATTATTAAGTCCATCATGCAAGTGAGGTCAAAACTGAGTATTTGGGGTTTTTTTCTTAGTATGATAAGTATCTTACTACCTTTTAATGTTAGTATATTATCATAAAATGACAAATGATAATTTATTATTTGTACTGCTGTATGTCATCCATTATCATGGTGATCAGCTAATCAATAGCTGTTTCCATCCTCCAATACACATATAAGGAGATGGGGTCAGTCAAACCCCATCTATAAATTAAAATAACCCATCAAGAAAGGGTATTATTTTGCATGCTTGTGTGCATAGCCATAGGCACGAGAGTAGCCCCACTCTAAATGGGACAGTGATTATGCATCAGGCAACAGCATCACACTGCAGGTATGGCATGGAACCAGCAGGCTTCGATAGCGAAGCCAACAGCTTCATGCTTTGCTCTGCAAATCTTCACAAATCCTGCATATGTGTTTACACGTGTGCATATATACCTCTACCAAATCAGACGTCCTATATTGCATGCGTGCTTTGCATGAGAAACCCTAAGAGTTTGCCCTGGCTCCATTTCCACAAGTAGTAAGACAGGAATATATTTGTGCAGACTGTAGTATCTTTCTCTCCTTATTTAAACTTGGAATATTCTGATTAATACCTCCTAGAGTGTACAAGAGATTGATGTAATGCTCCTATTTCTAGCAATGAATCAACTCTTCAGTGTGATATGGGTACCTATTAATTATGTAGTGCTCCCATTTTACAAAATCTGTTTGCAGGCTCTGTCTTGAATTCTAATTAATTATACAGTACATATTATAGGCTTTATTTCTCTCCAACCTACATACAGCTAGCCACTGTTAATCACTACAGTTATATTTATATACCATTTATATTGTTTAACCCTTAGCTTTTCCCTCATTGTATTGTAAACCCCTAAAACTCAGCTACGGGATCCCTAATCAGGGTTCCTGAAAGTGCTGAAGGTCAGATCCTGAAACTGGGGCTAAGGGAGAAGGACTTCACAGTCAGGAATACGTGAGAGGGATGGTAAAACCCATGACCCACCACAGAGGCAAAAGAAAGTGTCATCATGTTCATCAGGCCAAATCCAGGGTTCAAGACGAGATTAAATATACCACATAAAAATACTCTGTGCAGATAAGTATGTCACCTTCCAGGTATAATCACTGTCTGATTGATATTATATGTTTCTCATTTGAAATCTCAGGGCTACTTATATTTCACAGTGATTTATCCTATAGCCATTGATATTTTAACAAGACGCTTCCTGTTTGCACTTCAACTGGCTGTTTTCAAAGATACTGTTCTCTGTTCAAAACAGGAGGGAAAATGTCATTTTTTGGTGGTCGACAAGCGATTTCCCAATTGTCATAATGGCATTTGATCACTAGCTAGATGAGCAGTCTGTCCTTTGTCCATGAACAGAAAAAAAGTGCAATTTTTCCAGCAGATTCAAGACCACAATAGATGAACAAAAGAAACAGAGATTGTAATTGCTTCTGTTGTTCCAGTTTCTATTTTGTACAAACCATCCATTCATAGAAAAACTTATTTTGATTCAGATAAGATACAGAATTGAGATGTCTCAGTTACTGATTTGTAATTTCTTAAGTGAAAGCTGAAGATAAAATGGAAACCAAAACATTCTAGTTGCTGAGATCTCCCCGCCCTAGTTCTTCAGGAGAATTGATATTTGAGATGGGGAAGTAAGAAGTCAGCTATTAAGAAGGTTAAGGGAATTCCATCATCTGACTATTCAGAAATACTACTTAAGGTGCCTTTAAGTTACACGTATGACATGTAGGAGATTAGAGTAGGAATTAGTTGTCTGCACTGTGTAATGTGACCATACAAAAAGTCATTGTGGTGTTTTCTTTTAGTTATTCTCTCATTAGTTAATAGATTTCATGTCACATACAGAGCACTGCATAGCCTTAACGTCATGTGGGAAACAGATTTCCCATCATTTCTGTACAGTGGTGGATAAAATGCATTGAATTGCATCTTACCCTATGAACGAGAAAGTAAAGTTTTGTACAAAGATATCAGTAAAATCAGTACTGTAATTTACATGGAAGATGGCTTAGAGGTGTCATCCTTCAACACCTCCCCTTTGTTGCAAAAACACATTATTGAGGAATCCCTGACATACTTGTCCCAAACATTTTTTCAGGCAGTTGTCAAGGAAGAACTCTTCAAGTATGTAGTTCTTTTCCCCACCTCAGTTTCCATTTTCTCATCTGTTCTCTGCTTTCTAAGTTAACTTTTGCAGAGGTTACATTTTACTAGTTCTGGGATCTGAATGTCTTTCTGTTCCGTTTCTACATCTGGAATACTCACAGTTGCTCTGTCAGAGATCTGCAGACAGGTTCTCAGACCATTTATCCCTTGGCTAGTTCTTAAGACTATCTAAATTGCAGTATGTTCCTATTTTAGGTCTCCAGCTAAGTCTATGTCGTAAGGTTATAAAGAATCACTGAATGAGCTAAAATTCAATGTCCCAGTTCTTTACTTCACAGGATCTGCACGCAGTTACGTTTTGAAGACTTGTTTCATTGTGTTCCTATCAAGAAGGCATTTGAATTCCACAAGGAGACAATCAAATTACTTGTGAAAACAGAGACCTGTTAGTTCTTTCCCCTTGCTTCAGTGACGTATTAGGTCAAAATTAAGCACTTCTGGCCAAGACTGACATTCCCTTCTCCCCTTCATTTCAGGTACTATTTTTACTTTCCAGGGTCAGTTCTGGCAGCCTTTTCACAACCTGTGGGCCAGCACATGAAATATTCATTGATCAATTTTCAGTCCAAATCGGATGGGTTATCAGAAGCTTGTGCACTTCTACATTATGTCCTAAACATCAAAAGCCTTTCAGGGACTGATCTTTCAAACACTTAATTGTGCAATCAAGTTTAATGGAGTTGTTCACATGCTTGAAATTAAGCATCTACTTCGGTATCATGCTGAACTAGACCCTAATTCTTCTTTATTATCAACAATTACTGAAGCCCCATTTTTCCTTTTAATTTTACCTAGCCTGTCAGACAAACATACCCATAAAACCCAATCTGTTATTGTTCATATGTACAATAATCCTCAGCTGACATCACCTGAGCCTGAAGTAGATCATAAATAAAGATTATAACCGCCAGAGATAAAACAAGACGGTTACACCAATGATGTTGGTTTTGAAACATTTTAAGTCTTTTTAGAATATAGCAAGCATGAAAAGAGTAAGAAAAGGAAAACAAATCAGCATCGCCTTAGAGTTACCTCTCGAGCTATCAGAGAAATCCCCGACATCATGAAACATACAATATCCTTGCAAAAGAGTTCTGTGATGAAGATACAATGTTTGATGACAACTTTCTCCACATTTGTAAAATCTGATATGAAACATTAATTTGTTCAAAGGCATGACTCAGCAAATCTGTGTAAGTAATCAATTTCTATCAAATTTCTGGGAGTTTATGATGGTGGAGGGCACCTGCATTTTGAAGGAGAAACTCAGTGTCTTCAAAACCATCTTATAATCGCCCATCATACAAACTCACATATCTGAAAAATCAATGGGGCTTTAAATTCATCTTTGCATTTTGCAAAAAGTCAGGGATGACATTTAAGGACAGCTCTTGTCAGATGCAAGCCAATCTACCTTTATACCCTCCCACTTTGTACTTCATCTCTCCAGGCTTTTCTCAAAGTTAATAGGCTGATACCTTCCAAAACATATAAATTCATACCTGCCAAAACACATGGAGTCACATCACTGCCTCTCTTCACACTCCATCTGCTGCATTTGTTATTTCTGACCACACTCCCTGCCATGCCACCTCCCAGCTGGGCCTATTTGCTTGTAAATTCAAAAATGTTTATAACTGGGCTCACTTCAGAAATTAGGAATAATTATTGCCTGCATTCCTGTTCTACCTGTGCCTACATTTCTGCCATTAGATGAGAGGTACATTGCCATCAGGATACTTTCTTCTGCGGTGTAATGTAAGATCTTAATAATGTTGTCACACTAGACCTTCAGAAGAGTTAAGGGATGATTCATTAATAAACCCACAGAGAGTCAAAAATGGGAGAGCATCCAGATCCCTGGGTAGCTGAGGACAGCACTCACGCCCAGCCCATTGCTTCTCTCAACTGAAGTATTCGCAGATCAGCAAGAAAAGAATCTATTTCCAACATGAATCGTTCAACGTGATCCAAGTTTTGCAATGAGGGTAGTCTTTCAACTATTTTTAATACCACTGTATTAAAAGTGATACCAGTAAGACCAAACGACATGCAATTTACTGTCTTCAAATAGTTACCATGACAATACTCATTAGACGTTCTATGCCAAAACAAAATGCTTCAGGTTACTTTGAAAATGTGAAAAAAGCTTGAAATTGTTCAGTTTTGTCCTAATTCTGTCATTGCAAGTATGACATAAAATAGGCAGAGCTTTGATTTTTTTGGCCTAGGTTTTGCTTTTTGCTTTTTTTTTTAATTATTTTTAGCCAACTTTTTACAGCACTATTTCCCCAAAATAAGATGCTTTGTTTATGCCTTACATTAAAAAGAGATGGAGGGGAATGAGGATATGTCATTAGGGACACAGAAGCAGAAGCAAAAATAGCATTAAAAAGAGGGAAGAAGAAAGAGCACAGCAGTAGTTGAGTGAAAAGAAGTGTTATATTTCACAGCGATGTAAGGCAAACAGAAAATCCTCTATAAAAGCAAGATATCCTTTGACTTATGTTTATGAAAGAGGAATTCAAATGGGAACAATCTCAGAGAAGCACCATTGCAATAATTATGAGAATGGAGAATTTTTGAGAACACTTAAGATATTTAATGAAACAGGTTAAATTACTTTCATCTGCTTGGCCTAGCAAAGTAGCTATTGAAAAGGGATATGATAAGCTTTTATAAATGCATTAAAAGTATTTGAGAGGAAGGAGAAATATCTGAATTGGAGTATAATAAATAGCGCAGACACAAAATCAACAGCTATAAATTGGCCAGCAATATGTTCATACAGAAAATTACAAGTTTTCTTGTCATGTGCAGGCCTGGTTACCCTACGATCCTATGATCTTTTCCAACAGGAAAATAAGACATTTCAAGCTGAGTGCAGAAGGGCAGACACACACACACACACCATGACCCCACGACCAGCTGCACCGCACCGGTGTTCACTCTGTCACAGGACACTGGTTTGGCACCTGTGCAGCCACACAAGCACTCTTCATCCTTTGCCTCGTTTTGATCAAAGGTGAGTCTATTTCTGTCCAGTTGAGAATCGTAAGGTTTGGAAAGGTGTTGCCTGACAGGTAGGAGCTCTAACAGGGTGTTAGAATTGGTTTAGGAAAGTCTCGTTTAAGGAAATCTGTATAATCCCTGCTAAGCTACATGGGTATGCAGCTTTTTTTCTAATGCATTTTTCTGATATGTACAAAGCTTGAAGCTGTCTGGTTAATAATTGCCACTGGCATTGTTCTCTGAGAGAGCAAAAGTCCCAGCTGATCCTAGAACTGATCTCACCAAATGAAACTCTTACGTGACCCTAAATCTGATCTCTCAGAGCAGCAGCAGCAGCAGCCAGGGCAAACGGTGGCTGATCACGGGGACATCCCTGAGTTGAGGGGAGGACAGGTAGCTTTCTCCCCCACATCTAGGGAAAACTCAAGGCTTCATGGCTGCATCTGACCAAGAAGGGCCAGGAACTCTTCCTTAGCTGGTCGATAAAACATCTCAAGACACAGCATCTGCCATAAGCAGAAGTCATCTTCCGCTGTAAGAACACCTACAGCTATGCCCATGCATTGTGTGGAGAGGAATAGCTGGCATGGGCCAAAGCCAGGACAGGGAAAGTGTGAACAGTTAGAGAGTACAGCACATGTCCTTGAGCTGCATAGCTGCCACATACAGGTTTAGCTGGAGGGGACAGAGTTTTTCCCATGCCTTGTGACCTGTTAGAGCCCCGCAGCAACCCTGTCCTGTTTGTCCCTGTAATGGAAAGTAGTGTGCAATTCTAATGATAATGCACTCAGGTGAATAAAATCCAGCTGACACCACTTAGTTATATTGTTTCTGGAGTGCTAGCAAGGCTAAAAAACTAGTAAAAATTATTTGTAACACTAGCAGGCATGTTTATGAACACAGAGGGGGAACAGATTTGCTGAGTATGGAGGTACTGTGGTATTTTAGAGCACAGCTTCTCGTGCAGCATCCATATCCCCTAAATTTAGCATTAACAATATTGTCCATCATCAGCTCAGCAAGTACTGTACGAGTGAGGTCAGCACAGGCAATTTTTTCTACAAGAGGCAATTTTTAATGCAGTTTTGGGTGAATAATACTTTTTTTTTTAAAACTATTCTTAGAACAGGACAATGTTTCTTACTTACAGATAGCAGTGCCGGTCACTGCTTTAATCTACACCTTCCATTCATTATGGATAGGCCACAGATATGGCCATAGATCTCTCACTCTAGGGATCCATTAATCTGTGATGAGTTGAGAGGTGATTTATCTGTGGGATAGAGGACTCTCCTGGGGTCCCAGAGAGTGACACTGCTACCACTGACTTCCCCACAGTTATTCACCAAGTTATTCCCAGACAGTTGTCCACCGCCAAGCCTGCCCCTCTCCTGCAATCTCCACCCACAAGGCTGCAATGCTTTGATTACAATCTGGCTGAAAATTGGTTGTATGTTTGAGGTGGAGAAATAAATTCCAGGCTCCGCCTCAAGCCTCAGCAGCAGCAACCTGCCTATACAGAACACAAATGCAGGATCTCACACCAGAGGTATTTTGCACCATAAGATGTCAGAGTGCTTTTCCCTGGACTGTTGCTACAGCTGAGGTGCAGGACCAGTGCCTTCTGGTGTTGTGCGTCCTTACTGTGCTCAGGCTGCCATGGCCCCGCTGCAGCAAAACAGCTCCAGAGCAGCCAGTTCTGCCAGCACAGCCCTCAGGGCTTCCTGAAGATTAGTAGATCCCAAACCATTTCTCTCTTTTTTCATTTAATGCATGAATGCCAAGCAGCCACCCTCTCAGTCCCCCCAAAATTCCTCCCACAATTCTTGATGGAGAAGAAAATTCTGTACATGAGTTGGTCTAGATATACGTAAGAAGGATGGACAGGATTTTCTTGCCCAAAGGTACACAGATACTTAATTATTTGGCAAATTCTGACTATGCCAGTTAACCTTCTTGTCATCTGCAGCTGGAGCTGAAAGTACTGCCATCCCGATCTCAGAGCCCTGGGTTATAGCTATTCATGCTGGAAGCTTCTTTTATTTGAAACGGGGACCGAGCCTTGCTCCACAGTTCACCAGTCGATCGTTTGGCTGAGTGTCAGAAGCAGCTGTTTATAAAACAACTTAATTTGCAGCCACCTCCTGATTTTACCTTAATTCTCCTGCAGTGCCTGAATTGTAATGAAAATAATAGTGGATAGCTGCCACAGAAAGGTTTGCAGCACCCAAGAACAGATTTAATCAATGGAAGGAAGGGTGTATTTTCATTTTCCATTAAGATAAATATGCCTTCAGCTCGGATTGTATGCAAGAGTTTACCTGCAGCTCATAAAAACTGCCTCCGGCCTGAGAATTAAAGATTGCCCTGCATCGTTACAGATCTGATTTCTCCTGAGGCTTAAGGCCAGAGTTCACGTCGACTCTCCCATGAGCTTGGACTGTTCAGCACTGCCTGAATATCAGATCCTTCAGCTCCATCAAAGCAGAGCACACAACTGAAGGAAACTCCAGCAAGGCAATGGGGTAGCTGTGCACTTCTTCCCTCTCGTGTCTAAAGTTGTGTCCCCCAGGAGAGGGCTGTGAAGCCACCACAGCCAGGCTCACCTGGAGGAGCATCTTTGCAAGGGCAGATGGGTGGCGGACCTCTTTGGCAAAGGATGCTACTATACATGGGGCAGCATTAGGCTGCCAAACAAATACCCAAAGTCCTTTCTTCTGAGGACAGGAGGCAGGAAGAGCACAGAGCTAGGTGCAGGAGGGGAGAGCAGTGCCAGGAGGGCAGGACCTCTCCAGCACTCCCTCCCAAAACAGCAGGGTGTGTGGTTGGGAGGAGCAGGAGTAGAAAGGGGGTGAGCAACCCAGCACCACAAAGGAGCAGCACCAGCAGTTAATGGATCTTCTCAGGAGGTTTTCCAGAATGTAACGCTGCAAAACTGCCCCGAGCACCGCTCTGCCGTGGCCCTAGGTTGGGAGGACACTGAATATTTTTGTGTAATATATATTTGTGTAACTGCTGCAATGAATTCAATATCCAGTGTTTTGCAGGAAGCAAATGTGGTTGCTATGTATAAATTAATAAACAGAATTGACTACTGAATTGCTCTGAGCCATGGAGGGTACAGTTAGTGGTACAGCCTGGAAGGAGGTAGACAGCAGGAGAGTGAATTATCATTTTGTACCTTATGTTCTCAGAAAGATAAGTGAGATAACGGAGGACAAACAGGGCATGTGGTGAAGCTCCTGAGTGGAGTTACAATAGGAACTAAGCAGCTTAGATAAATTGGTAGGAAAGAGGTAAGGCTGTAATGGGCTGTTATATTTTGTGTTCTACCTTTAAATGGGACCATTTATTTAAGGATGGACTATAAGATATTAGGACTAAACATAAGTGAGAGGAAAATCAGGAAATTTGTTACTAAGAGGAATAAGGTATATCCAAGTGGACTAGACTTCACATTCAGCCAGCTACAGACTCCAACTAACCACAGAAAGGCTGCAGAACAACAAGCATTTGCAAAATGAAAAAGACAGTCATGACAATCCCAGAGGAGAAAATCTGTATTTGTGAAATGGACTTCAGCTTCAAATTTACATTTAATAAGTTTGTAAGCACCTAAGACTATTGAGCAGGAGACTACAGGACAGTGAAAATATAGACATTTAGAAGCTAGGAAAGGCAGGCAGTTAAAATTTCTTAAATGGCAAAACAAGACCAAGGAAGTCATCAATCTTTGGATTGCAGATTTTGTTTTTAAAGAGAATTATTTTTAAATTATTCTGCATGCTACTGTAAGTTCCTCAGTCTTCATTTATTCACCTCCCAGTTTGTCTATTTCCTAACTCAGGAGAAAAAACAAAATACATTGATTACCTGGACACACAGCAGCTTGTGCCCACTGCATCTCAGGAATGAGATTAGAGCAAAAGAGAATGGGTCTGGAAATCTAGGTTTCCATCTTGCTTTGGACCACACATGGAGGAGCCAGCATTAGTCCCTGAAGTCTGTTGCTACACGAGCCTCCAACCACCAACTCCAAATGCAGAGGGGAAGCAGGAAGGGAACCCTGGCTCCATGTCTCTGACTTACAATATCACCTATAGGTTCTCTGCAGGTGGTGCCCATGAGTCTCACCTTGCTAGGTCAGTGCCCGAGGTTACACCCTAAATACAAGACATATGTTAAATCACCCAGGTCTTGTTAAGTGCCTTGAGTTGGAATAAGAATCTTAAATAACAAGATAGAAAGCCAGCAAAGATAATGTATCTACTGCATTAGTCACATTAAATTTAGACATAGATTCATCCTGGCTAAATGTCAGTATCAGCTGAGGATCCTCCTTGGTCCATAGGCAGGGAAGAGTGAGGTATCTCCTAGAACCATCACCTACCTGAGCACGGTCACACTGGTGATTGCCCAGACCCCTGTGGGACCTAGGCTATTGCAGGTCTTCTTTCTTCACTGAAAAAAATTAGTTTACAAGCAGAAGTGCAAAAGATTCATTATTAACAACAAGAGCTGAGGACTTTTCAACATACAATAGCCTAACTATCTCAGTGAGGTCTCAGTGGCTGGTTCTGTGCTTCAAACCATGTTCCTGATGGTGACTTTGGGGCTTCAGGAGCAAAACCAGAAATCCTCAAAAGAAAGTGAAAGGCAGTATTTGTCATGGAAAGTAATAAAATCGTTTTGATGAGTGGAGCAGCAAGGTAACCCTGTCAAAGCCATGCATCCATCATGTTACCACACATATCATAAGGAGGACTGTTCAAAGGATGATGCTACAGTTTAAAAAAAAAACACAAAACAAAACCAAACAGAACAGCAACATATGTAAGTAAAGTGGTTTTATTCCATTTAACATGCATAAAAATGTAAAATTATTTTAAGGGTGAGTCTGAAAGAAGAAATTCCTGGGTTTCAATAGATCCATCTTTAAACAAATTCATTAAAATAATAAAAAGATTTCACTGCATCAAGAGTACACAAAGGGTCTCAATTATTGTACAGTAACATATTGAACTCCCTCCTCTCTCCAAAAAGCAACGGTCAACAGAAAAAAAAAAAAAAAAAAAAAAAAAAAAACAAAGACAAACCCAACTTTTTCCCAAAACTAGATTACTCACACTTAATGGATCTGCCAAAAGGAGCCTGGGCATTTTCAATTAGCGAAGATGGTAAGTTTCATTGTAGACAAGAAAGAACATACCTAATTACTGAATCAGTTACACAGATGAGCATGATTTGCAGAAAATGCTAATTTGACTAATGCCTTCTTGCATATCAATATCTCTGCCATATGGTGAGGGTTGAAGATGAATTGTTGTTCCTGTTTTGTTAACAAAAGAGACATGGTTGAACTATGACATCAAATTATGATGAGACTTAAGTAGCACAGTGAAAATAGTACACAATGTAAAGTCATCTGTCTATGTTGTCTGCAATGATAATTTCCTTAGTCTCTAAAGAACATAGCTGGCATCACACTTAGAGCAGAAAGAACAATTATGCCCAGAGGTAGAAACTTATGCTCAAATGGTTTAACCAAACATCTTTAAAGATTATTCTGAAGTTGCAAAGAGTCCTATGAATGCAGATGCCAGCATATTTGCCACATGGATATAGCACATCACTTAACTCCGTCTTAGATATATACTTTGGTGTTTCATAGCAGACTATGTACTCAAAAATCAAACTTATTATAACACAAATCCTGACTTGTGGAATTTTATACCCATATGTTTAAAGAAAAGAGACTTGAGAAACACCAAAAAAAATGTTTTCTGAAACTACAGGGATATAACGAGAGTACTCAGATTCAGCAGACTGCTTCATTCCATCAATTCCAGAAAGAATCTTACGACACTACAAATAATAAAGGTGGGGGGGGGCTTGCCCATTTGTCCATTAATTCCGCATTACAAACGTAGACAAATGTAGAAAAGTCAGACTCAATTTTTATAATATGGGGGGAAAAGGACTTAAAAAGATTGGGGTGAGGAAGGTAAACGGTACCTTCTCCCCTTTATGTCTGCATACTATGACACATTTTTAAATTACACAGGCACCAATCGCATTGCTCTAGGATCTCTGTCTCTCCCATTGCACAGGCAGAACAATTTCCAAGGAAATGATCATGGGAAAGAGAATGTAGCTCTTCTATATTGAAGCTGTACTCAGCTGCTCTCTATGAGTGACACTGGAAAACAAACAGACCATCTTTACCTCTCTTCTCACCTGTCCTTAACTGCAAAATAGCTGGTAATTTAAGTGAACACTTCTAACAGAGGACAAATACGATAGATTCAAGCTACAAAATCCAGTTTGGTTTTACCTATGTTATGTACAGAGTCGAATCAAAGTATCATGAGGTTACACCATGGCCTGAGGTCTCCAACAGAAATCAGAGAGCCTGACAGCTCTTTGACGTGAGTAGCAGTTCACACCACCACTTTAGCTTGCTTATTTTGGGAGGGAAGAAGTGAAGTCCTAGAAAAAGCACTTGTCCTGCACAAAAGAAAAGAGGCCATTGCTGCTGGCGTAAGCACTGGGAAAGGGCAGATACATAGGGAACCTTATGAGATGGATTTGTGCACCACCAACACCTTTTTTGCAGACATTTAAATACAGAAATTTACAGGCTCCATTTTTATTTATAAAAATAAAAAATACTTCTGTTTTTACAGCAAACATGATGAAAAGTATTTTTTCTGTATCTTGTTCCACTCTATAAATAAGAACCATTTTTCCGACAGGCCATTCACGTATGATATATTTTTATATGGTGGCCTTCTTATATCACCAAACGGTTCAAGGGAAGGCTTTTCACTTCAGATATTTGTCCATTTTGAGCTGACATGGGAGTGACAGATAAAGAAAAAAAGGACCATTGAGCCCACATCTTTGCCATCTAAACTGTTTTTAAGAATTCTTTTTAACTGCTAAAGATATGCTGAATGAAGGTGGACAAAATAATAGACCAGATCAGCTTTGCCTTTGTATTTCATGGAACAGGTATTTTGCTGGGAATCACTCATTACACTCTCACTGCCCAAAATATGTCCAAAACCAGTGTCTCAAAAATTATTCTTAATTGCTGCATTAGAGCAATTGCATGCCATTGTCTAAAGTGAAAGTGTCATCTATCACGGGTAAAACTCATCGCAAGCTTTAGAATACAGTTGGATGTATCCCAAGAATTATTTCCTTCCTACAGCTAGGACACAGGCTGAATTCTGAGAGTACCATATACCCGCCAAGCAGGCAGCTTTGTTCAGCATTTAAACTTATTTCAATTATTCATGTCTTTTAAATCATCAGACACTCTAATGAGAAGTATTACATGAAAACTACACTGGCTGAACAATAATTTCTGCACAAGTTAAAGACCTGGTTGGGCAAAGCAGACCTATTACAGCTGCTTCCCCAGGGGAAGAACAGCCCAACAGCTCATGTTGTCAATGAGCTGTCCCGTCTTATTTTTTCACCAAGATGGAACATTTTGCTCCAAAACCAATCAGTAAAAGACAGCCTCACAGAGGTACTATGTCTGCCCTCTACCTAACATTTCACGTAAGGAACATAAAGTCTTTCAATGAGAATCTTTGATGTATGTTCATATGACAGAAATATAGTTCTTGTCTGTAAAGTAATCTCTTCCTGTGGTGATTTCCAGTAACATGAATGAGTTGGAGATAAGAGTGGAGGGAACAGGCTAAAAACAGATTTGCATCAGTGTTTTACACTAGTTGAGCTTTAACCTTCTTTCCAGCTGAGGCATTTTTGTGTACATATCTAAGCTAGAAAGACTGTACAAACCCTGCCATGTGAGGTGGAATCACAACAAAATAAATTCATATTTCTGCAAGGGGAATAAATCCTGTAACAGACACTGACTCAGCTGATTCTCAGTATTTTCAATTTAATGATGTATCTTTCATGTTTATTTGACAAAGGTGAATTGTTAGAAGACAAGTAGATATATTGGAAAATGAAGAGCTAAAATCAAAACCAATTCACCTCTGACAGCCTTCGAAGGCTCTAAACATGATGTCTATTGGGAAAGTTTGTTTTGGTGTCATCTATCATGTACTCTTAACCAGTGTAATCTTCCCTGTGTATCAACTGTTCTATTAATTATTTACTCATGGACATATAAATCCTTCTTAGTACTGCATTAATAGTACTTCTGACATAATTTAGAATTTAATTATACCGTTTATAAAACTCTAGCTGATGTTTTAAAACATCTGTTGCACATCTGGGAAAATAGTATACTTCAGCACACACAGTTGAGTAGAATGGATGTATGCAGAAACAATTAATCTGTCAGTGAAGGTGATAGATCCAGTTCTCTAAATGGGTACATACAAACTCTCCTTGCTCTAAGGACACCCTCCAGATAAAGAAATGCTGACGTCATTATAACTATCTCATAACATTACATGGATATATTTCTTCACCAAAGTGGACAAAGTGGCACAGATTATGACCTAGCTGACTTTAAGCGTGCTATGTTAAAAACTTTAATTTTGAGACTACTTTGACTAATACATGTCTGAGCTAATTGATTTTAAATCACGTATAATGTTTTTTAAAAGTTAAATACTTTGTTTACTACCACTACTGTGGTAAATTCAGTCACAAGCTCAGAATTCAGCAAAGAAACCCAACCATTTCCACATAAACACAATTCTCAAGCAGTACATTTGAGAAATAAATATATAAAATAATTTTGATATCTAGAGACTGATACTTACGGGTTCCTCCATTAGTCATTTTTCATGCTTAAGAAAGAGAAAAGCAGAGATAAATATAATATGACTTTGCAACTGTATATTCAACAGTGACTACAAACTCCTAGAAGCACTGACAAGCAATCACCAGTAGTTGTTACAGACACCCTGACAGCATTCATAAGGATCGTTACTATCCATTCTGCAATGAATAGAGTGAGAATGATACAATCAAAACTTCTTTTGTGAACTTCTACATAAACTTCAGCGGCTGCATTCTGGCTCTCAAACATTAGCACACAAGACTTCAGACCAGGCAAATGTTTTAAGAAATAATGTGATGGGTTCTTCCCTAGGAAATGTTTACAAAAGCTAACAAAACTTATTTGCACACAACAGAGAATACTCTATTTATTACTTGCTCTTAGTAATCAAGCTATTCATCATCCCTTTGCTCCTTAAAAAGTTTCAGGTGTTCAAATAAGAAGCAGGAAAAATACTGCATGACTTCAGTGCTCAGTCCCAATATGAATAGTAACAGGGCAGCTACCAACAGGAAAAGTTTGAGAATGATCCATCAGAAGAATGGCTTTTACCCAAGGTATCCAGACCATCAGCAAAATTCATGGCCAGTTTCTAAATTAAAAATTAATTGTTTTTTGACCAAAAAACATAAAACATAGCTAGAATTTAATGGGATCTTTGGCTAAGCATTAGCATGTTAACCACCCCTGGTCAGAGACTTACTGGCCTGGCAGGTGTCTGTCAGGAAAGGCCTCTTTGGCTTATTGCAGCTGATAGACTTACAAAGTCATAGAATCATTTAGGTTGGAAAAGACCTTTAATATCTTCAAGTCCAACTGTGAACTCAGCACTGCCAAGTCCACCACTAAACCATGTCCCTAAGCACAATATCTACATGAGTTTTGAACACCTCCAGGGATGGTGACTCAGCCACTTCCCTGGGCAGCCTGTTCCAATGCTTCAACACCCTTTCTGTGAATAAAGTTTTCCTAATATCCAGTCTAAACCTTCCCTGGCACAACTTGAGGCCGTTTTCTATTTTTCTCTCAATTGTTATCTGGGAGAAGAGACAGCCACCCACCTCCTACAACTGGTTGTAGAGAGTGATAAAGTCCCCCCTGAGCACCCTCCTCTCCAGACAAAACAACTCCAGTTCCCTCAGCCACTCTTCATAAGATTTGTTCTCTAGACCCTTCACCAGATTCGTTGCCCTTCTCTGGACATGCTTTGGACACCTCTGCATCCTTCTTGAAGTGAGGGGCCCAAAACTAAATCCAGTATTTGAGCTTTGGCCTCACCAGTGCCCAGTAAAGGGGGACAATCACTTCCCTAGTCCTGCTGGACACACTGTTTCAGGTACAAGCCAGGATGCTTCTTGGCCACCTGGGCACACTGCTGGCTGATGCTCAGCTCGCTGTCAACTAGCACCTCCGGGTCCTTTCCCACCAGGCAGCTTTCCAGCCGCTCTGCCCCAAGCCTGTAGCGCTGTGTGGGGTTGGTGTGACCCAAGTGCAGGACCTGGAACTTCTTGTTGAACCTCATAAAATTGACCTTGGCCAATCAGTTCAGACTGTGGAGATCCCTCTATAGAGCCTTCCTACCCTCAAGCAGATCACCACACCCCATCAACTAGCTGTCACCTACAAACTTACTGAGGGTGCATTTGGTCCCCTCGTCTAGCTTGTCAATAAAGATATTAAACAGATCAGCCACCAGCTGGAGGTAACTCCATTCACTACCACTCATTGGGCTTGGCCATCCAGCCGCTTTTAACCCAGCACAAAGTATGCCCATCCAAGCCACAAGCACCCAGTTTCTCCAGGAGAATGCAGTAGGAGATGGTGTCAAAGGCTTTACTAAGGTCCAAGTAGACAACATTCACAGCCTTCCCTCATCCACTAGGTGGGTCATCTGGTCATAGAGGGAGGTCAGGTTCATGAAGCTGGACTTGCCTTTCACAAATCCATGCTGGCTGGGGCTGATACCCCTGATGTCTTGCACGTGCCATGTGAATGGTGCTCAGAGTGATCTGCTCCATAACCTTCCTCAGCACCAAAGTCAGGCTGACAGGCCTGTAGTTCCCGGGATCCTCCTTCCTGTTCTTCTTGTAGATGGGCATCATGTTAGCTAACCTCTGATCTTCTGGAACCTCTCCAGTTTGCCAGGACTGTTGATAAATGATGGAGAGCGGCCTGGTGAGTTCTTCTGCAGATCCCTCAGTACCACAGATCAGTAGGTGGATCCCATCTGGCTCCACAGACGTGTGTGTGTCTAAGTGGAGCAGCAGGTCATGAATTGTTTCCTCCTGGACTATGGAGACTTCGTTCTGCTCCTCATTCCTGTCTTCCAGATCAGGGGGCTGAGGACCCAGTTAAAGACTGAGGCAAGGAAGGCATTAAGCACCTCAGGCTTTTCCTCATCCTTTGTGGCATCGTTGCCCCCTGCATGCAATAAAGGATGGAGATTTTCCTTGGCCTTCCTTTGGTTTCTAATGCATTTGTAAAAACATTTTTTGTTATCTTTTATGGCAGTTGCCAGCTTGAGTTCTAGCTGAGCTTTCACCTTTCTAATTTTCTCCCTGTATAAATTCATGACATCCTTATAGTCCTCTTGAGTTGCCTGCTCTTTCTTCCATTAATGGTAAACTCTCCTTTTTCCCACATGATCAATGTTACCGAGTTTCTGTCTTCCTCCACCAACCTCTTTCATTAGCATCTACACACTAATGACACTGATGACCCAACTGACTGCTGACTTCACCCAATGATCCAAAACTCCTCCATATTTTTTCCTGTAGGACTTTATACCTTTTCATAATAGCTTCTATTTTCTTCTTAATCTCCGTCTCAACAACCCTACCTCTGTCTGCATTTTCACATTTCTTATCTTTCTGGAGACCTCTCATAGCTCTTTCTCCCCATCAGGCAATTTACTCAACAATGTGACCCAGAGTTATTCATATGGTCCATGCAGACTAGAGTCAAAGATCCTTAGATATCACCAGTGCCAGCCTGGGACAGGGGGAAGGCCATAGATGGAATTACAGTGTGAAGAAATCATGTAAATGAGTATTTAAAATTAAATATTAAGATATTCTTTCAGAGGCGTTGTGGTCCTTGTACTATTCAGAGAGAAAATGTTGCTTCCTGCTATCAGCCAAGGACTCCATCCTACTTAAAAGGCAGCAGTCAATTTGACCAGCTTCAGAGAACAACCTCTGCTGAGCCCTTCCAAAAAACTGCAGTCAAAGTGAACTTTGCACTACAGGAAACTACCAGATATAACATAAAAATGAAACACTCGGGGCTTCCAGCCATGCAACTTCAAATTACCCCAATGATAGATGCAGTATAATGTCCAAAGATGGATACAACTTCGTTCTTACTTAGAGGGCCAGAGGGGTAGATAGGCTGTACATCCACATACCCATGGTTACACAGCGTAATGCAGGAGAAAGTGCTATGCCATCTAATGCTCATGCCCCTCCAGTCCTCCCATCTTATAACTATCTGTACCTGATTCCAGATTTGTCTATAAGCTGTTGGAAAATTTTCAAAGACATAAAGAGGTCTTGAGGTTGTTAACTTCCATTCAATGCCAATGACAGCTTGAGGTCTTACACTTTTTTGTACCCATCATTAAAAATACTTTTGATTGAAGTATTATATCTATGCAAGGAGAGTAAAGTTAAGTCTGCTTTGTGTTGTTAACAATTCATGTCCTGAATTCTGTCCCCTGCATGTTACATTAATAGTCCTTTTACCATTTAATTGCTCTTGACTAGCTCTTCAGAATTGAGGAACTTATTCCCTTAGGCATTATAATTACTTTGGGCACACAACAGAATAAATTTAGGATTAAAGTTTACATTTGATTTAGTACTTCCAGGCTCCTGGACATTTAAAACTAGTTGTAAGAGTATTTCTATGGCCAAATCAGCTTATTTGTGCAATTCATCAATCTTTTTAGCTTACAAGTGAAGGTTACAAGTGAAGGTGTAGGTTACAAGGATTTGCAAAATATAATCTAATTATGCAAAATTTAATCAAGAAATTACGTTTTCTGATAGCTTGAAGTAATTCCTAAAAATCTAATTAAATCTCTTTAATTAGCGCTGGCAAAATTGCTCAAGCATCAAAGGAGATCATATTTCCCACCTCTAGTAGAAACGTTAAAATCATTTTGCAATTTATATGCACTATCACTTCTGGGGAAAATGTGGCCGTCTGGCATTTTTTAAAGGCAATGTTCAAAAATGTTCAAAGAAAAAATGTACATTGAGTTGTGCTGGCATTGTACTATACAGGGCAAGAATAAAGAAATCATGCTTATTCCAGCAGAAGTACAGTTCCAAGATGTCAAACACCATGCTGGTCAGCAACGTTATCTGAAGTGCACACTGATTTATAAGCAGTTGGGTGAGGCAAGGTGCTCCATTCTGTCTGATTGTATATTCTTGTTTATTCATTAGAAAATAATATTTGCAAGTTGTATCTGACCAGTGCCAGAAATGCAGGGAATGACTGTCTAAATCTCATACATCCTGGTGACAGTCAAAAAAACATGATGGGAGAAACTGGGTGGACACAAAAGCTGTTTGTCTTTCTGTAGCAGCAAAACCTGCACAGGTATACCCATCCTTGGAAACAGTGACATGCCCTAGTGACATGCACACAGAAAAGGGCTTGAACCTTTCACGTCCACATAGCCTTTCATCAGATGTGCCACAGAGTAACTCGCATTTTGCATCTCATTCCACAACCCTCTGCCAGCTGCATCCTCCATGCCCAACACGGCACGTTCCATAGAACAGGCTGCAGCTGCCACAGCCTCCAAGCACTTCTCTGAATGTCCTTCCAAATCATGGTACAGCCTTCTGCTTTCATGGCTGACGGTGAGTCAGATGAAGCCCATCACCAAAGCCAGAATCTCAGGAAGATCCTCTTCCCTCTGCCAGGAGAAATAGTGTAATTGTGCAGTGGCACATGCAGGACTGTTGAGGGGTGCACAGTGAGAAGACAAGAGGGAGCAGGAAGAGAGGGAAATAAGGGGAGAAGAGGGAACGGAGTTAGGGTATAACACAGTCAAAAAAGAAACAGGGCCACAGAGAGCCATACACCATGTTTCTAGGGTTTGAAGATGGCTGTGAGGGGCCACAGAGATTCTCCAGAATTGAGGAAGAGGATGGTATGAAGACAAGAAGTTTCTAAAGGAGGGGGAGAAGGGGTGACGGCAGTTGGGAAGGCATGGGAGAAATATGTGTTGAAGCTGCCTTCAGAAACTTCAGTAAACTCAGCCAACAGAAGCTATGAACTGTGCAGGTCACTGGTATTTCATACAAATAAATCTTAAACCAAAACCACTAATGATTTACAAGAGTCAGTAAGAAGGATCCAAAGCTTCCAAGTTAACCCCATTTCACCATTCCTGGTCCAAGCTATTCCACTCCTTTCCATGCAGTATGGCAGAAAAATACCAGCCGTCACTCAGCAGCCCTCACTCAGTGCAATGGTATTAACGCCAGACACCTCCTGCCATTTTTCCTTCTTCTGCCTAATTGGAGCTGATCTGGAAAGTGCGTACAGGCACTGTGTGCCAACAGATCTCTGGATCCCAAAGCAGAAGAGCCATCTTCAGCAAGAGCATTTCAATACTGCCAGTCATGGAAAAGACATGGGTGTGCTCATGCCACATAACCAGAAATCAGGAATGCAGGAAACAGATCATAGAAGCATGGAATCATTTAGGTTGGAAAAGACCTTTTAAGATCACCACATCCAATCATAAACCTAACACTGCCAAGTCTACTACTAAACTGTATCCCTAGCTGCCACATGATGTCAGATAAACATGCAAACATTCATCCACACCTGCAACAAATCTCCAGCAAAGATTTCTCTTAATCTCATGAAAAATTATCTGACCCACGTTGCCTTCTGCCTTCCTTCAGCCAAGAAGTAAAGGTATAGGTAAATGTTTGGGGACACAGAGCTAAAAAGAAAATAAGAGATCCAGGTCTGATTGATTAAGGCTCCCCTACAGCTCCTTCAGTAGTCCAAAACTGGCAGTTCCCTCTTCCCTTTCAATTTAATTTCCTTGCTGTGGAGGAGAGAAAACTAACCACACTCCCTGAGTAACAACATGTTTCTAGCAGCCTCATTTTCTTTCCTTCCTATGCACTGTGAAGAACCTCAGCTCAGCCTTGCTTTGCGAGTAACTCTATTAGCTATCAGTGTGTTTCTCATATCAACTACATCTTTCAGATTAATCTTTGAAAGATCTCTGATGCATAGGAGGAGTTGGATGTGCGTGTGTGAGATAGAGGACTGAGGGTCATTTTTATAATTGAAATCCGATGCTTTCAGAGTTAGCAGACATTCAAACCACAAGATATTCACAATAAATTATGTTGTTTCTTATTAGGCATGAGTGCAGGTGTACTGGGGGGATCCAGCAGTGACTCCCCACTTAGTCACATACCAACATTCTTACTGGCTGGCTGCTGCTATGGTTTTTACTATTATAATTGATGCTAATAATTATAATTATAATATTATCTAGAGCTAGGTAGAGCTCTCAATTAGTAGATCTCAAAATACTTTCCAGGAACCACTAATGCTTCAGTTTGCATCAGAACAAATAGAATTAACTAAAAAGCCATTTACTTTTCAATGTGCATCACTGTCTGACCACTAATAGGGGCTGACAATAGCCTTCATCCATGTATATGACCATAATTACTTATGGTTGTTGTCTGAAGCACTGCCATAAACTAAGAATTTCAAAATCTAAAATACTTTTAAATAAGCTGCCTGGCAGAAGAATCAGGAGGGAAATCAGCATATGAATTCTTTAGAGACATGATTTAGTCAGTGAAATGTTTCAGTCATCAGTTTTTTGATATGTTTGGATTTTTTCTCCCAACTTGCAAATGGAGCTTTCCATGGTTATCAAACTACTTTCTTATCACATGTTCCTTTTTAAAAGGTTCAGCATATAATTACCCAACGTCTGCTGCAAAACCAGTGGCAGCTCTGGGTTTGGGTATCTATGCACCAGTCCTGATAGCTCTGCTAGTACAGAGTATCAACAGAGCATCAGTGCCACAGCCGCTTCCACAGGGACCAGCCCAACTCAGAAGTTATATAGCTTGATTCCCCCTGATATGTTCTGCTAAGAAAAGTAATTAGCTGAAGTATAAGGCCACCTGAATGCAGGCACATGGTTTTGAAGCTAGTGGGAACTTTTTTTATTATTATTTGAGGTAGGATATTAAGCTACTGAAACCGTTTTGGAAGTCTTACCTCTTGTTCCTTTTATTATTATGGGTATGAACTGGGGATAAAAGGCCATGAGAGTGAGTTAGAAGACTGTTATTTATATATATGCACTGTAAAATTATCTGCGAGAAGCATGTTGCCAAGCAGAATAATACATTAAGTATTGAATTAAAATTTGCAGGATTATTCCTAGTATCTTCATTTCTCTTTTACAGTCAAGTAAAAATTTGTCTTTATTATATTATGGTCATATATCAGAAGCAGTAATTACATTTTTAATTAACGATTGAAAAGTTAATTATACATTGCATGATTCAGAACAGACTGGTACAGCTGAAGAACCACGCTGTTATGTGACTCATGTATTTCATACTATAAAAACACATACTGAATGTAGGGGTTGTAAAATTTACCCTGAGAATAATGTTGTAAAAATTAATACACAGGTGGCTAGCTCAGTCACTGCAAATGGAAAAAACTAGTTCTTTTACAGGGAGGGTGTAACAATAAACATTCAGTTATGTGGGCAAGCTGGACTCAGGTGAGGTTGAGCTCTGTGGCCAAGCGCTCAGGGTATCTTCAGCTTCCAAAAATGCTAATTTTACACCCTACTCATTACATCTACTTAAAGCATTATCTTTAGCCTTGAGTGTAACAGCATATTGGAATGTCTGATCTGAGCCATGAGACTGTGGAAGTGAGTCTTGCGCAGACTCATCTCATCATAAGGCTCAACAGTGACCTAACTCTCTGTCTTCACGTCAGCGACAAATATTACTAAAAGTTACCAAAAGTTGTGGAAGAATTGTGTAGGACCAGATATAACATGAAGGTACATAAGTACTCCCTTTACATACTTTTCATGGACACACTAAGACAGCCAAGGTACTCCTTTCTGCTTTCTATTTTTTAATTGCAAGACTGGGTGTGACGTAAATGTGAATGCTTCCCCCAGATCCTGGTGTAAAATTGCCCCATCAGCACTTCCTTTGATTATGCAGAAGTGTCACATTGAACTGAATGGAAAACAGTAAAAGCATCATTATAAGAAAGAAATATTGGAAAAGGTAGTAAATACACATTTTTTTTTCCTCGTGGACATGCTCTGGTTGTTGTTAACAGTAATGCTGCATACTGCATGTTATATTTTGGGGGGGTTTAGACTGAAACAGCCCATTATTAGTAGTTCATTCATTCATCTAGCACTGTGGAAACCATAACTCTACTCTTGTATGAATCACCCCCTTATGTATGCTAAATATTGACAGCAGCTGCATTTAGCAAATTTCATTGCTTCCTCAGTGCTCCTGAAGTGTTGGGAAGCAATGTGCACATTTAGGCCTACAAATGTTTACAGGCTTTTTCTTTTATCAGCCAAGGGCAGTTAATCTCAGGAGGAGAGGAGGTGCAATGTGTTTGTAGTTGGCTGTTCTCAGTCCCAAACATTATTTTCTTTAATTCTCCTCCATTCCTTCTCAAAGCAAACAGCCGGTTGTCTGCTTCCTATTCCCCAGTGGCTCTGCTATTTCAGGCTGCTTGTCTGAATCTCCTTGAGGAATCCTCTTTCTTTTAGTCAGACTTCAAAAAAGAAGTATCAAAGGTGCAATGGCTGTCATTCTGTGTAAGTAAAGATTACTTTTTCAGTTAGCATCCTCCTCATGCTTTTCCATACACTGAAATTTTTCAAACTCTCAGCTTCCTCTGCACTTTGAACGAAATCTTCTTCTCTCTCTGTCCTGTGTTTATATCCAGTTGCATGGAGGCATTTTTCTAATTAAGAATAAAATTAATTTTCATCTGCTTTTGTAAAGACAACGCTGGATATTCGAGAATGTATTTTTCTGTTGTAATATCCATTTCCACTTTTGTCTGACAGGAGATTTACAGGGACATAGTTGAAAGTTTTGCTTCTGGAATATTGTTTACATACAGTATTATATATTTTGAAGACTGCTTTGTAAGGTCTAAAATATCCCAAACACCCTGAAAGTATAAAATATTATGTTTCCAAAATCACCTTTTTCTTTTATAGCATTAGTCTTCCACTCTGACCCCTGAAAGGGTTTTGCACGTTTCCTCCTCTGAGCAATCTCACTGAAGATGATGGGATTCTTTGTATGTGCACCTCACTACAAAATCTCATCCTTATTTCAGCCATTCTGATCATGGGCACTACAGAAAATTGGTATGGCATCTTCCTCCTACAACTGAACTTCAGAAAGAGCATAAGTAGAGATTAAAGGCTGAAAGACAGGTCAGCCTTTGAAGCACATACATTGCTTATTCATCTAAATGAGCATCTAAATTCATCTTTCTTGCCAGATGGCAAGAGCAAGTAAATGAAGGATCACAAAGGATCTCTTCTCTAGCAGAAAGAAAGAAAAATTAAGACAGTGGAAAGGGAGCAGCTTCATCCTCTTGTCTTACATCAGCTGGGCATGGCTTGAGGCAGCATGAGTGGTGCCAGCTGGGAGGGAAAGAAGAGAAGCTTCAGCTGGAAAAAAGTTGTTCAGGTTCTCATGTGCAAAAGACTCAAACCTGAAACTGTGATATTTTCCAGCTGGAAGCAAGAGCTGCAGTGATACGTTCAGATCCAGGCCTGAATTCAACATTTTTCCCTGTGATTTGCATTTGAATGTTTGATTCAGATCCTGCTTTAGTTCTTTCGATAAAGAACTTGGAAAATATGCTACTTAATAGCAACTCTGTCTGGGTAGACCAGGAAAATAAAGAAAGATAGCAACTAATTCAGCCTAATGGACTTTTTTACTGCCAAGCAGCATTTACAGATTTAACTACTGTGCTCAGTGTTAATGAACCTGGTAATTTTTTTCTATTGATGTTCTTACTTTGTTCTATTAATATTTATAGACTATTCCTGGTTTAACTTTTTCGTATCTCGACATTCACCAGGCATTAGCTTAACAAGGAAATGCATCATATTTACAATATAAGTTTTACTAGATAATCCTTGACTCTTGCATGGAAACAAGGAGGTATTCAAGATGGGAAAACGATTCTGATGGATTATTTTCAGTGGCCCGAAAATGTCCAACCTAATATTAAGTCTGTACAAAATGCTGATGTACTGGAAGGCAAAAAAATGAGTTTATTGCAACTCCTAATGTCTCATTAAGAACCAAAAATTCCATAAACATAAATCATTCTCTTTAAGGCACCTTAGCAGACAAGATACTGCATTTAGCATCAGCCTAGCTCTGGTGATGACTTGACATGCAACCTTGATTTCATGAGCTTGCTCTTCTGCACCTTTGTCCATTTTTCTTTCACTGCGAATCAGCTGCAGCAACTATAAAGTATTATGTAGTATATAGTGTCTGACAGAAGGAAAGTCCCATTTCCCATGAGAACCTGTGAATGCAGGAATAAAAATCCTAAGGAAGGGTAGCTATAGCACCCAGCTGTATGATCCCAAGAGGCTGGAGCACCTCTCCTGTGCAGACAGGCTGAGAGAGTTGGGATTGTTCAGCCTGGAGAGGAGAAGGGTCTGGGGGAACCTTACAGCACCCTTCCAGTACCTAAAGAGGCCTGCAAGAAAGCTAGAGAGGGACTTTTGACAAGGTCATGTAGTGCTAGGACAAGGAGGAATGGCTTGAAACTGAAAGAGGGTAGATTTAGGTTAGATGTAAGGAAGAAATTCTTTACTATGAGAGTGGTGAGGTGCTGACGGCGTGGGAAGTCAAGCAGGCAAACTCAATGTGAGTGATAAAGCAAGCTTCCATTTATTACGGCGCGATTATGTCTTATATGCAGTTCCAGTTAATTATGCCTACTAGTCATATGCTGATTGGCTAAGCTCTAAAGGGTTACATTTTCATACGTCCTCCTACTTGCGGTTTCTGCGGTTAGCTAGCTACATATTTTTTTTTCTCTCTTGTCTACGCGAATTCCTCAAAGTTATTTACAACATTAGGCACAAGGTCAGTGTGTTTTTCTCAACTTCCTTATCAGCATGCCTCAGCATAGCTGCAAGGCCTGCTTCAGCTAACTTACGCTAACTTTGTTTCAAAAGATCTTCAAGGGAGTCGTGGCTGTGATCACACAGCCATTCTGCAACAGTGAGGCACTATGAGAAAGGTTTCCCAGAGAAGCTGTGGATGCCCCATCCCTGGAAGTGTTCTAAGGCCAGGCTGGATGGGGCTTTGATCTGCCTGGTCTAGTGGAAGGTGTCCCTGCCCATGGCACGGGGGTTGGAAACAGAAGATCTTTAAGGTCCCTTCCAACCCAAGCCATTCTACAGTTCTATGATAATTTAGCCTAGGAGGCTACTCCGTTAGTCAATAACTCATAGTTCATCTGAACTGCCTACAGCTCTCAATTGATTGATAGGCAAATGTTACAGCTAAGTCTGGTGCCAGTCGCTCAGCCAGGTAATACCCTCTCAAGTGAAATACACCACATGTTTGAAGGGGTCCTGTGGGCCTGAGTCAAACCAGACGAAAAGTAAAATATGAAAAATACAGTTCAGCTCTTGGCTTCTTATTATACTTCTCACAGAGGAAGGAGAGTGTGAAGAAAGGTAGAGCAATATAGTTTCTATTTCAGAATAAATGAGAACCACCCACAGATCTGGCAAAAAGAATCACTGTAGCATAGTCATTTGATTCCCTTGAATAGCACCACTGGTGCCAGCAGAACCACTTGTGGGAACACAGGCAAGTTTTTTCTGTTTTTAAAAGCTTATGATTTCCCTAAGTAATTAAAGTAACATTAATTCTTGATAAATTAAAATGTCTTCTAAATATATCAGCATTTGTAATTTGTTTTAAAAGTTTTTCCTTGTCACCAGACTATAAATGGGCCAATATGTCTGTCAGCATGCCACTCTGCAGAGAAAAATAGCTGAATATCTATGACAAAGAAGAACTGTCTAATTAGTCTACATTTTTCAAAGAATAACTGCCTGTCAACCAGTTAAACCATCTTTCTGGAAACACATTTCCCAGGGCAGCAATTGAAATTACAGGTATGTTCATGCAGATCCCTGATAATATAAATCTTCCTCAAAAGCTGTCCTATTTCTATTGTTTTATAGAAAAGTATATTTTCAGTGCTATTTTACACTTGAAGTGTAGGTCATAAAATTAAGGAAAAAATATATTTTAAGGGTTTTCAGGGCTCCAGCAACAATACTGTGCAACTAATGTACAGTAGCTCATTTCAAGTAACAAGGCCAATGACTTCTTTTATGGCATATGGTAAATGTTCCTCATTTAGAACAGCTTAAAACATTGCTGTTAGTTTTTCAGAAGACATAAAGCCCATACATTAACAGTAGCATGAACAGAATAGTGTGAGGCTGAAGAAAAAGGGATTCAATATTAATGCTGTCACTCCAGGTAAAGATGGAAGCTATTTTTGGATCTTCCTTTTCAATTGTGCTCGGAGCAATAACGTATTCATTATCAGACTCCATGGGGACTTTTGCTCAGTAAAACTCACTCAGTCTGCAATGGTACATAGGTCAAAGTACTTTAGAAAACATAAAGCATATTTCAGTAAATATTAGTACCTTTAGCAAAGCTCAGAGGAGGTATTTTCCAATACCTCATTATGTATCATGCCTTCTTATTCTAACGGTAATTAGGCACCAGGGAAGGAACAGATTTGAAACTGGGATAAACAACTAAATTAGAGATTCCATATACTTGTTTTTTTCTAGATATATGACTGAAAATGAAACTGATATGATGTAAACAAGAAACTGCTAAGAACATAGCAGAGAACTCTACTTATTTATTGGACATTGGTTTTTATATGGCTTAGATCTGCATAACTCAGCTCTGCGTGTAGTGTAATTCGTATGCTGTGATTTACAAATCACTCAAAGTTATGTTCTGTTTTTATTAAGGCCAGGGGTTTACAGCCTTCAAGTTTACAAACTGAGGAACTTTGCATGTTCAAACTTACCAGGACGATCAGCAATGCAGCTCTCTACTAAATGTTTACTCTGTCGTTATCACCCAAAGCACTGTGTTGTTAGGAAAAAGTGAGGAGTTTTTACTGCAGCAGAGAAAGGCTAATTGCAAAATTTGGCTTTCCAATATATATAAGCAGAAATAAAAATCTCTGCTAATTTTAGTATGCCTATGAAGCACAGAACTAATCACTTAATCTGAAGTTTACACACTAGAAGCCAAAAATCTCTTCCTTTTACCATCTGAAGTGGCAGACACTACATGTGGGGGTTTTCTGTGTTCATTTGCCATTCATTACTGGAAATCTCTTAACATTAGCCTTCAGGAATACTTCTGTCACTCTATCTGTGAAGCAAGAATTTTTATTTTTAGTCAGATTTTCAATATACAAAAGATACCACAGAGGAGGTTTACACATGGCCGAGGGGGGGGGGGGGGGGGGGGGGGGGGGGGGAGGCGGACATGCACTGGCATTAATTACATTAGTGATTATTCTGCTACAAGACCTAATATGAACATTTATATTGCAAGTATACAGTACAGCCTTATAATTCCTTTTATTTGAAAACTATTTCTAGGAAAGGCTGTGTAGGTTTTTTATGTGTTTATCATGTGCAAGATTACTCAAAACATAATTTAATAATAATGATTGGAGTCCGGGAAGAAAATGTGATATTTAGTTAGCAGTAGTAAAAAGTAACATATTTCCATTACCTCTAAAATATTCGTTACTGATTAATAAAAGAATTAATCCCATAATTTGAATACTCTTGTCTGGATTTCCAGAGGGTATTACAGTATTGTTCAGTAAATATCAGTTCATTTCAGGCTTTGGTTATCAGTATTTTACAATTAATTTAATTTAACTCAAGGTAAATGGGTATGAAATCCAGAAGCAAGCATCTTCTCTTTACCTCTGCCTTTCATTTTAGTTTCCAGGGCAATATTTTGGCCACTGATTGCCTGGCCTGACCAAATAAAACCTTCCAAAGGAAAGTGTTCAGTAGAACCTGGGCCAGCCACCTGGGCCAGCTGAACTCAGCATCAAGATCCTGATTCTGTCAAGACATTTCCCCAGCTGTCTCTGAAAGGTGCCTAAAACAGATGCCCCCTTTGCTCAAATCTCACTCCAGTCACGTCTGCTCTCACTGAAATCAATCCAGACTTCAATATATGCTGTTTGGTTAAAGTTGAGTGCTTTTCCAATCAAGAGGGGGGTTTAGTTGTATGATAACATCCCTTTTTATTGCACAGACAATTGATACTAAAGAATTTAGTAAGGTTGTCGATTATTTTGAACTAAGCAAGTTTTCTTCCATAGAAAGGCATGAAAAGGATCAACTTCGCTTGGCAATATTTTCAGGTTTAGAACGCATGTTGCTATCAAGAAGATAAATGACACAGACAACCTGTGTCAAAGCTATTTCCATCTAGAGCTGTAACACCAGGCAGTCTCTACACTGCCAGATAAAATAGGTCACATTACCCCATACGTACAAAACCATCAAAGAGGAAAAAACTTCCAAGGAATGCTTCACAAAGGCTGCATCAGAAAATCCCTTACTCCTTTACAGTGACAAAAACTTGTACCCATCTGGGGCTCTGTGTGGAGGGCTAAAGTCATTTACAGATGAATCTGATGATGAGAACTGATGGAATAGTGAAAGTGGTGACACAAGTTTTCTCTTACTGTTGGAAGTATATTTATATACAAGAAGGTGTCGCAGAATTCCCCTCCAGACTCACACTTACTGCTAATCTGTTACCACAGTTTGCCTTTTTTTTTTTCTTTTTCTGTGCTCATTCCCTCAAACTAATGAAATTTCTTCTGAAGCTTACCAGGCCCATAGCTCTTGATTTAGAGCCATTACCATGGGTATTTTCAAGGCTCAGTCAGCACTGTCATTGCAGACTCCAAGCTTCATTAATGTTGAGCAAAAACCCGGCACTTAGGTTCCTTCGTTATTTGTCAGCTTGCATGCTGAGTTACAGCTCTGTATAGATACATACCAACTCATCAAGCTGTCAGCACAGAAACGTGGCTATTAACTGAGTGGTGATTTATCTGTGAAGCATTACCATCAAACCAAGGAGTAAAATAGCATAGGTTTTGTTTAAAAAGGTGTACTACTCAATTAGACACTTCTCAATGAGATGAATTCACTTTTCTAAGCCAAGTATGAGAAAACGGGATCATTTTTCTCTTCATTAAGCATTTGCTTTTCCTCTTTCCACATTTTAACTGTTCCAAAGAGAGCTGTTCTTGTCTCCTCTTTTTCCTCTGGTTATTTCTTTTATGAAAATGATAAACCTAAACCTGAACTTTTTCCAGAATGAACTAATGTATGCCCCTCCTGTATCAGTCTTATCAAACCAACATGGTACGGACCACACTTAGAGAGCACAAGCCATACCCAGCTTATAAATGCTGTGACTGAGGACAGATCTTCATGACAGTGTGTCTTTTCCTATGTATACTCTTCAGATCACAGAGACCAGGATTAAAGACTAACTTCCCAGGGAGCTGGCATCCCTATGCCACATCCTTGGGCAAGAACCTGAGCCAGGTCAGACAGGTGCCCTAAACTGCTGCCACTCTGCATGTTTCCAGCCATGGGGACAGAGGCTGCTCTCATCCTGTGTGCCCCATCTCACCTCAGAAGACCTCCTGATGTTCCAGCCAGGCTCCAGCAAATCACGGAGGACTCACGGGTTACACACTTGATCAGAAGGCAATTCAGCTAGCAACAGCCATGCATTCCAATCAACACAGCTTGTAGCCCTCAGATGTCACTGAGCCAGGAATACAGATGAATTTTAAGAGGCTACCAAAAGGAAACACCTATAAACAGATCACTGCCTAAGCAGTCAGAACATCGATGCATGGTTTCTGATGGTTCTGTGTGTCCCCAGCCTTCCCCACGTCTCCTTCCACAGACCTCATGTCATACTCCATACACCTGCTGGCTGGTGTGGGGTGGGACCAGCCTTGAGCTGCCCATGGGCTGCCAGGCAAAAGTTATCAGCCTTTCTCTCAGTGAGGGAGATCTCTCTTCTCTATTTAGGGAGCAGTCATAACCAGAGTTGTAAGAACTTAAATATGCTCAGGACCTCAATTCTTTTCTGAAATGTGAACCCTGGTCAAAAGAGGTCAAAAATTATTAGGAAGGCAGAGAAGGACATACAGAAAAGACAGATATATCTTCTTTTTTTAAAATTTAGGAAATCAGGCTACAAGTATTTCAGTTATTATATACACCCTACCTATGTACGTTCCAAAAAAGAACAAAATGAGTGGATTTAGAAATATAAGTACATTTTTCCATGTTAGATGGACCATCAAGTTTCCACAGGAACAAACCTATGACATCACTGACATTTTGCTTTTGTTTTCAGTAGAAGCAGAATCCAGACAAGATTGGATAAATATGTTAAACAGCAACAGGACAGACTGCTTAGGTGTATGTTCAGCTTTCATTAAACTTGGTGTGTAATAGGTACATTCTTTGGGGCTTATATGCTATAACTAACTACAGTGGTAGACTGTGAATAGACAAATGGACTTCTGTAAGGCAGTATTCTTGGTTACACCAACAGAACTTGAGAACCTGTGAAAAAACTTGGCGTACTACATTAAATCTGTTAAGCAATATATTAATCAAAAAGACTAGTCAGAAATTACTTTTGCTGCGATGAACTATGGAAACAGGTTGCACTGCTTTTGTGTCATTTTTAGAATGAACTCTGGGCATGTTTCCTACTCTTATTTGTTCATTCTTGTAGGCAACACTCTGGATGTCTCTGATGTTTAATAGTAAATTGTGCAATACAATTCTGCTGAAGCCCACTAAACCTGAGCTCCACTTTATCAAAGCAAAGTGCTGATTACTGGTCTGAAGTTATTGATTTGGTTCTCAATGGAGGTGCTATAAGTCCTCAGATAACACTGAATTTTGAAGGTCACACATGGCTCTTCTGAAGAAACAATTCATAAACTTGAGTCATTGGATTCAGGGTCCAATTTCTAGAAACAATTGTTCAGACAGCAGGAGACAACAAGAAAGTGTGGCATCCATCCAAGAGATGCTAAGTGACACAGGGTCATTAGCATGGGGAAAAGTACAAGAAACATTGCAATCATCCATGTCATTTTGCAGAGGACATACTTTACTATTATATGTGACCTATAATAATAATAACAACATAAAACTAACAACAAAGAAAAACGCTACAGAAGAAAAGCTTTTTCAGTGACTATGAGGACGAAGATGACAATGAATACAAAAACTAGTAGAGTCATCATTGCAAAGGATTTACTGAACATAAATCAAATAGGTGAGGAAATTGCTTTTTTGGTGTGTTTCTACACTCCTATTACAGAATCAGCACCAATCCAGATTTAAACCTTTGGGTTTTTCACATTTATTGCTATGTAAACGGCTGATGTTTCAATAGGGGGGAAAAATAGCCCTTAGTGTAGGTGAAGGGGAAGAAAAGCACAGCATTTCTTAGAATAGGACCTTCTGTATTTCCCCAAGTTCTGGAGATATTATCTCACCACTGAGCCCCATGTTAGACTCTTACAGATCCCAACATAATTGAAAAGGTTTATCTTTCTACAAAGAAGACAACTTTCACTGCACTACTGTTAAGAGCACTTCTTGCCATTCCTTCTGGGTTCCTCTTGGCTGCCATCCAGTAGATCACAGATAGCTGCTGTGCTGCAGTATACAGTGAGGTTTTAAGCATTTTCTTCAGGGACCAGTGGCATGTGCACTTTTATCATTGCATTGTGTCATTAAAAACAGAATAAGCTTCGATGCACATTGCACTGGCACATATCTTAGATGGGAAAAAGGTGTTTATTGCAAAATTGTTTTTATGATCCATTCAGTTCCTCAGAGATACACCTGGTATTAGCCTCACATTGTTACTTCAATCTTTAATTTTGCTTCCAGAACACAGGTTGTATTCAAAGCTGTAACACGCCATGCAAATGTCACATGGTTCAGCTCTGCACTAGGAAATGCACAGTTGCTCTTAAGGTGTTGTGGAGATTTAAGCAATCAGTATGGATACAGACAACTACCTGTCGGTTTTGCAAATGTTCTTGCGGTTCCCTTTTGGTTGACTGACTCATACAAAACAATAATGAAAAACTGCCTCCACTTACAGTCAAATAGAAATATGCTTTAGAGTCAGGGAGCATGGTAACATTTGGATTTGGATTTGAGGTCACTTTAAGCTTAATGATCAAGTTTAAAATCAGACTTGATAGAAAATGTGAACATAGGTCTAATAATATTGAAATAACATGTGAAATGTTGCTCCAAAATCGCTGAAGTCTCCTGTGCATACCTACATGTTTACATCAGTCTAGACGTAGGGAAGAATTTTTTTATGATGAGAGTGGTGAAACACCGTGACAGGTTGCCCAGAGATGTAGATGCCTCATCCCTGGAAACATTTAAGGTCAGGTTGGATGGGGCTGTGAGCAACCTGATCAAGTTGAAGATGTCCCTGCTCGTTGCAGGGGGAGTTGGACTCGATGACCTTTAAGCGTCCCTTCCATCCCAAACTATGCTATGATTCTGATTCTGCACAAGCACTCCTTCCAAGTTAATTTAAACGCCAGAGCATTTAAAGAAACTTATATTCCAGGCAGTGGTGGTGGGTCAGGCATTTCTTCCTCTCCCACTGGAAGTAGAGGGGCAGAAAGGAGATTCATACCCTGTTCTCCCAGATCCACCTCCTCCTAACACATGTGGATAGGAGACTTTCAGGAGAATGGTAGCTTTTTTTTTTTAAGTGACAGAATTTTTTTATTCTTTTAAATAATTACAGAAGGTTATTTCTGTTTTGCTATAGGTAAACAGCTACACTGTCATTAAAATAGCTTTAAGGCACTGGAGAATAGAAAGGGCAGGTGAATATAATGAAATAGATGAGGCAATAAATCATCTGTTACTAGCTCTGCTGCAGAAAAACTACACAGTCCCAAACAAGCACAAACCAGCAGAGGATTTCTTACAGATGATGCAGGACAGCAGCAGCTCATCATGTTCACATATGAGTAAAATCTCTACTTAAACTCTTTCCCTGGATCATCTTCCTATCATAGGATGCATCTACTTAAGCATCACTGTAATTAAAATAAAATAAACTTATCAGTTAACAGGTTGTTATTTTTTTTCTCAGGGTTGGAAAGGAAAGTCAATCATGGCCATTTCTATTTTTAAATCCCTGGGAGGCACTTCTGCGACAGAATTACACAAAATCTAAGGCAGGCAAATGGATTTTGTAACTGAAATCTAAAATATTACTATCAAGTCCTCCAGAAGATGTAATGTTAGTCCCAAGGGCAATACAGTGATGGGGACATGTAGCTTCATGTTATAAATCCCATATAATATTTTTTTTCACTTCTGTCCCTTCATCTCTCTTGCAACATGTCCCACTCAGACATGCAGAGACTGAATGGAAGGGACTGTTTACCAGGAAGATTTGTGCCTGGAAGGAATGAAATGCACTTTCTGCATTATAGCTGTGAAAAATGGACGATCTTTCCTGCAACAGTGACTAACCAGATACTAAGTCATGAACATTTCACATTTTCAGAAACAGGCAAATAAGTGTATGGACCAGAAATTTTTCCGGCAAATAACATCACACTGGAACTTCCACCTCAATTAGGTATCAGCTGAATGTCCAAAACCACATGCACATTTTTTCCTGTTAAAACATGAGTTATATAAAATAAGGAAAACCATTATTCTCAGAACAGGAATTTGGTCATTTTAGTACATTCAATTCCCTATCTGCCTAAATTACTTCCCTGAAAAATAAGAGTGAAGCTTTATAATGGAAATTGTTGTTTCATCTTTACTATTTATCCAACCCAGCATTGCATTTCAATATGTATGCAAGTTTTATCTTCAAGCAAAACCACCACATTTTGCAGGAGTGCAGAATAGGAGTAAACTCAATGACTCTAGAATATATGGACCAAATACAGTCATCAGTACACTGTTGCACAGTGCTTGGAAAAACTATTAATGCATCCTGTTATGTGGCAAAGTATGCATGTGCTGACAGAAAGGTTCTTTCATAAGTCAGCCCCATGGTGGAAAACACCAGTTAACTTATCCTTTAAAGATAACAGATTGAAAAAAAAACCTGTGAATTCATATTAATGTTTTCAATATAAAATTAAGACACAAGCCCACTAAATAAAATGTGTTTTGCAATTAATTAAATATTTTTGTAATTGAAAACATTTATCACACTACACAAAGCATGTCTAAAGTCAAACTCACAGGTATTCATGATGAAAGCTTGCTGAGCTACAAGCTGATCACAAAATATACTGACAATTTAAAAGACACTTTTTTGGTAAAGTCATGGCTTTAACAAACCTTCACCCTTAATCGTAACTCTGCTGAGACGACACTATATTTCATTACCTGAAGAGCTGAGCTCAGAGTCTCTCTGTGTTATAATTCACTGGTTTGCAGTATTAAACAGAATGTATTTGAAGTACAAACTGTGACAGGCAATAATGGAGTATATTCAACTACAAACTGTGATAGGAAATAACCTCCCTCTGGTTATCAGGGAAGTATTATACTCTTAGAAATCCTGAAACACTAGTGAGACAGATTAACACCAGCCTATAAATCTAGTGAAGATGTCTTCATTCCCCATATGATAGCGAAAAGACAAGTTTCAGGCTGTAGTTATCATGAATTTAACTTCTGACAACTTTCCTGTTAGGGTGCATCAACTCGTAGACAATCAGTTATAGATCTTCTGACTCAGACATCAGTGAGAGACAGGAGAGTGAATACTCAGGAAGAAAGTAAAACTACTTTCTAGCTAGAAACAGAAGTAGTAAAATGCATAACAGATCTTAAAATAAGTCCAAGTGTATGGATATCTAAAATAATCAAAGTCTGTTGTATGGCCTTCCACTTAAAAAGTTCAGAATGTTGAAGAACCATAAAAATCATGAGGGAAAAAATAAACAGCATGGGAACACATAAACAGCAACTTTTGTGTATGCTTTTTCAATGAACATTTAATGTTTTAATATACAAGTAACTCTTGTTCTATTACTGGAAACGTAGACATTTTGTAGTGTTTAACCTGAAGTGCTTTGGAAAGAGATTACAAACACTAATCTAATTGTTCTCCCCACGTTGAGCTCCAGAGAGGAATGACTGTGCTGGGACAGGGGCCTAAGTGTTTCTTCCTCTTAATCTGAAGCATACAAGCAGTCTAAACAACAACAATAAGATCATCTGAATATGTAAATACCTACTTTTCAGATCAAGGCCATAAACCTAATCTACAATGCTAACAAAAATACAAATACGATAACATTATAAAATACTGAAGTATAAAAAAACAAATTAACATCAATAAACTGACATATAAAAACTCATTTTTGCCTGTATCATGCTGAAAATTGTTCTGCACGTGGCATGGCTTTTTTTGGTTCCTTTTTGGAGCATCCAGTTCTAAGCCCTCACTGTAATGGGACAGTAAGCTGTTCCAGAAAGATAATTTTTTAATCTCTGTCAAATATAATGAAAACAAAAGGTGTTTGCACTCCTTTGTGACAGAAAGCATTAGTACAAAGGAATGCGTGTTACCAAGCATTTTTCAAATATTACATGCTGCTTCATTTCTAAAGCTGCTCAGTATTTCCATTAAACTATAAAACAAGTACAAGAAAAAAAGAAACTAAGAAATATAGGGGGGTGGTAAAAATGAAGGAAAACGAAGAATTCCTTTTTCCTTCTTTTGTCTTAGAATCACAACTGCGTGAAACAGTGCTTTTCATGCATGTGTGTTAGGTTTTTTTCTTCTTGTGAAAGGGCAAGTAATTGATTCCTTTTATAAAGGCTTTTTAATGCATTACTGTCACTGAGAATGCTTTTTATGGCTTATTCAGGTTCATCTACTGCATTCTTCAGTTTATTGCTACCTGGCATTTTATGTGCAGCAAACTCTGAAATGACTACATCTGCACTCTTAAGAACTCTTTTTCTTTCTCCTTTCATCTACTTTTCTTTCCATTCTATATCTTCTCCATGATCCAGTCTCACCCCATCAAGTTTTTTTGCTAGAAAAAGAACATCCACTTATGTGATGCACCACTTTTCAAAATTACATGTTCTCTGCATATGGGTGGGGAATTTATTTTCAGGGTGATAAAAATATTTTAAATACATTTAATCATTGATCTAAGATAAAATCCTATGTAATTGTAAAAAAAAAAAAAAAAAAAAGAAAAATAGAAAGAAAAGCATATACAACAGAAGCCTAGGGGGTACCTAAAAACCCAGACTAAATTATTTCAGCTTAGGTTCACAGACTCACAGAATCATTAAGGTTGGAAAAATCACAGAATCATTAAGGTTGGAAAGGACCTGTGGAGGTCATCTTGTTCGACATTTCCGCTCAAGCAAGGTCATCTAGAGCAGGTAGTCCAGGACCATGTCCAGTTAGGCTTTAAATATCTCCAAAGGGACTCCATAAGCTTGCTGTGGTCCCAGTGTTCGACCACCCTCATAGTATGAAAGAGTTTCCTTGTCTTCAGGTGGAATTTCACATGATTTAATTTATGACCACTGCCTCTTGCCCTGTCAGTGGGAACTACTGAGACGAGCTCAGCTCCCCAGCCTTCATTGCCTCCCATCAGGTATTTATTTATAAACATAGATAAGAATCCTCTGAACCTTCTCTTCCCCAGGCTGAACAGCCACAGCTCTCCCAGCCTCTCCTCATGTAAAAGATGTTCCAGTCCCTTAGTTGTCTTTGTGGTCCTGTGCTGGACTCACTCATATTTCTCTTGTCCTGAGGAGCCCAGGACTGGACAGAGTAGACAAGATCTTCATCTAGCTGGCAGAACACCTTTATCTCTCCTGTTGCTTCAGTGACTCTCAGCTTCCTAGAAAGCCCTCCTCTTATCACAGCAGGGTCTGGTGAAAGATTCTTCTCTTACTTCTAAATGGAGTTATTTTTCTAAATATAGGGAAATGTAATTTAAAAGATGGCTGAGCAGTTTTTGTTCCTGACAGCTATCTGAAGTCCCACATACTTTTTCAGTGTTTATAGACCTCCGATCTGTTAAGGTCAAAAGCTAGCAAAACTAATCCTACAACCTGTTGCAGCAGGCCACAAGACCTTCAGAGCTGGCATTGGTACCATGGTAGTGACAGGCCATATACAAAACAGCTCCAGTGCCTTCCAGTTTTTAATTCCAGCAGGCTACTATGCTGAAAAGTCAGTCAGGAAACTCTAATGATCTGCATAATGATAGTGCGACTTTACTTATGATAAAATGGTTTTATAAATTATATACCTGTTTTGTTAAATTATCACAGGTTTTATGGTATTCATAATGTTAGAGCGTCGTTCTTCTGTCACAGTCCTCTATACCAAAGCATTGTTCTCCTACAGTAAACACACGATTAGCTAGATCTACACACAGTACTTGTCACTAGCTGAGCCCGTTTTTTCAAAACTAGTCCTACTGAAATCAGATGACACAGCTATGGAAAACAAGATCTATGTATCCACTTATACTGCACCCTGCAAACTCACAGTTTGATAACTCAAAATTAAACGCGTAGGACTAATGTACACGCCCAGGTCAGCATTACTCAAATCAGTACAGCTGATTTGGTAATTATGGCTTATTTAGACAGCATTCAGCTGGATGTAAACATGTACTTCTACACTGAGTCTATAACTTGAAATATTGATATGCACAGTAAGCGCTTTGATTGTAGCTGATGAACTCTTCAGTTAGTGCTTCTCAGTATTTTAGGAAGGAGACACATCCTGAGGCTGTGTGATGTTAAAAAAAAAGAAGAAGACATTTGATCAATCTTATTTATTCCAATAAAATTTGCACTGGAATTAGCTTCAGCAACTGACTTCAGCTACTCAGCTACTTTTACACAAGAATTAAACATACTGGATGTATTCTCTGTAATTTAGTAGTGTATATGCTCTACTTAGTAGGCCATTCATTTGCTTATGTCTCTGAGTATCACATACTTAACCATTGACAGGTTGAGTAGATCAGCCTTTTTCCTGAGTCAATTCCAATATAAACCCCTACAAAATGAACAGAGCCAGTTATTTGAGAGGATTTTTGTAACTGTTAAGTCCCGCCTGTAAAACAAATTACAGTAGAATCTCAATTACTAGAAGGTCTCTTGGGACACCTGAAAACTGGATAATCAGGGTTAATTGGGTGCGGCTGGTGGGCTGCACTGAGGCTGCAATGCACATAGCCACAGGCTAAAATTCTCTGCCTCCACAGCTAAGAGACTATTCTCGCAGAAGAGTGGGGAGAGCTTGAGTTCACAAAAGGTGTATTTGTTGCAATGGCAGCTTGGAGCTCACGTTTTCTGAGATGACCTGGCAGAAAGACTGCAGCCCCATGTGATGTGGGATTGGGATCAGGATATCTGGGATTGCATGGGTCACCACAACTAAGAACACCAAAGGGAAAGTCCCTTCTGTCCTTCTCAGCTGCTTATCTACCCAGTGTGCAGTCCAGTTACATTAGTATGCAGCTAGAAAGATAATTCTAAGCTTAAAGGCATCTTTTCCTATGTACCTAAAAACTTCATTTCCCTTTCCCTGTCCTAGAAACCGCCCAAGTTCCCTGCCTGTACTCCAGACCTCCTCTTGGCTGGCTAGCAGAAGGCTTGCTAGAAAGCTGCAACTACTGCAAGGAGATTTAAACAGGCTTTGAACACTGAAATGTCTGTGTTCCTGTTCTTTAGATATTTTTACTTCGTATTGCTCATTTACCCATTCCCACCTGCAATGGCAGCACTTGCCAAACTCCTTAAGAACCTGTTAAAAACATAGGACTGAGAGTTATTAAAGAAATAGCACAGGTAAGAGTGTTGGATTGACAAAAAGAGCACTTAGGTTACTCGCTTATTGAAATGTGGGTTTGATGTTTTAAAAATAAACATTCCTTTCACATTCTTGGCAGGTTACAAAAAGAAAGAAGAGGGAGAGCATGTCAGCTGGCAGACACAAGTACTGCTATTAGAGCATTTCTACAGTGTGGAGCCTGCAGGCTGAGCACTGTAGGGCTGTTCTCACAGTGGTGAGACATTAATCTGCAAAAAAGAAGAATGAAAGAGGGTGGAAAACATCTTGAAGATTATTCCCTTTCAGAGATCACTGTGGTTGGAAAGAAAGGAAAGCAGTTACCAATTTCTGAGCTGTGCCATGCAACTAAGTGGGTCTAGTACAGAAACCACTACAAACCACCGACATATTTTTTCCTGCTATCTCCTTCAAATAAAGCAGTGACTCTGCAGCAGTATTAATATTTTGATTCATTAAAATTTTGCTTTCGTTTTTGTTTTTTATTATGGATTTTGCAGATATGCCAAAAAAAGTCAAAGCTCCAGTTTTGGACTGAAATCTTACGAGACATCGAATGATCGAAATTCTTTGTTTCCCAACAAGCTCATTTAACCAGGTTTATATCAATAAAGATATTAGTGCTTGCCCTGGGCTTTGCTAACCATGAAAAAATCATTAAACATACAACAGTTTTAGCACCTCTGCTCATGACCATAATACACTTTTCCAAAGAAAAAAAGCACAAAGACATTGAAGTAAGAAAAAAGGAGCATTTGCTCATTGAAGTGTAGGCTGGTGTTCTGCTACAGCTGTTACATTGCATTGTCAGGCTATAAGGAAAATGCAGGGAAAAAAAAAAAAAAAACCCAAATAAAATGAATCAGAACAAAACATCTACTCTGCTGACTATTTTTGAATTATTTTAACTGATTTTATTTAAATCCTAAATAATTTTTATTTACTTTATATGTCCCTAAGATCCGATTGTATATTTGCTTCTTTGTTTTCATACTTCACACCCAGGACTTCAATCTTCCCAACACTGCATATTATTTTTCTCAGTCATAATCCCTTTTTCCTTGCCTCTGCTTATGATCTCAGGCCTCTTTCTCCCATTCAACCTCTTTCTCCCTCTTTCCTCGACAGCCAGGAAAAGGTCAGAAATCTCTCCAGTATCATAAGCCTTTTGGCATTTCATCCATCTTGCCAAGGTCTGAGTCCACATATGATTCAAAGAAATTTTACCAATTGCCCAGCTTTATGAGCTAAATTCAAAGAAAATCAATAGATTCATCACATGTTCTTCAACTCCTCCACCTACCTGGTGCCAAGGGAGAAAGGGTTTTGAGCTGGTTTTCAGCTCCTGCCTTTGGCTGGCTGGTTTCTGCCCTTCCAGGTGCTAGCTCTGCTCGGAAGGAGGACTTTGAAGGATCCGCTCACTGCCATGACACCCCCTGTAGCTTGAGCCTGCACAGGGCGCCCATCATCGTCCTGGGGCTCCCTGTAGTAGCTCTTCCCTGTGAGCTTTGACTCTGCCTTGAGGCAGAGCTTGCAAGCACCTATAATGGAGCCATCTAAGAGCTTTCAGTGATCATACCTGTATTGTCCCTGTTTTTTTCCAAGTCACCTATGGCAACATGTCATTCATTAAAAATACCTTTATTTTTTTTCTTGTTTTGACTGCAGCTCTTCCTGCATGGCATGTAAAACTACAGCAATCTTGGTAGTTCCCTGTTTTATTATTAAAAAAGTGACACTAGGATAGCAAAAGGCTGCATGCAGTGCTATACAGTACTAGAACAGAGTGACACAGTCCCTGAAGTATACTCGTTTAGTGCTAGGCAAGCTCTTCTTGACAAGTGTCAGTTTCTGAGGTTTGGGCTAGTCATGCAGAGACAAACAGCAAAACTGATCTTGCTTTATAGCCACTTACTTCTACCTACAGTACTTATTTTATATTTCTGATTTTTTTATAAAAAGTGGAGGGGGGTATGTGTCAGTACATACACATGAAAATCACCTGGATTAAAAAAAAGGTCCTAATCTATTAAAAAATACATGTTGGGATGATTATATGCTTCAATGAATATACCTTACTGTGTTTGATGGCAGCTAAGTTTGTTTCCAGTTTTGGTTCATCCCTTGACTGCTTTATATGCCATCTGTTAAGAAGAAGGAAGTCTTGGGACTGATTTTCCAGCAGGGAAGGAAGATGGTATTTATGACAGAAACGTGCTGAGCTCCCAGTTTAGGTATCGAGTCCATTGGCATTTTTGTAGTCCACTCTTTTCAGTATCTATTTAATGTACTTCTTGGCTTCTACTGATACAGTTTCTAATCTGAGCAGCATTTATTCTTAAACGTTATGGGTCTGAGAAGTAGTATTGTTCCCATTTTCACAGGTGGGTGGAATGAGCCACAAAGATTTTAAATTTTTTGCCCAGGATCACAGAGGGATCCTTTACAGGGAGTAAAGGGAGTAAAGGGAGGGAGTTGCTGCTCCTTTACACTGTAAGTCTGAGCTACAAATATTCTAGTCAATCTAATTAATTCTGAACTCTGAAACTCGTTGATGAACAAGCAAAGCAAAGCAATGTGTTGGTAGCATCAGTCCGACATGTGGCCACACACATCACTAATGAGCACATGGCCAGCACTGAGGTTACAGTAGGCCGTGTCCTTTCTTGCACAGCTTGCTGCCATATACATCAGGGCTTCCCTGGCAGACAGAAATCGTAGGTCTAAGACAGCCCTTTAAACTACTGAAATCAAGGTGGTTACACAAGAATAAAATGGGGCGAGACTGTGAGGACTCTGAAGCACACTACCGAATGCATGTGTCCTGGAATTACATAGGCACCTTTCTGAGCAAGTCTGGGAAAAGGCAGTTCAGCACGAGCTTTTTACTGCTTTCATCCTGCTGCAGCTGGAGCAGTGAGCCCACAGCTTATAGCCATTACAGGCAAAGGAAACAAACTGCAGTGAAAGAGACAAGGCTGCTGCACCACACTTGTGCTTTGCTTACACGGTGCTGAGCCTGATGCCTTCGGTTGGGAAGAGAGGCCTCTTGTGCTCCAGGAACCCTCTCCCTGGGACTTCCGATAGGGAACAATACCAGTCATTATATACGAACAAGGGCATCAGATTGAAAAGGTGTTTTGTCAAAGTGGCACAAGGTCTTGTTATGACATTTGCTATTGGGCCTGGAAAGAGAAGCCACGGGGTGCGTTCTTCAATCCTCAGTCCCCTGTGTTGCATAAAAGGCTTCTGTCTGCTCTGAGGACATAAACCCATCCCCTTTTAATATTGCAAATACATGCTTTCTGGCTCTTTTTGAGATCCAGACAGTCCCTAATGAAGAAGCTGAGGAATGTAATATTCTTTTGGCTCTTGAGAGCACTTGTCCCCCACTATTACATATGTCCCCTAGAACATCACTTAGCAAACTAAGTACAGCTTAAATTCAAAACTGCTATAAGCAGTGAGAGCTTACATCAAGCCAGATAGAGGCTTTGTGCTAAATCCCAGCACAGGTTTTCAGAGGTAGCTCAGGGAGATGTTCCCAGGTGGGAGGAGACCAGGCTTAGCTGAGCCTTCCTGCAGTCCCTGGCTCCCAGGAAGAGTGGAGTGTCAAGTGAAGGATCAGGGCTGACGTCTGTAATTTAGAGCAGGACTTGTAGAAATAAGATGACCTGTGTTGATTGTTTTGTGTGGACAAATGGTGCTGGGAATTTTTTTTCCCCTCTTCCCTTGTTTAAGCTTTACAAAGAGAAAGCAGCAGTAGCTTTGCCATGAACGTCTGTGATGTTTCAGACATACAAACATACTGTAATTGTAAGATGAAAATCTGTGGAAGGATAATATGCTCACTTTCTAGCCCCAAAGCCTGTTACAAGGGACCAAAATTGCTTCTTTTGTTACTGGAAGAAAGATAGTGTTTACTATTAAAGCTAGTTTATTCTAAATCTGGTAGGTCCAAACGGTCCTATTTGTACAGAATTTCAGTTGCCTGTTTTAGTGCATTTCTCTGTCTAATTATGCTCTAAGAGTCAACAACAACAAAAAAATCACTTCAGTGAATTTACTGTTGATCTATTTCCAGCTCATATAAATCAATGACATCAAGTCTCTCAGTGGCCCAATTTGTTAATCACCAAGAGTTTTGCTGAACCTAGCAATTGTCACTGATTTCTTATAACATATTTCGGTATTTGTCTCCCCTTATTTCCATCATTTTTGATAGATAACATTTTATAATAGCTTGTAAATTTTACCATTCCCTCTACTACAGCTTCCTCATTAATGACAGTCTATCAGCTTAAATAGACTGTTTTTAATAACAGTCCTTGATGTTCTCTAACCACCTTAAATTTACAGTTTCTCCTTTCCTCCTCCTTCTCACAGAAGAATATAATATTTTGACCCATGTCTCCCATTTACATCTCCTAAACTACAATAGCTCTTGCCTTTTCACTGCTGTTTAAAATGTCTTCCAGGCCATCCATCATTTTAGGTCAGAGTGGCGCAGTGAGGGAGATGCAGCAGGGCTCTGCGACGGCACCGAATCCACTACAGCACTGGGCCAGCCAATAGAAACAGCAAAGAAACTGCAGCGTAACAAACAACCCACCAGATTGATTACAGCAATGGAGAATACCAATGTCTTAAATTAACTATGTCTGACAGTATCCTCAGCTATTTCTCACATTTGATGCCAGGCTGTACTTACCTTCAGCACAGGCCATGACAGCCTGCAGCATAATAATGAGGACAGAGAGAGCCCTGGTCTAAACAGGGGAGAGGAGGGGAAGGAGGAGGAAGGGCTGTGCAGCCATTCAACTATACAGCACAAGCATCAATGTAGAAATACGTTTTGTGTCAGCTGATGCTAATGGAAACAATAAAGCATCCTTATCCTTGCCGGTAAATCCATGTCTGGTGGTCACCTGGATTTCCTCAAAAAAATCAACACAGCTAATTCATCTGCCCTGTAGTTTGCATATTTACCATGCATTTAACCTGTCATGAGTAACAAGTATAGACTCTTGCAATATTCACTCATCTTCCAAAAGTTGCTACAATATAATGTATTTGAAGTCTTGAAATGAGACAATTGCTATTACTCAAATGTATTTCTAAAACATACAGACTTTTCCACAATGGCTATTTGCACTGTATTAACCTTCAATATAGTTTTCCTTTAATATGATCTATACATAGAACTTGCTTGTATATATATGAGTATTTCTGTATATAGGCAATATTTCTGTATATTGGACTTAAGCATTCTCCAATGAGTAAGGCCACAGCTTCAGTGGTTCCTAATGTGTGAGTAGGAAACACAAGCCTGGATCTTCCAAATTTGCTGAAAGTTTGTTCCATGCAGTCAGAAAGGGATTTGATTGTGATGCTACTGAAAATTACATCAGAACTGTTACTATCCTCAAAAAGCTTTCCATTTATCTTTTGCATGTGGCAATAGGTAGGGTTTTTTCCTTTAAGGTTATGGGACAGATTCTAAAGTTGATATACAGCTGATACACTGACCCCTTCAATCGCATAGGAAGGTGTCTATTTAAGGCTTTGGAATTTGCCACAGCTCTAGGACAGTATCCTTATGCTTCCTACACAGAATGAGGAAAATAGGCATATTATTTGAACAATAACCTTACTCCTCCATATAACTAGATCACCTCCTGTTTTTCTTTCATGTCTATTTGTACTTGGATAATATAGGACCAGATTCTGGCTGCCTAATCAGTTCGAGTGGGATGCTGTTTTCCTCAAAAACAAACAACTCTACCAGAGAACTAAGTGCTAAGGAATAAGAGTAAATAAAGTACACTGTCATCCATCATTCACATTTTATGAAAGCAGAGGCAAAAAATTCAGCAGGAATCACTGGGGAGAGAGGAACAAACACATATATAAATGAGTACAGGGCTGGCCTTGTGTGCACATTTCACTCCTCCATAACTTTGGTTATTTTAGTTGCAGCTGTGGAGATAGAGAATAAGGAGCAGACAGGTGTGATTTACCAAAAAATTAAATAATTTTTAAAAAGATCCTCTTTGTTTGCAAAAGCAATTAAATCAATTTATCCTTAGCTGATGAATAACTTTTCTTGAAAACTGAGTTTGATTAAGGTTTATGCTTAATCAAATGCTACTGGTGTGATAAGAAGGACTATGTACTTATGCAAGATCTGCTAGCAAAATCCTTGAGCCACTACTGTATTTTTAAAGAGCACGCTTTTCTGCAGCAGCAGGATGCCTTATGAAGAGGTGATATAGAGTAAGGATGCTCATTGCTAAGTCATTATCTCAAGTGTTAGAACAGAGGGACTAAATATTTTGAAGAAAGAATGGGAAAGTGGGATTGGTTGTTGCAATGATTATAATACTTTTGCTTAGTTTGGATGAGATTCATCTCACCTAATTTTAGCACTCTAAAACTTAATTAGTGAGTTTGAGCTAGTCATATAGCAACTCCTCTCCCTTCTAGGAGAGGACAACCTTTAAAATGCAGTTCGTATTCTAAGTAGTGTTAATTATTCTTTGGTGGAGCCTTTATCCTTCTATTTGCTATACTATAGAACTGTGTAAACAAGCCTAATTTTGTATAGGCTAAATGAGTAACATCTAGATGGTTAAAGTCAGTTGAGATGACTCTCACCCTGTTAGATGCTCACTGGGTGAACCACTAATATTAATAGTAGTCTTGTGGGTCTTATAAGGGGAAATACTGACATGACTAAAGAATTGCAGATGCTATTTCTCTATTTTAAAAGACTAAAAAGGGTGACCTAGCAAAACATAAACTGGTTAGTCTGACATCACTCATAAGTAAAATTAGAAAAGTTAACAAAAAAATCAGCTACCAAATAATATTGCAATATATAACTACAGTGTTCTAAATGCAATTACCATGAGTGAAAGTGAGGATTTAAAGAAGACAGGTCTTGTCATGCATAACTGTTTCCTTTTTCTTATAGAAAATTGCTGCACTAACTGATAGACTACTGTGCTGATGATATTTTTCCAGGTTTTCATTAGCACCGCTTATTTACAGGATACTTCAAATAAAACTCCCTCACTGCATTAGGCAGCACCACAATTTCATCAAAACTGGGTCATTAACAGATCGTTAACAGTAGTTGTTAATGGGATCCAAACATTTTACTGATAGTAAATCATCCTGGAAGGATGAGGTCTTAGTCCAAACCCAGCGTTTTCAGAAGAGGATTAGATATCAAGCCTGGGGTTCTCCCCTCGAATTGGGCCCTACCTTCACAAGGACTTCAGATTTTGCTACCGAAACTACCTTTTTTTCATCTCTACCAGGAGTCAACAGTCCTAAGCATTGTACTAAACTCCTTGGGCTGGCTACAATGAATACAAAGGTGGCCTTTAATAGTCTTTAAAGGAAACAAGATAAGACTGGCCTATCTCAGCAGTAACATCTGGTGGGGTGGCAGGGAGAGTCTGTGAAATTCTGTAACCTACTACGTATCTGTCACAGCAAAGAGATAGACTGGTCGCCTCAGAAACGGCATTGCTGATGTATGAAATTCAGAAGACAGATAATGCATCAGACATGGCAACCACTCTATATAGGTTCTTCCATTTGTGTTATTCCTCCGTATGGTCACATGCTCATGAAGACTGGTGGTAGAGCTCAGGGGGGCAGATTTGAGGCTGTTTCTCTATATTATCTTAAACTGACATGGTTTCCAGCTAAAAACCAGAAACACTGCAGCTACATCAGATGTAAGCACACACTTGTTATTATCATTTATTTGATATGTGTAAATCATTGGCATTTATGGGTTTGACACTATGGTACATAAGTGTTCTGTGTAAGGCAGACACTTCTCTGCTGTTCTGCAATTAAACATAGCTGCTAATCTTAGTAGCATCTCCTACCTTGCTAGACTGAATCCTGGCTAGAACTCAGAACAAAAGAATGACTCATTTAAATATGTTTCTTCCACTAAGTAGAAAGGCTCAGCTATACTTTATCGTATCTAGGAACAGTAGTTGACATTATGTGCTCATCCCCGTTAGTTAGCTACTTGTTTGCTCACTAGGTACAAAATAACTTTTCTTATCAGTAACTCTTCCGAATGCATCTCAGGACTCTTTTGGCAGTGAAGGAAATACACACTTTTATCACACACCTCATCTCACTGACTACTTTCTTTCTTTCCTACGTATCTTTGTGTGATCTTTTCTTTACATAAGCTGTGATACACATTGGTTTTAGTCTTTCTTTGTCTGTGCCCTCTTTACTTAGCCTAGCCTACAGTATGCCGTGCCTGTCAAGAGCTGGCACAGCATCTATAGAGAACAATCAAATTGCTATGTCAATGCTGTCAAAAGAACTGATTAAATTTACACCATTTATTTGTCCTGGTGCTCTCATTCTAACCTTAGTCAAATGGAAATAGTTTGTATAATTTCTGTTCACACAGTAATCTTAATGCTGGGTTTTGTTCTCATTACATTTTTTATCAGGCAGATAGAATTCTGAGCCCTTTTTGTTCTCATTAAAATTTATTAGATGAATGGATTAATTATAAGCCAGTGTCTGGTCTCTTATGATCTTTGCAGGAAGAATCAGCCAACATCTCTCTGAATGAGGAGTGTTAATCTGTTGTTGGGTATTATAGTTGGGGTTTATAACTTCATTTCTGAAGAATGCCATGGGTTTCAAAATAACGAGCACTTTCCCTCAGGCAATGTCTCCCTGAAGGACATCACATCTGGCTGCCACAGTCACCATGTATTACTCCACATGAAGGAACATGACATGACCCAGCAACTGGTAGTAGCATGTTACACAGGAAATCTGGGGAAAGCAATACTTGATCTGGGTGCACTTAAAGTTTTTCCTGTCCCTTAGACCTAAAGCATATGTTCCCTAGAAAGGAACAAGAGTCTAACATAAACACAAAAAAAACACCTAGGTGCGCTGGTAGGTTCGACAATGCTGTTCAGCCGAAAGATTCATTTTGGGCTAAGGAAACAAATAAAACATTCTTCCCTTTTTCTTCTTTCTTTCCCCCCCACCCCCTCAGACCCACCCCATTTCAGGAGCTTGACTAAGAGTTTTGTTAAAGAATATAAAAAGTGCACTCACTCATTGAAATGCAGATTTGAGAAAACCAGCAAGAATCTCAGCCTCCCTCTTATTTTGTAAATATCTAGGTACTCACCCATTTTTTAACTGCAGTTTAAACCAGAAGTATTGTAATAGGCTTCAAGAATTGTCTGCATTGACATTTCTGTCTGCCAGAGAAGGGGCAATGGATGGAAATCATCTTAGGCTACATCTGACTAAGTCACTCAAGATTTCTTTGATAGTGGAGATTTATCGCCCCCTAAAGCAGTTATTTAAAACAGGTCTGGTGATTCATGCTTGAGAAGTGCCTACATTTTTTCTTGACTAGAAAGGAATAGCTGGAAAGTGCACATGAAATGAAGCTATATATACAGTCAGTTGAGATGGATCCTATCACGGGGTATTACTATGATGTGAACTCATTCCAGAAAAGAGGGAAATTTCACCTTCACACACATAACCTATGCACAAACAGAAATCTAGGAAGGAAATTTAACCTCATGTTCCTTTACTGAGCCTAGTATATTCAAATCCCAGTTTTAGTGAGAATTCTAGGAGTTTTGTCAAACTGAAAAGAAAATATTGAAGGCAAAAAAAGGAAAAATACACCTTTCCATTTTTGTTCTGCATTTCTTTTCAAGGTAGAAATCCTAGTTGGACTTAAGCCTCAGCACACTATTAGTTTTGGAGAAGGCAAGGCAAAGCTTATACCTAAATTGGAGCTTATATCTAAACACTGTGAAGGAAAGCCTTTGCTTTGGATTCATATAAATTTAGGATCCACAGTGCTTAGAAAAAGCATCACTTCCAGCAAAGCAGCTCTCAGGGAAGTAGTTTTCCATACAGGCTTATGTCAGAGACATAAGCTATTTTACAACTTTTAAATAAACACACAGTGATCCTGTCAGATTCCAGTGTATATCTATGACTTGTTAAATAGATCATTGCTTTCCATGTTCTTGCCAAAATCTGTATTCCACTTGCTTCCAAGCTTCCTCATCTACAAATATTACATACACCTAATCCTGGAAAGTTGTTCAGAACTACTCACCATGCTGGGGGGAGTAGACTCTCTTCTCCTGCGCGTTTCTCCTGTAGCATCCTGGAACATGTGTAAACGTCCCTTTGTTGGCCTTGGCATTTGGTCTACTACTCACCAGTAGAAGCAATGTAACTGCCTGCTGCAGAAGGAACCTCAGAACCTTCCAAGGGAGTCGTGGAAGGTCAGATAACTCCAAAGAGGGACTTAAAACAAGCAGCACATTGCTTAGAGAGCTGCCTGAGCCAGCAGCAAGAAATGGTGGCCACCAGACAGCATCTGAAATCATGCACCTCCTCAGGCCTCTAGGAGCCCTGTCTGCTCAGGATCTAAAGGGCAGTGCCTGGCTTCAGCCTCTGTGCCTCAGGGCTCTGGGGTCAGCTCCTCTGGCAACCTCCAGGGATCCAAACCCTGGTCCCTCACCCTGGAATAGCAGCTCTGCCCTCTGGCTATAGGAGAACCTGTCTGGAAATACTCACCCCCCTGCTGAAGCCAACATAGCAAGTGCCAGGAGCCTCAGGGCTGGCCAGACAGGAGCTGTGTGACACTGCGAGGCTAGCGGTGGCCTTACCGACCAGGACGCAGTCCCACAGGCCTTGAGCAAGCACAGAGCAGGCCCAGTGACAATAAGCAGGGCCAACCAAGGCTGCACAGCTGCACCACACCAACGCCAGCCCTGAGCTGACTCCATAAAACCCCCAGGGGGTCAGGGTTATACTTGGGGCTCTAACAAGGCAGTGGCAAAGCATGTCCTTTTCATCTTTCTTTTCATGCAGAAGTGCATCAGTCCTGTGACTTGCTCCAAGTACCCATGTCTTTCACGGCACATGGTCCCTTCCCAGCCACCATTTTCACAGGGATGCAGAGACAGAAGCAGCCCCTGTGCAGCCCCTGTGCAAAAGGGTCAGGCCCTCCACCTACACAGCTTCACATCAGAGAAGCTAGAGAAAAGGTGCTCCCTGAGGGACAGCAGGTCTTGAGTCAGATGTTAGCACTGCTAAAGGAAAACCAAAAAATGAGGACTAAAAAGAGACCTAAATTTTTCGGGCCCACAGCGAATCATGTCTGCACCATGTCCTCTTAAGACTCTGATCTCAGTGAGTGCCTTCATGATCACATGAAATATAGAATATTATGTAAAATAAGAATTGAATAGAGAAGCGCTATCCCAGTACAATCCTAATTTCAGCAATTTAGCAGAAAAAATGCATACACTGGGAAGGAGTGGTATCATACTTTGTCTTAATTAATACTTTCTCTGGGCTGCAACTGAACAATAATAAATGCAAAAAATCTGCCTTTTTGTAATGCTAGGGTTAATATTTTATGCACAGTAGGAGTGAAGAAGGAACTGAATGATATTATTTGTCTGCCAAGTCAGACAAAATTGATCTCTGCAGAATTTTTTATACGTAAAGAAAGAAACACATTGCTCACTAGAGGGTAAAAATAGGACTCACATCATTGGAATACTATAAATAATCTAATTTCTATCATAGATCATGTCACTGTAATTACAGTATTTTTGAAAGCTACATAATACACTCCTGTCCTTTGTCTTAGGGAATTGTGTTGTTTTACTTACTGTCACTAGTGGGCACATGTTCCACGTTATGTTCCTGTAGCTTAGAATAAAACAGACAACTAATACTGCATAGAGCAATTTAACAAGATTCAAAACATTTAACTGCATCTACGTAAGCAGTCTGAATAAAAGAATTTATTGTGAATAAGATGAATCACTGCTAGTATTAGCAAGTCTTAAAGTGTCTCTGTTCTTGATTAAATTACTCTGTCACCTTCTGAAGGGAAACTGAAATCTCAGATGCTGGTATCTCCTGGCCCCTACTGTCTTCCCATGTGCACTTTCCTGACCTTTATTAAAGCTTGCCTTGTCTCCTGTATCCATCAATTATAGTGACAGCTGTCCCCATTTTATACTCTATCTAGCAACCAGAATTAATCCTGTTTTGGAGTGACTAATACCCCCAATGAGTTCAGTGTCTGTGCCCCTCAAGGTCTTAGCCTCTGCAGTGAGGGCATTTTTCACGTATGGTGCCTTGGCAACTTGCATCCATAGGAACAGTCTGCTTTGAAAATACCATGAATAGGTGAACTCCGTTGGGTTTTTTTCCCTAGACATGCTGCTAGATATTTAGGAATACAAATATCATCCCACCTTTTTCAAAATCTGGTCCCTCACATCTACATACTTACCTCCTTATTTAACTTCGCATCTTTTCTTCAGTTTACACTAATTGTTCAGCAAAACCTCAGCCTTTTGCCTGTCTTGTTGCACTAAATTCTGCCTGTCATAGAGACACTAAGTCAGTGTACACTGTAGTGGAGTACAATGTTTTGCATTTGTAAAATAATGTCAGGATTGTTCCATTTGACACATACTTATCTCTGTGTAGCCACTAAAGTGTTACTAATATATGTTTCTTGTTTCTCAACAGTAAAAGAAAATACATCCTGAGACAGTCATATTCCATAATTGAAAATTACAACATGTATTTTGGAGGTATGATGACACTCTTTGCCTTGAAAAAAACACTCCTGCATTTCCAGCCTGATACAACACTGGCTCGTTTTCGGGAATGGGATTATCACAGTATGGAAATTTGGGGAGTACTGCAACACTCATTCACTATTACAGTGCTCTCACATCTTTCAAAGTTATGCTGTGCTAACGTGCAAACTACTAGCCAAAGGGGATTTTCAGGAAGACATCTGTGATTATCATATACAAGGCGAAGATACCTGCACTTATTTTGGCTTTGAACCAAAAATGTATTTAATCATTTATTTTTGAGCACAAGACGGGAACAATAAATTTCAAGCGAAAGATAAGGAAATACTTAACCACTTTGCTAGACCAGGGCTATGAATTGCACTATAAATTCGTGCTAAGGAAATAATCGTGCCTTTCCATGTGATGATTCAAGTAAAGACAAAAGAACTGGTTGAGGAATGGGATCTTAGGGAAAAAAAACAAACTCAATAGGGGAAAAAGAGAAGGGGTGGACAACCTGTGGGAAAATATGAACATCTCAAAATGGTTGACTGAGGTTTCTGTGCAATGGTCTGATCCTGTTCAAATCTGCCAGTAATTGATGACTATGCCCTTCAGGCACAAAAGAAATCTCTGAAGATTCGTAGGACTATGAGGTTAAAGACAAGGCTCTAACCCAGATGTAGCATTCCCTATGGAGACACTCACCTTCTTGAAAACAGAGTAGATCTTCAGTTGATATAAAATTATATGCTTCAGAAGCCGGATCAACTAACACCATCCAGGAATCTGCAGTGGAGGTCAATAAAGCTGGGGGGGAGGGGGGGGCGGGGGGGGCCACGCGGGGAAGAGAAGGAGATAATAACAGAAGACTTTTGTCCCAAGCAAACTTTAATGTCATAGCTCTAAAAGAAATTAATGGATAGGTATATGTGCAGTAACACAGACAGCAAGTAAACAAACAAACAGATAAACAAAACCCCAAAAAGCAGAACAGTGAGAAAGTACAGTTTGCTGAAATATTTGTGTAAGACATTACAATACCCCCAGGTATTTGCAATGTTACTGAAGTTCAACAGGTAATCTGAAAACTTTCACTCATATACGTGCTGGAAAAGGGACTGAAAATCTGAAGAACTCAGTTCTGATTAGGGTACTCTTACATTAGCAAAGAATTTGGTATTGCCTTCCTTGTGCACCCAAACTGCTTACAGCATCAGAAATACTAACACAAAAGTCTTCATTTTCTTCTTAGCTGCTTTTCATTACCCAAGGTAATGAAAACCCAATTGAAAACTATAATGGAGCATACCAGGAAGAGGGGAAAGGAAGCATAAAATGTTGCTTATTATAGATTAGTAGCTAATATCCAAGCAGCCCAAGAGACAGATGGAGAAAGATGTCATGCTTATCTTCTGTTTTCCTTCTATGTCTCAAAACCCATCTATCACCTGTGATCAAGTTACAAAATTGCTCTTCTTAATGACTTAACAGCCTGAAAAAAATTCCACTCCCACATACATCGTCTGTAATAAAAAGCCTGCATAACTTGTGTCATTCTGTTTTGGCATATAAAGAAGAAAGTATATCCTATCTTTATTATGAATGCTGAATTCTGTGATATTCTAATATTATTCTATAAAAGCAGATTTTCAGTATTGCTGAAAATATCCTGTAGTAGTTAACCAATTATAAGTATTTAAAACCTCTCACCTGCATTCTGGAACAGCCAAACCTCACAAATTAACATTAATTAACACTAATGATCAGGGGGATAAAATTAGTGAATAACAGAACAAATACATGAACAAAGCAAGGTAATGTATCAACAAAAGTTGGTTGTTAATTTGTTTATTGAGAACAGTTTCATTTCTTACGTAAAGATTTATGATTAGAGTCAACAAGAATTCTTTTTTTATGATGATGATTATTATTATTATTTTGGCAAAGTAGCTTCACAGTGACAAATGACACACAGTGCCATTAAAACTGAGACATCCTGTAGTAACATCTGAACACAAGAAAAACATTTACAGAGAAAAAATGTACACCTCCCTAGTTCTTTGGTGTCCTACCAAAGGCAGCACTGACCTGTTCGAACTAGTGGCAGGCAGAAACACCGGATCTATCTGCAGATAAACTGACATTGCCATACAGCAGCGTTCAGTGTTACCCAGATACTAGCTTGGCTCCCAGATGCAGTACCTGCCCCATGTTTGCACAACCCCCTGCTCATGGGAGTTAGCCCAGGCCGTGCTGAGTGCCATACCCACAGCGCATCGGGTTCCCAACCTGGCTGGTTCAGAATGGCCTCGTGCCATGCTGTTTCATGCCCAGAGACAGCCAGCAGCCTGGCAGCTCTCATTCAAGACTCCATCGGAGATTCAGGAAGGCCTCACAACACCTTCTGCATCCTCTTGCTGTAAGTATGTATGTATAGTCATGGCAGGATTCCCTCATCTCCATGCTGGCCCCATGTAAAATCCACAGGACTTATCTGGACTGCTCTGTTCACTCTAAAATTAGTAGAGCAACTAATTTCCATTTTTATAAACTAAATAATTTAGTTTAGAATTCTTTCTTCATAGAAAATGTTTAGAATCCACTTTTTTTTTTTTTAATTTCTGCAATTATAGAATTCCAGGGATTGCAGTACACGATATGTTTTAATGATAATGGAACATCTAAGCGTTAAAACCCAAACTAAAATTTACCATTGTAGAAAACACAAACTTTTTTAACATGCCTGTGTTCTAAACTTGCTCCCCTCAGTGTCCCTAACTTTACCTGCTGGACAGTGAAGGATCTACTGGAGCACACAACAGCTCCCATCTGGCATCAGGCATTGTGTTACCTTTCAGACAGGGTAATTATTGGAAATACATCTTCCAGAAGGATTTGAATATGAAAGGAATCTAGAAGAAAAGTCACTTGTATGTAAAAATGCAAGTAAGTAAAGTGCAAGTTAGTAAACATTTGCTTTAATATTTCTTCCCACGATATGACTGCTAATCTGGCATGATAATGAAAAGCCAAAATAGAGACTATACATATAAAATAGTAAGACAAAAGTTGATGATCAAATACAAATGTTGAGCTCCTACAATCACTGTGTAACTGTTTGTAGAGGAAGTGCACTGCTGAATTTGCATGCTCTTCTAGCAGCTCTATCATAAGCCTCAGCTGATTTACAGACAAAAAGGGAAATTGGCAGTGAAAGTTGTGCCCGTGGAAGCTGAAGAGGAAGATAACTGGGGGATGTCTACAGAGATGGACAGGGACTGGCTGTGGTTTCTCTCTCCCATGCCTTAGCATCAAGCCATGAACAGCTTCACCTCAGGAACTAAACAGTTGTATCGGTAAAATGCAGGGCTGTGGGCAGTGGGAGCAGACACGGCTGTGCTGCTCCAGGCAGGAACGGGGGCCCAGCCTGGCTTGGCTTGCACATTCTGCCAGGTATTTCTCTGCTGGGTGATTGCACCACGTTAGCAGAAATTGTGGTGCTTTGCCCAAGCTTCCAGCCCACCCAGTGGTGCTCCCCAGCCTGAGGAAAAAACTCCTACGTATGGCAGGGCTTCACAGAGACAAATCAGTGCACCTGAGCCTCACCCCCCTCTCTTCTTTATTAAACGGGGCATATGCACAAACTGTAAATAAACAAATTCACCAGAGAAATTACTTTCTGTGTCACTAGCTTTTCTACAGCCTCTCTGTCCAGAGGCCTGAAAAGACTGATACTGGGCAAACAGGCAAAAACAATTAACCTCTCTGCCCTTCCAACTCATCAGCTGTGACCATCCTCCCTTTTTTCTGGCTCAAAGGAACACGTTTGTGAAACAGCTATTCTATACTTTACTACTGGTCACTGCATGGCAAATTATGAAATCCACTGATGCAGAAAGACCTTATAATTAACTATCTGAGATGTTCGAAAAGCTGAAATACAGGGTCAGAGATGAGATCTCAGCCCTTAGCACGTGCCTGGAGAAAATTACCAGCTCAGCAACAGAGCCCCACCTCCTGTTGGCAACAGTCTGCTCTAGAAGGATTTAACCCTTAGCCATTAAAGTACTTTGCATGCAGAAATTCTGTTGCAATGCTCCAGTGAAACAAATTTGAACAAATGTATGTTTTCCCTTTACATCACCCAGCTGCAGAGCTTTATAGATATTCACAGGTGATGCACAATGCAGCTCCCAGAACAGCTGTCTGCCTCTAAGCGCCTTTTAAACATTATTTAGTAAAGCAGATCTAGAATTGGTTCCAAACTGGTGTTACAAATAATCCTCTCAAGGTAACACAATTCTCTGTTACGTGAAAGCAGACATGGATATCTTTGTTCCAAACAAAATCTTCTGTAGACTTTAACCAATGAATTGTGGAAATGGTTGGGAAGTCTTTTATAATAAATGTTTCATGTGAAAGTTGATGCTCTTTCACTGACAACTCTGTGCTATGCTCTAGGCTGATTTGCTGTCTCTCTATTTTTCCTCATAATTATAAACCCAGCAAGAACAATACCTCCATTCATCCAGTGCTGATGTAGGAGTTCTTGAAACTCTTCCACCCCAGTTTTTAGCCAGAGAAAAGGCAGAAAAGATCAGAGATCACACATCACACTGTGATGCCAGTGTGGTTTTGCTCAGTGATGTCACACATCTTACAGGCAGTGAAGGCACCGAGGGGCTTTTGAAGGGGGAGAGGCGGGCTGCTGAAGTGAAGGCAGAAGCAGAACCTTGCTGGGTTTTGTGAGTGGCACTGTTTTCTGGAAGCAGAAGGGGTGACCACAGCAAGTGAGAGGTTTAGTCATCACCAAGTGACCCAGGAGATTGTTTTTCTGTGCGTGTGCCAGAGGTACCATCTGCAGATCTCAGGGAGGCAATCTTGGAGAAAGAGACAAAGGCAGTGTTGATTTGGAGGATTTGATATTTAGGTTGTGTGATTGTGTGTCAACCAAGGCAGGGACAAAGGGACCCATTTCCCAAACTATTGTAATGAAAACAGGATGGGTGGTCTGTCTACTAGATTCCAGGAACTGTGGCAACAAGAAGAACCCTACTGGTCACCCCTGCTGGCTCTATGGACTACGACTGCTTTTACTGTTCTACTGGCTGGCCTGGGCATTTTAATTCCCCTATGTTACCGACTCAGAGAGTTTCAAAACCTACACCTGCACCCAGTTGCTCTGTGTCTGAGGTGCATGGGGTTTTACTTCAAAGGTGGCCAACTTTGAAAAAGATGGGCTGTTGTTCCCTTAACATTCACAACAGTTCTGCCCTAGGCAGAAACACAAACTTACTGGTCCTCATCTTGACAATTAAGACTGATCCAAATGACTAACATTTTACAGACTGTGTTTATTCGTCTCTCAAACATTTTTCTCTTGAGTACCCCCATATCTGATTTCCTCTCTTCTAGTCTCTCTTTCTTTACATCTATTTTTTTCTGCTTTTTTTAGACCAGTGCACCTGTAGGTCACTTGTGCTGCCACCCACCTGAACCTGAACGATGTTCAAGACAAGATGGAGTCCAGTGTTGTTTAATCTTAAATAATCTGCTGTATAGCTACTTATCTAGCCATAAACAATTACTCCAGAGCTGTCCGACAGACACAGCACAGCTAGTAGTTCAGTGTAGATCACAGCCACTGGGCATCTGTGCAAAAAAATGCATCAGGAAGAAATCTTAAACTTTTATATGCTAGAGGCCTACATATTGCACTTCTGTGAGAATGGAGAATAGTCAGCCAAGTAAAAACCCAGGAAATACTAATGCGTTAAGCTGATGCTAAAGAACATGGAAATCTAGGGCTTCTTCAGTACACACGTGGCTTCACCCACAGCTGGAGTTCACCAGAACGTCAGAAAACAAACGAATGTACAATATACAAACAAAAATCTCTAGTGGGAACTGAGGAACTCAACTACCTAGCTAGCGTTCCTACTGCTGGCGTGGGACATGACTAAGCCAAAGGCTCTTGCAAAGTGCTGAACAAGGCAGACAAACTGTCCCTAGAGAAGAGTGACAGTCATGGTGACATTCTTCTTTTTACTGTGATCAAGCCTAGAGACATAGTACTGAGATCAACTAGGATCAAACCTGAGGGTAGGAAAGTAAAAATATGTGACATTTCCCTGAAAAGAGTATTGTTTCTTTTTAGAAAAAAGAAATGGCGCATCTGTAACATCTCTCCTTGGGAACACAAGCAGGCTGGTAAAGAGGCTGACAATAGACATCAGATCCCTGGGAATAGCACCAGGATTCACCACTGACCCACTCTCTGTCACACATAGCTGCTAGGTGCAGAGGAAAGCCTTTTGACAGGTGATATTACTCTAAGATGGTTATATTATTAGTAATGAACAAGGCACTTCAACTATCCCTCTTTGGCTTTTATGTAAGAAAAAATACTTTCTCTCCTCCTTTCACCCCTCTTGGATCTAGAAGAAAATTTATACTTTTCTGGATTTGATCCTTGGTGAATTAGAATTACTATAACACTGAAATTGGTTTTTCGGTTGGTCTTTTGGTTTGTTTTCTGTATAAACAAAAATGGAAGGCAGATTTTTCCCAAGTAGTGTACAAGCACAAGTGCTCTGAAAACAAACAATGTTTGTATTCCAAAGCTAGTTACACATTTTAAATAGCCTATCAATTGTATTTTATATACATACTTACTCAACAATATATGTACATATGTATTATGTACATAAACAAAGCCACAAATGATGCAAGCTGTATACAATAGACCACTGTAATTTGAAATGTATAGCAACAGTAAAGGAAAGCTCCAGTCTTTGTAGCAAAGAAGAAAATTGGTTTGTGATTACTCCCTTAAAAATCTTGCTAGTAGAAACCAACCAGTCAAAAAAGTATATACATGGCATAACAGTGGTACCCAGAGACGAAACAAAGAAATGCACCCAGTTATTTCAATAATTTATAGAGTATTTTCCATAGACAATTAGTATTTTTATTACCAAAAGTAAACCCTTCACTAGCTTATGTAAAACTCATACCCTGTATTTTCTGTCTTTCATTAACATTATTTAGAGCTATCTGCAAATATAGAAATCAATGTTTTTCAAAACCTGATGTTGAAAAATAGACCTTCTTGCTTGCATACTGCATAGGTGATTCTCTTCTTAGCTGCCTTTTAATTACTTTGATAAAATGTAATGGCCAATAGCTATCCTGCAATTTGGGGAAACGTTGCACTATGTTTCATTAGATACCTTAGTATTTTATTTGCTTATTTACCTCTTACTCTAGTTACTGAAAAGATAGTTGTCCTTCCAGTAATTACTGGTAGGCCAATAAAATTATAAATGTCCATTTTTCCTTTAGTTATGGGTTAACTTGTACAGGAAAAAAAATCAAAACTATTATCATTGTAATACAGCAGTGGAACACTCAATGCCTTTTGCAGCAAGGTCTGTACAGACTTAGCAAGCCAGTTTGCTATTTAAATATGAGATGGGAAACAAGTGGTTATAGTAACTGAAAAGATGGGGGAAAGGTGGTAGCAAAGACCTAACTGCTTTCAGCACACTATTCAATACCAAAAAACCAAACACCAATAAAACAGAGTAACTTTCTAGCTCTGAGAATACCAAATACAGCCAGCCGAGCACCAGCCACACAAGAAGGGTTATTTTACCATTTCTAGCTACTCATTTTGCTTTGTTATAAAAAAGCCTCACTTCAAGAGGCTACTCTTGAAGGTAGCCTCTTCAGGTATATGAGAGTTTCTTGATCTCTCAAATACCTGAGGGACCATTACGACAGTCAACAATGATGAATGAAGCCTGAGGCTTAAACCAACACAAGGTTTAATAGTAACGAGCCTTTTACTTTCATTCCATGAGCTTCTAATTTTAAACTAAGCAGCCTGAAAATTATTTATAAGGGAATATTATTTTAAAAGAGTATTGTAAACCAATTTCCATGGACAGAAGAAACTGAAGTTGAATTTCAAAAACCCCCAAAAATCTAAACGTTATACCCACAGAGGCTTTGACACAACAGAATAACGCTTTAGTGGGACAGGAAAACTTCCAAACATAAGGTTGGAGGTGAAAGAACGTCGTTCCTTAATCATGTCACACCACTTAAAGATAAGGAAAGGATTCTGCCCCCAGCTTGGTACACTATGTAACTATGTCCTGCAATATATCAAACAGGGCAAGATGACCTGGAACAGGCAATTTTGCTTACTTACGGGGACTATTTCTGTGGGTAAATACATAACATTTACATTTGTTGAGCTCATGCATTAGCGCACTAAGTCATTGATTTATTTTGAAAAATTTAGTATCCCAATAATAAACTATACATTCAAGATAACTTTACTGCTGGTATTCTTTTTCTTCTTTCTTTTCTAGCCTTCTTAAAATTCAGCTGAAGTTCTTGTCTTGCAGTAATAGATTTTTAGAAATAAAATGCTTGTCCCAAGAAGGAGCATGGAAAAGATATAAATTCTTTATCTTGTGCATCATTTGGGCTACAACTATTCACCTCCTCCTGGATTCAACTGGAGTGGTGAAGGACTTTGTCAATTCCAGGTGTTGGTTCTTGTCCCTTTCTCAGAATACTGTCACACAGCTGGGTGTAAGCAGAGAGTAATTTTGCAAACAGCAGCCAGTATCCCCATCTAAAGCTATTACCTTGAGCCTGTGGATTGTTTTGCTGAGTACTTCCTCAATCAATCACTTCAGAGAGAATCCAGTCCATCACTTTAAAAGGGAAAGGGCATCAGCGAATGTCTACGTGCACCACAGAGGTGAAAGGCAACATCCTTCCTTCAAAGTAGAAGGCAACAGCAAGCAGCTAGAGGGAAGATCACCTTAAATCACCACAGATGCTTGCTAAACATCAGCTAGACATCTGGAAACAGCATAGTAACTGGGCAATAGCAATCTGTGAAGTTTCCACAGGGAAAAGCAAATTAGCAGGTTTCACACATGGGAGAGGTGTGCCACTAGAGCTGAGTGGGGAAACTCCACAGACATACCAAATGAGATGGGATGAAGTGTCTGTCCTCATGGTGTCTTGGTGAACAGGGTGAAGACACTGTTAAAAAACCTCACTTGCTCACGGGAGCAAATCTAGCTATGGCAACATAATTACGCTAAGAAAGCCATCCTACCATGGAACATAGATCTACCTCATTTCCCCATCTCCAGTGCAATCCTAACTTGAGCTGTGATTTCAATATTGCCTTTGACTGAACTGTATGCCGCACAGTGTTTCTGTATCTTGGGAAATAACACATCTTGGAGCAAAGAAAAACACATTTTCAAACAAGCCTGCCTTCCAAAAGTGTGCATTGAATAGTACTCTTCAGACATTATAACCTACTGGAGGGTATTTGGCCATTTCAGTGTTATTCTTCAAGATTGCTCCTCAGGGTTGCCCTGGTAAAGCTATTTAAAGGACCACTCCAAGGTCACTTTTCAGGACATCAGGACATGCCCGAAACACTCCATGAATAGTTACATGTTATGTCATGTCTACTCCTGTGTGCAACATCTATCTCAAAGCACCTGGAACATACCTCCTACAGCCTTTTGACACATACCATCCATGCCGAAGCTTGTTAATGGTTGCTTTAGGACTCAGTACCTCAACAGCAATATGGATAGATATTATTCCTATCATACTTGCAAACTGGTGAGATCATAGCATCTTTCAGATGTGGGGTGACCAACAGCAGGCCTCTAATTTCTGCATGTGAAAAGACACGTTTCATAACCTCACAGCAGGAGCCAGAAGAAGCCATAAATGAAGAAAAACTCATTTCCAAGACACAGCCTTTTTCAAAAGTGTGAAAGCTCAGGAATGCGGGCACACAAACTCCCTACAGATGTGCAGGACTGTAATTCAGTGAGGGAAATTCCTCTAAAGCAATTTAGCATCACTGTCCTGGAAATGGTTTAACTACGTGCAGCATAATTGCTGCATTTCAGAGACACAGCATACCTAAATGTGCTGGGGGCCACTGGTGAAACAAACATTCCCATCAAAATATGACTTTTCATTTTAAAAGCACCACAATCAGAGAATCATAGAATTATTTAGCTTGGAAAAGACCTTTAAGATCATTGAGTACAACCATTAACATAGCACTGCCAAGTACAGCACTAAACCATGTCTCTACATCTACACATCTTTTAAATACTTTCAGGGATGGTGATCCAACCAGTTCCCTGAGCAGCCTGTTACAATGCTTGACAACCCTTTCAGTGAAGAATTTTTTTCTCGTATCTGATCTAAACCTCCTGTGGACAACTTGAGGCCATTTCCTCTTGTCCTATTGATTGTAACTTGGGAGAACAGACCTACTCCCAACTGTCTACAATCGCCTTTCAAATAGTTGTAGAAATCAACAAAGGTCTCCCTTAAGTCTCCTTTTCTCCAGGCTAAATAACCCCGGTTCCCTCAGCCCCTCCTCATAAGATTTCTTACCTTTCAGGATACATCCCCAAATCAGTAACAAGGCATCCAATCACATAATAAGCATTTGCTTAAATAAACCCCATTAAGCTTCAGAAAAGCACCAGTTTTGAGCATGTCTGTGGTTTTACCTGACACTAGATACATCCCCTAGTCTGACCATTCCAGGAAAAGCTAGCTTCTTGCCCCTTCATCACAGCAGTACAGTCAGTAGCATGGACGGACAGTTGTAGCTTGCTGCTTGATGGAGAAGTTCCGCAGCACGATTTTGTGGGACTGGAAAGTGCAATTAGCAGACACACATGGCACACCAATACGTTGTTGCCACTAGATGGCAAAAAGCGCACGTGGAAAGCAGCACCACGTTCCGGAGAGGACTACGAGTGTCTCTTCATCCAGGGGAGCTGATTCCTTGCTCTCTAGGGGCACAGGCAGGAAGACAACAAGGCAGCACCAGAGCCCTGCCCAAGCATGCACAGCGCCTTTGGAAAAGCTGCACTGAGTCCCAACATTGCTAATTACCCACCTCCCTCTGCATCCAGTTTTGTTGTAAAGCTAGTTACCCAAAAGATATAAAAAAACCCACAAACAGGCTACAGCTGAAGCCCCCACAGGGGGCATCGGGAAGCTCTGAGGACAGGGCTCAGCAGAGTTCAGAAGTCCCGGCTGCGAACCTCTGAGAAGAGTGCAAAAGAAGGGGGCAGGGGAAAATCCTTAGCCACGCAGGTTTGACTCGGCAAGACTCCTTGCTGCCTTGCGATTATGGATTATGTGATGTGGACAGAGATTTAACTAACAGTAAAACCCGTCCCCCCCACCATCGCCTCGTTTCAGGGATGCACGTCGAGAGGGTCAGGGCATCCCTGGCACCACCTGGGGAGCTCCAGGCCAGGCCACTGCTCCTGGTGAGGCTGTCTCCAGCACAGTGCTGTCAGGAGTCACTGACAGGGTACGAGGGGCAGTGTCGGTGCTCGGAACCGTGCTACACAAAATCAGCGGAGGGATGGGAGAGGCCAGTGTAAAAGATGGTGAAGTAACACAGCTTGTGTTTATTTGCTTGGAGAAGTGAAGGTCTGAATGTACTTTTTCTCTTTCTTTATACTTCTTTTCATATTGTTGATTTTGATTATTTTTTTTTCCTTGGCTGTATTTTGGAATTGAGTGTTTTCTGATGTTCCTTCTACTGTCACAGTAGCAGATGACTGTAATACTGATGTAGTTATTAGGGGTAAAGATGAAAGTGTTCCATGCACAGCAGTATCTGTGAGGGCACATCAAGGGTAGGCTGTCCTGCAGAGGAAGGGCAAACCGAGAGTCACGGCAAGGCTGGCTGGGTCTGTGACCACACAGGCCGGGGATCAGTCCCACAGGCCCTCACCAAGAGCAGAAGAGTTCTGGGGACAGTTCTGGGGACAGTAAGCAGAGTCTGCCAAGAGTGCAGGTCACCAGGCCAGTCCATAGGGATGGGCAGGTCTGCGGTCCTACTGGGACGTCACGTCCATGGGTGAGGGTCAGGGCTGAGAGCAGTGAAGGCCCAGCACAGGCCTGGCTGCAGCTTGAGGCCGTGGCAGCATCGTCCGGCTCTGACGGATGAGTTCCCTCTCGGAAGAGAGAGGAGTAACGCCACCATAACTCGGAACGACTGCATGAAGTTGGCTTTGCCCAAGATCACCCCCAGAAGCCTGCCTTAGGCACCAGTTGAGCAGGAGGCAGTTGGGGTTTTGCTTTTCTGAATGGTGTCTTTGCTTCCCAAGGCATTATGCATTGTAAGGTGATGCAGAAAAAATTGCTTACTAGTAGCTGCCTCAGTCCATCTTTCCCTGGTCATGGAGACCCAGAAGTAGAGTTCCCAGAAGTGCTTTTGAGATTGCTCTAGGTGATAAAAGCTAGAATCTAATTTTGCATCCTTTCTGGCTAATAATAAACAAACAGTGCCTGTTGTGCCCGTAAGACTATAGCCACAGGACTCATCAGCAACCCCTTATCTTCAAAGCCTGAAACTGAATTTCAGCCCAGCCAGCTACCCAAGTCCCTACCAACTAAAACTGTGTAATCACAGGGGGTTTTAATACCATTCTGAAACATTTGATATTGGACAGGAACTGTAGGGTCTCCTGGTCTTGGTTGGGGAGTGACCTGTAAAAAAACCAAAGTTTGGGGGGCTGAGTATGTGTGCACTTGAAAAAGGACTGGAGAAGAAATACTTCCTCCTGGAAAGAGCAGAGAGACGGATTGTGTTTATTCTGTATTGTCATCTTGTAAATAAAATCCTGCCTTTCTTCTAATGTCTGGAAGAAAACAAATATACCCCATTAACAAATGCATTTTGCTCTCCACTCCTCCATTAAATGGTCAGACTGATTACAGAGGTACTCTCGAAATGGCTGCTGCTCATAGCCATTTCCCAAAACTCAGAATTCAGGTTTTGCAACCTGAATTTACTTGGCTGTAGTTTCAGCAAAAGTCTTTTTTCTGTCTTTTTATTATTATTATAGCTCTTACTTCTAGAGATCACGTCTGAAATAACAGAACACTGCTAATACACTGAGCATCAACTAAGAAAGGTGACTGTACATCAGCCACTTTGGTCGGCGAGAACACTGCCAGAAGACAAACAGGCTTGATAAAACTGTGAGGACTCATTCCAAAAAGGAAAATGAAGGTTTTAGTAGCTGCACCATTATTAGTGATGAAGGAAAAGAAGGTATTTCAAAGGGCTGAATCTCCTCCCTAAAAAGTGGTACTAGATTCCTGTCCTGTTGCAATCAGTATTTTCACTGCTTATCACAGCCAAGTGTGTCCCTCTTCCTGATCTAGGTTTTCTTTGCCATCTCTCCATTTTTCACAAACTCACAGGCAAGAAGCAGTTTCCAGTATTAGGAAGAAGTGTCCTGGCAAGGCATCCCATGAGTCAGACAATGTAGAGTATACCGGACTGTGACATCACCCCAAAACCATATGGTATCTTATAGTAAGGTTTTACCACGCTGAACTACCTAGCGGCATCACCGTAGCAGTACAATACAGAGGAGTCCCAACTTCTCTATACCAAAGGCACAACCTGTCTTTTCATTTCTGTACCACATTTCTGTACGCTCAGGGCGTGTGTTTGTTCTTTCACGGCAGTGCCAGCTCAGCCACATTTAATGGAAAATAACTTTCTGACCCTGTCATGGTAAGGCAGGTAACTAGCTGATGCCTGCAGTCCCCCTCCAGCCCACCTCCCGTTATATTAACCCTTGCAGTTTGTTCCTTTGGCATCCGTTTGCCCAGGCCTAACGATGGCACACAAGCAGTACTGCTCAATAAACCAGGAGAGGAACCGCATCGGAGAATTGTGTGCCCGTAACTCCTTGACGTTTCCTTGCCCTGAAAGACAAGCGCTTTCCCAGTTGCTTTTGAAAGCAACTAGGCCCCGCCGGGGGGCAGCTGCTGCCCGGTAGGCCGGCACCCCCACGGGCTTCCCAGCAGCGGCCCGAGTGCTCTGCGGGGGGAGCTGCGCCCCCGCCACCCGCCCGGCTTCCCGCCGCCCCCCCCCCCCGCGCTTGGCAGCGCCGCGTCCAGGTGCCTCCTGCCCCACAACCACCATCCCTGCCTGGCGCCCGCGGCGCAGAAAGTGACGTCACTCGCGTTGCTACGCACGCGGCAGCAACCGGCACAGCCAGCCCCGGAAGTGACCGTTTGGCATTTAACCGCCCCGCTAACGCCCACGGACCGCCAGAGGCTGCGCATGCGCAGAGCCACAGGCCCTCCTGGCGCGGCGGGCCGGACTTCACCTCCCCATCGTGTCTGACCGCGCCTGCGCGGGTCTCGCTGTGGGGAGGGAGGCGCTGTCTGCAGCTGCCGGCGCTGGGAGCAGCTCCTGCCCTCAGGTTCCCGCCCCCCTGACGGTTCGCTCCGTAGACAGCTGTACCGAGCCGCTGCCCGGGCCCCCGATCCCCCGTCCCAGCCCGGGGCCCCCGATCCCCCGTCCCAGCCCGGGGCCCCCGATCCCCCGTCCCAGCCCGGGGCCCCCGATCCCCCGTCCCAGCCCGGGGCCCCGATCCCCCGTCCCAGCCCGGGGCCCGATCCCCTGACGCGGCCCACCGGCTGCCTCCCGCCGTCGCTTCCTTGAGGCGGGACCGTGCCCGCGCCCCTGCCGCGGGATGAAGAGGTTTTTCGGGTTCGGGAAGAAGAAGAAGGGGCAGCCGGCAGCGTCCAGCAGCGCTGCCGAGCCCCTCCCCACCGGTGCCTACGAGCTTCGGCTGAAGGACCTGAGCAAGCTGCACCGTGCGGCCGCCAGTGGCGACCTGGGTCAGGTGCGGCAGGGACTGAAGAAATACAGCATCGACGAGCGGGACAAGGCGGAGCGGTGAGCGGGACAGCGGTGCTGGGGCGGGCCGCAGCTGCAGCCGCCGGCAGCTCAACGGCGCTGGGAGCGAACAGCAGCATCGCTGCGGGGAGCCTCAGCCTGGGCGGGGAACCAGGTCTGTGCTGCCTGGAGCCCTTTTCGGCCGAGCATCCCCGTCTTGCCCCGGCCCCCTGCGTGCCCTCATTCCCAAAGGTGTCGCCTTGCCTGGGGGCGCAGGAGCGGCAGGGGGCCGGCAGCAGCCTGGCCAAGGCGGGTTGCAGAAGGAGCCTCACGGCCATCCTCCAGGCACGCTTTAAAGGCAGAGTGCAATTGTATACCCCTCTGAGGCCTCAGCGTGCGGGGTGAGTGGTTGAGCTGAGAAAGCTGCACAGCCTCAGCTGGGAGTAACTTAAATAGCGGTAAGCACCGCATTTAGGAAAGGGTTATAGCACAGAGTAAATGTGCTGTGTATTGGTGCTGCGTGGACAGTTGCCAGATGTGCCTTTTGTGACTGTGATGTTGCAGCCAAAGCAACAGTCTGATTTTAGGTGGCAGTTACTTTGCTGTTTGTGCTGTGGCCTTGGTACAGCTAATTAGTGCCTTGGATTGGAAGATCTGGGCAGTGCCATGCAGAAGAAGCTGCTGCTTCTGCCAGGTGTTATGAGGTGTGTTTCTGAGTCAAGCACAACAAGTACTTGGCAGTTGCATCTTAAGGAGAAGCCTTGGGCTGCAGCATCGCTCCTCATGATCCATCATAAGCATGAGGAAATCTGCTGAAGTTTTTGGGTCTTGTATTTGTCAAGCCGTTAATGCCTTTTCTGAAAAGGCTGAGTCAAAACGTCCATGATATTCAAAGGAGATGCTGGTTTTATCAGAGTACTTCAGCATCCTAGGCTGTCTTTTCTGAAGACTGGACTTTTGCTAGCCAACTAGCTTATTGCCCTGAAAACACCTAAAACTATCAGGATTTGTAGGAAAAGCAATGAAGAGTGCAGGCAGTCAGCACGTGGGCTGTGTGCCTGAGCAGTTGCCAGCCAATCTTAGTTTATGCAGCTGGAGGTGGGGCACACAGTTTGAGGTGGCTTGAGCACAGTTTTGTGCATACTTCAGCTGCCAGAGGCAAGGTGCCCGATGGCATTTACAGAAATAGTTCTGAATGTTTGTCTCCTTTTCTTCTTACTACCTTCCCATTCACTGTGGCTGATTCAGTCATCAGCTCTTAGCAGAGCCTGGTATGAAGTGTAGCTAGTTTTTGGATTTTAAGTTCACCTCGTCTAGAAAGCTTTATTTCCTCTGGAAGGGTTTCCATCTGTGTGCCAGGCTATTATCAGTGTTATAACAGGGCAAATAAAGTAATAAACTATAAAAAAAAGAAGAAAAAAAAGAAAAGTCAGCATACACATGATGAGCATTGTGATGGTTTCGGCATGATAATGCCCAGTGCTGAAAAGCTTATCTGAGAGTGATTCAGTGGACAGAGTCTGCCTGCTTGCTGCAGCCACTGCACACTATACCCAGCCATGAGGGTTTCAAGGCCACCTGTGCCCTCTTAGTGCTTGTGGGTGTGATGTGTTTTGAGTGACCACCAGATGCAGTTGAGTTTCAGGGCTTCATGGTGTTGGAAGAGTTAATATCATTGGAAATAGACATGAAGAATGGGAAATACGTGAAGTAATGGCAAAAATGTGTGTATTGTTCATATGCATATCTCAGTTCTGCTCCTCAGGATTTCCAAAAGCAAAATCCTGCACCAGGGACATGGCAAATATCACACGTACAGGTTCCCTCCATAAAATGGGTTCTGTAGCCCATAAGACCTCCCAAAAAATGTGCTTGAAACAGCATCAGTTAGGAGCAGGCAGCTTTCAGAGGTGGTCTAGCAAAACCTTCAGCCTCGCTGACAGAGATGGGGAAAAGTCAGCGCAGAGTTGGAAGCACTGTAAGCACAATGCCAGCTAGTCATGGATCCTGGGTCAAAGCTAATCACTAAGAGAGATTTACCCTGTCAGCTGCCTGTCAGACCAAACTCTAGAGCTTTTCATTGCTTGGCTTGTAGCTGCTGGGTTGTCGGCCCAAGGGCCATTCAAAGTGCGTACTGCCAACCTGCTGTTTCCCAGCGGGGTTGTTTCGTGGCTGCTCAGGCATCAGCACTTCTCCTCTACTCTAATAGGTGATCAGTGTAGCATTGCAGCAGCAGCAGGAGGAACAGGATCTGGGCAGTGTCCCCAGGGCTGGGTGGCAGAAGAACTTTGGTGTTACTGGAGGCCTCTTGCAGGGACAGGCAACCCTGAACACTGGTGTTCTCTGCCAGCCTGTTCCCTGAAGTGGATCTTCTGTGGAGCACAGCAGGCCTCACTCCAAGCAGAGCCATCTCCTGTTGACAAACTGAGAGTCTGGGTTGAGGAGGACAGCAACAAGTCCACAAGTTTTCTGAAGGCTTTTCTGTTTGCAGTGCTGATAGTGACTACTTCACATTTGTCATGTGTCCTAGTGGTTGGTAGTAGCAGATTGTGGACTCCTTCATAACCAGTCCTGGTTAGCTTTCAGATAATCTCAGTCAGTCATTTCTTCAGAGAGGAAGGATCCTGCATATTTACATGGGAATTTCTGAAAAAGTGGTGGTAGTTGCTCTGGAGGTACTCTTCTGTTAATACTCCAGTCTGTTCCCTGTCTGTAGCAAGACATTACAAGTTCTTTGAAGTTTTCTGTGTTTCTCTCATCCTCTTCTTTGTTGCAGTGGAGGAGGCTTGTCAACTGCCCTGTAACAAGTATCTGCATTACAAATTGCTGTGTTTCTACATCACCTGCTGCTGCATTTGTGTACCTCTCCCTTTCCATTCCCACTTAGCCAGGGAGCTGTTGTGCTCCTGTCTCAGCAAGGTACCAAAACAATTGCAAGGTTGGTTGAGCTTTCCTAAATAGAGAGAAGGACCTACCTACAGCGATGTGGTTCAGAACTAGTGCTGGTGTTCCCCTCAGTTCATGAGCAACTGTGGGATTTTTATTGCATCACCTTCAAGGGAGGAAGGTTCCAGCTGTTTTCTAGCTTGTCTCTTGCTCTGTTGGGACAGGTGTCCTGCAGAGCAGCAGGTGCTTTGCCTTTGCACAGAGTGAAGCTTGTGCTGATTTGTGCCTGTGACTTAGGGGGAAACACATGCAAGGACTTTCTGGACAATTTCTTTCAGTGTAAGTAGGCTGGTTAATTGACATCAGACCTAAGATGTTCTGTGGTTTGAAGGAGTCCTTTTCTTTCTGGCAAGGTTTTAACTTGAAGAGAAGAGTTTCATTTTCTTATGCTGGTCATGTATTATGGAAACACAGTATTTCCTCCCTGGAGAGGAATTCCTCTGTAGTAGGCTTATTATGACTATCATAGTTATACATATTGGAAAGATCAAATATTACTTTCCTGTACTCAGGATTACAGTGTTCTGTTGTCTCGTTTGCTACATGTTATCGCAGGCACTTTGGTGCAAGTGAGTTGTTGGTTTTGCTGCAGTAGTAAGCAAGCTAGAGGAAAAGCAGAAATTCTCAAAGTGCAGAGAAACGCTAATACTCTTTATATAAAGCCCATCTACATCTCTGATACACTTCTGGCACATGAATAATCATAGAAGAACTTAGAGGGTTACTTGCTATAGTGCTCAGATTCCCAAGCTTTGGTCTCTTTTGCTGTGCCACAGGTGTAGTCCTGCTGGAGGCAGTGACAAACACCTGAGCACAGGGATCTGTGCAGATTAAGTTGTACAGTGAAGGAAATGGCACCTCACTAAGCAGATGCTGTGGAGGGGTTTTGCTAGCCAGTCTTGGGTGTTTGGTGAGCAACTGCTGTTACTGGTAACAGAATAAGAAATCAATTCTTAAGCTTGCTTTTTGCAAAGTGAAACTTGTGGGCATATCAGTTTATCACAGCCTGAAATTATCTCTCTAGTTGTCTGTTTGTGCTAATTTAATATGTTTAATTTTTAGGACGCCTCTGCATCTCGCTTCTGCGAATGGCCATATGAATGTTGTTACATATCTAGTGGAAAACAATTGTAAGTTAAATCTTACTGACGGTGATAACAGATCACCACTGATGAAGGTATGTGGAATATGTTATACTCTTGTAAGTGGGACTTGTCAACTGTGCATTAAATGGGAGGTGGCTGGGAGGATTCTTTACACAGCTCTGTGTAGAAGCATGCATGTTGTAATCCACATGGAATAGGCATATGTTAGCTAAGCTTTGAAGGTGCTCTTATTTTCCAGCATTGGGAAGCTGGGGCAATTGCAACAGAGTGCTGGAAGTTCTTCCTTTTGTGTTCTTCCCAGGCAGTACAGTGCCATCAAGAAGAATGTGTAGCTATTCTGCTAGAGCATGGTGCCAACCCACATCTGGCAGATGCTGACGGCAACACTGCCCTTCACCTTGCTGTCCGGTGTCCGAACACAACTGTAGCGGGGCTCTTACTTGAGTATAATGCCAATATTGATGCTCAGAATAAGGTAAATTTTTGTATTTAAGAAAGTTCTTTCAGAAAGTTGCATTAATATTTCTCTTGTAGGGTTTTTTTACTTTGATTTTTAAATTTATTTATCTGTCCTTTCAGGAGGGATACACTCCACTTATTCTTGCTATCTCTGAGCATCATGAAGATATAGCAGAGTTTCTTCTTCAGAAAGGAGCTGATGTGCATGCTCGAGATCACTGTGAAAGGTTAGTGGTTTGTGGGTCTCTTTAGTATTCTTTAGGTTGGATTGTTGAGTGGCATGAGGATGAGCTCTGAAAAAAACCCAAGGAGCCACATAGCAGCTATTTCTGTATAACTTGTGAAAGCATGTTTGCGCTTGGCTGTTGTCATACCTCAGTGAGTGCTTTCCTCATTGAGGATTACAAGAAGGCATTGTCTGTGGTGGCCCTTCTGACAGGAAAAATGCTATTAGTTCAGCAGCACTGCCTCAATTTGAAAAAACATCTCCTGCATAGTGGCATAATTTGTAAGTGTTGTCTATGTGGAAGCTTTGTCTGAAGATTGAATATTTAATTGTTTTGACTCCCTCTTGCATGTTATGGTTGCTCTTAATATGTAATGAAAACTACTTTTTCTTTTGCTCATTCAGTAATGAGGACAGTAGTTTTTGAGAGCAAATAGGAGCAAAAATAATTACAGTGTCTGTGTCAAATGATCGATTTCATATCATATTTTTGATGTTTCAGAACCCCACTTATGACTGCTGCTTCTGGTGGAGTGCTTAATTTAATAAAAGTTCTTCTTCGATATGGTGCTGATGTTTCCCATAAAGACACTAACGGATGGACAGCTGAGGATTATGCTGTTATTCATGGATATTCTAGGTAAATTTTTAACTTTATCATTAGAATAAGTTGTCAGTTGTCAGTGTGGCTTTTGAACGTTTTTGGTAACAGTACCAGTTAATGGTATGTTGAGACCTGTCCTGAAGCTGTGCTCAGTGACATCTTCTGATATGTATCTTTCCCTGTGTCTAGTATTAATCTGGAAGTTGAGGAAAATTTCCACCCAGAATTGTCTGTTAGATTTCAAGTTTTGTTGCTAAACTTGCACCTGCCCAATATAAACTCTAAAACATGTCTGTATCCTACAGTTATCCAGAGGTAGAACTTCGCAAACTAAAATGCATGTCAATCCTCAGACCAGCACCATTGTCCTTACTGACTTCCACTACTACGACCAGGAACTACCAGCCTTTTGTTTCAGAGATCTAACCGATAGCCCTTTTGTTAAAACCTTAAGCAGTTTCACCCCTCTTATGGGATAGCTTTGTACCTGTGGGTATCCCTTCTCTAAGGGTTGTGGTTGTGTGTGCTTAAAAGCTGGGCTGAAAATACTGTGCCAAGCTGGAGCTAATAGCTTCATAGGTATGGATATGCATCTGTAGAGTGAACATGACTGTATGAATATTGAAGTATGTAATAGTCGTGCAGTAAGTTCTGTGTGTATTATCCTTAGTGAATACATACAAGTATATGAATTCATGGCTATGAATATATGTGGGATGGATAAGTGGCTGTTAACTATTCTGTTAAACAGTATATGCAAGTATGTGGTTGTTTTTACCAGATATGTTTCCTCTCTTTTCCCTATATAGTCTTAGTAAACAACTGGCAGAATATGCGGACTGGGAAAATATAGGAGAAGATGATGCACAAGGCGTCCCAGGACTTAGAACTCCTCACCGAGCCAGAGCTGCTGGCTTTACATTGGGCGCACCTGCTGTGGACAGAGGAGGTAGGATCTTTAATCATGGAGGAGCTCATGAGGAAAAATCACTATGGCCTTTTTCTTTAGGGGGTTTGTATTGTCAGCGCTCACTGTGTTCCCCATCGACTTTAGTGGAGGCATCAGATGGAGTAGCGCAAGAAGCTTTGTGAAAATGCTGACTTGTTGCTAGCTGGAGGTGCTTCTTGTCAGGTGTGAAGGCAGCTGCAATGTGTGCTACGTGCTCACTTATAGGGTTGTTGCGTTCTGCCTGTCAGATTGCCCATCTGTATAGGTTTTCATACAGAGAGAGAAGGGGGACAGGGAAGGAACTAGGTGAGAGTGGTTTTGTTTTTGTTTTTGGGGTGCGTACTTTTACCTATAGATGGCCATTCAGATTGTGAAAACAAATTGCAAAAGCCGTAGGTTCACGCTGCGTAGTTGTTCATCTTCCTGTAGTTGGGAAGCAACAGATGAGTTAGCAGGACCATACATGTCTTGTTGATTTCCACTGAGTTTGCGTGTTGTTGTTTTAATATTAGTAGTTTCACCTGCACTAAGCTGCTTTGAGTGAGTTGTCTTATTTCTCAGCACCAGTTATGACTGTTTCTGTGTAGGTACTGCAGAGACATACTTAGGAAAAATTGTCTTGGAAAAGTAACTTTGTTAGAAATAATAATGCAGCTTCTGCGTGTACTGTATCTTCTTGGACATAGTTTGATTTACAGTAAAAGTAACACTTCTTCTACTTCCAGTAATTTTATAAAGTAAACTTTAAAAAATCCACATTACCTTGTGATCCAGAAAAGCAATTAAATTGCCTTGTTATCAAAAAATTAACTCCTTCAGTGAGTTAATTTTAAATTAAAAAAACTAACTCCATAGTTTTTAAGATCCAATCTATGCTTATGAGCTCATATAGCCCTGGAGGTATCTTAGAAAACTAATACTTGAGTATAGATCGAACTGTCTTGTACTTTACATCTCAGGCCCTACAGTGGGAAGTTTTATTCTTTCTGGTTTTTTTAAGAGTGTTACATCAGAACTTTGTGGCAAATGGGCAGCAGACAGTGTTCAAACACAGTTTATTACTCCTTTTTTAGATATGTCATGAAATATGAGCAAAACATGGGATATTTTTCCTAATTGACTTTTACCAGATAGGGGAATTTAATTTAGAGCCAAACTTTGTTCCTTTGACTTAGGAATAGTTATTTTGATCTAGTCAGAGATGTGTAAAGTTTCTTGATAGATTGAAGGAAGATGTGGAGGTTTTTATATTTTATTTTATTTTATTTTTGGAAAGGGCTTGGTACAGGTAGTTTAATCAACAAAACGTTGCTTTTACCTAAACAGCACTCTGTTGCTGCCTCCTGTGCACGTAGATAATTGCTGTGTACCACACTGTAATGGCTGACAGGCCTGGGTTATTCTAAAAGATGTGGCTTGAAGAATAGTACTGTTGTGTGATTCCAAAATTAATATACCCTCAGAGAAATATGGGTTCTTGTACCAAATAATTTGCTCAGTTCCTTGAAAATGATAATAGTACTAATATAAGCCCACAATATTATGGGAAGTCCTCACTTGAAGAGGCATAGTAAGTGTGAACAGAATGTTATGTGGGTTAAGGACTTGGGAGGAGAAAGAATATGCTGTGTTCTCAAGCTGTTTATAGTAGGGCTTGTTTTCTTGAGTAGTACAAATCTTTTTCTCCTTGTGCACAGTCTCTTAAAAAATGACTGGCCTGTTGAGTGAGAGAGATTAGTAGCATGCAGGGAACACTTACTGGCATTGATTCTGCAGTCTCTTGCTTGCACCCACAAAGCACAGGTCCTGCATCATGAGTCCCTTTAGGCTGCAGTAAAAGCTTTGAAGCCCCCGTTAGAGGGGAAGCTAGATTGATCTTGAGACAACAGAGGAATACCCACTTTGAATTCTTTGTTTTAATCTTGCTCTTCATTCCAGTTTTTCTGGCATCTTCAATGTAGTCCTTATTTCTTTTACTACTTTTGCACTTGTTGAACATTCTTCAAAATACTGTCCTCTAGTGAGCAAGTTGGTATATTTAAGAAGCTGGCTCACGCTTATTTGGGTGTTTACTTTTTGTCAGAACATGAACCTTTTTGTTAATTACAGACAGACTTGCAAAAACCTCCAAATGAATGGCTTCCAGCTCTAGCGTATTGGATGACAGACTTTTCAGATTTGAAGTTGGAATTTCTTTGGCAAAAAGTAATTATGCAGTTTTTCTAAAGGCAGGGGTTCGGATTTCTAGTATGTCTGCAGTGGCAGCTTTTTTTAGCTGCTGCACTGCATATTAGTGTATTGTTCCTTCCATGTTTCCCCGAGTCCCTACAGAAACCATTGGGTTTTCATCATAGAGCTCTTGGAATAGAAATGAGTGCTTCAGTGTGATTTATATCTCCTGAGGTCAGGAAACATTATCCTGTATCACCTTTTAAGAAGACCAAGAAATGGAGAAGGAATGAGAAACAATCTCAAGGTCCTTTTTTTAACTCTTAAGTGTGTGGTTTTGATAGGAGTCCTCTTGCCACATCCATTCCATGTATTTGTGGTAGCATCAATATAAGCAGGACTCCCTGCTGTTCTGAGGCAAATGTTATGGCCTTGTCACAACGAAATTTGGTGTTGGATAGCTGCAATAACAGAACCACACCATTCATTGATGTAAAATATAAAATTGTACTAAGTAGGATGGGTAGAGCAGGTGGATGGTGATTTATATTCTAAAGCTTCTCTTCCACAACACACAGACTTGCGTACACACACAAATGCACGTGCATGACGCTCACACCAGTCAATGCAGCAGTTTTGGTCCACTTGTGGCTTGCCCTATAGCCCTGGGGGAACAGGGTATTCATTCTGACTGCTTGTCATACCTGCGTTCTGGCTGGTGGCGTAGCATTTGTATGTGAACAGCTCAGCAGGTCAAATCAATATATGCAGGGCTTTTACCTTCGAACTGAGGTAGGAGGGGCATATGTTTGCATCAGGTACCATCTGACACAAGTGGCTAGTGTATCTCTGAAGTTTGTTGGCACCTACGGATTTTGGGGATGCTTAGACAGAGGGATTTTAAGTGTGCTGTATGCTGTATGTATAAAGCACTCCACAAATACGAAGGAATTGCATTTGCTTTCGGTGCTAGACAAGGACTAGTCAAGTTGAGAGACATATAAAGTTGGCAGTACATTAAATTTCCAATAATCTGTTTCAGTATTTCAAAACATTGGAATATAGGTATTTTACATGGAGCAAGTACATTAAGTTACACTGTTTGGCACTGTCCCTTAAGAGTAGAGTTCTGTAGATTGTGATAGGTGTTGCTTCTAGCACTTGTAACTGTAGAGTAGGCTGATGGCCACAGTACATTCCCCCTTTGCTATAGCTGTGTTAATGTACTGCTTATGTTTTCCAAATTTCTGGGAATTCACATTTATTCTGATGTCATTGTTTGGTCTGTCCTTGACATGCCTTTCCCTAAATGGATATAGGAATGCAACAATCTCCTAACCAGACATCAAGAACAGGAAAAACAAAGAAAGGTATTCTATACCTTTATATAGCATTTCAAATATGAAACATGTTGTCTGATGTACAAATACTAACACACCTATGATGTTTATTATCTTGGAGGTCTCTATTCTGATGGTTTTGGTTTTATAAATTAGGTCTGAGAGCAGGCTCTGGGCGCTTTTTATTTGTTTGCATGTTTTGCATGGGTCCTTTATTACTGAATTGAGTGTTTGCTTTGTGTCATTGTTGATAGTAAAAATTTTTTTCAAAAAAACATGCTCTTCTGTTACTCCAAAATGAAAATGGACTTCAGTTAAAGTGGAAACAAGTGATCCCCAGAGACTGCTTTTCTAGATCCCATTTCTACAGCAGGGCATCAAGGTCTGTCTGAAAACTAGCTCATGAACTTTCTCTCTTGCTTTCTAAAGCACAGTGGGAACTGGTTTTGATCATTGCTTGAAGTTACTATGCATCGAAAGCAAAAGTTCAGATAACTTACTCAACATGGTATGCCCTTTGTTTTCTTTTCCTTTTAATGATTTTGTCCAAGAGCTCGGTTTGGCTGTCATCATCCAACTTTATGGAAGGTCACCAATCTCCTGTTTATAAGCAACTTCATTTTGTGATGATAGTTAACAAGAACTAGTTATCGAGGAATTGAGGAATACTGAAATAGATAGGATGTGGAGGTTACATTTGGTTTTTTCCTTTCTGTCCTGGGAATTGAAGAGGCCTTTTATTTCGTCTTAGTTGTTGATAATTGAGAAGTTTTAACACTCTTCAGGCAGGATTCCTAGAGTTCAGATTCCTTTAGTACATCAGTGATGTGCTGGAGTGCGCAGTCGTTGAGTTTGCAATATATGCTTCTGGGCCACGCTACCATTCAGAGGGATCTTGACAAGCTGGGTAAATGGACTGTCAGGCCTGTCTTACAGAATTCAACAAGGGCAAATGCCAATTCCTGCACATGGAAAGGAGCAACCACTTGCTACAGCACGTGCTGGAACTGCCTGGCTGGAGAGCTACTTTGCTGGGTATTCCCCAGAGGGTCTTGGCAGAAAGTGAGCTGAGAATGAGCCAGCAGGGTGCCCTGCCAACTGAGAAGGTTAACGGTGTCCTGGGCTGTATGAAGAGCAGCATAGCCAAGAGGCTGAGGAAAGTGATTGTACACCGCTACGTGGCACTCACTGGATTGTGTCCAGCCCCCTGGGTATAATTTTGAGCCCCCAGTGCAAGAGAGATTTGTCTTTCATCAGTGAGCAAGTTCAGTGGAGGGCCATCAAACTTTGTCAGGGGCAGGACTCCTTGCTTTTTGGGGAGAGGCTGAAGGAACTGGGCTTGTTCAGTCTAGAGAAGAGATGACTTTGAAGGGGACCCAGAAGCAGCTTCCAGTATGTATAAGGAGAAGACAAAGACAGGCGCTTCCCAGTGGTGTGTGACAAGGAAGAAAAGATACAAGAGGCATAAAACAAGAGAATTTCTAATGGAATGTGGAAAGCTTGGCCATGGTAAGAACAGTAAAACAGAGAGGTTGTGCAGTCTCCCTCCTTGGAGTTGTTCAAGATCAGACTGGATAAAGCCCTAAGCAGCTTTATCTGACCTTGGAGCTGAGTCCGCTTTAAGGAGGCGGTTGGCTGAGAGACTTCCTGATATCCCTTGTGACCTGATTTATCCTGTGATCCTATGTGCAAGTTGCCTTCATAACACTGATGACAGCTTGGAGTGTAGTATAGAATGCCCTGGTTTCGCCTGTTTTGCCTGTTGAATACCTTTTTTGGTGCAGTGTAGAGAACTGCTGGTGATTCTTCTACCTGAGGATAAGCTTTAGATCTTGGTTATGCTTTTTGATATTTCTCCCCTTTTCAGAATAATCTGTTACTGGGTAGAGCAGCAGCTGGGATAGTATATAAAATGGTAACATCTCTGTAAATAATGTATACTCGTGTGTGCAGTATGAGTACTTCAACAGTTCATTTATTTACTGTCATGCTAAAGCACCAGTATTCTGTTAACTGTTTTATTAACGTAGCATATTCATGCTGTGCTAGGGTTTTTTAGTTTAGAAATAGTTCTTAAACTTTTAGGTTGTAAAGTTCAAAGGAGGTATAATTCTGGACTTTTTTGTTTTCTTTTTATAATTCAGTGTGACTGAAAAAGCAGTTGTTTGGAAATGCATTCATTCATGCTGTCTTATGTTGAGTTGACTCCCCAGAGTTTCATTCTGTTATGACATGTAGAGTTGTCCATGTTAAATGTTTGTATGCGCTGGTTAATTTTTAGCATGCCAAATCTAATTTCATCATGTCAATTAATGTTTGACAGCAATAGATGACTTGTCGCAAGGAGACTCGATCAGGTAAGACTTTAAACATACCCAACACTTACCTGAGGAATGATTTCAGAGAGACAGTACTCATTTTGCTTTACCTTTTAAGAAGCTCGGAGAAGGAGGGGAGTGATGTCAGTTGGAATACTTCTGAGGAAGAAGAACTCTGTTTTACTCCCAAGGTATGGTGTATTTACAGTAGATGTCCTGTAAAAGTAAGTGTTTTGAAGGCAATGAGGGATTGAAAGAAACTGTGGTTCCAGCCAATATTGTTTTCTCCTTAGAAGCAGTGTCTGACTTGCCAGCCTTTCTTCTGCTGTGAGTTTTTCCTAAAAGATCTGTAGCTGTGGCAGAGCATGCAGTAGATTTGTGGTTTGAGGCAAAAGAGCAATAGGTGACGAGATAAACCACCACAGTTTTATTTGTTCTTGTTCATTTGAGTCAGATTTTAAGTTTGTAAGGTACTGTTATAACCTATTCTGTTCTTCCCCAAACACTGTTAATGTTTCCTGTAAATTTCGTGATAGACTCCTGACTGATAAAGGGCATTTTTTAATGAAGATCTACTGAAATCCTTCATCACCTAGTTCTCCTTTCCTCCTCATCAGGTTACTTAAGAGTGCTCAGTGGATGAGTTACTCAAATGGGTCATCTTTTTTTCTTCTATTGAGATGGCATTCTGTACTTGCATGTAATCTCACACTGCATGTTTGCCCTCTTTTTTGAATGCTTGGGTAGTATTATTTTTGTCAGCTACAAGCTCTCACGCCTACTTTTTTTGCTAATGTGCTGAAGAATTATCAGCTTCTGCAGTGATGTCTGGAGCATCTCTTCTGTTGCTCTGGGATTCTGCAGTGATGAGGAACCAGTGTGGTATTCAACCTGCTCTGTAATACTGGAGATGCAAGCATGTTTAGTTTTAACATGATTTCATTTTCTTGCACCGATTTAAATAAAAATGATGCATTTTTTTGGCATGATTTTGAAATTTAAGGATATTTTGTTAAGTGTGCTTGCAGGAACTAATTAATGCATTAAGTCTAGGGTTCTTAACAGTTACTTTCCTTGTGCACGCTTGCAAGTAAGCATCCAGAAGCTGCGATCTTAAATATAACTGAATTTTACTGAGATATTACAAATATTAAAAACAGATTCTTAGAACTGTTATGCATGTAAACATAGTTTTGGAAACAATTTGCAGAAGGGTGCCTGCACAGTATTTTGGGGGTGAAGTGCTCACTGAATTGCATACAAAAAGGACAGCCTGATTACATTTACTGTTCAAGATTTGATGTGAACAAAGGATTTGTTGTTGTCGTCGTTAGTGTTCTAAAAAAAACAAAACAAAAAACGCAACCGAATTATTTTTTGGCTTCTTTATTTACAGAAGCTGCAGAAGCCAAACTTGGCACTGTTAATGAATGCTTCCCAGCAGTTCAGGAAAAACAGTAAGCTATTTGGAAAAGATTGCATGGTATACTAATATATAAAAGTAGATTTGCTAAGTAGTTTTTTAAACAATTTTTTTTTCCTATAGTGACTGAGAAAAGTAGCATTTTTAAAACACAGCACTTAGTCATTTCAGAAAAGATAAGTCATATTGTTAAAATGAAGATATTAATCCCCTCTTAAGCCTTTGTCCCTGGCCAAGTCCTTCCTCCATCCTGCCCGTCCTTTACATGGTTCCTTTTCCAGACATTCCCAGATTACTCCATTAATCTGATAACGTGCCTGTTGCTATTTACATAACTCCTTTTGTTCACATGCATTTTTCCTTTTCTTGTGCTTTAAGATGATGGTGATGGTTCTAGAACTGAAATCGCTAGGTCACCAAAGAAAAGCCTCAAACAAAGAACCTTGTCAGATGCAAACCGGAACAAAGGAGAATGTGGAGAACTGTTGAATCAAGATGTCTCAGATGCAAGCAACCTGGAGGAAGAAGAATTGGAGGAGGAGGAGGAGGAGGATGAAAATGACAATGGATATGACAATGAAGATTATGAGGAGGAAGAGGAAGAAGAAGAGGAGGAGGAGGAAAATCTTACTCAAGATGAAAAGGAGGAGGAAGATCTGGAAGATGAAGAAACTCAGTTTAATGACATACTGGAAGAGAAACAGAGGGAGAAGAGAGAACCTAAAGGGGAAGTTAATCAGAAATTGGACTGTGGAGCTGGAGTTGTCTGTGATGATGGTGAAATAAGTCAAGAACTTGATGAAAACGTGGAGAAATCTGTTGATACTCCTGTGTCTTTTATAGCTGGGTCTTATGAAAGGTTGCAAGAAAATGTAACTGCCGTGTCTCCAAAGATAATGAATAATGAAGTATCTTGCAAGTCAGTACCAAAGCCAACTGTCTTCCAAAATCTAAATAATTTGCAAGATAAACAAGAAAGTTGGAACAAGAAAAGCATAATTCAGGAGAAGTTGAACAGAAATGATGACTCCCATTTTGCAGGCTCTGAGATGACAGACTGGAAAAAAGAGACACCTCAGCTTCTCTCAGATAGCTGTGGTCTTAAGGAGAAAAAGTCAAGCTTCAGTAATGGCTTTGAAAGTGATAATAGTTCTTGGTCAGCAAGAAAAAACCCAAGGCTTGAAAGTCAAAGACCAGACTCTGTTGTTCTTGAGCATGTGGATGATGAAGATACAGAAGAAGAGCAATATGAAGTAGATAATAAAGTCTGTGAAGCACTGAAACAAGAAAGTGAAAACTTAGGCTTGAATAGGCATGAAGAAAATTTAAGAGCAGCATTTCACTCAAGCACCAAGGTAAGTTGTATAAGGATGATTCAATCACAAAGGTATTTTCTAAGGATAATAATGGTAAGAACCAAATGGCAAACTGGATTTCTGGTAGTACTTCACATATATCCATCTTTTGATCATCCTTTTTTTATATTAGAAAATGCCTTACTCCTAACCAAAGCAGTTTCTTAGATATAAGAATAATATCAGGCAGTGTTTTCTTTTTTTTTTTATTGGTTACAGTGGTTTTGCAGGAGAAAGAATAGGCAGTATAATTTTTCTGAAATCATTTCGGTTTTTCTCAGTTGTATGAACAGGTTTTATCTGTCAGGATTTATTACCATTTAGTAAAATTCATGGTGTGATGGCTGAAAGTGAGGAAACAAAAAGGTTGAGTAAGATTGAGGGCAGGAAGCTAGTGATTTTCCTTGGAGCAAAGTAGAGGAAAAGGAGTGTGTTCCAGAATGATGTAACTTAAATGAAAGCTAGAGTTAGGCTGGCATGAGGAATTGCTTCTCAGGAGCTTTGCAGAACCAGGGTTAAGACTTAGGACATGAGTCATTGCTGTCTACTCATAGATTCCCATGGAAAAACTGAAGGCCTTGTGAAAGAAAGCTCAACAAAGTTTCCCTTTTGTCTTGCACAAGAAAAGTGTTTTTAAAATTGTCAATCGGTGGCTGAGAAGATGCTTGTTTCTGCTATTTTCAGCTGTTTGGTTAATCTCTTTTAGGAAAAAACACCTAAACGGGAAGAAGAGGAGGAAGAGCAGGAAAAGGAAGACACTGGTAAAGAGCTACAAACTGCAGTTGTTGACGGTGTGAAAAATTCTATTCGTAATGATAGCCGTCAAGTCCACAGTGCTTCAAAAGACAACACTGGTGAGAGAAATGAGTTAGTAAATACTGATCCCACTTCTTTCCTATAAACATTAATGCACGGTAAATGAACCAAAATGGTGATTGACTTCTGGAACAGTTAGGTTTTCCCTTGCCTCTGAACCCTAGTGGGCACTGGCAGAGAAGGAAAGTAGCTTTTGTTCCTTTTCATTCGTTCTTGAAGAAGAAATTGTGGCCTTGGATTCCAAACAGTGCTATATGGAGCAAGTGTCATTCTTGGTTTTGTTGCTGTGTTCTCCCTGAAGCAATTAGAACAAAATGCACAGATGAAAAAGGGAAGGACTAGAGTGTCTTGGGTGTGAGAGTAGCATTCCCCTTTCTGGCCCGTACTGTCAGACTGAAAAGTTGTGATTGCTCTTGGCTGAAGCCTGGGAAAGATTTGAGTCAATCTGAGAGAAAGCTGTTCTGGTCCAGTGCCTCACCTTGTCCAGTTTTAAAATGGAGAAAGTCTCTCCAGTGCCACACTTGTGTGGGCTTGAAAGCATTGCCACGTCAGTCAGGGCTGAGCACTTTGGTACTCACCTCAGGTCTTGGAGCAGGAGTAGAAGGCACAGTTTCCATTGTCTGTCTCTAGAGAGTAGTGTGGCATGGTAGATGTTACCGGAGCATGTATAGCTGCTGGTTAAATGCTACATGGGCCCTGGCAAAACTTGCTGTATTCCAGATGTTGTGCCTATACACGCTCTTCTGTCTCTGCATTTTACCATAAGCATGCATTTGGCACAGTGTAAGTAGTCATAGCTGAGGCTGGAACCAGTAGTTGCCCTCTGCTAGGATGGGTGCCCTCGCTGGTCTCTAGCTCCTTTCCCCTTTTTTGTGTGCATGTCTCCACAAGAGCGAATCCTGAATCATTTTTTACCTAATGGACTAGCTTAAAACAGAAATGAAGATAGTTTATTCTGGCCAGGAACCTACTGAGACTGAGCCTTACATTTGTCTAGTAGAGAAGAGATTTGGATGTTAGCCCCCTGAGATAGAAACAATTTTTTTGTGTGTTTGGGGTGAGTTTTTGGGCTGTGAGCCTCTGCTCTTTTTAAATGGCAACGCTTAGGTGTCTGCCTTCTGGGAAGGTGCAAGATAACAACTGTTGGTCAAGGAAGATCTTTGCTGGTAGTGCTACAAAAGGAGCATTGTTTCTTGGTGATTTGAGTGTGAAGATATGTTGGATGATGTTTCTACGGTACTTGTTGTACAGTGGATAGTGGTAGTCAGTGACAATTTCTGGAGCTGTAGACCAGAGAGCAGGTGACCTAAACTCCGTATAGCACCGGACTGCAGCGTGCTGGAGCCCCTTCCTAGGTGTGACCCAAACACGTGTTCGGTGTAGCTTGTAGCTGTGCCAGCTGTTGTACATAGCCGTCTTCTGCTGGAAAGGAGGCAAGAGAGGTGGCAATCTAAAGGAAACACCATGATGTTTCTGGGTGTGAAGAAACCCTTGAATAGCACTCGCTTCTTAGTTTGTCCTCAGCAACAGAACCACTGTGCATCTTTTGGATGCAGGGACTGACTGATGGGGAAAAGCAGAGTGAAATATAAACACTCAGTGCCTCCCTTCTTTCTTACTGCATTTGTAGGTGCCCTGACAGCAGTTGGAGCAGAGGAAGAGGAAGATGCTGAATCTCCCTGGGATTCTGAGGTATTTCCTGTGAAGGACTTTGTGAAGGACTGTGAAGACACCCACTGGCGGGGGTGGGGAGTAAGATCCAGAAGCACTCAGAGCTTGGGCCCTGCCATTGATGAGGCTTATGTCCTCTTTTCCTGGTTCTGCTGTGTGTCTGTAGCTGGGGGCCCTTGAAATACTTGTGCTGTGTACTAGCTGTTCAGTAGGCCTGGGATGAAGTTAGGTCTGTCTAATGATTTGGGTCTCATAGCAACTGGCCTTTTGAGTTTAGTTTCTAGTATAGTATTGAGGCAGTGAAGTTTCTTGCTACTTAAAATACTCTGAGCTTCTCACAGGGGCTGGTGGGATTGTTGCTTTTTCACCACACAACTTTGTCCTGCTGACCTGTTCAGTGGTTGCCCTTAGGGCCTACAGCCTAGATGATTAGCTACTTCTGTAAAGATCCTTTCTACCTTTTTGGTCCTTTTTGAAAGTAATGTTCAACAGAGATACCACACGGTCTGGCTGTGTTTGCCCCTTTAGTTCTTTCTATCTATGGCAATAGATAACAAGCAGAGTCTGTAGCTTACCCCCTCTGACTTTTCTTGTGAGGAAGAAGGAACTCTTCCCCATCCCTTTCTTAAAAATACAAGGCTAAAATATTACTGGGGTTTTTTAGGTAGCCTTAGTTTCTGTAAGCTTTGTCTTGCTAGTCTTTGTTCCACCCCAACAGCCTTGATTCAACCTTTGCGATTGGGAATAGCCATGTGTTCACTCAGCACTGCAGGATATGTGCCTGGGGAACACCAGCACAAATTTGAGTATCAGGTACCAGTTCAGTACGAAAGTTGGATCACCACAGACCTGCAGTTACTCGTTCACAACCCACATCTTGAGTTACCATGTTAATTCTCTTTTGTGGCTGTGCAGTTTGTCAACATGACAGAATAGTTTAGATGAGTTGTGAGGTTTTTGCCTAAGATCTGAAAACACGCAAGTCTGCTGTGATTTTCCACTGTGTCTTGATGTGCCCTTTCCAAGGGGCTTATCAAAGGCTTCTGTGATTCCATGCTGTGCAAGTTGGCTTAGCAGGAACTTTTTACATAGAAATGAGTTGAAAATTTGTACTAATTCTCACGCATGTGTTTTATGTTATACAGGCAGATTCTGAAAGTCCGGAAATAGTATCACCTGGTGTGTTGCTTCCAGCTGCAGACAGACACGGAGCATGCTCACAGATGGTTTCAGGGGACCACAAGACTGGTAACTTCCTGGTGGACTAAATGTTTGTCTGTAAACACGTATAGGCTAACATGAGCTTTTATCAATGTCTGCCTTAGGAATGCTGGTATGGTGTGGGTGTGCACTATAGCAATGAAGTGCTTAGTATTTGTTAATTAACACCAGCTATCACAGTGCTTGCTGGCAAGTTTGTAAAGGAAGATATCTTGTTTGCATTATGTGTGTTCTTTGGATGTGTTTCTATTTTTTTGGATTCAGGTTCTTGTGGCATAGCAATGAAAGTGTATGTGGTTTAGGGCTGTCTGAACATCTAAACATTCCTGGATGATAATGTAGCAGGAGAAAGCTATGATCTGGCTAAAGCATTTTTCCCCCCTATCTTAATCTTTTTTATACCTTTCTGTTATGCTTTGCCTAGGAGCTAAAATGTGACTAAAAGTTCAGGTTTTGTTGTGAAGGGTTTCTGCCTGTAGTTTGTGACACTGTCTCTTGAGCATCTGGAGCATAGAATGGCAGGGAAGTTTTGCTATTGGGGTAGAACTCTTACCTGAAGGATTTCTTTTTTACTAAATGGTCAGTCCTGCTTGTAGCGTAAGTACAATAGAATAGCTGAAGAAGCTAATCCAATTTTAGTTTAGTAAGATGGAAGCAAAACTTTAAAAGCTCCTGGGAGCTTGTAAATTTACTTGTTGAGTAGTTGTCCTGAAAGTCTTTGTGCGAATCTACTAGATTCTAGTAGATTCGTACAAATCCAGAATCAGTGTAAAAAGGGGATAGAAGGTGATTATGATAATCTTTCTAAGGTGTTTCCATACTGCTAGACCACCAAGTTTACTGAAATCAAATGCTGTTAGGTTTTTAACAATGTTTTTAAATACAAAAATTTTGCTGTGGAGCCATTCTTAATAACATTTCATACGCTTCTTTCATGAGAGGACTCAAACTGTAAGATGACTAAAGCAGAGGACTTGAGAAATATAGGTGGGCCAGTAGATTGTGTGGGTTTGTAAGTTACTTAATGTTGGACAAAAGTCTTTAAAAAAAAAAAAAACTATTTGGAACTGTGTTATAAATGCAGGTTACAAGCAATTGTAATTTGGTTTTTTTCTTTCCTTGCAATCTAAACCAGAACAACCTGATAAGAACTAGTTTGATTCTTCCTCACTGTATGATGTGTATGAGGTTTCTATGTCTGCACCCCTGTTTTCTCTGTCCAATCCATGGAAAGGAAAATACCCCTCAACATCACGGTCATAGTGCTGTTATTTTATATAATTCATAGTGTTATTTTATGAGCATTCATTACAGCAAGCCAGCTTTGGCTTTTGAAATAATCTTTGTAGAAAGCAGGATTCAGCTCCTCAAAATAAGTATTTTGATCTTGTTTTGTTAACAAGCAAGTCCTTATTGCTTCCTATGGATTGTCCTAGTTCTATGATTATTATTTCTTAAATCCAAGGTGCATGATGGGAAGCATGCATTGTCCATTTCTTGTATACTGATACAAATGTTGTATGATGAGGTAAATTGAATGTTCAGTATCGTAGTCTCGATGAAATAATGCTTGCAACTAATACTTAGTTGTAGAAACTACTGATGTTGGATGGAGTAAAAATTGTATAAATTAAATAAAATAACACTTTCTAAAACATTTTTCACCTCCAGGCTTTTTGGAGACACCCAATAATTCCCAGGTAAGTATTTGTTCATGTCAGACTGACTACTTGTTCTGCTCATTAAATATTATGTAGTTACTTTAAGTTTGATTTTTTTTTTTTTTTTGTCATTATATTGTCTTTCATAGCTGAAGACCTCTGAATCTGTTTTGGAAATGAATGAAACCTCTCCTAAAAAAAAGCAGCAGAAGTCAGGTAATGTTCACTTCATGTGGTTCTGGGTTTAGCTTCATAATCTTTCTAGATAGGAGTATTTAATAAAGCATCTGATTTGTTTTGCAGATCTGTTGGAGGAATTTGGTTTAGGAGATGCAGAAGATGTTGAAGGTATTCATAAAAATCTCTTTGTAGTGTTCGTTTATGGACAGACACATTGTACTTGCAATTTTGTTTCTAATGTTAAATGAATGGCTCTAGCAAGGCATCCTGGGAGCAGAAGGTCTGCTGAAATATACCTCTATGTATGTATTTGCTCCCTCCTCTAGTCTGCTATTGAGCACTGTACATACCCTTTCATGATACACGCTTCCTACACCATACTTGCTGCCATCTCCCCTTTTCAGGCAGTCTTGAAGTCTGCTTTTCTTTCAGTTTCTAAAAAAAAACCCTTCCTGATTTTCCTGGGTCTCTGAGCATGTGCTGTGGCTGATTCCAGGCTAGGGATCTGCAGGCTAGGCTGTCCAGGAGCTGCAGGTGAGGCAGAAAGGGTAATTCTTGGGCTTATGCTGTAGCTGTAGTTTTCAGGAATTACTACTTGCCTGGCTTTTCTCTACCTGTCTGGCAGTTGTTTTGAAACATGTAGCAAACACATTCCTCTAAGGCTTCCTTCTCTTATTTCATGGAAAATGACCAGCAGGTTCAGAGGTGTATGGGAAGGAAGTGGGGAAGAGAGACAAGATGGGAGGAAATTAGTGTCAGGATGTTGTCAGGAATTCCGTTTCCTTTGGAAACAAGGCTAAAATTGAGGCAGCTAGCTGGTCCGCTATATATTGGAGAGAGGATATGTAACCTTAATGTTTTTTTAATTTCTTTGTTCTAATGTTTATTGATTTGCATATTTGATTATTTGTGTTGTATTTTGTATTAATCACACTTGTTTATAAGATGAGAAACAATTTGCCACTCAGGTTTTAGAGTTTCTACAATTGGCTCTTGAAATTATAAACCAGAGAGAGGTGAACAGATATGTAGACAAGTAAGCGGACTTGTAACTTCTAAGTATAGAATACAAATAGTTCCAAGTTCTTGGGCATCTTTGCTGTAGGGGAAGAAAAAAAAAAGTATTGTTCTTTTGACAATAATAGAGATGAAAATTCTCTCTAGCAGTATCTCCCTCCTCCTCCTCTTGCTCTTCTCCCTCTCATGTATTTGCAATGGGTAAGCAGCGAGTCCTCTTTCACCCTTTATTTTGCAGTGACAGTGTTCTTGTAAGACACACAGATATTTGTTAGAAGTTGTTCAGTTAAAACATGAGTTTTGGTTATGTCTGTATTCCACAGTAATGTGAAGTGTAGCCCCATAATGGACCAGTATGTTACAATATTACAAAGAAAGAAAGGAAAGGTTGCCTTTTCATGGCTCATTTCAGGTCAGCTGTTTTTCCTGTATGGCTTTATTCATTTGTGTCATGCTGGTTTTTACCCATATGTTATCTTGAAGGTCAGGTGCTAAGTAGATGTAAAAATTTCTTATTTCTTTCTTTCAAACATTTTATGTTTGAATTTGGGTTTAAGCAAATTAGATTGCTTCAACAAAGCATCATGATTCCTGCAGCACAAATATTTCTGACTCTAAAAGGGTTGAATGCCATCCTTGACAAGTTTTATTTCATAAATGTGGAAAACAGGTACAGTATCTTGCGCAATTAAATATTCAACGAGAGATGGAATTTCCCATTCTGTTTACTTTGTTACTGACTCATAGTAATACATTCTTAAAATCTGTTTTTGAGTCAAAATAAAGTAGTGGTGTTCTCATGTTTCCTGTATAGCAGAGTAGCTGCTGTCCACTGTAATCTGCAAAAAGTCATTATGTACGACAATTTATGAGGGAAGTCTCAGAATAGAGTGGAGAGGTAAAGACTAATTGGAAAGACCTAAGATGACTAGAAGTCATTTTTCAGTGCTAGCTAGAGAGCAGACAGAGTAAAAGGTGGGGGACTTGCATCTTTTGTATGCACTGCACTGCAGGCATCCATTAATAAAAATACATGCTAGCAATAAATGATAGGCAAAAATACTGGAATTTAATTTACCCTGTGAATTTTTTGTATACATTTTTTTGAATGACGGCCTCTTCAGAAGCCTTGGAGTAGGGTTCTACCAGTGTTTTAACTAAACATTTCTCCCTGTGCTAAAAGTGAAGAACTCTTGGCAATGAGGAGTCATCCTCTTTCACAATGTTGACAGAAGCCAATAATACAGAAAATAGATTCATGAATTACTGCTCCAAGAAAAGAAGAAATTTTACTTGCAACAGCTAATGGGAGAAGTCTGGTTTATTTTTTAGTTATTTGACTAGAGTTACCGACACAATGAGAACTCTAAGGAGGGAAGAACACTGTAGCCTTTCATCTTTCCTGCCTTCTTCCTTGTTCTGTACCCATCATACAGAAATTTCAAGATTGATTTAAACCCTATGGAAAAGAATTCTTAGGCCTCCAATGTTACTAAAATCTTATCTAAAGACTGAGACTTCAGACTCAAATAGCTACTGCTGAAAACTTTACTGTTGACCATGATGGGCAAGGCTGAACAGGAGTTAGGGTTGCTTTTGACTATAGCAGCGTGGCACCTAATTGTAAAGTGACCGCACTCTGAAACAGAATCCAAAACATTAAGACACCTACATACTCTGAACAGAGAATGTGAATTGCATTCTTAGAAGGCCAGTACAAAACTCTGGGTGCTGGCAGGTTTGCTTTTATCCAGTTTTCAGGCAGATACAGTTGACCAGAAAAGCTTATTCAGTCTGTGTTGTGCACAGGAAAGATGTCACAGTTCTCCTGCATCCACAAAATACTTAAAGTCTGTCTTTTAAGCAAAATGGTGGTGTCCATGTTAGATGATGGGAGCGATGACACGTATCAAATGGTATGGTAGGAAGTTGCCTGCATTTTGCTGTTTTTGACCTAAGTGAACATTGGTGAAGTGACAGAAGAAATCTGGTAAGCGTACCTTCATGGAAACAGAGTTGGAGCAGCCCCATCTGTCCGACAGACTGACCACCCCCTGCTGTACTTGGGTGGAGAGGCTTCTAGGACTAGCACATACAATGAAAGTTTGTAAAAGGAGTCACCTACAGGAGAAAATGCCAAAAGTGAGGTTGGCCCTGTGACTCATAAATGGTGGACCCTTTTGTATTCTTATGATTTTATCTATTTTCTTCCTTCTTGCTTGCTTTTCTTATGGGAAGAATGTTGTGTCCCTCTCTAGCAGCGAAGCAGAAAGGCTGTTAGGTAGAAGCCATAGGATTATGGAGCAGGAAAGGAGATCCAGAGTGATTAAGGTGGAAAGAATCCATCTCTGTTTTTTAGATGCCACACTTGAGCTGCTGGGACTTGTTTCTTTCTGAATACTTGTTCCTTCAAACACAAACAATGACAATGAGTTGCTGCTTCTAAATTGTGTCTGGAACTATTTGGAGTCCAGTTCTCAGATATAACAGAGATTCAAGGTAGACACCCCATAATGGGGAGCCCAGACTGAGTGAGTGACTGCTTCTGAGGAGTTTGTGACCTGTCCAGTATTACTTAGAAATTCTGAGAGAGGAAAGGGTGGAATCCAGTTTCCAACAGTAAAGACATCCAGATCATGGGTTATTTCTCCACATTTCACAAGCCTGTCTTTCATTCAGTGGCCCATCCGTGTCATCTGGAACAGATGGGGCAACAGTTTGACTGAAATACTCTGTCTAGATCCATGTCTAGAGACAGATTTGTGTCGTGCAAGGAACAAAGCTGGGGTCTTCAAGATTTCAAGCCTGTGACTTTGTTGTTCATGATTTTCTGTGCACAACACATAGGGAACTTGAAATTGATGGAGGGATACTGTATGGCGCACAGTGTACCAGAGATACAGAGGTATCTGTCTACGTATGAGAGAGAGAGATTGTGCATGTTTAAGAAACAGGAATGGGTTATTTGTGGCCATATGTAGTGAATTTCAGCAAATTTCCCTTATACATTAAAAAGTATAATGCCCTGGAAGAAAGGAAGAAAGGAATTCACACAGATGCATCTTAAATCTGTATTATGATTTTCTCTCTAACAGTGCACGAATTTGAGGGGATGTGTTATTTTGTGTTAAGATTTTTGTCACAAATAGGATGATTCAAGATGCACTCTAGCTGTAAATAAGTAGTATTAAGTTATGCTGTTTATAAAAATTTGTGGGTTTTTACTGCAGGTGAGAACTCAGGATCTATCTTTCCTATGTCATCATCAGCTGAAAAAGACAACGTGAAGGATGCTATTGAAAATTATGGGCTGTGGGTATGTAAAACCAAGTATTTTGGATTACAATCTGATTCAGTAAATTGTATTATACACTAAGGTAAAGAAAACTTACCAGTCAGTGAATAATGCTGAATAAAGGGAGAGTCTTGTAGGCAGAGGTTGTATTACAGTCTGAAGTAAAGTTGGATACAGTCTTCTTATGGTGGGGTAAAATCTTTGCCATTATGCTGGATACTTGCTGTTATAGTGATTTGTTTTCAGTTGGTTTGCTTAAATTTTGAGCAGGGTTTTTCCTTTTGTGCGCTGCTGAGAAACAGTGCAGCCAAATGTGGGGTTTTTTGCCTGTGCAAAATGCACATTCAAGTGAAGAGGGAGATTTGTCTATAATATGCTGATCTGTTTGATTAAACATACCTGGTCTTCCTCTTTGTAAAACAAAGAACAAACAGAACACCTTGAGATTTGGTGACCTTTCTGATGCTTTCCCAGTCTCTGCAAAGTATGCTCTTGTTTGGCCACGTTAAGTGTCTGAAAAGGGTTTTTCAGAGGGTATCCTAGAGGGGAATGAGGCAGGCGTCCTGCTTGTGTTGGGCATACAGGGCAGGGCTGCACAGAGGGGTCTGGCGTCTTCTGGAGCACCTGAAGGGACAGTATAGCAAATTATTTCCACCGCACACCCAGGCATCACGGAAGAGGGACATGCTTAATTTTAACAGGCAAAGCACAGAAAGCCTGTTGCAAGGTGGTAGTAGTTGGCCGATGAGCTTGGGAACAGGGAGGGTGAGACAGGTGGTGGCTGGCTGAGGTGCTGCTTCCCTCTTCTGAGAGGAGGGGTCTTTGCCGCGGGAGAAAAGGGCCTGGCTAACACGACAGGAGCGTGAGGAGCGCGACGGTCTCAGCCTGTTGGGACACCAAGGCTGCAGGACCTGTTCAGAAGGCACCATGAGCCGAGGAGGCACATGGGGAGGACTGTGACACAGGGCAGAAGCAGTCGGAGCTGTTGAGAAACAGAGCGTGGGGAGAGGGACTTGAGGGGGCTGGGTAGGATTAAGGCACGGTGCAGTTTTCCTGCAAGCTTGGGTTCCTGATTTCTGGGATGAGGGAAGGAACAGACAGGTTTCCCTAATAAATCCTTTTCTTTGGACCTTGGAATGGAATTTATTATTTCTGAATCTTGAGTGAAGAAATAATCCTCCCTTGGCCACTTCTCTGTGTGGTGAACGGTAAAAAGCTTGTCATGTTCATTCACATTGTATTAGCTTAGGTGGCCGGGGACTGTAAAATGCCAGACAGTGGAGAATGATGGAGGGAGGATTGGGTGAGAAAAATGTTGGCAGTTTTAATGTAAAATGGTATTAAAGCAATAAAACTTGAAAAAGTAAAAATGCTTTGTGACAAATGCCAGCAGTTACAGAAAGCAAGCAGGCTAAAAGGTAAAAGCAACCCTAGTGCCCAGACAAATCTAATCCAGGAAACTGTTGTCTCTTAAGTCCTTCTGTTTTTCAAGAAGATGGTGATGCAGTGAACCTTTAATTTAGTAACCCTTGATTTATATTAGAAAACTCACTTTCAAAATGCCTTATTTCTATTACATGATGAGTTTGCAACAGAAATTGCATAGATTAACTGTAATATTTTTTCTTGATAATCTTTCTGTCTATACCTGTTTATGTAAGGATAAATATATTTTAGAAACTACCAACTTGATAGAAAAAACAGCACATGAAAATCAGACTGATAAAGCAGAAATTTCACATCAGGAAGCCCTAGCAGAAAATGAGGAATTGCACAGTGCTGACAAGCAGTTAAGTCCAAAACCTTGGGAAGAAAGATATGAAAGAATGTGGGTTGAAAATGAGAAAAGGGAATTGAAAACAAATTTTAAAAACATTACAGCAGAGCTAAAGCAGCTGTTTGGTGAAATTAATGAAACTGGGAAAACTACTTCTCTGGTGGAAGAAATGTCAAAAGTTGGCTTCAGTGATGAATTGAAGAGTTCTCATGTTGTTTCACCTCATGCAACAGAATCAAGTAATAACTTAGAAAGTAAAGTTGAATTTGGAGATACTAAACTTACGCTAGGTGGAAAAGTACCCAAAATGGAAATTGTAATTCCAACTCTTGGTGTCCTTTCTGATCAAAGTAACTTAAATGCAAACATGGAAGATACCTGGAGTACAGATGAAGAAGACTGCACAAACAATATCGATGATACAAAGGTGCCTCTAGCAAAAGGAGAGGAAAAAAAAATGCCTACTATGGAAATGGAAGAGAATGAAAATGGAAGTAGTAGAAATGTAGTGGGAGGTCCTGAATACTCCCTGAGATACAGCTTAAAACCAAGTCTGTTGGATGACATTTCTAATATTATTCCTACAATAAGACCAGTTTCTACATGTGATGAAAATGCACTTTTTGTAACAGAGAGGGAACTTGGAAAAGACTCTGGATTTAATGATGATGTTCCCAGGGACTGTTTTATCGACAACAGAATAGGAGAAACAGAAATGGAAGGCCTTTTTGCAAATGCTCAGCAAGCACATAGCATGCTGCAAAGGAATCTTGATGAAGAACTACAACAAGATATTGAAAGATTTAAGGGTAAGGTAGGAATGCTGCAAATAGTATTCCTGGCTTTGGAGAAAGAGAAGGTACAGCTGCAAAAAGAGGTAGTTCACCTGCTACTCTTTATTCTTTAATCTCTCTATATATCAATGGTCCTGTTCACTTTAGCTATTCATCATTAAGGGAAGATGCTTCCTACAAATTGTGTTTTGTTCTGATGGAAATATGTTACTTGTGAATAAAGAGAGCAGTGGAAAGTTTTCTTTTTCCCCTTTTTTGGAAAACAGAATGCATTCTTGTTCCAGTTTAACAATAGGTGGCACTCGGTTCCAGCGTAAGTAATTATCACTTCATTGCTATAAAAAGAAATCCATACAATTATATCCGTTCTGATTCTGAATCAAAGAATGAAAATAGCTTCTGAACAGGGTCTTGACTAATAATTCATTTGCTGTGATATCTGCATGGTGTGTCTTCATTGCCTTTCACTAAAATTCCTCTTTCCTGTGAAACCATTTGTGTTTGTGGGTTTGGCATCTTTTTTATTTTCCTCCCCTTGTTAAGGGAGCATTATCCCCCCGCAGTTCCACTTGATCTTTTTTCTGGTGTTGTTACAACCAACATTGTGCAGTCCTCCTAACTCTGTCCATCAGTAATGCTTTCACTTTTTTGTTGTTCTTGTTTTAAGATAGACCGTTGTTTTCTTTCTAAGGGCTTTATTTTTGTTATCTTTAATCGAGTGAATTTGAAGTACTTTCAATGACATAATAAACTTTTAGTGTAATTTTGTGAAAATGCTTCTCTAATTTCATATTATTTCAGGGGTAAACCCTGAATTAATCAATCTTAGATGTGGTGTTTCTGTCTTCTAGAAATAGTAAGAAATACACGAAGCTTAACTTTCTTTTTATAGGTTGAGAAGGAAAAAAGCAAACAAAGAATTTCCAAAGTGCAGGCGGTGGCAAAACAGGAATGTCTTGATAAATTAAATATACCATCAGGCAACGTCACTGATCGGCAAATGAAACAAAAGATTACTTTAAGGAAGAATGACTATTTGAAAATGGAGAATGAAAACACTATAGAAGAAAAAGGCGAAAAGAATTTTTCATCTGATGAGAGCTCAAAATTGATTAAAATGCCAATGAAAGAGTAAGCTAATGAAATAATCTCTAATTCTTACTTGTAGTACTATGTAAGTTTCTTAGGTTTTCTAATATTATAGTAGTTTCCCCAGTGGTGAAAGCCATAGTGAGTAGGAAAAGAAAAGTAGGAACTTGTGGTTTACTACTGCTCCCTTTTCTAAGGGATTTTAGTGGTCTCCATGCAGTTGGTGTTTTCCTTTTCATTAAGTTAATATGCCCTTTGTCAGGAAAGGGGAAAAGATTATATTACCAAACCAATCTCAAAAGTCTAAAGAAGGCACACGTATTTTTACGTAAACCTAAGCAGGAGTTTTTTTCCTGTCTGTCCTTCAAAGGGATCTCTGCTCTAGGTGCTTGCTTTAACGGGGATATCCAGCTTAACCTGAATCTAGCTCAGATTCCACATGTGCCACTCACTCCTAGGGGAAGGTTTTTTAAATACTTGGGTATCTTCCACGATCTTTTCAGTCAAGTCTGTGAATGTATCATAGATATTTTTTATCTCTGTCATTTCTGGACATCATCTTAAGTATGTCTGTTTTACAGAAATATTTTTTGTAAACCTACTCACTTGGTGATTTTTTTTTTCTTTCTGTTTAATGCAGTGAATTTGCCCTGAATGCCAAAGTTGCAAAGAAAAGTAAAAGACAGTCTTCAAAGCAGAAGGCTCACCAGCAGATGAGCTCTTCCAGTGGGAATCATTGTCAAGTACTGGATGATAGCACTTCCAGTGAAACATCTCGGGGTGAAGGAAGGTATGCATATAAGGAATGTTAAAAATAAAACTTACTTAATGATGAAAATTGACCTAAGAGCTAGGGGCAAGTTTGGGGTTTTGTTGTGTTTTGAGGTTTTTTGTACACCTGATGCATATGAAGATTCTTGTTCTTTTGTGTGACGACATTACCTGATGTGCTTTGTGTTGAAAAACGCTTCTTTTTTGTTTAGAGTGCTTTGAGCATGCTGGCCAAGTTAATGATAAGGTCACATGTGTACAAATTCTGATTAATTATGTGAGTGTGTGCACATGCATCAAAGTATTTTATAGCTTTAAAAAAGGAGAGGAGAGACAGAAAAGCAAAATTGCTCTTTCACTGCAGGTATCTCGGGGTTTTTTGCCCTGCTTCCTGCTCCGCGTTTTCTTTTGCAGCTGTGTACCCTCCTGACTTCTTGCCCACCCCAACCTTACTTGTGTGGGTTGTGGCAAAGTGAGAAAGAGAAGTTATTGACACTGGTCAGCACTAGCTAAAGATTTGGTTTGTTATCAACACTGTTTTGGTCAGAAATCTAACACACAGCGCTGTGTGGGCTGCTGTGAAGAAAATAAACTGCATCCCAGCCAGACCCAGTCCACTAGAGAATCCAAAATTACAGTTCTTTGACCTGTAAGAGAAGGATTCTCAATACTGAAGAGAGCTAAACCCCTGGTATTAAACAGGGAAGTCACATAACTGTATATCTACATGTCCGTAGCTGTACGATTTCTGTCGCTGAGTGAAGCTGAGAGAACAGTTATTTCAACTATTTGCTCAATATCTTGCGGAAAAATTAGCCTTCCAGTAAACATAATAGTACACAATAATTGTTTCGGTTTTGAACTACATCTAGCAAAGTTGCTATACTAGATTTTAGTTTAATTCAGTTCTGAAATGAAGTTTTCAAAGCAACTTCAGGTATTATTCATAATGCAATATAAGCACTCCAGTACTGAAATATATTTCTGTTTTCTAGACCTGGAGCAACAACCGGGAGTGAAGAGAACAAGGTACTGTAAAACTAGTTTCTTGATAAACAGTTTCTATCAGCTTTTAGTCACTTAGATGGGAACCATGTTTATGTAGTGATCAACCAGATGTACAAATTGCTGCTAGTATGCAGCTTTACTGTATTTGAGACAAATCTGTAGGCTGTGAAGGAGAGAACGAATCATTCATGCATTTGTAATGATCTGTAATACTAGACAGTGGCATACAGAAAATACTGTATTTTTTGTAGGTCGGCAGACAAATGGAAGTAACTGATGACCCTGATTTATCTCACTCATCTGTCTCAACTTCAGAGGATGTCAAATTAGGAACTTCAACCTACAACGAGGCTATGATGCTGTTAGAACAGCTTAGTGTGGATCATACAGGTATGTTTTCAAGTCACTGCCTTCGGCTGTTACAAGTTCCCCTTAAAACATGATTTCTTTGTATGCACTCCTAAGTATTTTAGTTTCATATTTTGATATAATATCTCTTTATGATTAGAGATCCCCCTCAAAAGATGTGAAACTGTGACCTAACCTGAGATGTTTGCCTGTATTACCAGCCAACGTGCCTTATTTTATCATTGGTTCTCTGTCTAGTCAGGGCTGGAGAAGCACTTTCTCGCAAAGTACAGTTCAGCTCCTTCTAATGCAGTCATCAAAAGTTAGCAAGATCTTTTTCTTCTTTATATCCCCGTTGTGGTTTAACCCCAGCCACACCTAAAAACCTAAGCACCGCACAGCCACTCACTAGTTCCACCCCAGTGGGGTGGGGAAGAGCATCGGAAAGGGAAAAGTGAGAAAACGCATGGGTTGGGATGAAGGCAGTTCAATAGCAAAAGCAAAAGCTGCACACGCAAGCAAAGCGAAACAAGGAATTATTCAGCACATCCCATGGGCAAGCAGGTGTTCTGCCATCTCCAGGACTGCAGGGCTCCATCACGCATAACAAATATTTGGGAAGACAAAATGCCGTCACTCTGGATGTCTTTGCCTTCCTTCTTCCTCCCCCAGCTTTATATGCTGAGCGTGATGTCATGTGGTATGGAATATGCCTTTGGTCAGCTGGGGTCAACTGTCCCAGCTGTGTCCCCCCCAGCTCCTTGTGCACCCCCAGCCTCCTCGCTGGTGGGGTGAGAAGCAGCAAAGGCCTTGGCTCTGCGTAAGCGCTGCTCGGCGATAACGAAAACATCCCTGTGTTACCAACACTGTGTCCGGCACAAATGCAGAACATAGCCCCGTACTAGCTGCTGTGAAGAAAATTAACTCTATTCCAGCCAATACCAGCACACCCCTCAATAGCTAATGACAAATAGTACAGCAAAATAACGGCTTTGCTTAAAAATAATAAATAAATAAATAGACTTATAACAAAAATCAACTGTTATAAGATGCTTGCATATATACGCATAGCATTATATAAACATAAGCATCACTTACTAGTCTATTAAACTATGCTAAAATTTCATTAGGCAAGTGTTAACCTTGGCCAAAGGCCAAACTCCCACCCAGGGGCTGCCACTGCCCCTCCTTGACAAAACAGGGTGAAAAAGCTTGTGGGTCAGTGTGAAGGCAGGGCTGTCGCTTCCCAGTGACTATCACTGGCAAAACAGACTCCATCAATTAAAATACGTTTGGATAGTGAGAAACAAAGACCAAAAAGCTTAAAAGGACACATTGCCACCCCACCCCCCTTCTCAAGCTCTTCTGCAGTCAGGATGTAGCAGTTTCTCTCTGCTGCTCCTTCCTCGTCCCTTTTCCCTGCTCCAGTGTGAGTCCTCCCCCAGGCTGCAGTCCTTTGGGGAAAATCTCCTCCACCCTGGGCTCTCCGTGAATCGCTGGTCCTTCTGGAAATACCCACCTGCGCTGGCACGGGGTCCTCCGCAGCACTGTGCTGTGGGCATCTGCTCCAGCATGGTTCTCTCCACGGGCTGCAGGGGAATCTGTGCTCTGGCACCTGGAGCAGCACCTCCCCCTCCTCCTTCGCTGGCCTGGATGTTCGTTTGCGGGGCTGGTTTTCACATGCTTTTCCCCTTCTCTGCCTGTGTAGTGGTTTTGCCCTTTCCTAAATTTGTTTTTCCTGAGGTGCTGCCAGCACGGCTGAGAGGCTCAGCTGTGCCCTGCGGTGGGTCCATTGAATCCACCCATGTCCAGTACTGGGCGACTCCTGGCTTCTTCTCACAGGGACCTTCCCACTACCGAAACCTGCCACCTGCACCTAATACAGCAAAGCACTGAACAGTTTATACATTGGAAAGTATTTGTGCATCTTTGTGTCTTTTCTTTCTCAAAACAGGTTCTACTATTTTGTTGAAAATGCAAAACATACTTCTTGAATATGAACAGGTAATAGAACATGAAAAAAATCGGTGTACAGCTCTCTCAAGAGAAGTAAGGAAATTGGAAGGTGAAAAGGAGGAGTCACAGTTAAGAGCAGAGGAGACTCAAGATTTGAAATCCACGTTGGCTCACCAAGAAGCAGAATGGAAAAGTGATATCCAAAACCTCAAGTATGTAACTTTGTGTTCTGATAATGTATTATCTTGTCAGTGGTTTTGTTCTGAAAGACTCTGATGGAACAGGCAACGGGATGAGAAGTTTCCAGTCTTTAGGGTTTGGGTTTTTTGAATCCTGTGGGCAAGTTATGCTATAAAGTGCATAATGTCAGAGGGGAAAAATGTCTGGATATCAGCTCCATGTATGTGGATGTTGGTTTATCTTTGTTTTATCGCAAGAGAAGAGAACAAGAGAGTGTGTATAAGAAACTCAGATTTATAAGAGAGATTTGAGATATGTAATTTTTTTAATTTATTTTGTCCTTGCAGCTTCTGTTGGTCTATACTAGGACTTCTGGTAACTCCACACTGTGCAACTCAAAACAGAGCTTAGAGCATTTGTTTGCTTATTGTTTGTTTAGCTGAAAGGTAAAATTTGGGATTGCCCCTTTCCCCGTACTCCTGAGCTAGACCTGTATGAGTGAGGTTTCTCATCACGATTCACGTCAGACAGGGGTGGCCAGCAGGCACCATAGGAAATTCAGCAAGGCCAACTGCGAAGCCCTGGCCTGGGAGGGGAGGTCTCCTTGTGGTGGTCCCCGGTGGGATGGCGTGGCTGGGTAGCTGGCCCAGCAGGGCCAGGCGGCCCAGGCAGAGAGCGAGCTCAGCAGGAGCCACCGTGAGCTGGCAGCTGGGGCGGCCCGCAGCGGGGCAGTGAGTGCCCACACCTCCTCAGGGCTTGCTGAGATGTGTCTCGAGCCCGGGGTCCGGTTTTTGGCCTCCCAGCCCAAGAGATCTTACCCAGTCCGTGTGAGGTCGGCAGGGAGATGCCGGGCTGGCCCGGGGGCAGGAGCACCAGCCCTGTGAGGGGAGGCTGGGGGAGTTGGGCCTCCCAGCGCGGGAGGGGGGAGTACGAGGAAGACAAAGCAGTCCCAGCTTGGCCTGGATTTGACTTCAGCACTTGTTCAAAATTCTCAAATATCTATCAATTATAAAGAATTAATATTTTCATTTTAAATAAATTCTCCAAGCAGTGTTAAATTTATACTTAAAAGTTACACGTTTTGTGAAATTACACACTACGGCTTACATGTAAATCTTTTTCCTTGCAATATACACCATTCAAATACAAATGTTTCCATCAGTCTTTCAAGTAAATTTAGTAATTGTTAATTCTTGTTTTGCAGAATTTCTAAAGCAGGCTTTCAATTGGCAGTTCTTTCCTTATGTTCATACTTGATTTTATTTTATTTTTTCTTGTTCACCATTGCAAGTATGTCGGAAAAAATAGTCAAAATAATAATCAAACACAAAACTGCTTTCTTGTTTGGGTACTGTGGACACACCGTGGACCATTTTTTACCATGTCAGTGCTTATTGCTGATTGTTTGAGTTAGTAAAGAAGATGACCTTCCACAAGGCTTTCATTATAAATTAACTTCAAAATTAAATTGCTGTTCCTTCTCCCAGAGTTAGATCCCTTGATGTTTAAAACTTTTTAATCGTATTAAGCTTAAACCCTATGCATTTCTGAATCTGGTTTTGAACACTGACATCATTCTTGAGTAAATAGAAACTACTTGTTCTTTCTATGATCAGCAGTTGTTCTAGACTTACAGAAGGCTTGCAAAAAAATTGTTGAGACTGCCATAGATAAGTGGCGTGCTGATTCATCAGTATTACTTCTAGTCACTGAATCCGTAATACGTAGGCAATGCTCAGTATACTAAGAAAATGTATATTAATGATAGTGAAAGTTTATGATGCTTTGATCTGATGAGACAACGAACTCCTTTTTGAACAAAATGTCTGTAATATGAAGATGATTCTTTTTTTATTACAGAAGTGTGCACGCTAGTGTGTATTTCCCAATGTAAAATTACAAATGAATGTTAAATCACTCAAAGGTTTATTTCCATATCTTGTACAATTGATACCATGGACAATGGAATGAAGTTAGAATTCTTTAAAAAGTTGAAAAGTACAGTAAAAATATGAAATCTGAAAACATTTAACATTTTTATGGTTTGAGTTGTCTCTGCAGGTTCATAATGTGGAATATCTACTTTCATATCAGTAGTTTTGTTTCTCAAATACTCTGTTAAATCCCAGATGTTCTTTGAAACAAGAAGAAGAAAAGAGGCTCAGAGTAGAAGTACTGTATGAGAAAATGAGAGAAAACCTCCAAAAGCAAGAAGATCAATACTGTAAAGAGATGGAGGAGAAACAGAAACTTGAGTTACACTCAAGGAATTTAGAAATGGAGTTAAGAACACTGAGAATGCTCTTGAAACAGGTATATGAAATAATGAATTGAACACTTTGTCCTATTTTCTTCTTCTTTTCAATTGTATTCCAGTATGCCTAGAGAAAGAGGTGCTTTTATTCACGGAAGAGGCATTGGATAACTATTGCCAGATTTTTGAGGGCGGTAGAGTACAGTTGGTTCATAATTGGTCTTTTCTTTTTTTGTTGTGCTTTGCAGTTTATTATTCCTTTTTTCCTTTTTCAGAATTTACGTTTCATTTGTGTTTCAGGCAAAGCCTGACTTTCTTCTAAATTACTACAAAACATCCTGTATTTCTTCTTCTTAAATTTTCAGAAGAAAATTGCAGTTTATTATATATAGGTGGATTATCATAACTGTGGGGAATAAAATATATTTTCAAGTATACAAGGGAGAATGGGAAGATGTATTGCTAGCTCTGATTTTTCTCAAGATGCAAGTAGTTGTATTGTATTACTGTAGGTTGAAGAGGAACATGATGAAACACAGAGACAGCTCTCTCAGGAAAAAAGTGCCAGAGCCCTTCAAGAAGGAATTATGAACAACCACCTTTGGAGACAAAAGGAACTCGAAGAGACAATAAGAACTATAGGAAAAAAATCAGAGGTAAGCAGATTTTTTCCTAATAAATCAGATTTCACCATGTTTGTTTTAAAGTCATAATAAATCTTATATAACTTTTTTCTGGTTTTTGATGGCTTATTTACAGTTTACCAGTGTAACTTAACTTTGTAAATACCTTTCCTGTTTTCTCTTATGTCCTTAAAGTTCTGGAAAGCAGCATTAGTCCTGTGTGTACCTGAATTACTTGTGCAAGTCGGAAACTAAAAGAAGACACTATTTACACCGTTTCTTAACCTATCTGTTATTTTTCATTTCATAGACATTTTATTATCACTTTTTAGGGTTTCTAGCAGTGAAACACCTAGCTACCTATGTCAAGGTTGACCAGGAAGAAAGTTGTTTGACAGTGTTTGTGTTTCCATTATTTTTTTTTTCTTTTAAGTACTTATTCCCTTATTGAACTTTCTTCAAGTATGCCTTTCTTTTCCACCTCCACATACTAAAATTTTATGATCGAATATCAACAATGAATTCAACTCTCTGTAGGAGTAACCAGAGGAGAAAAAGCAATCATAAACACTGTATTGAAAAAGATCTTGAAAAGAGTTTACTGAATTTCCTAAGAATGTGCAGTGCTTTAAAGCCTTGTTTGTTCTTGGCTGTGCTGCCCAATAAATGTAGGGTGAATGTGTTTAAGTGGAAAAAAGTTATACACATAAGAAAGGGGAAATATACAGGACTACTGCACTCCAGGGATGATTGAGTTTTATAGCTAACTTTCAGTAATACAAAAGGATAAGTGTTCAGCAGACATTTGAGAAGGAAAATACCCTTTCTAGCCTTGTTTTTACCAGATCTGTAGCACAACTAATTCAGCCTTAAAGGCAGTATTATACAGGCATGCACATACAAGAAAGCACAGTCATTTGAAAAGCTTTACACTTGAGATATTTTAAATAATTTTATTATTAGGTTGCTATTTTAAGGGGGGGGGGGGAGGCATTGTGTATTTGGGATGTTCGTTTAGGTTTTAAGGATATGTTACACTTCCATTGTGTACATGCATTGTACATGTGCATGGGTTCATAGAGTAGCTTATTGCCTGAAACTTCCTTTGAAGTCATGCTTTAGTGTTAGAAATGTTAAAATGCAGTTTATTGCTGAAGTTTTTTGTAGATTCATTTCCCAGCTGGCTCTTTATTCATGTTCCCTGTCATTCAGGAATCCAGCAGTGAGAGAGAGAAGGATCTATTGTACAAGAATCAGTTACTACAAGACGAGATTGCTGTGCTAAGGCTAGAACTCAATCAAGTAAGACTTAGGCACCAGGAGGAAGAAGGAAAATATTTAGAGGAAAATGAGACCTTGAAAGAAAAAAATGAAGATCTCAAAAAGGAACTTAAACTGAACGAGGAAGCATTAACACAAACGGTTCTTCAGTACAATGCAGAGCTGGACATACTAAAGACAGAATCTGCAGTGCTGACTTCCAAACTTGAGCAGACAAACGAAAGCAAAGGCAGATTAGAGACAGAAATTGAATCATTTCGTTCCCGCCTGAACGCTGCTGTTCAAGAACTTGAACGTCATCGGTCGTCAGAAAAGGATGCTGATCGAAGATTTCACAGAGAACGTGATGAATGGCATCGCTTGCAAGACAAGCTCCATCATGACCTCTCCGACATGCAAGAAACCAACAAGAGCTTGTCTCAGCAGCTGTGTAAAGCTGAAAGCAAAGCAAATAAGCTAGAAAATGAGCTTCACCAGTTGAAGCAAGCCCTCAGAGAAAAAACTTTGCTTCTAGAAATGACACAAAAAGAATTAAGTCAAGCCCAGTGTCAGGCAAAGGAATATGATCATGCTCGACAACTTGAGAAAGATCAAGCAAGCAAACTTGTAATAAAACAGGAGTCCTTGCAGGAGCGATTGGCCCAGCTCCAGAGTGAAAACCTTTTACTGCGTCAGCAACTGGAAGAAATGCAGAACAAGAGGATCATGAAAGCAGAGGTAGTGAATGATGTGCAGGACCGGTTTAATAATATTCTCAACAAACTCAGAGCTGATACGGAAAAGCAAGTTTATCTAATAGAAGAGCGAAACAAGGATTTAAATGCAAAGTGTTCTGATTTAAGGGAACAAGTCTTCAAATACGAGACTGACAAAGTAGAAAGAGAGGTAAAGTATATGCTTAGAAAGAACAATTTAAAGTTTATCCGTTCTTGAAATTATTTTGTTTCTACAATGTACCTGGTATGTATATGCATGGGACCAAAGAATACTGATTTGTTGTGGTTTGTTATGGTTCTCTTGGAATTGCGGAAAGTTTTGGCAAACGGGATATTAGTCCTCAGATCTAAGCAGAGAACAGAAAAAAGGTATCCAAGTCTTCTAAGCTTTGATCAAGAAAGGTGATTCTTCTTACTTAGTCCATTTTATGCCCTATAGAATAGTCTTATGTATTTGATGGTTTTGATGTAAGTCTTTCACTGATGACATGAATGAGAGTGGTATAAAAGGAGGAACCATCCAATACACAAGGGCTGAGAAATGACGATGCAGACAAGTGAAGTGGTTGGGGATGGATTTATATGAAACTTCTACAGAGGGGAAAAAATAGTTTCTCTGGAAGTTGCTATCTAGATTGAAGAGTATTCGTAATGTCCAGGTGTTAATTTCTTTATGTGTTTTGAGGGTTCGAAGGGGCCTGCCTGTTCCTCAAAGTTCATGTCAGACGGTGACCTTAAGCTTTCTCTTCTCTTCTGTGATGTGTAGCCACACTCCAGCAGTACTGTCAGTCATTGTAATCTGTGACTTGCTTTGTATTCTTACTACCAAAATAACAGGTTCCTTTTGAAGATCATGTGAGAGAGTGTGTGTGTATATGTATATAGCTATATATGAGCTATCCAGAGATTTGTAAACCTAATCTATGAGTATAAAGGCAGTTGTTATTCTAAAACAAGCTGATTAAAAAGACTACAAGAGGATGTGATTCAACATACCCTTAAAGTGTATCTCAAAAGAGCTTTCAGATATATGTATTCATTTAATTATATTTGTATAATGAAGGAACAGAACAAAGAACAATCTAATACAAAGTCCTGCCTTCAGTCACCAGAGTACTATTTGCAGTCAAGCTATGGCTCTTAGATCACAACAGATTTCTTTGGGTTTTGTTAGAAAAAAAAACCTGATTGCAGTGTGTGTTTGTGTATTGTTCAAGGAAGAGCAATACTTGAGCCTTTTTTCTGTGTTAGGAAGCAGAAATCCTCACGAACAGCTGCTGATAGTCAGAGGTGCTCAGCTGAGAAAAGGATGATGAGAGGTCATCATCTGTGCAGATACCTGCTGGTGGCAGGCAAATTTTCATACCTTTGGGTTCAATCTAAAGACAGGTCTAATTGTATAATCGAATAAATTAAAGGCATATTTCGTGTTCTTAGGACTTTCTTCATGCTCGTTTAACTGTGTCGTTAGGGCATGGTCAGACAACTGCAGCAGGAGCTTGCTGATGCACTTAAAAAGCAATCTATGTCAGAAGCTTCACTTGAAGTAACTACACGCTACCGCAGTGACCTGGAGGAAGACAAGCTCCGCTTGCAAAAGGAGTTGGAAAAGGTTAAAACTGAGGTACATAATGTCTGTAACTAGATGAATAAATCTGAGTGTATCTGTTGAAAGTAGGAGTGAATGTTGTCCTAAAACCCTAGAAAAAAATTCAACAGAACAGATTTAATGATGTGTGAATGAATTTCACTGTTTTACAAATGTGTCCAACTCTTTGACACGAGGATGCTGTGCCCTTACTTGGGCAAAGGTTTGTATTTGCTAAGGTGCTTTGCAAAAGAAAATGATACGTCTCTAGTTTATTGCATTTGGTTTGGCCAAGCATGTTGTCTGATTTTGGAAAAAAATACAAATACTGTACTGCTGCATTGGTGCTTTTTTATGGGGTCACTGCTCCTTCCCTGCCCCTGCCCCCCCACCACAGAACCTGTCAATTCAAATGCTTTTGTAACTTACTGTGCATATATATGCATTTCCCTCCACCTCCCTCTTCTTTGGCCCTGCTCTCATTTGCCACGTTTAAGCAGGTTTCTTGCAAGTGAATTGTAAGCTAATTTCGGGCACGGGGGGGCGCCACGTTTTTAAATTTTCTTATGAAAACTGAAGTATAGAGGCCTTGGAGTTCTGAAAACAGATAATCTTAAATCTCCTTATGAGGCAGTTGTGAAGTCACTTCAGGAGAAGAATGAACTTTTTAATCCACACTTTCAGTGGAGGAGCAAACATGTGGATACAAAGAGTGTCCCAAGTCACTGACAGGGTACGAGGGGCAGTGTCGGTGCTCGGAACCGTGCTGCAGGAAATCAGCGGAGGGATGGGAGAGGCCAGTGTAAAAGATGGTGAAGTAACACAGCTTGTGTTTATTTGCTCGGAGAAGTGAAGGTCTGAATGTACTTGAAAGGATTACAGCTCTTTGGGTAGAGGGTATGTGCAGATATATGCAGGACTTGAATTCTTCAGCAGCAGTTGATTCCTTTGACTCCTCTCTTCAAAAGCTCATCTGACTACTGTGGATTCTTACTGTGAGTTTACAGTTGCGGGAGTTGGAAGAACAGCATCTTCAGTCTGAGCATTGTGTTCATGACTTGAAAGCTGCCTTGGATAATAAGGAAAGAGAAGTAACAGCTTCTTCCCAGAAACTGCAGGAGCTCCTGAAGGCATCTTCTGGGACTAATACTACTATAAAACAACTGCAAGAAGACGTGCAACGGTAAGAGAATAACACAGTGAAGCAAGGTGTCTGCCGCTTTCTGGGATTGTGTGGAGGGAACAGGATAGTGTTGTTGCATCACAGCAAGTTAATACACAATTTTGAAGGATGCTTTTGTTTTAGATGATGTTATTTCACACTGTTCTTTCAGAATTGGTGCTAGGGTGGATTTCCCTAATAAGACCTGTATTTCTTTTTAAGCCTTGAAATTGAAAATGCCAGATTGGAAGCCACAGTCCAGCAACAGAGCGATAGGATTGAAGCACTTCAGAGAGATCTGCAAGCTTTTGCCTCGGTAAGCTGGTCATAAACTTCCCTCTTTGTGAGCTCCTGAGCCCAGTTGCTTATTTCTGTGGGAAAGCATTAAGATGAGGTTTTCCTGGAGAACCTAGGGGAGCTCAGTCCCTGTGTTCTATCGATTATAGGCTGCTTGAACCGTTCCCTAGCTTTCTGGGTTTGAGTTTTCCCATGCTACTATAGCAAGTCCTCTTTAACGCTCTGAAAGGTAAGGAGTTGCCACTAATATGCTGGTGTAACTACTGTCTGCTTTAGACCCGTCTTGACATTAGATGCTGCTTCAGACACTTGTTGCAAAGTGTAGCATTAAAAGTATTTATCAAGTTAAATCTTGGAAATACCACAGGGGATATTGATGCTGGAGGCCTGACGGGCATCATCAGATGGAAACAAAAATTATACTCCTCGGAGCTTTTGCTGCTCAGCATTGCATTTCCCTTGCCTACTTGATGTGTGTCTGTTTTTGTGAAACAGTGAAGAGGTGTGCCAGTGGTGTCATTTGCATAAGTCAGTGCAAGCCTTGGAATTTCCCACTCTCTCTACTACACAGTGGTTAATTTTAGCTCAGAGAAGATGCTTTCACCTGTAGCCTGTATGAAGCAAATTCTTTTTGTATTGTAACCGGTGACCTAGGGTTCCTGTTACACCTGTAGTTGTTAATTAGTGCTGAAGAGATTTTGAAAACAACTACATGTGAAAGCTGAATTTTGTGATACACTGATACTGACAAAAGAAGAGGAAAGGCAGTCACGGTGCTGGTCCTTCCCCTTTGGTTATTGGGGTACGGTTTTCAAATGTACTGTGGGTGGAGAAAGCTACTCCTGCCTGTTTTCATTGACGATCCTTTGCGTACCACATGGCGTTCTCTCTTCCCGAAGCAAAGAGCAGAGGTGATGATTGCTGACACTTTTACAGTGGTATCAAACTAAAGCCATTCTGATCGTTGGTGCTGGGTGTAAAGACTCTAAGAATGAAGAGGTGTATGTAATATTGGGGGGTTTTTGGTCATGAGGTGTAAACTTCAGTCTGGAAAGTCATAGCGTGTCTTCTTGCTTCTGTAGGTCCATAACCACCTGGAAGACTTGATAACTAGCTTACGGACAACACAGGCAGCTGCAGAGGGCCACCACCATCAAGAGGTACGTGAGTGGCTTCTATGAGTGTTTCAGTTTTTGAAATTGTGCAGGTAATTGAAAAGATCAGGTGGGCTGTGTAGGCACAGTGCACCTCACAATACCCTTCTGGTTTTAGGGCAAGGCACCCTCGAGGGAAAAGACTGTAAATTTCCTCATTCCCTTCCTGCTGTGTTTTGTATCTGTGTCGTGGTGTGCGAGACAGTTGTGTTTGTCAGCATAATTCATCTGATGAATTCCCTCCCCCATCCTACCAGGGGGAGCGAGCAAATGGCTGTGTGGTGCTGAGCTGCTCACTGGAGTTAAACCAAATGGCAGATAATGGATAGGATGGATGTTGTGGGTGGGGGGAGACCTATGGCTGAACGTTGAGAGAGAAGACCGGCATTGGGAGATCCGTATTATCTTTGCAGCTTTGTCAGAGCTTACCTTTGAGACAGTGTTTGCTTCTGTTGTAAGACCCAGCGTTTCACCTACTCTGTAAGGACACTTGAGAAAGTTATACACCCTAAGGATTTTTTTAATCTAAGCCTTTGTGCTAAGGTCTTCATGACTTTCTGTAGATTAGTAGACATCTTTTTTTTTTTTTCTTTCCTTAGAGTGCCACTAAAAGCATGTAGTCAACTTGCATTCTTTATATTTGAAGTGAATCAGCAAGTTCTGTTTCACTCAAATGCATCTGTTGGATAAATCTTTGTCCCTTTGGGTAGAAGCATTAATAGCATTTGAAATTTGAATTGATTTGAAAATGTTTTCTTGCTTTCAGGAGATGTACAGCTGTTATAGAAGCTGTGAGGGTAGGGTATTTTCTGTGGTGAGCACTAGAGGAATTATTGGATTATAAAGTATGTATCATTATGAAATCCAGAGGACCTTTTCAGGAAAGCTATAGGGTGATTTTGTGTGTGTGTGTGCGCGCATGTCATCTTATCCTCTAAAGTTGTAACCTCATCTTGTCACTTCTAGAGTATTCCTTCTTCCCACCAGCTCCAGCTGCTGTTCTTGGTTATGTTTCCTACATAACATGTTTTACACTCCGCATCAACCTTAACTGTAGGTCTTGGATGGGGAGAGGAGAGCTTAGGCCTGTTTCTGTGTAAGTTACTGCATTCTCCTGCACTCTGGTCTTTCCTGGCCACCTTACTTTTTCTTTTGGCACTGTTGCTTTCACAGACACAGAAGCAGAACATGCTGGCTCTGACGTCGAAGGACTTGCACAGCATGTGGGAGGAGCACTTGAAGTCAAGATTCCACCTTGAAGAGCGCGTTGCTCAGCTTGACAAGGAAAAGGCTGAACTGTTGGGACAGGTGAGCCCAGAAAATTCTCCAGGCACCGAGCCAATACCCAGGAGAACCACATGCACATTTTGGTCAAGTTCTTACATACTCACTGTCATCCCTGCCATTCAGGCTTCAAGGACCTTATTGTTTAGGGGTCATGGAGGAAGCAAATAAAAGCTAGATAGGTATCTTTGTGTAAGTTCTGGAGTGGTTCTGTTGGGAAGAGTTCCCGGTGTGGTTTGCTATCAGTTGAGCACATCGAGCAAGGCCACAGTTCCCAGTTCCTCCTTGGATTTCATGTGGTCATCTTCTGACCCCTTGGTTTCTGGGTACGTTTAAAAAGCTTGCTGTTTCCAATGCATGTATGGAGGAGCTGCTGTATATTTTCAGCGTAGCGGGAGCTTAAAAGCCTTGCAGAAAAACGTACTGAAGGAATTCTGGGTAAATAAACTAGTTCTTGGGAAACAAGCAGTGGCTGCCAGTTTCCAAGGGGCAGCCTTCCCCTTTTCTGCCTTTCTGTAGAGGAAAAATGGAAGTACAAAGTCAAAACAGCTGGCAGCTCTCCTCTGGTGTGGCTGAGAAAACACCAAAAGGAGGAACAGCATGTGAATAAATAAATACCCACACAGAAGAGATGGAGGTAATGGCAGAGGGGAATAAAATGTTGAAGAACACCAAAAGATCAGATTCTTCCACAAACCCCTGCCTACTGGTTGGTGGAAGATCCCATGAAAGCTTTAGATGGATCGATGTTCTCCCAAGAAGTGCATACCTACATAATCCCTGCTATGAGCAGAGGCAGTGCCAAAAGTGTTCTCCAGCATCTTTTCCACCTTTTTTGTCCGGAAGAGGATGGCCTTAGCTTCAGTGACGGCATCTGCTTCTGTAGTTAGATATTGGTTTGTTTGATGTGAAACCTGAAGTGATTGAATATTCTCAGGAATTCTGTCCCATGCCATTCTCTGGAGCTTGGCTAACAGATAGAGACGTCCTGCAGCTTCTCTGTGGAGAACACTAGATGCACAGACTGTATGTAGATATTTTTCCTATGCTCTGCGTGTATGATACATATTTCTTTTCTCTTTTGAAAGTGTGAGAGTGAAAGAAAGAAAGTGAAGAAGCTGGTAGAGTTGAAACGCCCAGTTGAACTACGTCTGAATGAAGAAATGAAAAGAAACCTCGATCTGCAGAAAGACTGTAAGAGGTATGGCTTTTTAGTATGGTGAAGAGGTATCCCTAAGTAGAAGTCATGCTTTATTGAGCTGTAATGTAGAAACAGGCGTACCTAACTGTGAGCAGCATCATGTTAGTTCTTGCAAGGTGCTTCTGTACATCAGCCCCTAGTTTTCAATAGCTGCCAAAACAACTGCAGATGCAGGTTGCCCTGCAGTTCTCCTGGGGAAAAGGGAGTCTTTCATTCCTCTTTTCAGGTGAAATTTGGACTCTCCGAGTGTATGTGGCACAGGAATACTGGTTATTCTCAGTAATTCCTGGTGTGTCAAGCACATTAAAGATGAAGCAAGCTCTGTCTGTGCTGTTTACATGAGAGTATGTGGAAAAAGCCCAGTTTTGTTCCTTTGCTTCATTGTTTTCGTGACTAATTTGCTGTACAGGTTGAAGAGGCTGTTGAGCAAAGCTACAAAGAAACTAAGGGTCTATGAGGAGAGAGGGGGACTGTCCCAGCTTAATTTGCAGGGAGAGATGAAGAACACATCTTCTGAAATGGTCAATGAAGTTGGCAGATTAAGAACAAAGGTGAGCTTTGCTTTCTTTAGGTTATTTTGGTGGTGGTGGTTTTTCTTTCGGAACCTTTGTTCTTTCTTTATACTTCTTTTCATATTGTTGATTTTGATTATTTTTTTTCCTTGGCTGTATTTTGGAATTGAGTGTTTTCTGATGTTCCTTCTACTGTCACAGTAGCAGATGACTGTAATACTGATGTAGTTATTAGGGGTAAAGATGAAAGTGTTCCATGCACAGCAGTATCTGTGAGGGCACATCAAGGGTAGGCTGTCCTGCAGAGGAAGGGCAAACCGAGAGTCACGGCAAGGCTGGCAGGGTCTGTGACCACACAGGCCGGGGATCAGTCCCACAGGCCCTCACCAAGAAGAGCAGAAGAGTTCTGGGGACAGTTCTGGGGACAGTAAGCAGAGTCTGCCCAGAGTGCAGGTCACCAGGCCAGTCCATAGGGATGGGCAGGTCTGCGGTCCTACTGGGACGTCACGTCCATGGGTGAGGGTCAGGGCTGAGAGCCGTGAAGGCCCAGCACACGCCTGGCTGCAGCTTGAGGCTGTGGCAGCATCGTCTGGCTCTGACGGATGAGTTCCCTCTCGGAAGAGAGAGGAGTAACGCCACCATAACTCGGAACGACTGCATGAAGTTGGCTTTGCCCAAGATCACCCCCAGAAGCCTGCCTTAGGCACCAGTTGAGCAGGAGGCAGTTGGGGTTTTGCTTTTCTGAATGGTGTCTTTGCTTCCCAAGGCATTATGCCATGTGAGGTGATGCAGAAAAAATTGCTTACTAGTAGCTGCCTCAGTCCATCTTTCCCTGGTCATGGAGACCCAGAAGTGCTTATGAGGTTGCTCTGGCTGTTTGGTAGCATGTAACCTTTTATCTGCTTCTCTGCTCATTACTGAGGTTTGTTGCTAGAGCAGCTGTATTTCAAAGTTGTTTTCATTTTTAGAACATATTACTGTAGAATGAGTCAACTGCCTTTACAGTGGCTCTTTTTTAGTTCACAGGTTAGCAGCATATTTGTGTTCCTGTTGGAAGAGTTATTTTGAATGACAGGGCATGGAATTACGTTTGGGCCTTTTTAAATAAGTGTAAAGTTTCTACTTACGTTAGAGACTCTTTCAAGTGTTTACTATGCTGGTTTCCTCCACTTTTTTAAAAATAAAAGATGGGATATCATGTTTTATGGTTAATAGGTATAAACAATGTATGTTTCTGGAGGGGGAAAGAAGGGGATAGAGCTGTAGTTGACCATTGGGAACTATGGGAAGTCTGATATTTCCTGGAAATCTTTTGAAAACAAACTGCAGCTTTGGCCTAAAGAGACTGCATTCTACCACCACCGCTGTAAAAGCTGTGGTCTGAACCACTATTTCCAGATCTGTTAGCGTAATGGAAGAAAAGGGTACCCATTTCTTGTCTTGTCAGTTCTGTAATGAAGCTTTGACTGTGTGACAGCATGTAAAAATTCCTCTGAAGCATGATACATGTGGTTTTTTTTTCTTGATGAAACCAGAATGTGGCTGTGATGTAACCGGGTATGGGTGTGTTTAATTTCCCATGATCATATGAACATCTCACAGATTAATAGCCCTAGTCCTTTTCAACCTAGCCCTATGGGTGTAATGCCGCTAGTTTGGTACCTCTTGGTCTGTGACCCACTGCAGAACTGATAAAGGGTGGGAACGTGAGGAATACTGTCAGAAATTCTGTGAAAGCTGTTCTTGTTTTAAAAGAAGAGCCTGGTTTCACTTTTGTTTTAATACTGAATCAGCAGATGATAAATGCAGTCATGTTGGCCAACTCCTTTACCAGTTTTCACAGAATTGACTAATTTTAGATCCCTCTGAGTTCCCTTTTTTTCCCCCTCTTCTGTCTACAGGTTGATGAACTTTCCCAGCAGCTGGAGATAGAGTCTAAAAAATGCATGCAGCTAGAAGCACAAAATCACGATTTGCAAGAGGAGCTGTCTACCATGCGTGGGAACCATGAAAAACTGGAAAAGAGCAAAAGCCAGCTGAAAGAAGAGGTGGCTAATCTCAAACACCATGTGGAGACTAACATGGTGGATCGCAGCTATTTAGAACAATACAAAAAAGAGGTGGAAGAACGAGCTGAACAAGAAATAAGACAAAAACTGCAAGAAGTCAATCTGTTTTTGCAGGTAAGTTAATTTCTTATGTGTGTCTGTTATATACTTTTGTTTTGGTTGTCATTTGTAGGGGTGGGGTTTTTTTTGGTGCCTGATTCCATGTGTTACGTTATACTTCTGTTTTTCCTGAAGGGCAGTGGGAGAAGGGGATATGGTTGGGCAAGATGCTTTCATGTGTGTGCAATGTGCCTGCAGGCCCTGAATCAAAAGCTTGCCCAAGGTAGATTTTCATTTTGCAGTTCTTGGAGGGGTATCACTGTCCACGGGTCTTGTACTCATTGTTTATCCTTGAATGGGTATTGCAACTTAGAGTTGTCGCAGCCAGACATACACATCTTCCTTAGTCATTGTACAGGGGACAATGCTCAGAAAAGAAGTCACCAAAGTTGCAGGGTGGGGGGTGAGGGTGAGGCAGACTCATAATTTCTTTGAGGAATGCTATGCCCTGTCCTACAGAGGTAGCGTTCTTTCATCAGTAGCTTGGATGAATAATAGTGCTAAGGTGGGGGTTCTTTCCGAATGAAAAGAATTATTTAATGTGGTAGTTCCAGGGTTCTGCCTTGGTTACTGATGGTAGTGAGGAGGCCCAGTTGCCTCGCTGAGTAAAGCTGGGCCCTTGAAACTGGGTACATGCAGTTGACTGGCGAGGAGAGTTCTCTTTTTCTTTGCGGTGGTTGAAAGTACGTATCTACTTCAGACGCAGGCAGCTTCCCAGGACAGATTAGAACAAATCAGAGCCAGTCATCATGCTTCACTGAGAAACCAGCTGAAACACAGAATTCGAGACCTCGAACGTGAACTGGACAGGATAAAAAATACCCAACAAGACAGTATTTTTCAAAAAGAATCCACACAGGCAGAAGTGGAAAAATACAAAGACCTGTATCTGGAGGAAGTAAAAAACAGAAGATGCCTAGCAAATAAACTGGAAAGGTAAGTCCATGCTTTTTTGGGGTGGTAGTAAGATACTACTATTTTCCTCAAGCAGTTTTCTTCATTAAATACCCTTTCTACATCTGGTCAGCATTATGCACAAGATAGCATATTTGTGATGAAAGTACCTTAAGGCTCCCCCCTGTTCATTGGAACTATCTTCATTTCTCTTCAGTGTTCCAGCAGTAACACCACCAATCATGGGCGTTAATAGGATATTTTTGAAGTTGATTTTGTTTTAACAGGCAGCCTTTTTGCCAGTCTCTAATCTCCTCTTCTTATTCTAAGTATGGCAGAAAAGATAAATTTCATGTCCTCTACTGTTTGAATAAGGATAGGCCCTTCAGAGAACAGCGTTTGATGCTGTGAAGCGACAACAAAAATCTTTTGGCTTCCATTTTAGCAGCATGCCTTAGGTTTAAGCTTTCTTTAGGAAAGGAAGGGTAGCCCAGAGTTCTTACGCAGGTGATGTACCTTTCAGGAAAAGCTATGTAAACACACGGTGTGCACAGACTGCTTTGAGGCCTGAATGCTGAGAAGTCCAAAGTATTGGTTAACTCTTGCTGCTTCTTGCAGGTGGTGTGACTACTTAGAAATAGGCTCTCAAAAAAAACTCAGATCAAATTATGGGGATTTTTTTAGACCCTCTTAATCCTTTCCACTTTCAGAAGTCAAATAATAGTCAAAGACCTGGAGGGTAACTTTGCGGAAATGTTACTACCAAGGATAATTCTTTGTGTGCTTCTGAACATTTCAGAGCTAATGAGAGACTAGCAGAAGCCAACGCTAAGCTCCTTCAGGCGCGCCATAGAAGCAAACCTTTAATTGCAAGTAGCGTTGTCACTGGAGGTCTGGCTGCAAGTCCAGTTCTGTATTCAACTGAACTGGGACATATTGGCAACAATCTGGCACTGAACAGAAGTCTAAGTCTTGGAGGAAGCTTCCTAAGCCCAGCCGTGAATACGTTAGCATCAAGAAACAGAGTTGAAGCCTACGTGGCTAAGGTAAGCGTCTTTAAATACTGTTCTCAACTAGTGTTGAAGCGTATCTGTAAGCAAGGTTGTGCTTTTCAGTCTAAACTTAGAATCCATTTATAGTTCCAAACCATATGCTCTCATATGCCAGAACAAATTGCTCATCATCAAAACAGTACACAACTAGGTGGTAGAACTGAAGACTTTTGGTCATCAGGGTTGTACAAATTTCCAAAAGTGCTCAAAGACCAAAAAATACTGAGATCTAAATGATGAACTGTGTACAGCATTCTTTTACAAGAGGAACTGTGATAAAGAATACTGTGGCATAGGAAGCTCCCAGATAGCTCTTCAGTAAAATTTTATGTGGCTGTCCCACCCCTGGCAGTGCTCAAGGCCAGGCTGGATGGGGCTTTGAGCAACCCTGTCTAGCAACCCATGGCAGGGGGTTGGAACTGGATGATCTTGAAGGTCCCTTCCAACCCAGCCCATTCTATGGATGACCTGTTATTAAAACAGCTAACTTTATGATGAGTGCAAAATCCCATCAGACATCTGTGTTTGAGACACCTTTTCCTTCTTCACTGATCTTCGTTTTAGCAGTTTCTTCACCAGAACTTGTTTTAGTACAATACCAACAAAGGGATGCTTCAAAAATAGGATGATATGAACAGGATCACGTAACTTCTCACTTGAGTGTGGGATGTATGCTATGTATAGGAGGCATTTGTTTTTGTAGGTCCTGCTATGTGGTGTTATATGTAACTGCTCCTCAGGAAGTCTTCAGAGCTTTCTAATTTTGTACAAAAGCTGCAACCTCTGCAATACCTCTGGTCAAAGTATGCCCTGTAATTAGCAGTCAGCATGATCGCACATCCCTCACAGAATGGTAAACATGATATCATGAGACTTGGAAACCAGATGCCAGTAGTTGTAATCAGTTTCCCACCTAGCGTAGGACTGAGGCATGGACAAGCCTATTCAGTCAGTGTTCTGTCCCTCACATATTCTGTCGTTGAACAAATGTGAGGAGTATTTGTTCACTTTTAAGTCTTACCTCGGTTCAGTGGTCCCACCTACAGCGGAAAGAAACCATTTCACTAAGATGTCTGCATACTGCACCTGGTTTAAGAAAAAGAATAAAAACCCAAACAACAAAACAAAAATAGGCAAAGCAGTGTGTAGGTAATGCATAGCAGTGGCAGTTAAGAGATGGACTTTTCTATATCATTGTGAATGTGTTTTTGTGTCAGAGGGGTGGCCATAACACTACATAAAGAACATGGGAGGCAATTAGTACAGTACCATCTGCAGGGATTATGCAGCATACAAGCAGTAGAAAGGAGGCAAGATTCAGGGATCCACTGCAAAACTGAAATAAGGAGAAAGCCAGGACAAGGGAACAAGAGGGACAGGCAGCAGGGAGCAAGTGAGGGCAGGGAAAAACGTCAGAGAGATGGGAGCGAGATGTTACAAGGAGAAAAAGGCAAAGAAAGAAACCATCCCACTTCTAGGAAAAAAGCTGTCCTAGTTTAAAAGAAAAGGGTTTAACAGTTGTGGTTTCTTTTTTTGAAAAAGAAACGGGAAAAAAAGAATAACCTCCCTGTGGACTAAATCCAGCTGCACATCTTTTTGTGATATTTCTTCCTGTGATCACCAGTTAGGGAACAACTGAGACTAATTGTAATGGCACTGCTTGTAGCCTCAAGTCACCTGATGTTCGATGTATTCAGGGAAGTCTTAAAACCTGATCTTCTCTTGAGTCCTTCAGAAAAAAGAAACTTGAGTTCTCAGAGGTGCAGTAGTTGCTAGAGGACGTGCATCTAAGTGAGTATTTCACTTAGAACTGCTGGCTTAATTTTTCTCAGTTGGGTGCAGTATGCCATGTGTGTAACGTGCATCTGAAAGAAGGGGATTGAATTGGAACATAAGACTTTTAAGTCAAGAAGTAACAAAAGGGAAAAACTGCACATATCCCTCTGCATACAATAATGGGTGGCAAATCTCAGTCAGTTTCCAAATTCAAAATTACCAGATGCACAGTCTGTGCTGTCATTTCCACAGGAGTCCCATGCCATTCAGGAGGCAAGCTGGAGCATGAGGGAGGAGTTCAGAGATTCTAGTTTTAGTCTATTTTGAAATGCTTTGCTGCTTGTGCTGCTTAGTATTCTGTCTGTTCACCAGACTGTTTCAAGACAGAAGAATTTCGCTGACTCTAAGCCTTTTCTTCAATTCACTGTTTACTTCAATTATGCCTCAGGTTTGTTTTCCCAGTAACCTGGTTCCCTTCTACAGAATTTGCCTTGCCTTTAAATTCAGGATGCACAGTGCTGCCTTGGCTGGAGATGACAAATGCTTCTGCCACTAAAGCTCGTAATGACAGGGAGTTAAGAAGCTTAAATTGCAGTGTGCCTCAGGTAGTCCTTTTGCCCTTTTTTTTTTTAGTCAAAGCTCTCTTCAGATTTGGCGTTCCTTGTAGTAGCTTCCTCAAGGTGAGAAAGGTTATTGGAAGTAGAGAACATGCAAGCCATTCTTAAGAGGAAGATGTTGATGTAAATTTTGTTTGTGCGGAAGCTTTGAGAGAGCTTCAGGGGCAAAGAGGTGAAAATAGTCCACACTGCTGTTATTCAAAATGATGGTATTTATTCCCATATCCGCTGCAGCTGTTGGAAAAAACACTGGTAAACGATGCTGACAGGAGGAAGAAGTGCTCCACTAGCAAATGGACACGGTTTCTTCTTTAGACTTAACTAAGGCATTTGGTGTTTAAAGGCTTGAAAGATTGCACCGTTTTCCTAAACATGAGGCGTGAATATCAGTGATTACACATAGAGCCTTACATGTTGAAGATGGTCATGTCGCAAGTTCAGCAAAAAATGAGCATGTTATTCTTAAAAAAAGCATAAAGAAATGTATTCCATTACAGTATAGCCCCTTCCCCTTCATCAAATATATATGCTACAGAAATGAGTAACCCTGAAGTGGAAGTGCAAAAGGATCTTTAAAAATACAAAAAAGTTCATATCGGCACAAGTTTATTAACCAGTAGAATCCCAATCACATGCAAATGTCTTTGGGGTTTTTTGGTGGTTTTTATTTTTATTAGAACTCCAGTAGTGTGGAATAAATTACAAGTACTTGACAAGTTCTGTGCATGTAATTAGACAGTGACTGTAGCAACGAGCAATTCATTATGTTCTGGAAGGTGGTTGACTGAAACTTGTTCCGTTTCATAGTAGGACTTGTGTCGTAAGAAGGATGTACGTGCGTGTTGCCTCTCCTTTACAGGAATAAAGAGATCTTTGATGGGGTCTTTTTGTCTTTTTATGATTTGATGTACTGATTCCCAAACTGCTGATGAATTGGCATGTCACCATCCAGAACTAAATTGAATCAAGATGATGAAACACAAGTACGAGGCACTGTTAGTGGTCTGTAATTTCAGACCTGCTGCCTTAGTCCATAGACTAAGGCAAGGAGTGTCTCCTGCAAGCGCTGCAAGGAGATTTTGGGGCTGGAGTCCTGTTGTTAGGTTTAACAAATGTCAAGCTTAAATCCTAACAGTTGTGCCAAAGGCTGGTGAAAATTAACGTGGGTGTCTTGATAGAAAAGGATAGTGAACTCTGCAACCAGGGTGAATCAGTGGATAAATGAAACCAGGTTTGCTACGTAATGTAGGAAGGGAAATGTCTGCTTCCTACTTAATCCTTCAATTTCTGTTCCATTTCTGATTTGGTTTTCTGCACTCTTGTAGCAGTCTTTATTGTTAGCTTTTTTACTTGCTTCATTTACATGTAGGCCATGTTCTTGTTTCTCACTGAAGACCTGTGAACTTAAGGCCGTTTTTCTTTCTTCTTCAGCTCCTTAATCAAAAATCTGTCCGTCTCTCTCTTCTCTGCAGCCAGATACATGGCAAGGTTTGTAGCCAGCATTGTTTAATGTTGGGTGGTATTTTATACTGGAAATGTTGTCTATTTATGCTGTTAGGTTTTGATTACAACTTACTGATGTATTCACATTTTCCTAACACTGCACATATTTTTGAACTTTAGTTTGTCCAAGTGAAAGAATGACTGTTGCAGAGTACTTTCCTGCTTTATGTATTTGTAGTGTTACGGCTTCTGTGGTAGTTAACCATCTGAAAGATGATAATCTATGGATTTAATCTGTTAGCGTGGAACTTCTTTGAACTATAGGAGTAGGCTGGTTTACCCTCCTTGCCAGTTCTCATATTCAAAAATTCTCGGTGGTCACAGCAGTTGTCTGGAGTACCAGTACTGTTCTGAAGTTGAGTTCCTAGACTCTGAGCGTCATCTCATGGAGGCTTACCGGATCCAGCTCACTTTGTGCTGAAGCAGCCTGTGTGGATAAGTAGTAAGTCACCACCACTTTCTGAAAAAGAACTGTTGAGAAGGTGACTGCTGCAAATGAACACCTGGTGTGTTAACTGCCTGCCTGAAGAGATGTGTGGTGAGGTGAGAGGTACCTGCTCAGGAGGTTTGGGATACTCAGCTGTGATGCCTTTCCCAGGGGTGTGGGGGGAAGGAGAACAGTGGAGGCAAGTTAAGGTCTGCAGAGGTGTGTTTTGCCTGGCTCTTCATTCATTCCCTTTTCAGAAATCAGTGTATTGGCTTTATTTCCACCTATTTCTCTTCCCTCAGACATGGGTGAGAATCACAAAGACATTGATGGAATGAATAAGAGGAAAACAAGATCTTTTTCTTCTCTTGATCGATTCATACATCTTGCAGAGGGTCCTGTGGACCTTCTAGTCATTGTGAAGACTCCAGAAACCAGGGAAAGTGGTTTCTTCTAACACCTCAACTACTACTTCTTTGCTTGGGATTGGTCCTGGGTTTGGGTCTTATTTTGGTCTAGGCATTAGTTTACCTGCTTTTTTCTGTTACCTGTGTCTCATCTCAGGTGTTAGGGGGTCCTTTCTCCCCAGGATTTTGCTTCTGCTTGTACCTGCTCGAAAACAATTAGAGATCTGGGGGGGTCCTTTTCCATTGTTCATGAAGCTCTGTTGGCACAGAGTATTTCAATGAAGTATCACAGGGTGGTGCTTCTCCTGGAGGAGCTGGTGAATTTGGTCACAGCTGTCCCTGTGTTCCTGGAGAGAGGAGCCCTTCCCTCCGCTTTGCTGGTTTACAGCCCCGCTTCTTTGACCCTTGCAGTTACTGCCTGTTACTGCTTCTCTTGTGAGGGTAAGCAGAGCAGTTTCCTTCCTGAGGCTCTTGCTCTCTCTGTCCTGTTGAGTACATTGTACAGTGTTTCCATTCTTCTTGTTGTCATGTTGCTAGGTGGGTCTGCTCATTTCATAAAATAAATGCTTCTTCCCCCAGGAATTCAGTACTAAAATCAGAGAATCACAGAATGGGTGAGGGTGGAAGGAGCCTCTAGAGATCATCTAGTCCAACCTCACCCCTGCTCGAAGCAGGGCCAGCCGTAGCAGGTTTCTCACTGTTCTGTCCAGCCAGGTTTTATACATTTCCAAGGATGGACACTCCACAACCTTTTCTGGGCAACTTGTTCCAGTGTTTGTCCATGCTTACAATTTTTTTTTTTAAAAAAGTATAAAAATCCTTATGTTAAAATATCCTCTATTTGGATTTGTGCCTGTTCCTCTTGTTCTTTTGCTTGGCACCACTGAGAAGAGTCTGGCTCCATCATCTTTACTCTCCCCACCAGGTATTTATACACATCGATAAGGTCCCCCTGAGCTTTCCTGTACTCCAGTAAAGAAACAGTTGCAGCTCTCAGCCTCTCCATATAGCTCACAAGGTCCAAGCCCTGCAGCGTTTTCATGGCCATCATAGGCCTGGAAGCTGTATGATACCTATTTTGAAATTCGCTTCTGTGTGTCACAAATTTGATGGAAAAAATGTAGGAATAAAAAGTATCATCAAATGTAAACAGCAGCATATAGCGCTTGGACTATTGACTCTTAAAGAGATGCGATTCCTTCTTGTGAAGGCTTCTGAAGGCAGAATCATAAGTGAGAATAACTTAATTGGTAACAGTACCGACTTTCTAGGGGAGAAAAGGCATAAGTGCTCCTTTCTAGTGATCCAGGCTGATTCCAGCTACATAACAAATCCCACAGCACTTGCTGCGTAGAAGCTGTAGCTGTGGTTATCTTTTCTTAGTACAAAGTTTGCAAGAAAAAATTGTGTGCGCTTTTGTATTTTTATAAATGTGTGTCATGGTATTTGCAATTACAATAAAGAAAAATTTTGGCGTGGTCTGTAGGAGCTCTTTCAATTTCCCATCTTAAAGTGGAGAAAAGAAGAATATTGGCACACGCTTTTTTCTATACAAACGGTATATGTCAATCCTGCAGCAGCTGCTGTTGCGCCTCTTCTCTTTATGAAGTTGCAGGAGCCAGGCTCAGCTGGCTGATTTGTCCCCGGGGATGGCATTTGTCCATATCTCGGCATCTAGCTGACATTCTGTTCATGTGTTTGATGCTAAACTGTAGCCATACCTTCATTGTAATAACTGCGCTAGGCTTTCTTGCTTTCTTCCTGTGTATTTTTTTAACTGCCCAGTTATAAGCCAGCTGGTGAGTTACAGATTGTTTTGTGCTACAGTTAACGTTGCTGAGCAATGAGGCGGCTGCAGCCTGCCTGACCAAAAGGTTCTCTTTAGTAAAAATCAAACCCCAAACCAAGATGTCTCTGTTTGGAATGATATTTTTAGGTTTTATCTCATTATGTGTGGGTTTTAAGAATGTTTTAGAAGTTTAATATTAGAAAAATGTAACTGTTAAAATATTAACTGTATTTTCTGTATAATTCTAGGTACGGCAGGAACTAGATGAAAAAATCACTAAAGAACTTGAACAAGGTAATGTGTCATTATGTTAGTTTTTAAGGAAAGAGTGTTCCTAACTCTTGAACATAATGGCTTGAAAGCTGTCAAGTTCCTGTGCTAAGCATAGGGGTTTTTTCTGCTAGCTTTCCAGTTTAGACTTGAACGTGAAAAATTCCCGCTTACCGAAACATTGTGTAGAATGTTATGCAGTTGCCTGAAAAAAACAAGTGCAAAGAAAACTAACCCATTTCCTCTACACAGGTGGCTTAAGCTGAAGTCACCTTTTGCTAGAGTGAATCCTTGAGCACAAACATCAAACATAAAAGAAGCCCTGAGATTAGATTTTTATAGACTTCAGCCATCACTGCTTCTTCCAAGTGCATCAGTTGCATTCCGCACTAAATCAGACCACACACGTTCTCTGCTGCTGGGTCTGGATTTTTGCTGTTTCTTATTCATTGCTTGTATTTGTAGCTTATGTGTTGCAGTCTTTTTTGAATAAGCAAGAAAAACATAATCAGTGATAAAAGATACCTTTTCTTGAGGAAAAGATCATTTAGGAGCACTTAGGCCAAACGTAAGTTGAATGCTTTTAACACATAGCATAAAACATGCTCTATAATATGAGGCCAGGTGTCCAAAGAGGAATTCCACCTATTTCATGGTAGTTGCTCCTCCGGAGTCACTGCTTTGCTTTGCAGTGACTGGTGCTATTTCAAAGCAGGTAGCCCTTGAGAGAATTTCCTTCTGTTCCTGCAAGCTTTTAATAATACAGAGAGTGTTTAGCTGTAGCTTCACAGCTCTTTGCATGTGTCCAAATGGACACAAAGCCATCGCGTTTCATCCATGTGCATTTTGGACATAATTGTGCATCTGCTAGGTGTCATAGAGTGCGTTTGGTTTCAGGACCTTGTCTGAAAAATGTGGCTGGAGAAGGATAGTAAAGGTGGGTTTGCTTTCATTGAGTATGTGTTTTTGTGGAGGAAAGAGGGTTTTGCCAGGGTGAGTTACAAAGACATGCCTCAAAGAAAGTGCCAGGCTGGGAGACTTGTCCTGGCCTGACTGCATTGCACAGATGTTTGCATTTTCACAGGTGGATTCTTTTTAAGTGTGTCACAGAGAATGCAGAAGCTGGTTTTTAGGAGTAGAGTTCCAATAAATCACTGCTTTGAACATTTAACGAAAACAGATACTTGAGGTTCAAGAGGGGGCTCAATTTAGCACCGGTGTAAGCAGGAGTCATTTGTGGATTCCCTGAAGATGTTCAATGTGTAGCCTATAGAATTTCTTTCACTGGCTCTAGAAATGCTGTTGACTGGTAAGTAAATGTGGAAAAAGATTGTTTCTTCCTTTGTGCCTAGCCCTTTGATTGTTACGTTCCCTTGGAAGTTTTTAAATCTCTTTCTGGACTGTAGTCTCTCCAGTTATCCATAATGTTTTTATAGTGACTGATTTGGCCCTGTCTAGTGTAAAAGCAACACTGGAATCTCGTCTCTCTTCTCCCTAGCCACTGCTGAACTTGAAACTGGATCTGCTGGAGCTTCTCCCATGGTATCTACTGATGGATCTTCAAGAAATATCCATGTTGACCAGGATCCCCTTTGCAGGGCGATACAGGAGTACCGTGATGTTTTAACCAAAAATTACCTGATTTGAACAGAATGCTGGGAAAAAGTTCTGGAAATCATTTTGTTTACATAGTGCATCCATAGTTTCTCATCCCACAGTTCAGATGTGAAAATACGTTTAGTGCAATCTGAATATAAATTCTAAGTCTATTAAATGGATGTCAAGCACATCGCACTTGCCTGTTGGTTTATTGATGCGTAGTTGTTTTATTTTGCACTCACCATAAGAAGCATACGTATTTTTTTCTGACTAGCAGAATGACTCATCTTGATTCCTGAGCTTGAAAGAATTGTCAAAATGTTTCTTATTAAGGTAGATGTGTTATTTTTCTCCGCTGATGTTCTGTGTTTTAACAAAAACGTTCCCTTTGTTCTGCTTGATCCTTTCACCCTATGTGTTTTTAATGTTTCAAGTGTTATTTTAATGCTTAGGACGTCATTTGATATGATTTGAGCCTGCTGCTTCAGTCCAGATGCTGTAAATATTTCTGTGGATAAAGTGAAATCTTTACGTTTCATGCTGGAGAACAGAGCACTTTACATTGCTGTCACTTTATGCGCCTTAGGTTTAAAATTACTGTGAGTGTATAGTAGTGCCAAGAATGTTATGTGGCGGTTTTGGTGTGTTTGTTTTGTATCACAGAGTGGGTGAGGTTGGAAAGGACCTCTGGAGGTCACCTGTTCTAGCTCCCCTGCTCAAGGAAGACCACCTAGAGCTGGTTGCCCAAGAGCGTGCTGGCTTTTATCTCCCAGGATGGAGCCTCCACGGCCTCGTGGGCAGCCTGTGCTAGTGCTCCGTCACCCTAATAGTAAAGAAACATTTCCTGATGTTCAGCCTCAACCCTCCGTGTTTCAGTTTGTGCCCGTTGCCTCTCACAGTATTCGTGTTGAGGTTTGTATCAAAAATCGCTGCAGCTGTAGACATTCACAGTTACTACATCAGCAGCTGTAGGGCACCTGAAACACTTAATGCGGGGGAAAAATGAATGTTAATATATTAATTTGCAGTCTCCTCAGTACTTTCCAAAACCTGTATGATAGGATAGCCAATCTTTTTGTTGCAGCTAGCAGCTGATGGTATGGTGGCTGTAGCCCAGATGTTAGCCAGTGTTCTGGGACATTTGTGTCAATAAAAGCAGCAGTTTTACTTATTTCAGGGAGTTAGCTGTTGTTACTAAAGATCTGCGTTGTCGTTTCCTGTCCACAGAACTTAGTAGTGATCAGAAGATGATAGAGCAAAGTCCCAGTTCTGGAAAAGGAAGAATGGTTGTCGCCAGATGAATTAAGACTGGAAAAATTTGGGGGTTTTACTCACTAATTCAAGGACTTGAGTTAACAGGCAGTGAGGAAAGCAATGAATGTTGCTGTGACACTGTTCCTTTTTATATGAGTACATATTTGTGAAGTTAATATACTGTATTTAATTCCAGATATTCTGTTTCAACTTGAAATTTAATAAACTCTGTCATCTAGTATATGTCTTTGTTTTATAGTTCCCCTTCTTGACATGACTTTCTACCCCTTTCCCTAACCGTACAGCTCTCCCGAGCTCTCCTCTGCTCGCTTCAGCTCTGTTCACAGCTGCACCTTCAGCCTGTCCTGGAGGCCAGGTGAAAGGCCAGCACGTGTGTATGTCCTTTTCCACAATTGTTAAGACCACGGACTGGAGTTGTGGTATTGCTAATGATCAGTTCCCAGATTCTTCCTGTATTTTAGAGCAATCCTTCCTGTGGTTTGGGCAGAAGGTAGCAGGTGAGCTTCTGGTGGCCATGAAACGCTGGGAAATCCCACAGATTTTGATCCCAGGGGGAGCCAGCCAATGTGTAGCTGCAAAGGCAAAAGGTGTAACAAAATTTCTCCAGCCTGCACCAGAGTGGTCAAAGAGAAGTTCAGCTTTTGGTACTTTCTAGTGTCCCTCCACAGAGGAAGCAGGGACAGAACACCTTGACATTCACTTTGTGTTGTCATGGTGATGAACTCAGACACGACCTGTGCTCAAGTTTCTTAACCTGCCCTCTGCTGCCAGTTGTTAGTGAGAGGGGAAAGCTCTTGGCTGGTGGAGCAGCAGAACAGAAATTCAGTGTTGGCATCTGCCGTAACAGGCATTGATCGCAGTTATGATGAGGGTGAGGGGAGTAAAGAGAAGTCCAGGCAATGCCTTCACTTGAAAGTCCATCTCCAGTGTCACTGTGGGGACACCCCTGATGAAGCAGGAGAGGGCATGGCACTTAAGGGAGGCTCCTGAGGCCTGGAAGATGGGGAACGTCTGTCCCATCTTCAAGAAGGGCAAGACAGAGAAGCTGGGGAACTACAGCCTTATCCTGCTGCCTGGGAAGGTGATGGAGCACATACTCTGGAAGCCGTTTCCAAAGATGTTAGGGACAAGAAGTTGGTAGGGAGGAGTCAGCATGGGTTTGCAAAGGGTGAAATCGTGCCACACTAATCTGGTACCTTTCTAGCGATGTGTGAGTAACTGAGTGGACAGAGGAAGAGCAGTGCGTGTTGCTGACCTTGACTTCAGCAAGGCTTTCTCTGGCTTGTGCCTTAACAGTCAAGTTCAGGTTTTGGAGCTTCCTGATCTCTTTCCAAAGAAGAAAGCAAGTGTGTTTCTTGATTTCTTTGCTAAGATACATTAGAAACCCTTTTGGGTCAGGTACTACAGTGTGGATCTCTCTAGCAGCCTACAGGATTTGGCAAGCCCCTTCCTCAGGGTCCTTAATTTGGGTTCCTGCCCACCCTTGGGCCTCTCTGCTCCCCTGAGCTGGTGCAGATGGGCCTCTGAAGAGCTGGCAGCTCCTGTGATGGGCCTGGGTGCAGCTGGAGCAGGGTATTATTCCAGTGTCCCACCCCACCTGCACCCTGTCTCTTTTGTGGGGGGCAAGCAGAAGAGCTTTTATCACGTAATCCAATACTTGACTCCTCGGTGCCTCACCGCCTTCCAGCATGCATATGGGTCAGATTTCTCACCAGTGTCACTTGTACCCATTATTTACCCATAAAACCCCAAGAAATTGGCAAAACAACCTTTGGCTGGTGTTGACTTACACTCTTAATGGCTGTCCCAATCTCTCCTCATACCAGCGTCCGGTAACTTAACATTGCTGTTGGCTAACTGATTTCTTTTAACTTCTAAAACGGATTAACATCACTGAATGCTTAAAGAAATAGCAGTGTGAAAGACAACTTCTTAATCTGCTTATAATTATAATGTCTTTGCATGCCTTTTCCTAGTACAGCTAGTTTGAGAAGACTATGGGAATCACCATCACACCACACTGCTTCTACACGACAGCCAGAAGCACAAGGTGCAGGTGCTGGGAGGTATCAGGATACCTAGAAAAGGTCCCTAAGACAAGGGGTTGACAACCAGTTTTTCAACTTTTAATACACCATCAGTTTGATTCATGCCTCCTCTCACCCCCTGGTTACATATTGCCAGTAGCAGATGGTGTTGACTGTTTGCACCTGCAAATCGAGTTGATAATTATATTTCTTGACACTGTCAACCTTGAATATGCAAATTGCTTTTCATTGATAGTACCACCTTTCCCTAAGTATAAGCGCTACTTTAGCTGAGGTTACTGTAATAGATGATCATTCTACTACCTATTAACTATGATGAATTATTAATGATTAATTATTACTATTATTTTTTCTATTATATCACTATAAATTTAATCACTAAAAATGATTAATTAATTACTATAAGCACAACAAGGATGGTGACTGTTAGGAAGACAAGCAGCACAGTCCATGTCTTATTCAGCATAATCTGGACCACACACTTGCTGGGCCTTATGAGCACAGCTGTGTATCGCAAACAACAAGGACAGTATTTTTTATCTTCTCTTGCCAATTCTGTTCTAATTGTAGAAACCGAGTACAAATTCTGCTCCCACCTCACAGGCCCATCCCCAGACATCTACAGCAATGCCTTCACGTAGAATGGAGCTCTAGGCACCTTTATAAACAAACAAACAAACAAGGAAGCTTGCTTCACTTCTATGAACACTCATGGCATCTACACGAATATTACTGCCAGTCACCTTCTTGCTGGTGAAGTGCCAATTGCCACAGCCGCAGAGAAAGCTCACTTTTAATCTCCGGTTGTATTATCAAAATCCCGTGCATAAAACTGCGTTCCCTGTTGCAAGAATGAATAGGCAGTTATTACCCAGCTCAAATGCTCCTCTTCAATGGCTTTTCATGAAACAGCATCGTGCTTACGGATTTCTGGAGCATCAAGGCAAAAATAACCCAGTACAAAGCTAACAGTCCTTTCACAGCAGCTAGAAATTATTTACCAAGGAATCCTAAATCACACAGGCCTGTTCCAGCTCCCTTTTCCACATAAATCTTCAGAGCAATCTAATCAACAATGTGTCTTTGTATTTACTGTTAATAAACCCTTCATTGGTTTATGCTGTCCTCTAATTTTTGAGAGCTGCAGGGCTGCTTCCCAGAAATACACCAATATCTCAGAGAAGCTGGGATTTAAAACCTGGTTTGTTCCTTGGCATCCACAATGGCGCTGAGCTTTCTTCCATCAAAAAAAGGACATACTTGGGGGATTTTTTTACTCACCTATTTTGGGGCAAGGAAGAAATGACTTTGAACATGGGCTGAATTTAATCTTCCTTGTATAAATGACTGGCTGTATTACATTCCAACTTTATCCCTGAAACAAAAACCTGCACCTGCATTTTGCCATCTGTCATACGAGGGGCCCAAGTCACTGTGAGAAAAATCAGCTTTCATTTGGACATGGAAGACAAGATGTGTAGATGTTATGGGCATACAGACAGTAGCAAACAGAAAAGAAGTGCGGGGGAAAAATGATGGATCACTGGCTTTTGCAACTTATCTAAACTTCCTTCTGTCTAGATTATCTTCACTGATAAAGCCTTTCTTGGTGCTGTATTAGAACCTTTGTCATCCTAGAAGTTTCTCACTTTAATAAGTTACCATGGCTCAGGTGGTGCATGGAAGAGTGCAGGGAAACTTCAGTGCTTTCATAAATAATGCTCAGCTGCTTAAAGGCCCAAGATGACAAAGGGCATTGCTCTGGGTACATCTCTGTGTTGAAGCACGGCATTAGCAGTAGGGCAGCCTGGCAATTCCCTTTCAGCTATGAGCAATTCTGCCGGCACATGCACTTTGCAGAAAAGCAAAGAAAAGGAAAACTGCTGACATACACAATGTGATTGCAGAGCATCATACCCATCTTAACAACAACAACAACAACAAAAAAAAACCCAAACAAAAAGTAAAAGCTCCCAGGTTGAAGTTTGTCTTTCTTACTCCTTTCTACACTGACTGGACTTCTAAAAAATGGTGCAATCAGAAGTTAGAGAATAAAACTCAAAATTACTTAATGGATATTATAAACTACGCAAGATATTAACCTCTAGATAAAACAGGAAGCTGACCCCTTCACCCATGTAACAATCATCACTTACATTATAACAATAGCTAACACTACCAAATA